>NC_141139.1:112150226-113370226 GCF_053477565.2 Lygodium microphyllum
ATGAGTCACAAAAAAAACCTGAGTGCGAGCAACAAAAGGTTGAAGGTCAACCAACATATTGCACCACGAAAAGCACACTCAATGCCTTGGGCCTGAAGGTTATAGAAGGGAGGCTCGCCACCACTGATTCGTGAAGCCTCAATGCTAACACAGAACCATAGCTTTAGCCTTACAAGATCTCTCTCTCTCTCTCTCTCTCTCTCTCTCTCAAAAGGCCAACAAGTTATATCTCCTCTCTCTCTATCTCTATCTCTCTCTCTCACAAATACCAACGAATTCTCTCTCTCTCTCTCTCTCTCTCTCTCTCTCTCTCTCTCTCTCTCTCTCTGATGCCCGGCATACTCAGAGTTGATATCTAGATACACATTGAGCAGCTCACTTCAGGGATGTATGACTGATATGGATCAGAGATCATTTGGCCATTTTCTGGGAGAGACATGGCACATCAGAGAGCAGAGCACACAGCGGGTCCCAGTCAGAGAGGGGCCCACCCAGAGGACTATTACACAGTTCTTTCAAACAGACAGAGTGAGAGCTACTATACCAGCCTCCAGCCAGACCTCCGGGCTCACACTACAGCAGGCTGAGGACCAGCGTACCCGACGCCGCACGAGGATCCGGGGGTTTCGAACCCCACCGCCACACCGACAGGAGATCCTGAGGATTCTTGATCTACATCGACAGCAGACTGAGATCTGACGACACTCGACACATTGGATCTCAGATCTCCAGTTTGCTCTTTCTTCACCGCCGATGTACCACATCCTGCATCCAGGAGGGATCACCTGCTATTAGCGACTTCGACGACTGCTACTACATCCCAGGATAGTATATCTCCCTGCCTCTGTTACATATACACATCGCACCACTTTATCACAGCCGACAGTTGTTCCCCTATCACAGCCGACATTTGTTCCCCTTTTGTAGCCATTATCTGGAGTACCAGAGCTACATATGCACATACACATATACGACACTTATCACACTCACAGCACCGTATTTTCAGTTTCCAGTTTTTAGCTTTTCATTCAGCACTTTTATTTTGGATAGCTGGACCTCATCAATTGTATCACATTTTGTCTCATAGGCCAGTTTTGGTCTTTAGAAGACGTTAATATAACTTTCTCTCTCTCTCTCTCTCTCTCTCTCTCTCTCTCTCTCTCTCTCTCTCTCTCTCTCTCTCTCTCTCTCTCTCTCTCTCTCTCCCCAACAAGCCACCAACAAATGGTCAAGGACTTGCCACTACGTAATGGGTAGTCCAGGATTATAGGATCTCTCTCTCTCTCTCTCTCTCTCTCTCTCTCTCTCTCTCTCTCTCTCTCTCTCTCTCTCTCTCTCTCTCTCCCCCAACAAGCCACCAACAAATGGTCAAGGACTTGCCACTACGTAATGGGTAGTCCAGGATTATAGGATCTTCAAGCTTGCCACTTTAACCTTGGCCCTTGGCCCACGATTTCCACGGTACTTCAAAGTTCAAGCTTGCTGCTTCACTGGTTAGTCTTGGCCCATGATTCCCACTGCGTAGCCTAGGACCGAGGATTTTCAAAGCTCAAGGCCTAGGCAAATTGTTGCTTCAACCTTGGCCCTTCAAGCTTCAGGCTTCAACCTTCAATGTGTTGAGTGTTCTCTCTCTCTCTCTCTCTCTCCTCTCTCTCTCTCTCTCTCTCTCTCTCTCTCTCTCTCTCTCTCTCTCTCTCTCTCTCTCTCTCCCCCCCCCCCCATGTCCCCCTCGAGTCACAGTAAGCATTGGGCAATCTACGAAAGGTCAAGTAGCAGCACATGCAACCCTACTGCCTATTGGAAATTGGAATATGCAACCATCAACACAATGGTGACTAGACTTTTGAGTCACAACAAAAACTAGACTGCGAGCAACAGAAGCCTGAACATCAAGCAACATATTGCACCATGAAAAGCACAATGCCATGGGGCCTAAAGGTTAATGAAGGGAGGCGGGCCAATGATTCGTGAAGCCTCAAGGCTAACATAGAATCATAGCTTTAGCCTTACAAGATCTCTCTCTCTCTCTCTCTCTCTCTCTCTCTCTCTCTCTCTCTCTCTCTCTCTCTCTCTCTCTCTCTCTCTCTCTCTCTCTCTCTCTCTCTCTCTCGGGCCAAGCTGCCAACAAATGGTCAAGCACTTGCCACGGTGTAATGCGCAGTCTAGGATTATAGGATCTTCAAGTTTGTCGCTCAACCTTGGTTCTTGGCCCAAGGTGTAATGCGCAGTCTAGGATTATAGGATCTTCAAGTTTGTCGCTCAACCTTGGTTCTTGGCCCACTGTTTCCAATGCACATCCTAGGTCCTAGGATCTTCGAAGTTCAAGTAGGCTACTTCCCTATTTAGCCTTGGCCCATGATTCCCACGTAGCCTAGGTCTGAGGTCCTTCAAAGTTCAAGGCTCATGCAAATATTCACTTCAGCCCTTGGCCCTCTAGGCTTCAAGCTTCAGCCTTCAATGATTGGGCCAGTTTTGGCCAAACTTTATGGCACGGTGATGGAGGAGGAGCTCAGCACGCTGGCAAAGAGAGAGTGCATGCGCACACCCGGACAGGCAGGGTTCAGACGGGCATTTTCTACCATAGACCACATCTTCACTCTCCGTTGTCTGATCGACTAGACACGAGTGAAGAAATAGAGATTGTATTGTTGCTTTGTGGATTTCCACAAAGCCTTTGACATGGTTCCGAGAGAGAGGCTTTTCAGACGCCTACTTGATCTGGGGGTGGATGATGACATGATGTGGGGTATTTATGCACTATATGAGCAGGTTACTGGCAGAGTCAGATGTCCTGGAGGTATATCAGATCCCCTTGTGAGCACCATTGGTGTGAAACAAGGATGCCCACTCTCACCAACTCTATTTGGGCTATACATTGACGAGATAGCAGAGTTTATTCAACAGCGAGCCGATGGAGGTATAGATCTCAGTGGAACCACAGTTCATATCTTACTATATGCAGATGACATTGTGTTGGTCTCAGATTCAGCTCAGGGATTACAGCAGCATTTATTAGCATTGGATGATTTTTGCATACAGAGAGGCATGACAGTGAACCTTGGTAAAATCAAGGTTCTTATATTCCATACATCAGCTCAGATACGCAGACAGAGTATTTTCATGGCAGCAGGAGGGAGTATTGAGGTCACTGGATCATATGTATATTTGGGAGTCACCTTTACAGTAGCTTTAGGGACTTTCTCGATGACACAGGCAGCTTGTGACCTCCTCACTAGAGGATACTCAGCATTGGCTCTTATGGAGCGACAGTGTCATTAGGCACATTTCCAGGAGCCCCGCACCAAGGGGTGGCTCTTTGATACTCTAGTCACTCCAACACTGATGTATGGAGCAGCTATATGGGGGCCAGGCCTTGCCGATTATGTATGGACATTGATGGAGAGACCTCAGGTGATCATGATATCTAGATTGATTCGCAGCAAGGCCTCAATCCCACATGACATTGTGCGAGCAGATCTTGCCACACCGCCCATGCTAGTCAAGGCATTATTTCAGACAGTCTACTTCCTACATAGATTTCAGGATATGGACAGAGATCGCATTGCATACGGAGCATATATGGCATCTCAGGAGATGGCTCGAGCGGGGGATACCACATCATGGTATGCACAGACTAAAGCTTGGTTTGACAGACATGGGCTGGACATTGATAGACTCCCACCTCTTCTATATGATACTCAGGCTCCCACTTACACCCTCTCTCTCTCTGAGAGGAACAGAGTCATCAGACAAGAGATATGGCATATTTATATACAGAGGACATGGGTCAGCCCTACACAGCCACTGCCATCAAAGATGGCACATTATTATACACAGTTCTTGAGCATATCAGAGCAAGGATTCATAGAGATTCCGAGATATATGCAGATCTATATGCCACATCGATTGAGAGTTCTTATTGGACAGCTCAAGGTATCATCACATCAGCTTATGATTGAGAGTGGCAGAGCCGTTATTTCCCACAAGAGGAGAGGATATGCCCCCTTTGCAGATCAGAGGTGGAGAGTGAGGAGCATTTTGTTCTCAGATGCCCGGCATACTCAGAGTTGAGATCTAGATACACATTGAGCAGCTCACTTCAGGGATGTATGACTGATATGGATCAGAGATCATTTGGCCGTTTTCTGGGAGAGGCATGGCACATCAGAGAGCAGAGCACACAGTGGGTCCCAGTCAGAGAGGGGCCCACCCAGACGACTATTACACAGTTCTTTCAGACCTACAGAGTGAGAAAAGTCGAAACCGATCGGGCCTCGTGAGAATTTTCTTGAAATTCACTTTTCCTTGGGAGTTATTGAGATTATAAAAAATGGCTTCCAAAAGCTGCTTTGACTAGACTCAATGAGTCAAAACAAAAACCATCAACGCAATGGTGACTAGACTCATGAGTCACAACAAAAACCAGAGTGCGAGCAACAGAAACTTGGAGGTCAAGCAACATATTGCACCACAAAACGCGCACACTCGATTCCCGAGGGCCTGAAGGTTGATGAATGAAGGCTGGCCATTGATTTATGAAGTCTCAAGGCTCACACAGAACCATAGCTTTAGCCTTGCAATCTCTCTCTCTCTCTCTCTCTCTCTCTCTCTCTCTCTCTCTCTCTCTCTCTCTCTCTCTCTCTCTCTCTCTCTCTCTCTCTCTCTCTCTCTCTCTCTCTCTCTCTCTCTCTCTCTCTCTCTCTCTCTCTCTCTATGTGTGTCACACAGACACACAAAAGCCAACGTGTTATCTCCTCTCTCTCTCTCTCTTCAACAAGCCACCAACAAATGGTCAAGGACTTGCCACTGCGTAATGCACAGTCCAGGATCATAGGATCTTCAAGCTTGCCACTTTAACCTTGGCCCTTGGCCCTTGGCCCACGATTCCCACTGTGCAGCCCATGTCCCAGGATCTTAAAAGTTAAGGCTTGTTGCTTCACTCTTTAGCCTTGGCCCATAATTCCCACTATCCAGCCTAGGACTGAGGATCGTCAAAGTTCAAGGCCCATGCAAATTGTCGATTCAACCTAGGCCCTTCAGGCTTCAGGCTTCAACCTTCAATGTGTTGAGCGTGTTCTCTCTCTCTCTCTCTCTCTCTCTCTCTCTCTCTCTCTCTCTCTCTCTCTCTCTCTCTCTCTCTCTCTCTCTCTCTCTCTCTCTCTCTCTCTCCAAGTTCCCCTTGGGCCCCACTTAGCATTGAGCAAGCTGTGAAAGGTCTAGAGGCACATGCGACCCTACTGCCTATTGGAAATTGGAATATGCAACCATTAATGCACTAGTGACTGGACTCATGAGTCACAACAAAAACCAGAGTGCGAGCAACAAAAGCCTAAAGGTCAACCAACATATTGCACTATGAAAAGCACACTCAATGCCTTGGGGCCTGAAGGTTAATGAAGGGAGGCTAGCCACTAATTCATGAAGCCTCAAGGCTCACACAGAACCATAGCTTTAACCTTGCAATCTCTCCATCCCTCCCTCCCTCCCTCCCCCTCCCCCCCCCCTCTCTCTCTCTCTCTCTCTCTCTCTCTCTCTCTCTCTCTCTCTCTCTCTCTCTCTCTCTCTCTCTCTCTCTCTCTCTCTCTCTCTCTCTCTCTCTCTCTCTCTCTCTCTCTCTCTCTCTCTCTCTCTCTCTCTCTCTCTCTCTCTCTCTCTCTCTCTCTCTCTCTCTCTCTCTCTCTCTCTCTCTCTCTCTCTCTCTCTCTCTCTCTCTCTCTCTCTCTCTCTCTCTCTCTCTCTCTCTCTCTCTCTCTCTCTCTCTCTCTCTCTCTCTCTCGGGCCAAGCCACCAACAAATGGTCAAGGACTTCCCAATGCATAATGCGCAGTCCAGGATTATAGGATCTTCAAGCTTGTCTTTTTAACCTTGGCCCTTGGCCCACGATTCCCACTGCTTGCGCAACCCAGGTCCCAGGATCTTCAAAGTTCAAGCTTGCTGCTTCATTGTTTAGCCTTGGCCCATGATTCCCAATGTGCAACCTAGGTCCCAGGATCTTCAAAGTTCAAGGCCGAGGCAAATTTTCACTCCAACCTTGGCACTTTAACCTTGGCACTTTAAAGATCTTCAAGCTTGCCACTTTAACCTTGGCCCTTGGCCCACGATTTCCACGGTACTTCAAAGTTCAAGCTTGCTGCTTCACTGGTTAGTCTTGGCCCATGATTCCCACTGCGTAGCCTAGGACCGAGGATTTTCAAAGCTCAAGGCCTAGGCAAATTGTTGCTTCAACCTTGGCCCTTCAAGCTTCAGGCTTCAACCTTCAATGTGTTGAGTGTTCTCTCTCTCTCTCTCTCTCTCTCTCTCTCTCTCTCTCTCTCTCTCTCTCTCTCTCTCTCTCTCTCTCTCTCTCTCTCTCTCTCTCTCTCTCTCCAAGCTGCCAAAAAATGGTCAAGGACTTGCCAATGCATAATGAGCAGAGTCCAGGATTATAGGATCTTAGATTGCTGCTTCAACCTTGGCCCTTGGCTCACAATTCCCACCGCGCAACCCAGGTCCCAGGATCTTCAAAGTTCAAGCTCGTTGCTTCACTGTTTAGCCTTGGCCCATGATTCCCACTACGCAACCCAAGTCCCAAGATCTTCAAAGAACAAGCTTGTTGCTTCTATATTTAGCCTTGGCCCATGATTCCCATGGCGTAGCCCAGGACTGAGGATCTTCAAAGTTCAAGGCCCATGCAAATTGTCACTTCATCCTTGGCCCTTCATGCTTTAGCCTTCAGCCTAACACCATATTGGGGAATATGGGAATTTCCCATAAGTTTGGGACATGTGGTCAAATCTTTGTATTTGTCATAACTTGAACACTATGACTCCAAATCGAGCGCTCTATAGCTTAATAGATTCCATTTTTCAAGCACTTTCCAATAATAGGTCATATCATATGGTTTTGAGAAACTTATGAGCATGTTATCTGGGTGCCACCTTTTAGTATTCAAAAAATGGGAATTGGAGATTTCCCAAACTCCCTAATATTGTGTTAGCTCTCTCTCTCTCTCTCTCTCTCTCTCTCTCTCTCTCTCTCTCTCTCTCTCTCTCTCTCTCTCTCTCTCTCTCTCTCTCTCTCTCTCTCTCTCTCTTTGGCCAAGCCGCCAACAAATGGTCAAGGACTTGACAATGTGTAATGCGCAGTCCAGGATTATAGGATCTTTAAGCTTGCCGCTTCAACCTTGGCCCTTGGCCCACCATTCCCACTACACAACCCAAGTCCCAAGATCCTCCAAGTTCAAGCTTGCTGCTTCACTATTTAACCTTGGCCAATGATTCCCAGTGCGCAACCCAAGACTAACGATCTTCAAAGTTCAAGGCTTTGGCAAATTGTTGCTTTAGCATTGGCCCTTCAGTAGGCTTTAGTCTTTAGCCTTCAATGTGCTGAGCGTGCTCTCTCTCTCTCTCTCTCTCTCTCTCTCTCTCTCTCTCTCGTTGGGCCCCACTTACCATTAAGCAAGCTGCGAAAGGTCAAGTAGCGGCACATACGACCCTACTACCTATTGGAAATTGGAATATCAACCATCAATGCACTGGTGACTGGACTCATGAGTCACAACAAAAACCAAAGTGCGAGCAACAGAAACTTGAAGGTCAAGCAACATATTGCACCACGAAAAGCACACTCGATTCCCTGGGCTCTAAAGGTTGATGAACGAAGACTGGCCAACTGATTTGTGAAGTCTCAAGGCTCACACAGAACCATAGCTTTAGCCTTGCAATCTCTCTCTCTCTCTCTCTCTCTCTCTCTCTCTCTCTCTCTCTCTCTCTCTCTCTCTCTCTCTCTCTCTCTCTCTCTCTCTCTCTCTCTCTCTCTCTCTCTCTCTCTCTCTCTCTCTCTCTCTCTCTCTCTCTCTCTCTCCAACTTGAGACAGCCTACAAGCCCAAGCGTAGGCAGCACTGATCAACAAGGTTGAAAGAACCAAGGCACAACATTCAGAATTAGATCTCAAACTAAAGCTTAGTTGAAGAAGCAACAATGCATGAGCATGAGCAACTAAAGCTTGAAAGTTTGTCAACTCATGATTACAAGAGCTCTCTCTCTCTCTCTCTCTCTCTCTCTTTTGGGCCAAGCCACCAACAAATGGTCAAGGACTTCCCAATGTGTAATGCACAGTCCAGGATTATAGGATCTTCAAGCTTGTCTTTTTAACCTTGGCCCTTGGCCCACGATTCCACTGTGTAACCCAGGTCCTAGGATCTTCAAAGTTCAAGCTTGCTGCTTCACTGTTTAGCCTTGGCCCATGATTCCCAGTGCACAACCTAGGTCCCAGGATCTTCAAAGTTCAAGGCCGAGGCAAATTTTCACTCCAACCTTGGCACTTCACTCTTCAAGCTTTAGAGTTCAATGTGATGAGTGTTCTCTCTCTCTCTCTCTCTCTCTCTCTCTCTCTCTCTCTCTCTCTCTCTCTCTCTCTCTCTCTCTCTCTCTCTCTCTCTCTCTCTCTCTCTCTCTCTCTCTCTCTCTCTCTCTCTCTCTCTCTCTCTCTCTCTCTCTCTCTCTCTCTCTCTCTCTCTCTCTCTCTCTCTCTCTCTCTCTCTCTCTCTCTCTCTCTCTCTCTCTCTCTCTCTCTCTCTCTCTCTCTCTCTCTCTCTCTCTTCCATCTAGTTAGTTGGATGCTGCTAGTCAAGTGCAATAAGATTTAATTATAATTAAAGCTATAAGTAAATCTAAAACGTTCAAACTTCAAGGCTAGTTAGGCTCTAGAGACTAGCCTTTAAGTTTAGGCTCTCAAACCTAAAGGCTAATAGCAAATGCCAAAATGGTCAAGGCTTAAGCCGTATTTCATATTTACAACTTATAAGCTTTAAAGTATTATATATGCTATATTTATTATTTAAAATCATTTTCCATATCATTCTAAAAGGAAATTCTCCTTCTATTTTAATGTTGAGAAGGATACTCTCCTTGGATGATCAAAGTGAAATGGTCGAAGTCCTTTTCATATGTATTTTTTATAAGTGAGCACTTCCTGCCCACATTGAATCGAACAAGTTTCTCCTAAAATGAACCATCCTTAGGATGAAGTGAACCTTCCTTTTCCCGAGCACTGATCCAATTGAAAAAAAGGAGTAGGCTTACGCCAATTCATTTTTGGAGGGAAATAGCTAGCTTTATAACTAAAATGTTTTTAAAATAGTCAATTTTCATCAAGCTTCAATTTCAACCGGTTTTTTGAGAATCTTGCTTGGAAAAAATACATAAAGGATAGTTTTCTATGAGCACCAATCGTGGGTAAATTTTTAGGTTTCCTGTGAGCACTAATCACAAGTAAATGTTGAGGTTTTCACGAGTAAATGTTCAAGTCTTAGATGTGTAATGATTTGTGCTACCTCGGAAGTAAAACCTAAGGTTTGAACTTTGAACTCATGCAGTTATAATACTCATCCCACACTCAAAACCACTAGGCTATGACCCCATCGGCTAAATGTTCAAGCTTTAAACCTTCTTCCTCAAACTTTGAGATTAGATGTCTTCTTGCCTAAATTTCAATCACTTATTACTTTGTACATGGGATTTCTCTTCACACTCATTTGCTTGTTCAGATTTCTCTAAGTAACACAAACCCCCTTTGAAGGCATCCCTTTCCAATTACTTCAAAGGGTTTTTTTGCATGCTCATTTGCTTGTTGGGATTCCTCTAAGTAACACAAACCCCCTTTGAAGGCCATCCCTTTCCAATTGCTTCATATAACTTGTAAATATAGATTGGATTATCTAATGGACTTTAGAATAAATTAAAATTAGGCATTGCACATGTAGACTAGTGTTTCACACTAGTGTTAGGACGAAAATTAGGGCATTTCATGCTTTAAGCCACAATTTTCATAGCAAAAGTAGGCAAGATTTGTGGCCAAGAACATTGTTTGATATATACATTTTCATGTTTAAAGATTCTTATTTTAGTTTTTATGGTGTATGTTCAATGTTTGGTACACATTTAATGTTGTGTTATCAAGACAGGCCAGGCCTCATAGAACATCATAAAATGAAGTGTGCTTAATCTTATGTAACTACACAACAATCAATAATAACTGAAAAGTTACGTGAATAAAAATAAAGCAAGAGAGAAATAGAGACAAATGTGTACATCAAGAGAATGGGTATAATCTGTAATAAAATAAATTTCATACCCTTAGTTTAGGGCATTAGCTTATTTTTAGACTATAGTATTAAAGTCAAGAGGGTGCTAATGTAACACATCTTTTGCACATTTGTAAACTTCTCCACTTGGAGCTTGAAGGTTTCTTACCTTTCTCTCACTAATATTGAAGGTAGATACCCAATGCCCACCATTGCAATGGGTGGATTTCTTATAGCAAGATCTCATCTTGGTTCTCATTGTACATTGATTCAATTGAGCTATGGCTACCTTATGATGTAGTTAATATATGTTTAGCTATGGCATGGCTATGGCTAGTTGATTCCTCGTTGATTTAAATTGCGTTTTGTTCATTTTCTTGGTATTTTAATTCAAGATATACTAAGTTCATTTCAATGGTATCATACCCTTGCTTTTGATCCATTGGAAAGGTCATTTTCAAGCTTTAATCTAATTACAAGCACCATATAGGGTAATTGGAGTGCAAGATTTGATCACAAGACTTGGTATAATTCAAACTATAACTAGTTGGGATTATTCACAGTAAGTCTTGACTATTTCTGGGGCTTTTGGAGGAGTTCTAGAAGAAATGGCATGCTTCATGTCAATTTAGCAAGTTGTGACCTCATTGGAGACCAATTTTAGAGTAAATTGGACAAAGTTGGACTCTAGGAGTTTGGAGAAGGATGTAATTGGGGATACTGTCTAGGGAAACACTTACTTTCCTCTTCTTTCTCAGATTTCGTCAAGTTCTTCTAGCCTCCATGGATCTTCATGGCTCAAATCTCTCAACCTTGACATTCTCATCATCAAAGGCTTGCGTAACTTTCTCTATCTTCATTTGTCACTAATTGAGTAGTGATTTAGAGGGGTATTACTGATTTGTTGTGGCTTGCTTTCAGCCCATAAATTACGATGAAAATTGTGTTGATGCTCATGCTCTTCTTGGCTATTCTTGGTTATCAAAGGTTGCTCTTCATTCAACAAAGGCTTCATCAGGGATGTGATTAACCAATGAGAAGTAATATTGGAGATACATACTTGACATCAGGGACATTTTCTTCATTTTCATGGCTATTATAATAGTAAAGAACATGCCATTACTTCATAAATCTTGTATCAAATTCTGATGAGCTTCTATTCTTGCTTCAATCTTTCCCTTGAAAGCATTGGACCATTTCTCTTATACATTTTGAAGCCCCAAACCCTAGTTATGGACTTATGGATAGCAAGCAATCTCTTACTTTAATCTTGTAAAATTAACATGATTGAACTATCTTTCATTCTATGCTTTTCCTATCATATTATCAAGAAAATTCTACCATTACTAAAAACAACACATTTAAAGTTGTATATCTTTATGCATGTCATTGAAAGTATTTGCCAATAAGATTTATTCTATTTAGATAAAAAATCACCTCACTTTCTAAATTCTAAGCTAGAACTTTAGCCACATACTCTATATTATAGATAGGTCCTTAAAGGGATCCTTGACAGTAGCTAATAGGACAAGTGAAGCAATTGATAAAATCATAACTCAAAATAGTAATAGGATTATCATAATGCATGGCACTATTCATGACATTGGCATCTTGTATGAGGAGGCAAAGCTATAATTGCACAACCTTAGAAAGATCAACATCAAGCTAACACATGAGTGCAAATGAAAGAAAAAGCTATTCAACCTCTTCCTGAATACTCTCTTCACTCTGCAGCATGCATCAATGATACAAGATTGAAGCAATATCATTCAATTATTCGAAGATTACTCCCATTTTCTTAATGGCAAAATAGGGCAGCATGGATCTTAGTTAAGATTTTGGTCCAATATTTCTTAAATCCAAACTCAGGGAAGTTACTATATGTATATTCTCTACATCACCTACATTCAAGGCCTATTTATAAATATCCTTATCTGTAAATTTTTTCTTAATGAAACATAACCCTTTTCTATTCAATCTGTAAATAACCCCTTTATATTACACCCTTCTGTATGTTAAAAATGTATGAAAATTGTATTTTAAAAATATTTTATTTTGAACCCATGTGATACACACATATATTCATGAGTAAATTACTCAAGAATCCAAAGGACTTTTTATCTCTATTCATTCCAAGATTTACCTCTTTAATAAATAGCTCAAGGACTAGCCAAGATTGCTTCAATTTGTTCATGAATTGAAGGGATTTTATCTCTTGACTATCATTGTAGTAGAGTATCATGAACTTCACTTGGAATCTTGGTTAGTATGGCTTCTAATCATGGATATTTATTTATACTCCACTTATTGAAGGTGAAGGCAAGGTTAATCTATAATCATTTAGTCAATATTGGAGAAATTTGTTGGGAATTTTGGAGTATTCTCTTCTCTTGAATACTTGAAAGCTTCATATGGATTTTCTATCAAGTATTATAATGGAATTTGATCAATCTTAACATTCTTCTTCATCAAGTATTGAAAAAGACACATCAACTACTCTTTTCTAATCTCTCAATTTCCATTTGTTGAAGCATAGCCAATTGCTAAAGGAGAGGTTGGATTGAGTACATTTTCATTGCTTAATTGAAATTCTCAACATTAATTGACTGAATTTTGATTCTCGTCCATTGAAGATTGAATTTCATCATTATGAACTTGTTGATTCATCCTATCAGTTTTCTTTCTTTTATTAATACTTCCCATGATTGATACATGAATGTAAGTATATTATCATCTGAAATTTTTAGTGCTTTCTTGTCTATGTGATTGGCTAATCTCTTAATTTTGATCTCTTGTTGATCTTATACATTGAAATATCCAAGAAGTTATAAAATGTGAGTTTCGTAATTCAGTGAGTCACTGATTACTCAAGGTAAAAAAATTTTAGCCCTCTTTGATCTTATTAACCTTTCAAATTCTTGCATGTCATTGAATTCGCAAAGCTTTATTTTAGCCATGCACATCATTTTTGTTTTCTAGAACACTGGAACTACCATGTATATATACCAACCAAGGAAAAAGGTCGAAGCTAAACAAGATAGTAAAACAAAAGAGAGGTGACCCTCCCTTACTATTTAGGACTTCGTAGGGTGCATAACTTGGCCTAAAAGGAATTTTGCACACTTTTGCACTTTGAGAGCCCATTTAGATGCCTCGTCCACCATTTCATCCCTTACCATAGGTGGTGGATCATGGAAGACCACTTGGGAAAGAGTGGAAAAGATTCAAGCATCATCGGCACTAAAACAGGGTAAAACATTTGCAATGATCATAAGAAATTGCATGGATTTACATATTTAGATGTCATATATAGGTGGTTGGATGGTACTTGCATGGCATACATGAATATTTTTAGTAGCCACATGTGTATGATGAAGACCCATGGTCATATTTAGCAAAACAAAACCTAAATAATGTTATTACAAGTGTATATAGGTTGTGGTCTCATTCTAGATAGTTACAAAGAATTAAATGCAGAACTAGATATCTTGATTGTAATAGAGGTTTCTTATACTCTATTCAAAATAATTAAGTTAGCTTCAATCCTAGCCAAAAAGTTTGGCAAAGGGAGTTGTGGAACAAAAGTTATGGTCATCTTACTAACAGGTGGTGACTATAAACAACCTTTGGACAGCTAGATAAGGTTTAGTATTTTGACTTGAATATACCTCTTACCTATTTTTAACTTGGTATTTCAGTAAATCTACCTTACCTCCACATAATAAGCTTTTTTTAAATCTAATAATCAAAAGGATTAGAGGAGTACAACTCAAGATTTCATCCATTTATTGAAAGGTAGTCCTTTTCTACTACACCTATTCATATGGTAAGAAACAAGAAGAAGAAGCACATGCTTGAGAATATGAATGAGGATTTAGTTGATTACCATGCAGAGGTTAACTTATCCATGAGGGAAAAAAAATGAGGGCAAAATTTTATGGGAAATAGCAACACAAATGACAAGCCACATTAACCAAGAGACCCTCATGATGTGGAATCTATGCTTGAAGCCAATATTTCTCATGATTCAAGTAAGTTTCAACAACTCTCACAAAGGATTGATAGCATGAATGAAGACATCATTTAATTAGATCATACAATAAATGACAAGTTTGGTCAAATGATTACCCATTTTGAGAAGTTTGAATAGTGCAATCGTATGTTGGATATCAAGTTTGATAAAATGATTGCCATACTTAGTCAACTAGTCAATCTTCTAATGGCAATGGTGTGCCACTCCCAAATGATAATGCAAGGTCTAAAGAAGCCAATCAATTAGTATACTCAACTTATTGTTGAGATTCAGCAATCACACTCATTGACAGCCTCTTTGTATGGAGCTTCAGGGCCAAGGACATGCAGGCTTACCTATCCCATATGCACAGTAGTGCCTACTGCAGTTTCCTACTTTCCTATAAAGCATTGTACTTGCTTCCTTTTCTTAATGCAATGATAGTACTCTTTTCTTTTTAGTCAAGTGTCAGTGTCATTGTCCACATACACAAGATTGTGTTTATGAGTCCAAGTCTCAATCTTGGAACCTAATTCACTTGTGTAACAAACAGTGTCTTTGTCTTCTCCATCATGAGTCCACACTTCTCCGTCCATCCACCATAACTCACTGCCATGTCCTAGATCCCATATCTTTCACATGGTATCAGAGCATAGACGGGCATGGCACTGCTCTTCCAACTCCAGTTCACTCTCATCTAGCTCAGTTTGAGCTCAATCCAGCTCAAGTCTAGGACCTCATCTCCTACTCTTTCTTCTCACTGCCCTGCTTGGCAGCCATAGCTACACAGCACATACCCTGCTTTGAGCTCCAGACAGGAAGTGTCTTTGTCTTCTCCATCATGAGTCCACACTTCTCCTTCCATCCACCATAACTCACTACCATGTCCTAGATCCCTTATCTTTCACACTTATGAGCATGGTTTCTCTTCAAGAGTCAAAGAAACATTTCAACTCTCTTGCAATTCATAAAATAGAAGAAGACTCTATTTGAACTTCTCAAAGAATCATTGACAACAAGAGAATTTACATCATGGTAATAGAGATGATGACTTATATGGATGTGATTCCTTGTACAAACAGTTTTATCCATAAAATACTCAATCTACACATGATGGAGATACATGAGAAAAATTGGAAAAAAAAAATCAAACATGAAAAGTCTTTAAATAATCCGTGACTCAAGTATTTGTATCTCCAATGGAAAAAGAAAGACTAGAAAGGAAATAGTATGATCTTAGATAAAGAGGCTCCACAGTTAGAGAGTATTCCATCCATTTTTTGAATATTTCCATGTATGTTGAGGGCATATCCAATTCAACACAATTGAACAAGTACATTTTTTTTCTTGATCCAAACCTTTTAGCAGAGATTGGGGCAGCATAGCCTACAGATGTACATAAACTATACAATATGATGAATGCTATAGTCAAAAATATAGAAGAGAATTGAGTTCTTTTCAGTCCAAAATAGGAGTGACTTATCATTCAAATTAGCCAATGAGAATTGGACAAAAGTTTAGCCAACAAAGAGATGGTTACAGATAAGACAACATGGCTCCAAATAATTTTAGCAGGATTTCCACTTATCCTATAGCATATACTTCTAAAGAATGCAATCAATTTAGATATAATATTGAACCAAAAGGGGATTTCAAGAGAGCTTATTGTGGAGCTAAACAGTCATCTAATAATATTAGCAGCAAATCCTTTTCAAATGATAAGTTGAAAGGATTATATTTTACATGTGGCAGGAAATAGTCACCTAATTATAAACAAAAATGCAAAGCCAACTATGCTAAGTTTAACATAGTGATCATAAAAACTTTGATGAAGATAAGGTATATGAGGAAAGTCTATTATAGGTGGAGAAAATTTCTACTTGTGATGAAATGCATGACCATAATGATTAGTATGCTCAAGAGGATTTAGAGTCAGTTAACAGGTTTCCATTTGATCTAGGTGGATTACAGATGGATGATTCTTTGACTATTGCATATTCATCTATGTTATGTTTTTCATATCTTAAGATGCTTGGATGGGTTGCAAAGGAGAAAATACACTTTAGCTCAAAGGCACTATAAATTCTAAGGTTCCTCATATTCTCATAGATATGGGTAGTATACATAGCTTCTGGTGAGTATAACCTTGGCTATCCAGTGAGCTTTGATTCGCAAACAACTCACTGATATGAAAATGAACTATTCCACAATAGAGAGGGAAGGATTAGCTATGGTGTTTGTTGTACAAAAGTTTAGACATTATCTTCTATAGCAACACCCTTTACCTTCTTTGTGGATCATCAAGCATTGCTTTATCTTGTGAATAAACCTTATGCAATAGGATTCATTGTTCAATGGTTACTTTTGCTTCTAGAATTTGACTCCTGCCTTCTCATAGATTAGGGCATGGGTTGCAATGAGTCCGGTTTCAGATAGGGCATGGGTTGCAATGAGTCGGGTTTCAGATAGGCATTCTAGTTCTACTAGGTGATTGGTCCATGCTTCCTTTCCATCCCATCTCTCTTGGATTGCTATTCTCAAGCTTGGAACAAAGAACTCAATTAGTAATATTGCTTCAATTCCATAGGTTAGCTTAAACTGTGTCTATCCTACAACTATTTTGTAGGTTGTAATATAAGCCCATAATGCTACCATCAGCTTATTGTCCCAGCCACTACGTGAGGTAGAGGCCACCTTGGTTAGGATAGTCAATAGGATTTAATTTGTGGCTTCACCTTGATGGGTGGCTTGAGGATAATATAGTGATGATATTCAATGGATTATCAAGAAGGTGGATAACAAGTGGGCAATCACTTCATTGATGAAGTTGTGCCTTAATCACTGACTAATTCTATGGGACATCCAAACTGTGAGATCACTTGCTCCCAAAGAAATTTGGCAATGGTTCTAGCATCATTTTTTTAAGTCAGCCAAGCTTCAACCCACTTGGTGAGATAGTTCATGGCTACGATTATGTACCTTTCTTGTGAGTATTGTGCTACAAGGCTAATTGGACCAATGAAATCAATCCCCCACTTTTCAAATGGTTGGCATGCTTTCATTGGGATCAACTTTATCTCATCCTTACAAATAAATACCATATTAGAGAATTTCGGAGTCTCCCAAGTTCCACTTTCAAATTAGAAGTAAAGATTTGACCAAGTGGCTAAATATTAACCCCATATTTGAGAGTGTGGCTTAGGGGGATTGCTTATATAGTATAGGAAAAATTTCACCTTCAAGTAAGGGAATAAGATTTGACCATGTGTCCAAATATTAATCACATTAGGAGTTCCCAAACTTTGTGAAAATTTCCAAATTCTCAAATATGGACTTAATAGGGACTTTGGTTCATTGGCACTCATCACAAGCTTCACAAACTTAGCTACATCATGGAATAGTGTAGGCCACCACAATTGAGACTAGAGCACCTTACATGCTATAGTGTCCCCATTGAAGTGTCCTCCAACAATTCTCCCATGAGCTTCTACAAGCACATTATATATCTCACGCTCACAAACACATCTCCTTAATAGTCCATCCTGTTCTAATCGTCGGTAGAGTTGGTCAACAATCAATTGATAGGGTTGAATATTTAGAATGAGACATTTTAGCATAGCCTTCTCAATAATTGTCTCTCTTTATCAGTGTGTTGACCTTTTTGTAATTCACGCATGCTCGAATCTTCCCATTCTTCTTCAAACAATTACTATGGGTGATATCTAGTCTGTGTGCTCAATCTCAAAAATGAATCCAGCATTCAAAAACTTGTCTATTTCCTTCTTCATAGCATGAGCATGCTTTGGATTCATTGCGTACAGTATTTGTTCAACTAGTGTTGTGTTGGGGGTCATAGGAATGTTGTGAGTCATAATACTTGAATCGATTCCTTTCAGCTCTTCTAAGGACCCACTCTTTGACTTTTTCCACAACTTCTAATTGGTGTTTTGGGTCTAGGGTATTCTCCAACCTTGGCACTTCTCTTTTCCACAATCTTAGGAGTGAATGTCTGTAACCTATTTCCCTTTGGCCAATGTGGTGGCACTATTAGTTTTGAGTGTTATCTTGGCATCCATCCTCTTCCTTCTTCTCCTCCAGCTCTTCTTTCCATCAGATGTTACATCTAAGTTGCTAGGTCCAGGTAATGAGATACTGGCCTGCTTCATTTGAGCTCAGGTCATGATGTTTAGTGGGATTGGTATGGCTTCATCATCAAGTGTTTCGACACTAAAGAGTCCAAGTGGTACTGATGACACACTTGCCATACTGGTGGAGGCTTTTCATCTAGGGCAATCAGTGTACAAATGTGTAACTCCACACTCTAGACATCTCAAGTTGGTCTTGTCCTTGTGTTTTCTTGCTCCTTTTCAGGGCAACGATATGAAATGTGCCCTAGATGTCCACAAGTCTAACATCATAGTGGCTCTTGGTTTTGGTCTCCCTCCTAGACATCTAACTCTTCCCTTGCCTAAAGCCATAATGCACTGATCTAAAGTCCATCAATATAGGATTACCCTCCTCGTCATAGGAGACATAGGGGTTCACATACGTTTCATCCTCCATTGGCTCCTCTACAAAGTGTATCAAAGCATCACTTGACAGATGGGTCACTATGGGTCCAAGTGGCCTAGGGATTCCCATGGGGTTGATGTCAATCCTAGGGATAGCTAGGTTTGAGTCATTGGGCACTGATAAAGCTAATGGAGCTCCTCTTCCAAAGTTGGGGTTGCCTATTCCTTGGATAGTAGGGCTCTAAGTATAGGGTTTGGGTATAAAAGCCTTCTTGGTAATCGGTAGTGCATTGCCTCATGTCCAAATCTACCACAATTAGCACAAGGCCGTGATCTAGGGTCAGGAGATTCAGTTGGAAGATGGTTCCCACCATAATGGACACACTGCACATAGGGCCGCATTGGCCTTTTCAATATCTCTTATAGCTTGGCCAACTCTAACTTCAAGTCAGCAATCTCTTGGTTTTGGTCTATTCTTTTTCCTTATCTTACATGCTATGGCTTAATCGCTCACTAAGGGTTGTGGTTCTATTGGTGTTCCTAGAGGTGGTGTTCTCTTGCGGTGTGGCTCTTGAGCTTCTCTCTCAACAAGTCATCCACATGTATTGCCTCTTCAAAGTCCCTGGCTAACACATCCCTTTCCAGGTGTCGAGTTACTAGCTAAGGCCATATAGAGTTCTTCATTTCGGATTCTATTGATAAACACGATAGAGACTTCTTTCTCACATCGAGTCACTCCATTGCTGGAATTCTCTATATAGAGACTTCTCACATGAGTGACATAGTCTCGAATTTCCTCGTCTTTTTGGCTAACATTCATCAACCTGACAATGAGGTTGTCTAAGTATCTGACTTCAAAAGATCTCTTAATAAAAATATCCTTTAGTCTATTGAAGTTGTTATGCTTAGTGTTGTTTAGGCTAGTGAACCAAGTTCATCCCTTGTCTCCTAGGCAGAGTCCAAAAGCTTGTCCATGTTGAGCAGGGTCCATGAGGCTATTTGCCTCACACACCTGCTCAAATTGCTCAACAAAGTTGTAAGGATCATTACCTGCTTTGATGATGGGACCTAAAATGGGCCGGCACTAGCTATGGCACTAGCCGGACCTCATGCTCATGACACACAAACACCCTCACGGCCTCGCAGACCAGGAGCATCAATCTAAGGCTGAAGGACAAACTGCCCTAAAGCTTAATTCATGCATTTATAGTTTATAGTCCAACGTTTCCCTAAAACTCCTCAGAGGGAGAACCCTTATACATTGGCAATGCCAGGATCACACACACATAGGAGGCACTCCACCGACTAATAGTCGGAGCCCCACTGCAGCTCTCCTACATCGCAGGGATTGGCCCTTTGATGCGCTGCTAAACATATAACACAAATGAACACAAACTCCTCTCTTTTATATTTCTCGTATTTCCAGGAGATATACCATGCTTCCTCACTTCACAGTCCCTTAGGAAACTGACCCTCTACCTTACGGCAAGGGATAACCTCACACTCTCAGTCGTGGGTCAAAGTCCTAAGAAAACAATTGCTATGCAGTCCCGGAGATTTTCCTTCGATATCATGAACCATGATAGTGCATAATGTGAATGGTTTAGTGCACAAACAATAGAAAATCGGCATTGTGCATCGTGCGAAACCAATCTTTTCATGATTTCCATGCTAACATTTATGTATTGAAACGAGGAGAGACACCGAGCCTTACGCTCATGCTGCCTTTTCCTTTATTTTGAAACAACGTCCTATAGCCATGATGCAACACATAAATCGGATTTAAGATTGTACTTTGACGCTCAAACTCTCCTCTCACCCTACCGTTTAATGTTTTGCAATCGTTGATAGGTGTAAGAGTCGTTTTATGTGTATTTCTTTATAGAGAAAGCAATAAACACGAACAAAAACATAGAAATGAGGGTAAACCGAGGCTAACCTCATGCTCTACCTTCATTATACATTGCACAAACACTTATGTGATTTTTTGGAATTTTTCTTTTATCGTTTCCTAATTTTCTCCCATTTAAAACCCATTTTCCACCATTTTTGGTATTTTTCCTCTATTATTTTCAATAAGAAATGACTAGAAATTGAGATTGATTGTGGGCTGTGGCCCTTAGGTTTCTTGATAGCAAAATTTCAGGTTTTATTGATGTTATATCTCATGTTTCCCCTTTATTTTACAAAAAAACCCCATTTTGCCTCTTAAACGCGTGTTTTACGGATTTTATACCATTAATTTCAGCCATAACACTTATGATTTTCTGATTTTCTGAGCATAAACTAATCAAAATCATAGCAAACAACAACATAATGCATAATCAGCCTATGGGAACAATATTTCATCAACCAAATAGCATAAAAACTCATTTTTTCTTCATAAAATTTGAATTACTGCTTAGGCTTTGTGTCTCAGGATCTTGGTTTTGCTATGGGACTGCGTGTCAGCCCTCATTCAATGTCCAGCATCTTCAAGAACAGCACTCTTCATGTCTTCATCCACCCGGAAGCAATCCGGTCTCATCCGGACAAGCTTTCCTCCATCATTCTTCATTGTCTTCATCCACACAAGAACAGCCCCTTAAGGGAGAGAGAGGGAGGAGAGAGAAAGACTGAAATCAGAGATCTCCATTGAGGCCACCATTTGAGGAGCGAAGCACGACGATAGAGTCAGCAGGGAAAATGTAGGCAAGCCCCATGATCAATTGGGTGGGTTGCTTGCAGCCCACCATCACCATCTCATCCATTCATGGCGCAAAATGCGGCGTGATGCAGGCGCCATTTCTTCAACCTCTCTCTCTCCATGATTCTTCTTTTTGATGTTACATGAAATTTTTGGGCCCCAACCTCCAAAAGGCACATCTCATTTGACCTCTCTAATGTCCACCCCTTCAAATCTTGCCCATTTGTTGGCCATTTCCCCGTCCGGACTTCGAATCGAGCTCTGAAAAATCCTGGGCGTCCGGCTTGACATCCTGCATTGGCCAGAAACTCCTGACAACCTGCATGGCAGTCCAAAAAATTATCAAAAATCAACAAGTTTCACTCGAGCGCCTTTAAAGCACTTTGACGCTTAAAATCGTCCTAGATCGAGCCGCTGCCTTCGACGTTGAATATTTTTCCCTTGATATTCATAATTTTTAGCTATTTTTAAGCACTTCTCGACATCAAAATTCCACTCTCATTTGATACTTCTCAAGTTACTTTTCAACTATAGGTATCTTGGTTTGGCTTCTAGCATTTGGGGTGATTCCTAGTCCAGCTAGCAACAAAGTTGCTAGGGCTACTCTGCTTTGCTCTCTGTCGTAGTGTTATCTAACAATCGCTTCGTGAGAAGCTCACTCAATGTAAGATCCACTTCTAACGCTCTCTTCCTATTGGCCTTTCCTCCTACTCTATTTTTGCCTGCGATGATTAGGACTCGTTGGACCTCCTTGAGCTCTATCTCCTAACGAGCCTCTGAGCATGTTGCTCCTAGTTGTAGCTGGCTATGTGTTCTTGGGCAACTATTCCTAGCCTCCTCTCCTCCTCAACTATGATTTCATCTACGGATCTCCATGGTGTGTTATTTTCATTTGACAGTCGTATCGTGATATGAGTTGTTGTATGTCAATGGGAAAATCTCCTAGATCAAGGTCTTGGTTGCCTATGTTCATACTAGCATCCACCATGTTGGCGATCTCTTGAACCACTAAGGTGTCAATGAGGGTGATTAGGTCGGCTAAATCCCTAATTGTAGTTCGTTCCTTTCTTCACTTGAGTATCAAGTGGTTTGAGGCTATTCACTTCTCAATGTTGGGTTTCTTGGTTTTTTTATGCGGTCCCAAGGGTTTGCAAGTCCTACTAGTGGGTTCATTTCTCAACTTAATTCTCCTTTAGTGTGTTTCTTGTTAATTGAATCACCTCACAAGTTTACGCTTACTCACACACTTGGATGCTGCAATGCAAGGTGAGCTGTGCACAATCAAGCTTTTAACTTTTCTCATGCACCTAAGTGACTACAATGCAATGTGCAACCTTCAATGAAATCGTTCATACACACACCTTGTCAGTCATCTCTATATGGTTGCAGCTCTTTTATGCGAGTTGCAATCACATGTGGTAGTCAATTTTTATCATCTATGGGGGTAATAGGTGGTCCACCCAAGCAGTCAAATAGTGTCTCTATTGGGAAGTAAATTGCAAGTGATCGGCTGATTTGTTTAAGTCTTGGGCTTGTCAGGGTAAATTCTAATGTTGGTCAGCTCTATGGTCAAACTTGCAAGTTCGAGATCTTGCTAGGGTCACCCGATAATTAGCTCACAGCCTTTGGTATGTTTGGGGGGTCTGGATGATCCCTAAAATTTTGTTTTGGTTTAGGTTGTCTACAAATTTAGATGTCTAAGTTGCAGATTTTTGTCAGTTTGAGTCCCTGACTCTACCGTCCAAGTGGTAGATTTTGACTATGCAACTCAGACAGGGATGCCCATCTGAGTCCGAAAGGGTGCATCCAAGGTCGTTCGAGTGGGCAATTCATCCGTCTAAGGCCCTCCGAGTGAGAGCTGTCTGAGGGGACTTTTAGGTGTTTGAGTGGACCGACTCGGCCATCCAAGTGGGACCATCCAAGTCCAAGGCAAGAGTTTTCTAAGAAGACAAAAGTGATTCAAGAATCCAAGGGGTCATTTTTTGAGCCTTGGGGCACCATCCAAGTAGTGGAAAAACACACTAAACGATGAAAAATGATAATAAATGACTAAATATAACACAAGTGCACCCAACTATGATCATGTCTTTATTCTTCAATCAGGAAGGTTGTAAGCATACCTGGGATGACCAAGAGTGATGATATGATGGATTTCTATTTTTGTTGCTCTCTTGACCTACTACTCTCACTTGACATGCTGCTCTCTCTCTCAATCTCTCACATGCTAAAATGAAAATTTCCCCCCTTTCTCTTCTTTTAATGCTCTCTCTTTCTTCCCTTACTCTCTATTTTCCTTCTAAGGTATTCAAATTTTCTTTTCTTTTCTTTTCCTGATTCTTGGTTGTTACAAAAACTTATCCTTTCTTTTTTTTCCAAATTCCTCAACCTTAATGCATCCTACTAATGAAAAACACCATACCACTTTTCGAACTAACGTTCCTAAATCTTCCAAAATCTAAACTATTCAGCAAAGCATATAGAATACCTTCCAACTCCCTTGCTTCCTACCTACACCAAGTTCCATTTCAGAGATGAACTCCTACTCTGTCGCTCAATTTGGAGAACACGAGTACTCAAGCTTGAATCTGTTTTTCCCAACAACGGAATCAAAATGTTGTCACTATCACTAGCAACCGTCCAAAACCCTATGGACCACTTATTGAGTCAAGTGTTTCAAGTAAGTGGTGGCAATGGCTACCTCTCACATAGACATGCATGCTCTCACACAAGGATGTAGTGAACTTACCGTTGAATCAAATCATTTAAGGTGCTAGCTCAAGTAGGCTCTATCTCCATGCTCCAAGCTCCAACCTCCAATCTCCATAGGCACATACATGAGAAAAGAGAAGAAAAGAAGGAGAAGAGGAGGAGAGGAGAAGAGGAGAAGAGGAGAAGAAGAGCTTCTCCACTGTCCCTCACTCTCACACACTCATCTCTCCCTCTCTCACACTCCTTCTCTCCCTCTCTTCATGCACATGCTAGAAGCAATAATAGGAACAAGAAGAGAGCTAGTTTATACACACACCAAGAATGAGCTTATCCATTAACTTTTTGGCTTTTATATATGTCATTCTCCCCTTGGGAACCCAGCTCATTTCCATGACTGGTCATCCGATTTTGGCCCTCTTTTCTACTATTTTTCTATTCTTTCCTATTCTCGTGGCTCCTTTACATGTGCCTTTTCATTTACAATTTGCATAGGAGGGAGCTTGGTGCTCTTTTACAAAGGACTAAAATGCACTTCATCTCTTTTGTGCCCTGTTCTTGATTTTAAAATTTTTGTCACACTTCTTGGTCTTCTTTTTCCATCAGACTGTCTTCTTATGCTCCTTAAGCCTTCTTTGTGACTTTTGTCGTTCCGAGGGTTAACACAAGGCATGGAGCTAACTCAATGGTTTATTAGATTAGTAGATCAAAGCAAAATCAAGCCCTTAGACATCCTTTCATATGTCAAGTCCATAGTTGCAGGAAGAGATTACTGGCTGGCTTATATGACTAGTGGTGAAGCCAAATTCTTATGAAACCTCTTACCCACTATTGCTACCATGGCTATCTAAAGCACATGCAAGGACTAATTGGTTCAAAGAAATTCCAGGCAAGGGACCCAACAAAGTAGTGGTGAAGCTTTATGATTCCCTGAGAGGATATGGATCCACCTCTATAGAAGTCTCATCTGACTCTTCCAGTGAAGTAGCTGATGAAATAGCAGCAAAAGAAGATGCTATCAATCAAATTTTTCCAAAGAAGCCTGAGGCATAGTCCCTAACAATGGTGGGCACTAGCAACCATCTTCTGAAAGAAGCAAAGTCATTGTTGATGGGGTCCCTCTTACATGGCCAATAATAGAGCCAAAGTTAGAAGTAGAAGCTATAACAAAAAGCCTATTCTTCTCTTACAAAGCCCCATAGAAGTAGAGATAGAGCTAGAATAGGAAGATGAATTCCTACAACTCAAAGAGGATGTCCATGAAGAGGATATGATAGTGGCTTAAAAGGATCCCCTACTCTTGGATGGAATGACAATGGTCCCTTTCGGGCTCATCAATGATCCACAACATATGTAGAGGATGTATAAAAAGTGGAAGAAACAAAAAACAATCTCCTTTACCATTAGCTATTGTCACCCTACGCCACTAGTTTCTAGAAGAGATGATGATGATAAACCATGCCAATAGGCATCAAGCTTACAACATCAAAGAACCTTAGAAGGTCTCTATCATGTTACATTCCTCGATACATCCTTGAAAGATGAGTCCTCAAGTCAATAACTAAGATCCCACAACCCAAGTTAGTAGAGATAGCTCTCATACCATTTTAGCATCCAGAAGGATCCAAAGACTTGTAGCCAAAAGTAAAGAAAGATGGTTCTAGTAGAGCATCAAAGGAAGAAGCTAGTCCCTTAAAGGAGCCAAATCTATATCTAGAAGCAATCCATGGGACCTTCATCAAAGAGGTAGAAGGTGAAAATCATTGACTTTTATTGATGCAGATGCTACAAAGTGACATCTCAAAGTGGGCAGCAATTGACTTTTATTTATGCAGATGCAATTGACTTTTATTGATACAAATGCTACAAAATTACATCTCAAAGTGGGTAGCAATCTTCCAGAAGCGAAGCTATTGACTCTTCATAACCTATTAAAAGAAAACTTGGATGTGTTTGCTTAATCATATAATGACTTGAAGGGGATTGATCCCACATCATAGTCAATAAAGATGGAGGGGATAGGAAAATGACCTTTCTTTGTTTTGGAATTTAGCTCCACATATGTGTGGATTTTTGTAAGTTGAATTCCAAAACAAAGAAATATCACTTTCCTATCCCCTTCATTGTCCAATTGTTAGACACAATGGCAAGACATGAACTCTATTCCTTACTAGACACATTCAATGGATACAATCAGACAAATCATAGAAGAAGACCAATCCAAAACAACCTTTACAAAACATGGGATACTTATGCCTATAGAGTGATGGTGTTTGGGCTCTATAACACTCCTACCACCATCCAATGAGTCATGATAGTCACATTCCAAAACCATCCCTATGATTTCATTGAGGTATATCTAGATGATTTTTGTATCTTCAATGTGCTTTTTCATCATTGTAGACACTTGGAGAAATGCTTTAATCATGCCAATAGTATGGAATTTCCCTCAACCCTGACAAATGCATCATTAGAGTCTCCTCGAGAGTTCTGTTGGTGGGCCACCTTATTTATGCACAAGGAATAGAAATAGACCTAGTGAAAATTAAGAAGATTGTAGCTCTAACATCATCGACCAATCTTAAGCAGTTGAGAGAATTTCTTAGCCATGTAGGCTACAACAAGAGATTCATTACCCACTTTGTAACTAAGCCAGCCCCCCTACACAAGCTTCATAGGAAAGATGCAGAGTTCATTTGGATAGATGATTGACTAGATGGAGGAGTTCCATGTGCATACTGATGCATCAGTTGAAGGGCTAGGTGCAATCCTCTACTAGAAATGTGTTTTAAAGCTAGACCATCCTATTTATTATAGAAGCCAAAAATTCATTGATAGGGAGAGGAACTATACAGTGGCAAAGCTTGAGTGCTTGGCAATGGTGTTTGCCCTAGATAAGTTTCGGCATTACCTCCTAACAACACATTCCAAGTTCTATGTGGATCATAAGACTATATCCTTCCTGATGAACAAGGTAGATGTAAAAGGATGAATGATGAGGTGGCTCCTTCTATTCCAAGAGTTTGATTTTGAAGTGATTCTTCTATTATAGGATGAATGATGAGGTGACTCCTTCTATTCTAGGAGAACGATATCTTGGCTGACCATCTATCATGAATCCCTTAGAGTGAAGCAAAGGTGCAAGATGATCCAAACCTTCCTAATGCTACTATGTTTCTAGTAGAGACTATAACCCTATGGTATACAAACATTACCAACCTCTTGGCATATAGGAGTACCCTCATAACATCTCTAGAAAAGAGAAGAAGAAGCTTCTATTGGAATCAAGCCCCTACACCCTGCTTGGTGGTGCTCTATACAGGAAAGGTAAAAATGAAGTACTGTAGAGATGTGTAGCATGAGAGGAGATTGCAATCATCCTAAAGGCATGCCATGATGAGCCATGTGGTTGATATTTTGTGGAAGAAGCAATAGCCACGAAAGCTCTACTTGCAAGATATTGATGGCCAACCCTCCACAAAGATGCATATGATTACTATAAGTGATGTGATGCTTATCAACAAATGGGAAAGCCCACCAAAACTAATCCCATACCACTATAGTTTATCCTTCCCTTGAAGCCATTTGAGAAATGGGGCATTGATTTTGTGGGACTAATTGATCCTTCAACTAGAAGAAAGCAAAATAGATACATCCTAGTCTGGACAAACTATGTGACAATGTGATGTGAAGCCAAAGCTTTTGAGCGAGGTAATGGAAATAACGTGGCTATGTTCCTATACAAGAATATTATCACCCACTTTGATAGTCCCTTAGAGCTAGTAAAGTGATCATGGCACTCACTTTCTAAACAAGATCATGGAGGAAGCGATCTAGATCTATAGGATCTATCATCACAAGTCCAGACTCTATTACCCCAAAGCCAACAACCAAGTCAAAGTCACCAATCACATTCTCTATTCAATCAAGGACAATTGCTGCTCATCAGTGTGATTGGGACAATCAACTTACAGAGGTCCTTTGCACATACAAAGCCTCACATAAAGCTACAAAAGGGCATACATATTTCTAGTTGGTATAGCCATCATTTGGATTTTGTTGACAAGGTGGATGACTTCTTATGTCCCTTCTGTTCTAGCTCCTACCCCTATTTTGTTCCATTTCCTTCCTATCCAACAGGCATGGCATGCATAGTTCTGAAAATTACTATGCTTGCCTTTGAAAAAAAAACCCAAAAAAATAAGAAACATATAGGTTATGGGAGAAAATGACTTTGGTCCCTACCATGACGGCCTACTCTTCAAGAAAAGGTGGAAATACCCTCTAGAGTAGGAAGATAAAAAAGAAAACAAAAACAAACAAATAAATTACTATGGGAGAAAATGAATAAATTTCTTGTCATAACAAGCCTTACTCTAGGAAAGGTGGCAAAACCCTTGGGTAGAAAGCTTACTATGGAAATGATGGCAACACCTTGAAATCCAAATCAATTAAACGTTCTCAAGATCTTTCTCAAATACAGTTCTAAAGCCACCTCTCTTGGTGAATTGTGTCCTTGTGACTCTAGAGAACATTTGATTACTATAGTAGCAAACAAAAGATCTTCATCCAATCCAAGTTCCTAATCAATTAGCTACCTCCCTAGGTACACCTCTTCTTCAATAAATGCTATTCAACATCATTGATTGATCTTCATCAAAAACCCCTAAGTGATGTGATCTTTCATCCTAACAAAATGGGGATGTGAGTATGGGCTGCTCCCCTATATCTATCAATAGAGCATGAGACAGAGGGTGGAGCGAGTGACCTGTCTTTTTCCTTTCAATTCAAATGAGAGGTGAGCCATGTGAATAGAGTGTTGCATGTAGCACGGCATATCATTGTACCATATCAAGGAACAAAGTAGAAAGGCCTCTTTGTTTTGTATTATGATGTTGCCATCTAAACATACCCAATCGATGAGATGAAAGTATAGACCTCTCTAGGGTTGGTGGGTGGGCTCGTTGCTACAATGAGAGCTACCTTTTGAGGATTTCTAGTAGCAATATCAGCCCCACTCTCAACATGGCCCAAGAATAAGCCATAATGCACTCCAAATACACATTTTTGAGGGCCTAGAGTGATACAATACTCATGAGAACACTCGGAACAAATATGTAACACTATTTTTTTTCATTGACCGTGTTGCAAATTGTAACCCCAAATATCATCTATAAAGATCTTTAACTCTTCTAGTGAAATGTTACTAGAGGTCTATCATAGCTATCCTCTGATGATCTAAAACATTACATAAACTAAATGCCATAACATGGTATGCAAAAGTACTAAAGACTATGATAACTTTGTTTCCAACTTGCCTTCTTTAGCTATGGCCATTTGTTTATACTAGGCAAAACAATCCATAAATGAATACATCTCTCTCTTTGAGAAAATTGATCCAAAATCTAATTAATGAAAGGAAAGGGATAGTAATCCTTGGTTTTTTGCCTAGTTAGCTCCTTAAAATCTATACATAAGCAAAGTTTATTATTCCTCTTTTTTATTATCACTACTTACTACTTGTGTGTACTATTCAATAGGTTATATAAGAAAAATTAGTCTCCCCTGATTGGATAGGGATCATTCCAAGTCCCAAGGTCTAACTTCACCACATTGACAAGAATATGATCCTTGGCCCCAATGGGCTCATTTAGACAGACTTCATACACTTCTTCTATGGTGGAACACTCATTATATTAGCTTGAACTTGAAGTTCCACTTGTAAAGGTTCCTTCAAGCTCCTCCCATTCTATAGTAGGTGGCAAAGCTCTTTCATTTAATGAGGACTCAAGATAAGCATCAAGGATAACTTTCTTTAAACCACATTCAAAATCAAATGACCGATTGGGATTTCAACCAAGCAATCAACTTGTAGAATCCACAATAGTCCAAGTAAAAACTGATAACTTGATATCCTAGCAAATTTAATGACAAAAAATAAAGGGTACATTTAATATGCCCAATAATCAGTAGCACTTTAGAAAGAAGCCCTTCAAGTTGCCTCAAACCATCATCTTCCATCTTCAACATGGTGGTAGGTGGTAGTGTCTTTCTAAATGGGCAACCCTAGTCTCTCAAACAAATCCATACTCGTGATGCTCACAAAAAAGCTTGATGCTACCAGTATAGTCTCTATCAGAATACCATCCACATATGCCTAAACCCTAGGGCAATGCTTTTCAATATGGTGCCCATTCACTACCAATCCGATTGCCCCCTAAAGGCTCAACAATGTAACATGTTCACAAGATTTTTTTAATTTCCTTATGAACATCATGCAACAAACCAATCAATGAAGGAGGCTAACATCCACATTGACTTCACATAAGTACTAGCTCAATCAAACTTTGAGAAGTTAGAAATTTCCTTCTTTTCTTTCCATACCATTCTTTCTTTTGGCTTCTTGAGAGCCTTAATAGCCTTTTTAACTTTCAACTTGTGCTTGTTTTTATCCACAAGATCCTCTAGTTCAACATAGATCTAAGAGGTCCCACTTGGGTATTTTTAGGGTTTGACTTGCTTATACTAGGATCAACATTATAATCCTTTGCTTTTTGACCTCTAATGATAACTCTAACATCATTACAAATAGAGTGTTTACTAATAGGAAGTGTTTTGACTAAGTTGATACCACTAGGCATCTCCTCAAGGGGGTGGCTTTTCTCCTCTATGAAAATTACTTAAGGCTTTCCCCTCAATAGTTTCCTCAAGGGGGTGGCTTTTCTCCTCTATGAAAATTACTTAAGGCTTTCCCCTCAATAGTTTCCATCACTAGTGTAATGATGATTGATTGACCCTAGCTGTTTACTCCCTTGCTTGAGTGAACTTATGCTACTCCAACAAGTGTTTGCCATATATCATGACTTCCCACATATATCACATTTGGCATGTGGGCAATTGTGTGGAATTGTTGACCTCAATGTCACTTATAACTAAATCTTCATGGGGCTTCTTCATCACATTTTTTTGTCCCTAGCAAGTTTTGTTGACACTTAAGAGAATTCACATCCCATCATTTGATGGCATTGTTCCATTATCATATTGGTGTAGTGATTCATCATATCCTTTACTTTTTCTACAATGCTTGATGCAAAATTCTCATAATCAAATGCTTCAACAAAGCTACCTCCACATTAGGTCTAACAATTTGTAGAGGGGTAGCTAACTATGCAGCTCCTTAACTCACACTAGAAGCTTGTCCATCACTTGTAGACATCAACATAGGCTAAATTAAGTTGGGCATCCTAGGAGTGGTAGTTAGGGAAAACCTTGATTTAAAGGATTCAAAACTTGTCCACAGGATCTCCCCATCGTTTCTCAGTTTCAATGAACCAAAAGCAATACTAGCCCACTTCAACTTAGATGTTTGCACAAGTAGCTACACTTGTCCGATGCTAGAATTTCTTATAGAAGACTTAAAAGTCAATTAGCACCCTTGGGTCAATCCTTGTGGAAATGAGGCAAAGCTTCTCCTGTGGGGTGGACTCAAGTGACACTAGGTAATAAAGTCTAATTATTCCATGGGAGTTCCAAATCTCACAACCTAAACACATCTCTTGATGGACTACTAAAATGTGCCATCAAAGTTGCATTAGAGTAAGCATGTTACATTGAGGTTCTATCTTTCACTCATGTGCTGGAACAAAAAGTTTTAAAACTTTGGATTCCTACATTGGCCACTCCCTTTGAGGAAATTTTGGAAAGACCAAGTATTTATCACCAATTAGTCTAGACTACTGAAAAAATGGCTTAGGAGCTGTGTAGAGATGGAAATATTTTTTAGACATGGCAGTTTAGGCCACCACTAGAGTTGAAATGCTTTTTGAAAGGAGGGCTATCTCACTCATTAAGAAGGAAATATGCTAAGTTCATCAATGGGTCAATGAGAATAACAAGGAAATCTCAGGTGGAGCAAGGATGGATACTAGAGCCTATTGAGCATATCCAAGCTCAATTGGGATTATAATATGCATGAATTTTTTTTTGCTATAGCTAGATAAGGCACTCTTGAAACACGCAAGGGGTACCTTTTAATAAAGTTGGACAAGAAACAAGCTATATATATATCCTTCATATTGCTAAAATGAAGAAGTTATTGTAGAGCACAAAATCAATAATAGAAAGAATGAATAGAATTTGGGAGGTGGGGCTGATTGAAGAAAAGATAAGGTAGATTTTTAAGAACACATGACCTTTAACTTTCCCTTAAAAGATAGGATCTTTGCTTGGAGAGTCATCATAAGTGTTGTTTTAATGGCTGATAAACAAGAAAAAGAGCATTTCCAATGGAAAATGGAGTATCAAAATCCCAAAAGTATATGCTTTGGAATGGATATATTGCTAGGAATGCTTGGAGGAGCATTATGCCTCACTTAGGATTAAGGAGCTTTGATTGCTCTAACATGCATTTTTGTATTTTTGGAGCTAGTAGAAAGGCTAAGCCCATGCTAACGGTGAAAAATTTTAGGATCCTTGAAACCAAGGAATAGGCTTCTCTTCCAAGAAGTCGTACAAGAAATCACTTTGAGTAAAATTAGCTATAAAGTATGGAACTATATGCTTCTCTTCCAAGGAGTCGAGTATGTGGTGAACTCGACATAAAAGGTCATTAGAAGGAAAGACAAGATGGGGGAAGCTTTGAACACAATTTCCAGTGATGTTTTGCAATAGTTGGTGCAGAATATGAATATGCTTATGTAGATACAACAACAACAACAGGTGATGCAGGCTTCTACTCAAACAGAAAGTGTTGTGATGAATGCTCTGTATAAGCAGTTGAGCATAGATGAAGTTGTTCAATGGTAGGAATGTATCTACATATGTACATACCTATGCTCAAAAGATGGAATTATTTGGAGTGGCTCAACTTGCATGGAGCCGGTATTTTGTTTAGATCACTGTACATGAACTGAAAGCACGAATTACTGAATTATACATGCATGATGCTGACTAGGTAGCTTTCAAAAAGACACTCAGGGAAGAATTTTACATTAAAGATACCAGTTTGATTATGCGTAAGACTTTTCAGGAGTGGGTTTTACAACCCAATAAGGGTCTTATGGCTACAAAAATCTTAAGAGAATTTGAAAGTCGATTTGAGCAGTTAGATCTTGCAGAACAGCAAGCTCTTGCAAGTTAGAAGATTGAATTGTTTCTACAAGCAGCAGATCATGAGCTTCAAGAGAAGCTTGATGATTTACTAGAGGATCAGACTACAGAGACAGGTCTTAAAATAGAGTGGAGACATGAAGCTGTTACTGCACTTGTGAAAAAGCATAGAAGAAGAGAAAGATTGCATGTCTCTAGCTTGGCCATTGTTACAGGCAAAACAGTTGATGTATCTAGTAAGCCACCCACTTCTGTGGCTTTCCCTATGGTTGTACCTACTATTGTTCCCACTGTTAGGGACGATCTATTAGATGAATTGGTCAAAGTCATGTGGGATATTCAATTGAAGGTCACAAAATTGGATGAAAAAGGACAAGAGGAAAGGGGATGGGCAGCAGCCCCTAAGCTAGGAAAAAGATTATGTGGTGTGATAGTTTGTAGCATGAGAGAAAGGATTGTGGTACCTATCAGGAGGCCTTGGCACGACAGCTCATCTTTTGGAAAGATGGTAAGATCCATGCACAAGAAATGTGATTGCCTCTTGCTTGGAATTTTGGAAAGGGAGCTATGCATAAGTTGTTGGAAGACTTGGCTGTTCGAAATGCTTATGCGGTTGTACATGCTTCTACTTTTGGTCTACATTTGGATAGAATGCATGGCCAAGTGATGATTGGTCCAAAGGCTAAAATATGGACACATGCTTTACATGTAGCTGAAAAGAGAAAAGTTACTGATAGTGAAATGTCTCATGCAGGGCAAGACATTTGTGATATAACTGGTTGGGAATCGCTGGTATATGCACATTCAGTGTATGCATATTTGACAAAGGTATCAAACACAAATATACTTGTGGAAGAGAAATGAAAGAGAGATGAAGATAATGCAGGGACATCTAAAAGAGTGACAAGAAGAAGTGTGGATCATCCTAAAGCTACAAATTAGCTACCTCCCAAGCATGTTATGGAAGAGGTCAGTCAAGAGCAAAAATAGGATAGCAAACAAGAGGGCAAAAAGAAGGGCAAGCAGCCAGGATATAAGTTGCAATCTGGCATTGAGATAGCCACAAATCTTAAGAAGGTTCTTAAACAATGGACCTTAAACACTCATGTGGAATTCACCCTGGGAGAGGTGATTGGCATCGCCAAGCGGAATTTCATGATGAGATCATTGATGTAATTAAGAGGAAGCATCAATTTCTTGGTGATACCACTAGTGCATTGCTGCAATTTGAAGAGGAAACTAGTTTGTTGGGTATTCGGGCGGAATATGAGCATGAAGTAAGTACTGGATTATCTATGCAAGATGCTACTAATCAGTGGACAGCATGTGGAAAAGAGAAGAAAGTGGCTGAAAATGCATTGTCTTGTAGCAATATGCATGGTGGAGTAAGGCATATGCAACAATATGGGGAAGAGACTCTAGGATTTATTCCTCAAAGTCATTACACAAGGAATCATTGGGCTAGGGCTACCACTGAAATGGTAGTGAAAATAGGGGAACGTGAAACTCCTTGTGTTGCTTTACTTAATCATGGGTCTAAGATTAATGTCATTGAGCATAGATTGTATGAAAATGGTACATGGCCTGTGGACACTGATCATGGTTGGTGTATGAGGGCTACAAATAATTCTTTGGGAGAGCTCTATGATGCATGTCCGAATGTAAAAGTGACGATTGGTGATGTACAAGAAGAGCAACACTTCTTTGTGCAAGATAATTCCTCATATGTAGTGATTTTGGGATAGCCCTATATTATAGGAGTGTGTATGGAAACAAAGGTGCTTGATGATGGTTTTGCTTATGCAAGAGTTAGAAGCAAGGATGGGAGGAAAGCAGTCCAATTTCTTACTGTTTGTGTTAATCCTCCTAGAAATCGGGATACACTTCGAGAGTCTCCTTTGCCTCCAAATGCAAGGGAATTCAAAGACCTGGATTTTCATTAAGCAATGCTATAATGCGGGGCTACAATAGTGTTGTTTAGAGGATGTACTCGCCTCTTGATGGAATGAAGCATGTATTTACTATTGGTTATTCTCAACTTACAGCAAATAGTTCATGTTGGTTTAAGCCTATGGAAGCTATGTGCAAGGTTGAACACATATCTATGAAATGAGATATTAAGGAATTGAAAGCATTGAGTCTATTAGCTAAAAATGAAGGCATTTCAGGCATCTTTTATGGGCTGAATATTAATGACACTATGGCTGAAATTTCAGCAACTATACATGCAGAAAATGAGGTTGAAAACAAAGTGTTGTCAGTATGTTCTTTGGACATGTATGATGTTATAGCATTGTTTGCTCAACAGGAAAGATTACAATGGGCCGAAGCACTTGTGGAGACAAAGTATAAGACAACTGACAAAAAGGTGAAACCAATTTCTTTGCCACTTTCACCAAAAAGTGAGGGTTTATATGAAAAAGTGTCAAGGCAGCCAAGCTTATGAGATCCTAAAGATATAGGTCATCAGTTTACATCTGAAACATTACAGGAATTGAAAGTTGGTGCATAATGGTTTCTTTTGCCTACTGAAAGAGACTGTTTTATGCGGATGTTGGCTAGGCATGGAAAGGCATTTGCATTTCAACCAACTGAAATAGGTTGTGTGGATCCAAATGTTGTCTCTCCTATGGTAATATTCCAATGCCTAAAGCTTACTTGCCAAAGTTGATGGATTTGCTAAATGAAAAGATTCCCATGAAGATTAAAGTGACCATAAGAAATGTGGGTGCAAGTCATGTGGTTGATGAATTTGCAGAGGCTTTTGCAGGCACAGAGATCTATTCTTTGGGTGATCTTTACGCGGGGTATGATCAGTTTCAGCTTGCAATTGAGAGCAGGGATATCACAACCATGAAGGCTCCTTTAGGGTTAGTATGGATGTGTACTCTCCCATAGGGTGCAACAAACTCAGTGGCACACATGACAAATGCTATGAATAGAGTACTCAGGGAATTTATACCACAATTGACAATGCCCTTCTTGGATGATATTCCAATCAAAGGGTGTGCAATGGATGAAAAGAATGAAGAGATGAATGCACATGGGTGCAGATAGTTTGTTGCAAACCGTATTGTGGATTGTGAGAGGATTTTGACGCATCTAGAAGAGGTGCATTTAACTCTTTCTAGTGTCTTTGGAGTTGAAGAGGTTTTGATTGTTAGGCATATGTGTGGGCCCTATGGGCAAAGACCATCACCAACAAAAATAGATGGGATTAATAGAATGCAAGATGTATGCACCAATGTATCAGAGGTGCGTAGATTCTTGGAAGCATGTGTGTTCTATTTGATTTGGATCCCTCACTTTGCACATGTAGCTGATACTCTATATCAGCTCTTGAGGAAAGGCCAAAGGTTTCATTGGGAAAGGAAGCATCAGAAAGCAATAAAGAAATGAAAGTAACTCTTGAAATCTGCTCCTACATTGAGAAAGGCTAATTATGCACATGGAAAGCCTATCTTTATTATTGTTGATAGAAGCCCAATTGGGATTGGATGGGCAATTGGGCAAGATGATGAAGAAGGGCAAAGATATGCAATTCGATTTGGTGTTAAAGTATTGAATGAGCAATAGACAAGATATCCACATGTAAAAAGAGAATTATGGGAAATTGTGGCATCCCTTAAATGTGATAAAGAGTATTTTATGGGTGCTTGTGTAGTCATTGAGACCGATTGTTTGCTGGTATTGGGTATGATTACTAGTTGTGCTACCTCTGACATTGCTATGCTGATTGCATACATCAAATCTTTGAACCCTGAATTTTAGCATATTGCAGGAAGAGATAACTCAACGGCAAACATGTTATCTCCGGCACGCTATGAGAATGAAGATGGGATGATGGATGAGGAGGAAGAAGATGACTTTCTTGCAGCTAAAAATGATGTTGTAAGAGTGAATTTAGCAATGCAAGGAGTTGCTATAGCATTAACAAAAGCTTGGACAGTAAAGAGAATACACTTTAGTTGTTTTGTATCTTGTATGGAAGTGTTTTTAGAAGACAAATATGCAAGAGAGTGGTTGAGAATTGGTCAATACCTCAATACATTTACAAAGAGAAATGTATGGTCAGATGAGGAGTTTAAGAAGATCAAGAGGAAAGCCTATGGGTTTTTCTTAAAAGATGGATACTTATGGAAACATGTTAAAAAGAAACAAGGTATGCCATTATGAGTTTTGGGCGACAAAGCTTCACAAGTAAATATTATGCAAGAATTTCATGAAAGCTTATGGGCTGGCCATAGAGGTGTTTGGGGTACTTTTGCAAAGATCAAAGAAAGATATTGGTGGCAGGGTATGTATAAGGATGTTTCTCACTTCGTGGAAACATGTACGATATGTTAAATGTATTCATCTGTGAGACATCGGGGTGGATTGTAGGCCACATATCCATTGTCTCTTCATTTTAAGTGGGTGGTGGATTTAGTCATGATGGTCTTTGGCAAATGAGGTATCTTGTACTTGCCCGAGAAGACTTGACTAATCAAGTGGAAGGGAGAGCTATGTAGTAAGACAACAAATGCAGTGTGTACTTACAGCAGCTGATAGGGGTGAGCTGGATGTAGATGAAGCTCATGATTTCTTTGCACGGTTGGGGATAAAGCTTGCTTTAACTTTAGCTTATAACCCTGAAGGAAATGGAAAAAGTGAAAGAGATCATCCACCTATTGTGAAGGCATTGGCAAAAGCATGTGGAGAGAAGGTAAAAGAGTGGCCATGATTCCTCCCTTATGCTTTGTGGGCTAACAAAACAACTCGTAGTGTCGTTACGAGATATATGCCTGCTAAATTGATGTATGGTAAAAAACCTATCATGCTAATAGAAGAGATGACAGTCACATGGAGTGTGCTATCATGGGAAGAGGAGTTTGAATAGAGAGGAGTTGTTGGCCTTACGCATTCAATAGTTGGAAAGAAAGTCAGAAGACATAGAGGTAGCAGTTGCAAAGTTAAGGGCAGCAAGGATACAGAACAAGAGACGATTTGACAAAAGATATAGATTGAGGCCAAGAATCATACAATATGGGGATTGGGTATTAGTTTATGATAGTAATTTAGACAACTAGCATAGTGCCATGCGTAAAGTTTCCAAAAGATGGTTTGGACCCTATGTGGTAAGACATGTGTTTGATAATGCTACTTATGCATAAAATGAGCTAGATGGGACTCAAGAGGCAGGAATGGGACAACCATAAAACTTCCGGTAGCAGGAAAAAGAATCAAATTATTCAAGAGGCAGGAATCTACTACCTATGAGTTGCCAGAATCGGAAGAAAATAGTGGCCATGATATAGGGGCTAGCCAGGAAGATATGGAAGATGAAGAAGCAAAGGATATGGTTGTAGAGGATGAGGAGGACTCAGAATTTGGTGACAACTAGGATTTTGGCACATACTAAAGGATGTGCAGGTTCAAAGGGGGTGGACGTCGTCCCACTATGCAGGCATAATATGAAAAACTTTGGAGTGCATCATCATCCGACTTTCTTATTGATGTAGAGAGTCAATGTGATCCAAGTCATTAGTACTAGTGTCCATGGCATGGATGGTCCAAAAATACTAGATTTTTGGATAATTTTAGCTTATTTTTAATATTATTTATTGTAAATATCCTAGAAAGCTAGGAAAATATCTAGATTAGAGTGGCGTGCAAAAAGCAAGTTACTTTTTCAGCTAGTTTTGGGATTTTTCATAAAAAAGAAAGATGGGAAAAATTACACGCGCTGCAATCGCAATTGATAGGTTGAAAACAACACTTTGAACTAGAAGAAGAAGAAGGAGTGAACTGGAAGATTCTTGACCATGCGTCATGGAGTTTTACCCCCCTTTTGGAGCCAACGAAGCCATCAAATTTGGGTTCCGAGCAGCAGAGAGGAAGCTGTTGTTTGATCCACATTTTTGGTCTACGAGGGAGCTCTAAGAGATCTAATGCTTGGAGATTGCTTCTGAGTAGTGCCAGACAAGGGACTTCAGGTTCTCTCAATACATATTGATTCGATTCTTTGTGCTTTGTCTTTATCGTGTTTACCTCTTGTCTATTCTTTTCCTTCTCTTCCATCTCCTATCTCTACTTCCTTCTACCTCTGATCCCCGGTGGATACGACCTTTTGACTAAAACCCCTCAAACAACGTGTGATGGATATAGAGGAGGCAGGTACATGTAGGATATCTACTAATACTAGAGGAGATAGTACTCGCTTCAACCCACCAGTACTACCTACTAGAGCTAGGGTCACAACACCATCTCATCATTTACAACGAGGTGAAGAAATAGCCTAGATCTAGAGCATTGCTTGCTTTCAACTCACTAACTCCAGCACAGTGGACTATGTACTAGGCTCCATCAAGATGATGGAACCAGTCAAATCCTTCACCATCCCCCTTGTCTAATGGGGCAGAAAATCATACCTACCTACCCCTCATTCATCCTCCTCACCAGGCCCACATATTCCAACCACTGCCCACCCACCACTTTCTATTTTAGACATGAGCTAGTGGACATATATAGCCACCACATATATGATGGGTTTACACAATTTCAGCATAATATCCCCTTAAGGATACTCACCTCCATTCTCCACTCGGCTACTCTCCAAAGCTTTCCACACTCCACACACACTAGTAGATCCATCGCTTGAGCACCATGCCCTAAAATAGATGGTATGATGATAAGTGTAGAAAACTATATAGACATCTTTAGATTTTGACACGATTAGGAACCATTATAGAGAGAGAAGCCTACAAGCAAATGTAGACCTTGAATCATTGTAAATGAGGAGCATATGAGGAAGCACAATATTGGAATCTATGCCATCTATTCATGAGCAAAGATGTAGCCATAGCATGGCACAGATTATGGGGAGCCTCGTCGCCCCACACCAATCAATGACCCAAAGACATGACACTCCTATGCAAAGGGGCTATATATATATAATTTCAAGTATGTGAGAGAGACTAAAAGCAATAATATGACTACATGATCATTTAAACTCTCCTTCCATCCCTTGTGTTGAGTCCTTAGTGTTAGATGGGATGGACACCATCCTCCACAAATTTGCAAAATCTCATGAAATTATAGTTGAGGTTTTTGAATATAAATTTAGAAGCATTGAGTGGTGTACATCTATTAAGTGAATTGACTAAGGTATGATTTAGAAGAGTGCTTATTATGTGTAGTGGGCCCTAACTTCCATTGCTAGGCCAATGAGTTGAATTGTGTGACATGTGGTACATGGAGGTGGGTCAAATGAAGAGTGACCAACTTTTCTTCTAGATTGGTGTCATGGTAGCCAAATAGATCATAGCTTTCTTCTCTTCCTCTCTCATCTCTATGATGCCAATATAACATTATCTTCATTTTTTGGAGTTTTAACTCCTTTGTAATTTGTTTCCAGTATTATGTTGGAAACCTATCAGCATTCCATCTCTTTAAGTCTTATAGTTCCTACTTGATGCTCTCACATGTAGCTTTATGTAGAGGTTTATCCAAAGGGCATATGGCCCACCTTTGTAAGTGTAAACAACACATACATGTGTTCAAGATTGATTATGCTTGGTTAAAATTTAACAATGTGGAGTTGCAATTATACATTCTTAACCACTTCCATTCTTCAAAGAATTGTAATAATCTTGTAGTAACCAAACCAATCATTAACAGGTTAACCCACTTATGAAGATGTTACATGGATGGTTTTAATAGTTTCATAGACATTGTGCCTTTCTTTATTGTTAAGCCTTTACTTGTTTGGCCATAATAGCTAGAAAGAATAACACACAACATCTAGGATTCCATGTCAACAACGGCATTTGCAATCATGTTAAAGTGATTACACATGTAGGTAGTTTAGCTTTTCCATGCATGGCTTTGCCAAGGATGCAATTGTTGAGATGGCAAGCTCAACACATGCGGACATTGATGATGGACCACCTAGTTAGATGGGTCCACACATCTACACTTAGCACATCGGTGATCATTATGACTCTCACATGGCCACTGACTCGTTACTTATTATATTCAGGTTGTTACACCTATTTACAGCTGGCATAGTTATAGCGCCAGTCGACTAGTGTAGTCAGTTATGCATTGTTTGACTTAGTAGGCCACTTTCCTTTATGTTATATCTTATCTATACTTTGTGTACATTGTAAAGAGTGTGGAAGAAGAAGAAGAAATCAGCAAGAAAAAGTTTTGGCCTCCATCTCTCTTCTTGTCTCTTGAGTGAGCTTCTCCTTATGCATTCTGTGTGTGTTCGGTGCAGCATCTTGAGCAAGTCCCCCCAACACGCGATTCTTGACATGGTATCAAAGCCGCACCACTGAGAGAGGCTGATTTTGAAGGCAAAGGAGAAGAAGCAAGGTTCAAGCAAGCAAGCCACAGGTAAGAAGCTCTCCCATTCTTCCACTCTTTCCCTTGAACAATGCCTGTGAAGGCACCAGAAGTAGGGCAGAGCAAAAAATCTCAGATTGCAATGAGATTTGGTGTGCATGAAGAGCGTTGTGTATTTTGCAAATCAGCCCTTCAGGGCTATCTCGCAGTGATTTTGGGCATCTGAGGCCGTTTCAGGCCCTGTTTTAGAGCCGCAAGGTTGCGGACAACAATTTCAGGGTACATTGTGATTTCGGTTCTTTTGACCGAAAGTGGGTGCACAGGTTATAGATTGCGAATCTGTAATTTTTGAGGTGTTTGCAAGAAGCAAACATAAGGTTTATTTGCAAACAGGTTGCAGATTGCATGTATTGTTGAGCAGACAGTGAAAAATGTTGTCTGGTGTATTGCTATGCACTATAGGTCGAGGGTTGCAGAAGATTTGCTTGCTGTTTGGTATTAGTTTTGTGATAATGCAGAGAACAGTGGAAGCCCCATCATTGAGAAGCTCGACAAGAACAACTACCCTTTATGGAAGTTCCGTGTCACGAACTTCCTTATTGGAAAAGGCCTCTACGAGTTTGTTTCAAGTGAAGAAAAGGAGCTAGAAGTGAGTGATCCTCCAACTGCAGAAGAGACAAAGGCACGGAAGGAATGGAATGCAAAAGACAAGAAGGTCATGTATTGGATGTCTGCATTAATTGATAATAATATACTGAGACATATTAGAAATGCAGAGAATTCATATACAGCTTGGACCATACTTGAAGTTATATTTTCTGTAAATACAAAGGCACGAAAGATTCAACTCAAGCAAGAGTTGAATACATTGAAGAAAGGGAAGATGTCTATCAATGAGTATGCACTAAAGGTAAGAAGCATTGCAGATGCCTTGGCAGCAATTGATGCAATGCCCGATGATGATGATTTGGTGTCGTCTACCTTGGGTGGACTTAACAATGAAAAGGCTTGGAAGTCTTTTGTAACTTCTGTATATGTCAAAAAGCCATTTCCAGATTTCGATGAGTTGGTCTCCCTTATGACCCACTGAAGAGATCAACATGCAGAGTGAGACATCTGAAAGAAGTGGTGAACAGATCCAAGCTTTCTACTCCAGTTCAGGAAGGGGACATGGCAGGTTCTCTTCGAGAGGCCATGGTACAGGACATGGTAGTGACAACCAGCAAAACAAATTGAATCAACAATTTGGCGATATGCAGGTTTCAAGAGGTCGTGGTAACTTTAGAGGCAGGGGGAGCTTTAGAGGAAGAGGTGGATGGCAGAACAGAGGTTCCAACAACTCTGGTATGGTGTGTCACTACTGTGGCAAAACAGGTCATATTGCAGCTCAATGTTATGCTAAGAAAGATGATATTCGCAGTGGTAAGTTGCAGCAAGGAAACTATGTATCGTCTTCACGATAGAATGAAGACAAAAATGAATGTCTGTCTGTTATGCAGTATATGCTGAATGCTGTTACAGGAAAGGGAACACATGATGATGTTTGGTATGTTAATTTAGGTGCATCCAATCATATGACCAGCCATGCAGAATGGTTTGGAGAGATGCAGGATTTGCAAAATGCAGGTTATGTGCAGATGGGTGATGATTCATGCCACCCAATTTCACACATTGGAAAAGTTCCCTTGTCCTTGCATGATGGTAAGACAAAGATTCTTTCAGATGTATTACATGTGCCATCTATTACAAAGAACTTGGTGTCAATCGGTCAAATGATAGAGCAAGGGCTACAAGTCGGATTTAATGCAAAGGGCTGCTTTGTAGAAGACTTCAATGACAAGTGCAGATTGGTAGCAAAGGGAAGTCGAGTTGGATGTATGTTTACTCTGGATGCTGAAATTCCTACTATGAATGCTACTATGTATGCTAAAGGAAAAGGTGTTGTTGCAGATATTGAAATTTGGCACAAACGCATTGGACATGCAAATGTACAAAGGTTGAAATTAATGCAGTCCAAAGGGTTGGTTACAGGTTTGCCTACATTTAGAGTTGCATATTTTCATAAGGTATGCGAAGCATGTCAGTTTGGTAAGCAGGCAAGACAACCCTTTTCACATGATAGAGATGTAAGCAGAAATATCCTTGATGTTGTGCATACAGACATTTGGGGGCCTACACAAAATGTATCTCTTGGAGGCAGTTCATACTTTGTCACATTCATTGATTATTGTTTTAGAAAGCTATGGGTATATTTTATGAAGGAAAAGAGTGAAGCAAACAAGTTTGAAAGTAAAGTGCTTGAGGTCAGATGGAGGGGGAGAGTACCTCTCGAATGAGTTCAGTGATGTTCTGAGGTCTCATGGGATAAAGAGACAGTTCACATGCAGGTATACCCCACAGCAAAATGGTGTTGCAAAAAGGAAAAACATGCATATTGCAGAAGTTGCACGCACCTTGATGGCTGAAAAGAATATGCCTAAGCATTTTTGGTCTAAGGTTGTTCATACTACTGTTTATATTATGAACAGAACTCCCACAGCTGCAGTTCATGGAATGACTCCTGAAGAATGCTTTACTGGCAAGAAGCCTGATGTATCGCACTTGAAGGTATTTGGCTATGTTGCATATGTTCATGTGCCAGATGAGCTACGGAAGAAGCTTGATCCAAAGGCAGAAAAATGTGTCTTTATTGGATACTCTTTAGAGCAGAAAGGGTATCGCTTTTATAACCCTGTCACATGTAAGTTCAGAGTGAGCAGGGATGTCATCTTTGATTAAATGAGCAGTTGGTATGCATCTAGTGGTGATGCATTGGATGATGATGATGATCATGACACTCATGTGCAGGCTAAAAAGTAAGAATCACGGACTCTTAGTGGACCAGAGACATCATATGATAGTCCTTGGTCTGGGAGACTAAGGAGTAGCTCTACATCTTCAGGTGCATCTAGTAGCACTACAGGTAAAGACAAAGGAAAGAATAAAGTGTCAAATGGCATTGATGTAGTTCTTGATGGAGACTCTAGTGGCTCAGAGAGCTTGGATGATGAGCTTGGTATTCCTTCTGTCAGGACACCAGGTGTACAGAGAGCTCATAATAATGTAAAGGCTCCATTGAGTGATCCGGTGGTACGCAGATCTAGTAGGGTCAAATACCCTATTAAAAGATTTGGTTTTGAAGGTTATGCAGCTCACCATTATGCTTATATAGTGAAACTAGTTGAGGATGTTGAGCCCACTTGTTTTGAGGATGCTGTTGGTCATACTCATTGGGATGCAGCAATGGATGAGGAGATGGTTGCATTAGAGGCCAACAAGACTTGGGATCTAGTATCATTGCCGAAGGGCAAGAAAGCTATTGGATGTAAGTGGGTTTATAAGATTAAGCACAATGCAGATGGTTCTATTAGTAGGTACAAAGCTAGGCTGGTTGCAAAAGGCTATGCCCAGACATATGGCATAGATTATGAAGAAACCTTCAGTCCAGTTGCTAGGATGGCAACTGTTAGATGTGTGATTGCTTTGGCAGAGCAGCCAAAGGTTGGAGGTTGCAACAAATGGATGTGAAGAATGCCTTCTTGCATGGTGATTTGCAGGAAGAAGTGTATATGGATCAACCAGTAGGTTATGAAGATTTAGAGCATCCCATGTATGTGTGCAGGTTGAAGAAGGCACTCTATGGGCTCAAGCAAGCACCTAGAGCATGGTCTGACAAGATCAAAGAGTATCTTGTCAATATTGGCTTTTATGGTTCTGATGCTGATCACTCACTTTATGTGAGAAAGGGAGATGCAGGTTTGGTCATCATGGTCATCTATGTGGATGACTTGATTATTACAGGTGATAGTGATAGTGGGATTGCTGAAGTCAAGAACTTTTTGAAGAAGAAGTTTGAGATGAAGGATTTAGGTGAGCTAAGGTACTTCATTGGCATTGAGGTGATCAGATGTGATAATGGTATATGGCTATCCCAAAGACAGTATGGCTTGGATATGTTGTCCAAGTATGGTATGACAGCATGCAAACCACTTTTAGTCCCGTTGGAGCAAAATGTAAAGTTGAGTGCTGATGTTGGGGATGAGATAGAAGACCCTACTATGTTCAGGAGGATAGTGGGGAGTTTGATCTACATGACCATTACAAGGCCAGATTTGAGCTACATTGTTGTTCTTGTGAGTCAGTTTATGCAAGTACCTGTAAAATATTACATGGCGCAGCGAACAGAATCTGAGATAGAGATAGAGAGTACACAACAGAAAAGAGGAGAATCAGTAAATTTTTTAGCTTCAAACAACTGATACAAAGATGGCTCTGTCCACCCGTGCGCTTCCACTGTGTGAAGCTTAGATGGTGATCTAGACAGAAGATAGGTGAAGAGCTTAAGGCTAGCTGGAACAACAACTTTGACTGGGTGAAAGATGAGTGAGAGATGGCTGCGAAGGGGTTTAGCTTTGATAGCCCGCGAAGGTCGTTAGGTCGGCCTGCTGACCGACCTACCATATGAGCCTCCACTAGTAGGCCAGGGAATATTCCAGGGATCCCGGACCCCACAATAGAGGCCTCTTTTAACTCCCTTACACCGCAACTCGATGCAATGCGCCTCGAGTTGTTACTAGCTTAACCACTCTGTCTAACCCAAAGATTAGCCCCACAATGGTCACCTTTTTGCCATCCGATCACATAGACCTCATCTGATATACAAGTCAGGACTCAACCAATGTCCGGGCTCACATTTGGCTTCTCCTCATAATGGGGGCCTTACAACTTTGAGCACCATGGGTCATTGGTAGCACCTAATGAGAGTGGGGCATTGATCATATCTAACACCCCCCCTCAATGTCCACCCATAGGTGAACTATCTCCTCGGCCCAATGCTGAGTCTCTGAAGATGAACTTGAAGCAGATCCTTCGTAAGTGCTTTGGTGAAGATATCTGCTCCATTCTCCTTTGTTGGACAGTAGACCAGTTCCACTATCCCATCCTCCATCAAATCACGCACATAGTGATACTGGATCTCTATCTGTTTGGTGCGTGCATGAAACACTGGATTTTTGGCAATGGCGATGCAACTCTGATTGTCACATCTTAGCACAGTTGGTTCTTCATCCTGTACTCCCATATGCCATAGAATCCTTCTCAACCATACTGCTTCACATGCAGCAAAACAAGCTGCCTTGTACTCTGCTTCGGTAGAAGACAATCCCACTGTTGGCTGCTTCTTACTAATCCAAGAGAAAATTCCTAAACCCAAAGAGAAACAATAACCAGAAACTGACTGCCTGGAATCACTGTCTCCTGCCCAATTTGAGTCACAGTTCCCCACAAGAGAAGTTTCGAAACTGTATGTGATACCATAGTCAAGAGTTTTCTTCAAGTATCTGAGCACATGCATCCCAACCTTCCAATGACTCTCATGAGGTTTGTTTGAGAACCTGCTCAAAACACTAACATCAAAACTGATATCTGGTCTGGTGTTACACAAGTAGATCAGACTGCCGACCAACCTCCTATACCTCCCAATGTCTGCTAGTGCTGATGTATCCTCGACGGATAACTTTGCATTCACCTCCATAGGTGTAGCTATCTCCTTGCACTCGGTCATGCCAAATGCCTTCAAGATCTCCCATGCATACTTCTTTTGAGAGATGAAGATCTTTCCTGGCTCTTGCCAAACTTCAATCCCCAAACAATAGTGCAGCAAGCCCAAGTCTGTCATTTCAAACTCAGAACTCAAAGCCTTTCGAGTTTGGTTGATCATAACTTCATAGTCACCTGTAATAAGAAGGTCGTCCACATATAGGACAATCACTACAGACTTTTTACCATACTTGTAAACATACAAGTTAGCATCTGAGGCACATCTTTTGAAGTTTAGGTTTAAAAAGAACTTATCTATCTGCTGGTACCATGCTCTAGGGGCTTGTTTCAGCCCATATAATGCCTTCTTCGGCTTACACACTTTGTTCTCAGAATGGGGGGCCTCAAACCCTGGTGGCTGAGCCACGTACACCTCCTCCTTGAGGTCACCATTTAAGAACGCTGACTTAACATTCATTTGGTACACTTGCCACTTCTTGTGGGCAACCACTGCAAGTACCGTACAAATAGTGGTTATTCTGGCAGTTGGAGCAAATGACTCTTGAAAATCAAACCCTTCAACTTGTGAAAATCCTTGGGCAACCAGTCTAGCTTTGTACTTTTCTAAGGTACCATCAGCCTTGTATTTTACCTTCCAGATCCACTTGGTGCCAATAACCTTCCGCTTTGCTGGTCGATCCACTAGCTCCCAAGTGTCATTCTTCATTATGCTGTCATACTCCGCCTGCATAGCAGCCTTCCATGATGGATCTGCAAGTGCTTCTTCTAAGTCAATTGGCTCCTTTACTTCTCTCATAATCTCAACCATCAAGGCCATATTGAATATGTAAGCAGAAGCCCTCCTTTGCTCCTCTATTCTCTGAGACCTCCTTGGTCCGTCTGCATTCTCCTCAACAGATGCAGGCATAGGATTATTGTGGTCATAGAGCTACTTCACTCAGCGCGGCAATGGCTTTTCTGGTGGGGTGATGTCAGGTTGGTGAACTTTTTCCTCATCATCTGAAGATGATGCTTCCTCCTCCTTAAGGATAGGGATAGCTCTCGGGACAGGTTAATAGTGGACTACTTCTTCACTTGATGATAAAGTGGAAGAACTTGCCTTCTCCTCCTCCACTGTATGCGGCTTCTCCTTGAACACCACATCACGGCTCGCGATGATCTTCTTTGCCTCTTGGTCATATAATTTGTAAGCCTTCTGCTCATCACTATAACCCAAGAAGATACATTTTCTGCTTTTTGGTTGTAACTTGTTTCTCTTCTCATCTGGAACATGTGCATAACATTCACATCCAAAAATTCTGAAATGTGAGACAGATGGTTTATTACCAGTGTAAGCCTCATGAGGTGTTTTTTCCTTGAGAGCCTTTGTATAGCTCCGATTTAGAATGTAGACTGCAATATTAACAGCTTCAACCCAAAAATGGTTAGGCAATCCCTTGCCCTTTAGCATGCATCTTGCCATCTCCACAATGGTGCGATTCCTGCGTTCCACAACACCGTTCTACTGAGGTGTGTGAGGCGTAATCAATTGACGCTTGATCCCTTTGCTCTTGCAAAAGCCTTCAAACTCATTTGAGTTGAACTCACCACCACCATCTGTTCTAAATTTCTTCACACTTTTCCCTGTTTCATTCTCAACAAGTATTAGCCATTCTTTAAACTTACCAAAAGCTTAACATGGTTCCTTTTGGTAAGTTTAAAGAATGGCTAATACTTGTGGACAAATCCGAAGACACCTTCGAGCTAGCTCTTCGCTAGTCTTTTGTATCCCAGTGCCAGCCATCTGGTCGCGCAGATTCTTAATCCGAGTGATGAATGCTTCAACTGTCTCTCCTTCAGCAAACTTCTCCGCTACTAGTTGATTCTCCAAGTTTTGAATCCTTGTTTGGTTTTGTGTTTCATACTGACTCCTTAGTACATTCCAAGCCTCTGACGCTTTGGTTGTATGCTGAATCAAAGTCAGAACACTATCAGAACAACTTGTAACTAAGGCACACAATGCTTCTGCATTCCTTCGTTTCCAAGCTCGTAGAAGATCTGCATTCGGAGGAATCATCACACTAGGATTTGATGGGTCGGGGGTAGGCTGTGGTTCTGCGTCAGTTCCCAGCACAGTCTCCAGAAGCTCATAAGAATCAAGGATAGTTGTAATTTTGAACTTCCACAAGGTGTAGTTTGTACCATCTAACTTGCCTTCGCTGAAGGTTGGTGGACGAATCCTTAGTATTTGAATACCCGGTACAGCAGCACCACCTCCTGTACCACTTCCTGATGCGCCAGAACTGCTTCCGGAAGTCGACATAGTTTCTCCTTGCTGTTGAAGCCTTTGCCTCTTGCACACTCTTCGATCTCTAGAGCCCCCTGGGCTCTAATACCATGTAAAATATTACACGGTGCAACGAACAGAATCTGAGATAGAGATAGAGAGTACACAACAGAAAAGAGGAGAATCAGTAAATTTTTTAGCTTCAAACAACCGATACAAAGATGGCTCTGTCCACCCGTGCGCTTCCACTGTGTGAAGCTTAGATGGAGATCTAGACAGAAGATAGGTGAAGAGCTTAAGGCTAGCTGGAACAACAACTCTGACTGGGTGAAAGATGAGTGAGAGATGGCTGTGAAGGGGTTTAGCTTTTATAGCCCGCGAAGGTCGTTAGGTCGGCTTGTTGACCGACCTACCATATGAGCCTCCACTAGTCGACCATCGGGCAGACCCCCACCAAGGGGGCCGCTGGCCCCTGGGACCCCCCAGCCAAGGGCCGCTTCCGCAGCCCCCGGACCCCACAATAGAGGCCCCTTTTAACTCCCTTACACTACAACTCGATGCAATGCGCCTCGAGTTGCTACCAGCTTAATCACTCTGTCTAACCCAAAGATTAGACCCACAATGGTCACCTTTTTGCCATCCGGTCACATAGACCTCATTTGATATACAAGTCAGGACTCAACCCGGGCTCACATTTGGCTTCTCCTCATAATGGGGGCCTTACAACTTTGAGCATCATGGGTCATTGGTAGCACCTAATGAGAGTGGGGCATTGATCATATCTAACAGCTGGCCTTGTGATACTCATGTAAATCAAACTCCCTACTATCCTCCTAAACATAGTACGGTCTTCTATCTCATCCCTAATGTTGGCACTCAACTTCACATTTTGCTCCAATAGTACTGAAACAGAATTGCATGCTGTCATACCATACTTGGATAACATATCCAAGCCATACCGCCTTTGGGATAGCCATATACCATCATCACATCTAATCACCTCAATACTAAGAAAGTATCTTAGCTCACCCAAATCCTTTATCTCAAACTTCTTCTTCAAGAAGTCCTTAACTTCAACAATCCCATTGTCACTCTCACCTGTAATAATCAAGTCAAACACATAAATAACTATGATGACCAAACATGTATCTCCCCTTCCCACATAAAGTGAGTGATCAACATAAAAAATAACATCCCTGCTCACTCTGAACTCACCTGTGATTGGGTTATAACAACAATACCCTTTCTGCCCTAAAGAGTATTCAATAAAAATACATTTTTCAGCCTTTGGATCAAGCTTCCTCCGTAGCTCATATGGCACATAAACATATGCAATGCAGCCAAATACCTTCAAGTGTGATACATTGGGCTTCTTACCAATAAAGAATTCTTCAGGAGTCATCCCATGAACTATTAACTGTGGGAGTTCTATTTATAATATGGATAGCAGTATGGACAACTTCATACCAAAAATGTTTTGCCTATTTTTTCTTTCTGCAACCCCATTTTGTTGTGGGATATACCTGCAAGTAAATTGCCTCTTTATCCCATGAGTCCTCAAGAATCCATTAAACTCATTAGAGAGGTACTCTCCCCCTCCATCTGATCTCAAGCACTTCACTTTCAAGCTTGTTTCCATTTCAATAGCTGCCTTGAAAGATTTGAAGTGCTCAAATACATCACTCTTTTCCTTCATGAAATATACCCATAGCTTCCTTGAACAGTCATCAATAAATGTGACAAAGTATGTGTTGCCACCAAGAGATACATTCCATGTTGGTCCCCAAACATCTATATGCACTACATCAAGTATATTTCTACTCACTTCTCTATCATGCGAGAAGGGTTGTCTTGCCTACTTACCAAACTGGCATGCTTCACAAACTTTATGAGATTCTGCACTCTAAAGGAAGGAAACCCTGTAGCTAATCCTCTGGTCTGCATTAATTTTAGCCTTTGCACATTTGCATGTCCAATACATTTATGCCATATTTCAATGTTTGCAAACACTCCTTTTCCTTTAGCATACATAGCAGCATCCATTGTAGGAATTCCAGCATCTAAAGTGACATGCACCCAACTCTACTTCCTTTTGCGACCAACCTGCACTTATCATTAAAGTCTTCTACAAAACAACCTTTTGCATTGAATCGGACCTACAACCCTTGCTCTACCATTTGGCCAATAGACACTAGATTCTTTGTGATTAAATGCACATCTAAAACATCTATCAGACTCTTTGTATGGCCATCATGCGAGGACAAGGGAACATTTCCAATGTGTAAAATTGGGTGGCATCAATCATCACCCATTTATACATAACTTGGATTTTGTAAGTCCTGCATCTCTTCAAAACCATTAAACATGACTGGTCATATGATTTTACATGCAATTGAATCGACATACCATACATCATCATCTGTCCCCTTTCCTATAGTTGCATTCATCATGTATAACAAACAAATGCTAATTTTTGTCTTCATTCTATCATGAAGATAAGACATAGTTTTCTTGCTGCAATTTACCACTACGAATATCATCCCTCTTAGTATAACAATGGGCAAGAATATGACCCGTTTCACCATAATAATGGCAAACAATAGCAGAACTTCAAGAACCTCTATTATACCATCCATCTCTTCCTCTAGAGCTCCCCCTGCCTCTAAAGTTTCCTTGACCTCTTGAAACCTGCATTTCATCAAATTGTTGATTTAACCTATTTTGTTGGTTATCACCAGCACATCCCATACTATGGCCTCTCGAATAGGATCTACCATGTCCCCTTCTTGAACTTGAATAGAATGCTTGGACATGTTCACCATTTCTTTCAGATGAGTCATCCTACATATTGATCTCTTCAGTAATCACATGAGAGTGACAACCTCATCAAAATCTGGAAATGGCTTCTGCACATATACAAAAGTGACAAATGATTTTCAAGCCTTCTTATTATTAAGGCCACCCAAAGTACATGAAACCAAATCATCATTAGGCATTGCATCGATCACTCCTAAAGCATCTACAATACTCCTCACTTTCAAAACATACTCATTGATAGACATTTTCCCTTTCTTCAATGTATTCAACTCTTGCTTGAGTTGAATCTTTTGAGCCTTTGTATTTACTAAAAACATGTTCTTAAAAATTGTCCAAGTTGCATGTGAAGTTTCTGCATTCCTGATATGTCCCAGCATAGTATTATCAATGACTGTAGATAGCCAATACATCACCTTTTTGTCTTTTGCATTCCATTCTTTCCATGCCTTTACTTCATCTGTAGTCGAAGGGATACTCAGCTCTGGCTCATTTTCTTCACCTAAAACAAACTCATAAAGGCCCTTTCCAATGAGGAAGTTCGTCACACAGAACCTCCATGAAGGGTAGCTATTCTTGTCAGGCTTTTCAATGATGGGATTTCCACTATTCTCTGCCATTATCACAAAAAGGATACAACACAGCAAGCTAGTGTTTTGCAACCTTTCACAAGTGCACAGCAATACACCAAGCAACCTTTTTCATTGATTGCTTAATAGTACATGTAATCTGCAACCTTTTTGCAGATAAACCTTATGTTTTTTTCCTGGCAAACACCTCAAAATTTACAGATTCAAAATCTATAACCTATGCATCCACTTTTGGTCAATACAATCGAAATCACGGTATACCCTAAATTTAATGTCCACAACCTTATGACTCTAAAATGGGGCCTGAAACGACCTCAAATGCCCAAAAAAACTACATGTAAGTAGAATTTATAGTGCTCTACTCACAATCAAATCTCACAACAATCTGAGATTTTCACTCTACCCTGGTTCCAGTGCCTCCACAGGCACTATCCCCAAGAGAAAGAGTGGAAGAATGGGAGAGCTTCTTACCCATTGCTTGCTTGCTCAAATCTTGCTTCTTTTCCTTCACTTCAACCTTCAAAATCAGCCTTTCTCAGTGGCGTGGCTTTGATACCATGTCAAGAATCGTATGGTGGGTGGACTTGCTTGAGCTGATATGCCAAACACACACTACATACACAAGAGGAAGCTCACTCAAGAACACAAGAAGAGAGATGGAAGCCAAAACGTTTTCTTGTTAATTTCTTCTTCTTCTTCCACACACTATACAATGTACAAAAAGTATAGATAAGATACAACATAAAGAAAAGTAGCCTACTAAGTCAAACAGTGTATAACAAACTACACTAATCGAGACTGGTGCTATATCTTTCCCATTTGTAGATAGGTGTAAAAAATTAAATATAATAAGTGATAAGTCAGTGGCCATGTGAATATCATAATGACCACCAATGGGCTAAGTATAGACATGCAGACCCATCTAGCCAAGCGGTCCATCATCAATGTCCGCACGTGTTGAGCTTGCCATCTCAACATTATGCATGTAGGTATTAGACCTCATGACATGGACCATCATGCTCACTTGGAGTATAACCCAGACTTCTACGCCTGGCTAATGCAAAAGTGAAGCACCGCAAACTTGCACCACTTAATGCCCTTAACCCTTCATTCTCAAATCCTAGGAAGGATTCATATCATTCTCGAGGGGAAGAAGGTAAGGTGGGAAAGAAACCATGTCTCAAACCTCAACCAATGTTTAAAGGATGGATAAAAATCAACTTATGATTGAGGAAAATTGTCAAAGAAAATTTGGATTGTATGGACTGCTTGAAGCAAAAGTCTTTATTTTATACTTAAGCACTTCGCCTTTCCATAACTTACATTTATCATTGGCTTATTGTCTCCCAAGAGTTATCTCAAGAAAACTAATGGTAAGCTGTGGTATTGTGATAGAAACCTATGATGGTAGGCCTAGACAAAGGCAAGCTTCCATTCATGGAAGAAGAGCAGGTAAAGTAAGGGCCTTCAACTAGTTCAAGTTTAGGAACATCATGAACTTGGACAACGTGGTCACTGACCATGAAGCGGCTTATCGACCAATGCAATCTCTGAAAGTATGTGGAGAAGGTTGTTGTTGACTACAGCAAGTGTGCGGAGTTCCTACAGAATTTTCATGCTAATAGGAACCACAACACTATAATAATGAGATAAGGAGAATAATCTCACAGGGTCGAGGTGGAATTGAGTCCCGAAATGATGGAAAGAGTGTTAGGCTTTGTCAACAAGGTCGAGAGGCGACCTAAAAGGGATATATATGGCATGCTAGGAATGGACAAGGCCCTAGTCCACACCAATGACCACATCATCCTAGGTGATATCTCGAACCCTGAGGTCAAGTTGCAAGCAAAGAAAATCCATGTTCTATTCTCTAGTCAAAGATGCATCGCCTTAATGAGCACGATTAGAGTGCCCTTGCTAGAGAGCCTTGCAACCAAGTCCCTCGATGAAGTGAGTTGGAATGGCTACATGCAAAAAACCATTGAAGTTTCGGCAAAGGCACTAGCCCCATAGGTACAAGACTAGCAAGCGGGGAGTCTCCAACGTCCACAGCAGGAATGACAAGGAAGAAATCATCATCAAAAACATCAATTATAGGGTTTGGCAAGGTGTTAACTGCCATCATCCAAGAGATTTTGGGAGAGGCAAAAGGTGAAAAAAAAGTGGAGGAGATGCCTGAAAGATCACCACCCCAGGAGCAAGAGTAGTCAAGTGAAAGGACAATGAGTGAGGGCAAATAATCGGAGACACCATCTGGCCAAGGAAGGGCATAGGAAGCTAAAGAAGAAGACTCCTCAAAAGCAATAGCAAGAAACTAAGGAAAGAATGACCAAGGAAGAAAAGGCCAAATTGCAGAGAGTGCAGGCGAAGTCAAGGAGGTCTCATGGAACAGCCTTCTAGGAAGAAGGAGTTAGCTACTATGAGTCCACTAAGGGAGGAAGGCCAAAGCACTAGTGCCCAAGTACTAGAGATCAAACCACAATTGATGATAGAGAGTAAAGGCAAGGGCCTATTGTATCCAATTGCGCATGTTTCGTGCCCCAAACTATAATTGTCACCACGACCCAAGGCATCACTAGCACAGTGGATGCAAGCAAACTCATGGCCTAGGTGCGATATCTAATGAATAAAGTGCAAGAAATAGCCCTAAACAAAGAGTCTTTCAGATGTATTGCATGTGCCATCTATTACAAAGAACTTGGTGTCAGTCGGTCAAATGGTAGAGCAAGGGCTGCAAGTCAGATTTAATGCAAAGGGCTGCTTTGTAGAAGACTTCAATGACAAGTGCAGGTTGGTAGCAAAGGGAATATGCTGTTGAATGCTGTTATAGGAAAGGGAACACATGAAGATGTTTGGTATGTTGATTCAGGTGCATCCAATCATATGACCAGCCATGCAGAATGGTTTGGAGAGATGCAGGATTTGCAGAATGTAGGTTATGTGCAGACGGGTGATGACTCATGCCACCCAATTTCACACATTGGAAACGTTTCCTTGTCCACAAGCGAAAGATAAAGGCATCGACAATGTCTATACTTACAGCAGTGCCACTACCTATGGGCTATGACAAATATGTAAAGGAGTTTCTCACACAGCTAGAAAGAGCAAAGGAGGAAAAGAAGACAGCCATGGCAGGAATCAGAGGCTAAAAGAGAAGCATTGGCAGCCTTCCAATTGGAAAGGGCTCGCCAAGTAGTAGGGTACCAAAGGGAAATTTACGAGCTAAAGGAAGAGCTCAAGGTCAAGGAAAAGAAAGAAGACAATTGGTAAGAAAGGCTCGAGGAAGAACAATGGAAGTTTATAGGCTTGCAAAGGGAGTACAAGCTCATTCTCATGCAACATAAAGAATTAAGAGAGTTGTTGAAAACGATCAAAGAGGCAGTGGAAAAACTTGAAGCAGATGATGTAGAAAAAGCTCAAAAAGAGGAAAAGCATTGAAGAGACATGAAGGAAATGGAGTATAAGCTGTTAACAGATCTGGAAGAGCAAGAAAAGTTGGAAAAGGAAAATGAGTACCTTGAGAAAGAGAAAAAAGAAGCAATCCAAAGGTGGAAAGAATAGGAGTCAAGGATGGCGGCCTTAGCACAAATGCAAAATAAAATCTTATAGAAAATGAAGCGAAAAGTAGAGGAACGGGTGGCCAAGAATGAGGGAAGAGTGAAAGAATAGGCAAGCTGTCTAGCCCATGCTAAAGGCAATAGAGTGCTAGCAGAGAATAGAGCCAGAGCCCATATAGATGAGAATGGAAGCCCAGCAACGTGCCTTCCTTAGTACCATTTTAGATATCACAGAGCTAGGAGAGGAGAAGGCCGTTGAAACCTTAAAGAAGAAGCTAGAGATTACCTGCAAAGCTAGAAGGCATGGATTGTGTGTTCGAGTGCAAGAAGCAAAAACTAGCCTAAGCGAGCAAGATCAAAGGGAGTACTTGCTTAGGGTAGGACTAACAGTTCAAGAGGTAGAATTATTAGGGTATATGGAGGAACAAGGACCACAGGAGCCAGTATAAGAGAAGAAGAAGAACAGATACCACTTCCTAAAGGACTTTGAGGTGCGGCAACAAGACGAAGAACAAGTCCCACAACCACCCTCTCTAAGATCAAAAGCTTAGTAGGAAGTGCCACTAGAAGATACAAATGCAGAAAGAAAAGTGGAAGTCAAGAAAAAGAGGAAGAAGATTTTGAAATAAGCACAAAGGAGGCTAAGGGCGCAACCCCTAGCAATCCCGGAAGCTCCTATCCCACAAAAAGGAGAATGCTTTCCTGTCAACTAAAACATGGAACTCGCAATGTGGAAACAGTGGGAAAACAAGTGTTGTGAGGGACAAAGGCATAGGACTATTGGGAAGATAAAGTTATGGAGTGTCCAAGACCATGAAGGGGTACGAGTCACAGCCAAAGTGGAGGCGAAGAATTTGGGATGGGAACATGGATGCATGGATGTCATTTTTTAGCACCCTACCCTACAAAAGAAATGACCCAACATACATGTCATATCCAAGAAGGGTAGGAGTGGACTTTAACTCTAACATCCATGTGTTGAGAATAGCAAATGATGCTTGGCCTTAAAGGCCAAATGTATGCCATAGAGGCTAAATGAGTGCCCAAAAGAGGCATAAACAAATGAGGTATGCTCCAGGAAGAGATGTTCAAAATCCCATATGCACAGCGAGGAAAATGGTCCAAAAAGCTATAAAGGTATGTACTTAACACTCATTTCAAAAAAAAAAAAATGGAACTATCAGTTTGAGTTACTCAAGACTATCTTTATGAGTCCAATCTAATCTATCTTGGAACCTAATTCACTTGAGTTACGATCCCTCATTCTGATAATGTATCGTGTGCTTAATTTGCATCCACCATAGCTAACTAGTTCTAGATCCGTGTTTCTCAACATGGTATCAGAGCCATGGCCGAGATAGTTGGCTAGTGTGTGTGCACTTTTCCAATCTTCCTCTCTCTCATTCCCTCCATCTCTCAAAGTCATCCACTGTTTGCTATTCATTTCAAGATTAGGAGGTTCAAGTATTAAGGCTTTGCCAAGTTTTTGGAAGTGTTGTAGTCCAAGAAATCGTGAAGAAGAGATCAAAGCTTATTACAAAGGGTCATCATCTTTGAAGCATAGCTCTTTAGTCTAATCAATCTTCACAATGGCCACTCCAAAAAAGAAGTGCAGACGAGCCAAAAGAGAGCCATAAGGAGCTTCACAGACCTAGCAACTTAATCTGACTAGGCAAAACTATGAGCTGTAATAGAAAGAGATAGAGAAGAAGTGATAGAGCTTGAAGCTCTAAATCTTGGCGATCCTGCTAAGGGTTGCTATTGCAGAGGTTGACTTCGGCAAATCAGTGTTATTCTCTGTACTACTACTGAAATCAATGCCGAATGACCATCTGTGTTGTGATAAGCTTTTTTAGCTTATCCAGAATCTTATTCATTAACCTTATCACTGTTAGAAAACATGGATCTAAAGCATAGCACTAACTATGGAGGATGGAAGTCGATAACAAGACTCATAGTGACATAGACAAGAGGACAAACTATTGCTCAAGTGAATTAGGTTCCAAGGTGTAGGCTTGGACTCATAAACACAATCTTGAGCTGACCGTGACAGAGACACAAAATGAAGTACAAAGTAAAAAATAGCATTGCATTTAAAAGTGAACTAAGTACATGTCTTTATAGCTTTTCAGCTTCTCACTCTCCTCACTGCACATATGGGATTCAAGACATCTCTTCCTGGAGCATACATCATTTGTTATTTCTCAACACCCCCCTCAAATGATGAGTCCCTATACTTCTTAGTTTTTGCCCCCCCTATATGATAACATGGCCTGGGAGACTAGCTCATAAGCAGCCTAGTCAAGTTAAAGCTTGAGACTTTACATCTTTGGCAAGGGTTTTACAAAGCAAATCCACTATGGGAACAAATTTCTTAGAACAATCTGTCAAAGTTGTTGATGGTAGCAGAAGCATCTTCTTCTTCTTCTTCATTCATGAATTGACTTTGGTGGTGGTCATTCTACATCTATTGTGCTCTTTTCTTGTGAAAACATTCACTGGCAATATGGCCAGTTTTATCACATGAGATGTTATCCGACTTTTATTGTCAATGTTGAATCATGGACCTCTTCCTTTGGGTCCAGTAGCTCCTTTGTTTTATAGGAGATTTTCCCTTGAGATAGTCTCTTTTACATCTTTGCTTTCTCCATCAAGTAGTGAGTGCTCAATGTCTTTGAGTGAGAGACTAGAAACATTACTTAGTGTTGAAACAAGGTTCTCATACGGTTCATGATTAACACTGGCAAGTAACACTGCTATTGCCTTATCCTCATCAATGATCCTTTTAAGAGTTGTTAATTGAGTTTTAAGTCTCTTGAAATTATCAATGTGTACAATCATAGATGAACTGTCTTTTACATCCAACTTATAAAACTACATAAGTAATTTTACCTTCGAGTTCTTTGCCCAAGTACCAAACATCCTGTTAAGTTCCTCCCAAGCGGTTCTAGCATCTCTAATGCTAGAGATATGATGAAGCACATCATCACTTAGTCCCCAGGTAATGATGCCTAGTGCCTTGTTATTCATCTTCTTCCATTCTTTGGTTTTTGATGAAGTTACTACAAGGATCCCACTTTTTCTTCCCTGTCATCTGCATCACCTTCATCATTTTCAAAGAGATCCCAAACGTCTTTCCTCATGAGATGGTACATGGTCTTTTCCTTCCAAGCATGGAAACCTTCTCCATTAAACTTTGCTATTTGCTCAAGTTTTGCCATGTTGATAAGCTTCAATTATTCAGCAAAAGAGTTGCATTTCGATGTGTCAAGAGACACAAGTGCAAGGCAATGTGAATGCACACTCTGTAGTATCAAGAGATACTATGTCTGGTCTTTAAGCTCAACTCTTCTTCCTTCTTGATGGTGATTATTTGATGCTTGTATTTTCCTTCAACTTGAGTCCTTGCCAGAAACTGAGCTAGGAGCTCAGATTAGAGTGGCAAAACCTTCCAATGGAGTGAGAAGAGTGAGATGGAAGAGGAGCTTGATGATGATATTTGATTAAATATTCCAAGTCTTCGAAACACTCCACAAATGTCTTCTCCTTGATGTTTATCACTGAGTAAGTCAGTGAATTAGAGTGGTAATAGGTTGGTTTGAGTGTCAAAAGAGAGAAAATGAAGTGACTTTGTGAGCTTGAAGCTCAAAAGGCAATGGCTTCTATTAGGGTTAAACAAGCCGACTGGTTTTTCACTTGTAGCAAGGGCTGTAGTGCATCTTTTGAAGAACCCTCTAGTGGTGAGATAGTCATACAATGGGCTTCAAATCCCTATAGCTACAAGCTAGATTGTGGCACACATGAGTGGCCTGAGCTATTCGATAGCATACAGGTACAAATAGGGCAGCGAGTTTCAATTTTTGCAATGTTGGAGTTGTAACGCAACAATGACATTGATTGAGGTGCCAGGAGAAAGCACTTTGAGCAAAGGAAGATATCTCCAAAAGGAATCACTACAAGATATGGCTTGTAGAGAGAGATCTAGAAGCTCCAAGGTGGGTAGATGCAATCTGTTGGCTATGGCTGCCACAAGGTCCAACTAAAATTTGAAGTTGAAACTAGAAACATGAGCTGAATGTGAGTTGGTTAGAGATCACCACAGGTGAAAGGAGACTAGAGAGTCAGAGTATGAGCTCAGCCATACCTTGTTAGAAAACACGGATCTAGAGCATAGCACTGACTATGGAGGACAGAAGTCGATAACAAGACTCATAGTGACATAGACAAGAGGACAGTCATCCCCCTTTTTTGACATGGTCGGCCCTCGGTCTAGGCCCCTTTTTTCATTGTCCGTCTATCCTCCTAGCTTCCTTTCCACCACCTGTTTGCATTTACAAATTGCACAGGTGAGAGCCCGGCGCTCTTTTATAAGAAAGCCACATTTGGATGCAGTCAGATGCATATTGAGATATGTGAAGTCCACATTACATTATGGACTTTTCTATGAGGCAAGTACAGATGTACAGGTGTTTGGATACACAGATGCAGATTGGGCTGGTAGTATGGCTGATAGAAGATCTACCAACGAATACATGTTCTCTCTTGGTAGTGCAGTAGTTACTTGGAGCAACAAAAAGCAATCTACAGTTGCTTTGTCGAGTATAGAGGCTGAGTATAGAGGTGCTACTGTTGCAGCATGTGAGGTAGTATGGCTGCAAAAGTTATTGGATGCTTTAGATGTGCAGATGGAAGGTCCAGTTGTCATTTATTGTGATAACATGAGCAGTATACAGTTGGCTAGGAACCCAGTGTTCCATGCCAGGACAAAACATATTGAGGTACACTACCACTTTGTGAGAGAGAAGGTACTAGCAGGTGAGATTGACTTGGTATATATCAGCACACATGATCAGATAGCTGACATCTTCACGAAGGCATTGGGTACAGAGAAGCTTCAAAAGTTTCGAAGCTTACTTGGAGTTGCAGAGATGCAGTTGAGCTTGAGGGGGAGTGTTGAGATGACAAGCTCAACACATGCGGACATTGATGATGGACTGCCTGGTTAGATGGGTCCACACATCTACACTTAGCACGTTGGTGGTCATTATGACTCTCACATGGCCACTAACTCATTACTTATTATATTCAGGTTGTTACACCTATTTACAGCTGGCATAGTTATAGCGCTAGTTGACTAGTGTAGTCGGTTATGCATTGTTTGACTTAGTAGGCCACTTTCCTTTATGTTGTATCTTATCTATACTTTGTGTACATTGTAAAGAGTGTGGATGAAGAAGAAGAAACCAACAAGAAAACGTTTTGGCCTCCATCTCTCTTCTTATCTCTTGAGTGAGCTTCTCCTTGTGCATTCTGTGTGTGTTCGGTGCAACATCTTGAGCAAGTCCCCCCACCATGCGATTCTTGATAGCAACAAGACAAATTAAGGTGTATGTTGCCATTAGTTGTGGCATCACCAACTTTCAACTAGATCATGTATCCCTCCTCCTCTAGTTTCATCTTCATTTTTTTAGCTTACAAGATAGCGAGAGCACACAAATGTATAAATCTAGTTCAACAATCCCCTCATACTCTTTTGATAACCTCATCCCTTCCAAGCACAAGTGATTAAATACCCTAACTCCAACTTATAATCTTTCATTAGTCCCACCTATACAAATCACACATGATGGAGATACCTATTCCAATCTACCAAAAGGTTGACTAGCCCCCAAGAGTCTCTCTTACTCAATTAGGGTGGTTGTTCGAAATACTAAATTTGCCAAAATCACATGTAGCCCAAATGTAGCTCTTCTCTCCCCCTCTCATGCATCGCAATAATTCACCAATCTTCACATAAAAAGATAGGGGTGCTAGTGATGCACCATTCCTTCTATCAAGCACAACATGATATGAGAGAGAGAGAGAGAGAGAGAGAGAGAGAGAGAGAGAGAGAGAGAGAGAGAGAGAGAGAGAGAGAGAGAGAGAGAGAGAGAGAGAGAGAGAGAGAGAGAGAGAGAGAGAGAGAGAGAGAGAGAGAGAGAGAGAGAGAGAGAGAGAGAGAGAGAGAGAGAGAGAGAGAGAGGATTATAAATGACATGACTCCCAATTTTTGACCATCAAATTGATGTCAAATCTCACAGAGTTTGGAAGTTACTGTCATACCATAAACCGAGAGCTTTGGGTGGTGCATCTTCAAATGGTTCAGTTGGAGCATCTACCTTGCCTTGCCCTTTCCCTTGCATGCTACCTCAAAACCTTCTATACCCTCAACACCTTTGTGTGTTTTCTTTGCCCATAACTTCAAACACTTGTGAGGTCACTACATGTGGCTCAATGACTTGCGTCGATCTCTTAGGTTCTTATTGGCTTGAAATTCTATATCTCACATTGCCCCACCTCCTAGGCCTTAGAGGAGAACTTGATGGCAATTTGGGTGTAGATTAGTGGGGCAGGCCACCTTAGCATGCATGTTGGTTAGCACAACAAATCACAAGCCACATAGGCATTTGTCATATGCCTTCGTCTTCTTGATGTCATTGAGGTGGTGTTGGTGGCAATGGGCCATGTTGGGGCCTTCCAATTGGAGTTGGCACTCATTGAGGTGTTGGCAATGGGCCATCTCAGTGACCTTCCAATTAGAGCTAGCACTCCTTGTGGTGACACAATTGAAGCTCTATGTTATTTACTCTTTGGTGGCCATATCGATGACTAGTGACTTAGGAAGACCTAGAAGAGGCACGATGGAGATTGATCTCAGTGCAAGCCTTAGTGTCCAAAAGTTGCAGCTCTTATGGATTGACATATGCATAGAGCATAAGTATCTGCAAGACTTGGAGCTAGTGTTGTAGCTCAAGCGATTGGAAGATGTAGATAGGATAAACATTCATGAATTAAGTATAGAGAGATGTTGAACCATAAGCCGAGAATGGGGAAGAAGATAATGAGGATGGTGTTGATTGTGATGCGCAATGCTCATCCTCATGAGGATAATATTAAATGCCTAATCGTGATGCTTGGTGCTCATGCTTGTGTAAGTACTAATATAGAAACTCCTTCATTAGTAAGAGGTTGGAGAATTATTTGATTGATGATCACATCTAAACTTGGAGTCAAAAAAGAGGTGAAGTTGTAAAAAAAAAGGGAGAAAAATTGTGAGGTTGCCACGTAGGATTAGCTAAACTCTGGTGCTTCAAGGGTTTTGCTTCGGTGTTTTTCTTTTAAAAGATATAAAAGATAAAAGATGCATAAGTTTTCATCAAAGCATCTACAAGTATATAACTAAAACTAAATGGCCTCATTCTAATTTCTTTCTTTTGAAAAAAAGAAGAAGATATGAACATTTTCTTTGTTGGGAGAAGACATGAACTTTTATATCCTCATGCACACATGCATGCCTATCCTTGCCAATGTAATGCTGGTCTCCCTAGAGATATCAACTGAAGAAGTGGAAATAAGCAGCATAGTGTGACAAAACTAGAGGCTTAAGGGTTTGACCTTGTGATAGCCTTTGCGTGACCTAGTTGTGCATACCCTACTCACAAAACAAAACAAAACAAAAGACACACACGCATACCCACCCATTGGGATTTTTGCTGATTTTAAGACCTCTCTTAACGAATATAAAATTTTCCCCAAATCTTTGCAATCGGCTCGACATTAACCTTACTCTTTGTTGCCATTAATGCTGTAGATATATTAACAGAACTTCGTTGCCATTTGCTTGATACTAATCACCAGTTCTTACTGAACACTGACTGCCATGACGACCAGCATTGGAGGTAAAGACTCATCGACGTATTGGCAGAAGAGCGCTCTCCTTGTCATCGACATGCAGGTTTAATTCAGCTTGCTTGTAATTCTTTCGAGAAACAGTTAACATTTGCAGTGGGAAATCATCATATGCATCATAAGAAATCTTATGCAAGTAGCACTCAATTGATCTAGTGTTTTATAAGGATCTATTGCATTGCATTATACTTCTGTTTCACGAAGATATTTCCATCAGTGGTTCTTCATCTCTGCACAGTATCACTGAAGACTGTGTGCATCATTGGTTTCTTCCTCTGATGTAGAATAGCGCTAGTTTAATGTGGTGGTTTATCAAGAATGCTTGCACTCTACCTGGTTTTATGAGGACTGCTTGCATTGGTGGTCATCTCATGCGCAGTTGCACAAATTACATGCGGCCACATTTCGAGGACTGTTTGCATTACTCCTGGTTTTGTGAGGACTGTTAGACATCAATGCTCTCTTAATTGCATGTGCAGTAGCAGTAGTTTGATGCGATGATTTTATGAGGGCTATTGCTACTGACTCATGCATAGTAGCACTAATTTGATGTGGTGATCTTGTTCAGAACGATTTCATTCTTCCTGGTGGACCCATGCATGTGAAGGGGGGTGCCGCTGTTGTATCTGCAGTCCAACAGGCTGTCTCGTTTGCTCGCCAGAAAGGTTCACTGATTGTTTGGGTAGGCCTCTTTTTGTAGCTATTATGACTCATATATGCTGAACTCATTGCAACTCTGCTCTAATATTTCAGGTTTTCATGAAGCATCCAGAAATAGGTATGGTCACCTTCTATGAATTATTGTATGATGCTAGCCCAATGTTCTCAAAACAAGAGAATTGTCAACTAGTGGAGCAAAACATTTGAGTTCCTATGTTGCAAAAAGCTGTTATTGGTAGACAAGTGAAACATCTACATATAGATAATAAACTCAAAACTAGGTGGCCTAAATTGAGCTGGTGGAGTAGACAGAAGTGGTCACTACACAAAATCAGGAACTAGGACAGAGCTTTGAATGTTTCCTATCAACTTAGTGAAGGGACTCACAAGTAGACATGATCATACTGTTAGCAGAAGTGGCTCAATTGCTTGGGTGCTAATTTGGATGCTATCTAATGAAAATCTTTGAGCCATTTTTTTGAATCTGATGTAATGCATGTTTCAAAAAGAGAGTGAAAATATTCTTTCTTAGTCTGTCCTTTTCGAGCCTTGATCTTGACCTGCCTGATGATTTTTATCCAGGTCTTGGATAACTTAGTCAGCTATATATTGTCTTGTGTTAGTCTCCAAAGCTATGGTGAGAGAATTATTGGCTTGCCACGCATAGATAGTCTTGAATACGACTGCTTGGTGGTCTCAAGTGATCAGCCTCTTTGGGGAAACTTTGCTATGAAGAATTTGCTGAAATGTTTGGGCAGTTCCACAATGACTTCACTTGGCAAACAAAGCAATTGATGATGAAAATTTGTGTAGAATTCCTCAGTCAATGAAAGCAAAGTACAAACAATTTCTTGTAGTGCAAATGAAGCAGTGACAAGTTCACATGATAGAGGAGGGACAATGCAAATCTTCTTGATGATGGTGATGGCATGTGTGCAAAAGTGGTGGAAGTGCATATGCTTTCACTACGAAGATTTAGTTGGATTCACTTTTATTTTTGTGAAAAAAGGTGTGACTAATTATATCACACTCCAAAGAAAATACAATGAAGTACAAATACTCAACAATCTAGCTAGAGCTGGGTGCAAATCAAATCACATATATACAAGCCTCTTGGGGTAGTTTGGGAGGGATGGGGAAAGAAACCATGGAGGAGTGTAACTCCATTGGGGTTTACCATCCTCATGTGGAAAACAAGCTATGGCAACCTCAAATGTGAAGGAACTACTTCCAAAGCTCCTCATTGATGCCAGGTTTCCCCTAAAGCCACTCCCAAGGCCTTTGAGGGAGTGAATGATGGATGACTAGACTCTGCCAAAGTGGCATACACCGATATTCGCTATTGAATACCAATTGGTTGCAGGCCTTCCAAACATGCCACCTTGTGAGACTGCCAATAATCTCCCATGCATTAGATTGTGACGTTGTAAGCTCGAGTACTTGGTAGTTGGCTAGAGCCTCCAGGCCCACAACTTCACATGAGCTGGCCTTGATGATAAAGATCATGCCATGCATCTCCGCCTTGTAGAGTAGGTGACATCCTTCATTGACAGATTGCCAGCAGAAAGCACCTTAGGTCACGGGTGACACACTTAGGTTTGGGCTCTACTCGATGGAGTATCCTACATTCTCCTCTCTGGAGCAGCTATGCTGCCTTATAAGCCCATAGGCAATGCTTCAAAGTTTGTAGGTGTTGCTGTGGGCAATAGTGGTAGATTCCGTCTTGTCGTAGCTTAGCCAATTGTAAGACCCCCATTTGCCACTAACTATAGGAAGGATGAGACCCTCCTTGGCCACCATCTATCCCAAAGGTGTTACTAGAAAGTGTGTTTGAATGGGTTGGTGATGCTATGCTGTGTCTGGTGTTTGTTACATGATGGAGCCTAGTCCATATCATCTTGCATCAAGATGTGCTTGTTAATGTGCTATATAGCTTACAAGCAAAGAAACTCACCAGCTTTTGTGAAATTGATGAGGCAGGCTCCACTCTCTTGGATTCTAATCTGGCTCGTCTAAGGCCTTGTTCTCCCAAATTCATAGTCACCACTCTTGAATATTTGACCAAGCAATGTGTGGGTCAAGTTGGCACAACTTCCCTTCAAGTCCCATAACTCGGATCCTCCTCTGAGGAAGGTTGGGGAAAGCAAAGTGCTACTACCTTGTGCCTAGTGCTAATTAGCCACCCTCTTGCATGATGGTGTTTGGGGAGCGCCTTTGACACCACTTGCTACCTGCACTAGGATGCCTACTATTGGTGAAAATTGGGTTGCCTAGTCATGGCTTGATTGCATAGGCACATAGTGGGGAGGGGCAAGTGACTCTTGTGGGATTGTTGCATCAATCTCTAACCATCTAGCCCCTACATGATCAAGGGCTAGAGAGAGAAGATTGCATCTTCGGTGCCATATGAGCCTCCACTCTTTGTCTTTTGCCAAAGTTGAATGCAAATGTGAAGTCGGTCCACCAATGGTGGAGGCATTGGTCGAAGATAAGCCTACATTCAAGGCTTCCTCATGAGTAGCCATAGGTGTTGGTGTTGATGTGCCACTTTCTCCTTCTCCTTTATTGGATCCCCCTCTCCTCTAGATAAGAATCTTGTTTGCAATGCTTTGAGGGAATTCCTTGCATGGAGCAACTTGCCCCCGGTCTTGAAAAGATGTTGGAGAAGTCAGGTTGCACCACTTATGTAGCACTTCCTGCAATACTTGCACGTCCAATGGTGGGAGTTGGACTTCTTCGTGTCCCTATCCACACAGTGGTGTGCAAATTGAAGGCCTCATGCTTCTCATGATTCATAATGCCGATGGTGGCTTCAAGCTTGGAAGTTTGGGTGGGGGAGAGGAGAGAGAGAGAGGGAGAGAGAGAGGCTTGAAAGTTAGAGAGAGGGGGCGGGAGAGGCTTGATAGATTGATGCTTGAAGATGGAGGGGGTGGGGGGAAGAGGAGAGAGTGAAAGCTTGATTGCCAAGATTCAAGTGATGCTTAGGAGAGGGAGATGAGAATGCTTGCTGATTTGGTGTGAAAGGATGGAGGGGAGGAGCACCTTTTATAGACTAGAAAAGATGCGGGAGAAGGGATCCAAGACCCAATAGCATAGATGGATCATGGCTCGAATCCAAGGTTGAAGGCGTGAAATGACACAATCCAAAGGCCAAGGCTGGACCTTCAAGTGTGTGAAGTCGAACAGTCAGTGTGACAAGCTGGTTGGAATCCAAGGGGGTTGGGGGAGGTGTGCAAAGCTGGAAAAGGGGGTGGATCGTGCTGTCCAAGGGGGAGGAAGGCCAAAAGTGCCACGTAGGCAACAATGGGCAGAAAACGCACAGTCAAAATGTGTGGACAGTCACGTGGGAACGCGTCCAAACGCGATGGCTGAAATGTGCCTGTTTTTCATTCGGATTCGTGTGAATAAGCATGGTATGAATTGTGCGGTACAAACAAGTACACACTACCTACTATATATGGAGGCAACTATGGAAACAGCCCCAAAACATGTAATTACCAAAACTTTCATTAAAAAGAAGTGCAGTCCTAGTGAGTTTTTGTGTCCCATAAGCAAAACCCTAATTTGGGAGGATCCACTCATCTATAAATAGTAGGCTGCCCACCATTCAATCTCATCCTTGTTTTTTTTTCCGTGAATATAATTGAATTAAGTAGCAATATTTACATCAGACCATCAAGTCAGCTAAGAAAAAGAGCAAACACAAATCACCAAGACTTTAGCACGCAAACATGACACGGAAATGACAGTTGGTGTGGAGCGAACAATATCCAATCAAGGAGCAGGAATGTCTGGAAAAACCGGATCAATTGAAGCCGTAGGACGGATGCTCGAGGTCGAATAAAAAATAACGGCATTTCGAGTACGCCAAATATGCCACAGAGCTGTCCATCTAAGGAAATGGAAGAGGCAAGAATAATCCAATTGCAAAGCAGACATAGAAGTCATCCTTCCCATAATCCACGAACGGGCTGAAATTCGTTGCCGAGTCACCGAGAACCACACACAGGAGACAAAGCTCCAAATTTGTCAAGCAACAGGGTAAGAGACAAAGAGATGAAGCAATGACTTGTCACATGTAGTGCAAAATATACAGTGACCTCGAGAGATCTTGTGAGCACGCAATACATCCCTAGTTGGAAGGCCCCCAATAAGCAACCTCCACATGAATACTTTACCCTGATAAGGAACCTTTGACTTCAAGAGTTGGAGGAGTTTTCTTGCCACCACGAGGCATCCGAAAGTGCTGACGAATATGCCAGAAAGAATAAAGACGGGGCTGCCCAGGAATAACACCATCATGGACTATTTGGAACCCCCAAATGAGCCATGCGATTAAAGTTCTCTCGCAGCAAATCTTTATTAGGCCAATCCAACAACTTGGAGGTAGCTAGCACTTCTTGTAACGAATTCTCCTCCTTACGAAGATCAGGAGGGTGCCAAACTGCAAAACATAACATCTCCTGCTAGGATGCAATCAAATGAGAAAGGAGAAATGATTGGGAGACCTTAATAGGCCTCGTAGAGTTAAGCACATGCCACCAAGAAACTTGAATAACTGTGCTACCATGAGAGATGCCAATCTTTTCTATGAAAAATTTTGCAATATCTAACTAGGGATGACTCTGTACACATAGTGCCTACAAAAATGCGAGTCTCAAAGCAACCATATGGAAATTAACATCCAATAATACTGCTTCCCCCATCCTTTTAGGTATAGTCACATGCTGCCACGAAATCGACACCTAGCCCAAATGATTCCCTTTCTTTTTCCACAACATAAAGTGAATAGGTTGAACCAATTTCAAAAGAGACTTCTTAGTCCAAGGAAGTAGTGGTAGGAAAAACGAGACCATATTGATCATGATGCACTGAGCAACTTTAAGTCTCACATGAAGAGGCCAGCCTTGAGATTTTCAGTACATGAACCGATCATGTACATCCAATCAAGCAAGGTGGGGGGGGGGGTACATCCACACCAGTAGGATAACCCAGTGTCGGGTAATATCTCCTTTAGAAATCACAACTCCTTGCTAATCCAAAACTTTCAAATCTCTCTCCGTACAAGAAAGCAACGTAGACTTTTGAGTATTGATATGAAGTCCCGATGCTAAAGCAAAGAGATTTCACGTAGCCATTGCCTGATTAACATTAGTACGATCAGCCTTTAGAAACATAAAAGAATCATTAGCCAAATATTGACCCAAAAGTTGGGTACGACCGGGAAGAGACAAACCAACAATCTCACCTTGATTAGCCAACTTATCGAACAATGAGAGCATCGGGTGAGTGACCAAAGCGAATAGCAAAGGATTGAGAGGATAGCCTTGCTGAAGAGACTGAGACAGGGCAATTTCATCTTTGATCCCTCCATTAAGTGCAATAGGAGCCACAACACCCTGACTAATGGTATCAACAAGGGAAGTCATGCGAGAACCAAATCCCATGGTGGACATCAGCTGCCACAAGAAGGACCAGCTGACATGATCAAATGCCTTTTCAAGATCAAGTTGAAGCATAAAAAACCTGTTGGCCTGAGGCTTTGGCATAATCAATCTCAAGTTGAACATTCAAAATGTTATGCAATATATTCTGTCCCTTAATGAAACCATATTGCCGTGGATGAACCAAGTGCGGAAATAGTTTCTGCAATCTATTTGCAATAATTTTAGAGAATATTTTATACAAGGTGATAGAAATTGGGCTCCATTGTTTCAAAGAGGTCGGAGAAGAAACCTTAGGCAGTAACTGAATCACAACAATCTTCCAGTCTGAAGGCATCCTACAAAAAGTTCAAACTTGCTGACACAGGTGAGTTAATGGGTCCTTAAGCTGCTCAATATGGGCCGAAAAAAGCTCATTAGGAAGCCCATCCCAATGAGGGCTTTTCCTTCGTGGTAAATGGGACAACACATCCTCCACTTCAGCCTTTATGATATCAACTTCCATCAAATGAACCCATTCAGGCTTAACCTGATTACTAACCAAATTGTAAATGTATTGACGAGCAGAGTGAACAACATTTGAAAGAATTTCTTGTGGTCCCAATAGAGATTTATAATAAGCAACACACATTTGGATGATGGAAGTAGGATCAATCACCATAACACCTTGCTCATTTAACAAACACACAATATTTTCCCGAGTGTATTTTTGCCGTAATCGAGTAAAAAACTAGTGAGATTGATAATTATTATCTTACAAGGCTTCCGTTCGGGTTAACAATTTGTATTTAGCATATTCCTCCTCCTCTTGAAGAGATTGAACTCTACGTTTCAACCATTCAATGCATGTGAGCAAGTCATTAGTCGTATCCCCTGACTGACATAGAGACAAGGAGTGAGCCAACAAAGTTTGTGAATGCTGCAATTCAGCTTGAAAAGAAGAAGCATGTTGAATACCATATCTGACGGGACAACTCTCTTGTATTGTCCCTAAAAACAGCCCGTGCTTCCATCCCTTGAGATAGGACCCTTGAGCTAAAAGAAGCAATCAATTGCTGGATCCATTCCAAAAACTGATTTTGCAGCAGAAAAGATTGGTTGAAATGAAGAGGCAAATGAGCAAGCAGAGCCTTAAAGGCATGAATAGGCCTGTGTGTCAAATCCAACACCAAAGGATAGTGATCTGACAAGACATGTTGTCGCTCCACCCACATATCAATGACCGTTGGAGAAAAGAATCACTCTAACAAATATTATTCCTATCAAGTCGTGCCCTGGTGTTTGGATGCTAAAGAGAACGATAAGTATATCCAGAATGTGAAGGATGCAACCAGGACCACATGTCCTGTTTCAAAGACACAGTTTCCAGTGCATCCCAAGCCTGTCACTTAAAACCATCCATGATCGAATGCGGTGAACTTGCCTGATCTGTAGATACACATGCATTAAAATCACCCATAACAAAACCTTGACGAGCCATGGAAAGGCAGTGCAAGTCATCCCAAAGCTGACGGCATTCTCGAGTAGTAGAAGGAGCATACACGACCACCAGCCATAAAAACCTCCCCATCATATATGATTTCAAGCATTATAAATTTGCTGTGAGAGTTCTGAGAAACCAAGGAAGGTTGTAGGGAAGATATAACGGCCAACATAACTCCAGATTTCTGTGGAGCTTGACCATTGAAAAACACTGTATAATCCTTGTATACATGAGAAGATCCTGCCAAAGTATGTTGTTTGTGCTCCACATCACAAAAAACATCCCAATTACCAGCTAACGCAATTTTCCACAACCGATACTGCTTACTGCAGGAAGAAATACCTTTTAACATTCCATAAAGCAAGTCTCAATGTAAACCAACAAGAAAAAACTACTGAGTCACCACTTTCCCTTTCCCTTTAACATCCATAGCTTTCGTAGCTTGAAATCTCTCCATCTCACTACGGAGCACATCTACAAGATCCGCCCTCGCGTCAAAATGCAAAGTAGAATCAGAAGCCCTTTTATCATCCACACCAACTACAGGTACACGCGAAGATTGAGGTTTCATATAAAACCCTAACCCCTGCGTTGAAAAGTCTGAGTAATTGGTTGAGGAGATGGGTGAATAGGAGTCGAACGAGATTCCTGTCTAGCATTACGTCTACCACAAAGACCCAAGAATCTTCTTGAGGAGGCAAATTCTGAGCAACTGAGTGCGATGCATGCTCAATATCAACTTGGGAGACATCCTTATTTCCATTATCATGTCCATGTAGGGTAAGAGGCACAAGAAAATTCTCTTGTTGCTAAGCCATCTGCTGAGGAGCATGCTCTTGCATATCCATATCAGGATCCAAAGAACACTGCAATACCTCAGGGCTTCTATCACATTCGGAAATAGAATGGCCCAATTGACCACATCTAAAACAGTGTCCAGCAAATGTGCCCCATTTAAGCTCATAAACCAATGTTTGCATCCTAGGGATCTCAAAACTAATTTTGGTTGGCCGAGGTTTCCCTGTGTCCCAAGCATACAAGCCTATTCCTATTGAGGGAGGCCAACCGGGGCTCAACCAACACCTCACCAAGGTTTCTCAAAACCAAATGAAGAAGCTGCCAAAGATGTGCAGGAAAATCAACCACCTCCACCTAGATAGGGCATGCTTGCCTAAGCACCTCCTGAAACTCAGCCATAGGCCTCCATAGGAGCATATGTACCCGCTGAGCATCCATGAACAAAGGAATACGTTGCATAATGCATGCACGCGCATTTGGGGTACGAAAAAGAACTTCAAAAAGCCCTCTTGGTCAATCATAAATCTCTTCAACTAGAGGGATCTGCACTTGCCCTGAGACATCATCTTGACACACATCAATACTGACAAGCATGGACTGCAACCAAGTATGGATCTTAGTAATCAAAGGAATCCTTTCCGTAAAATAAAAGATGGCTGCTCTCTCATGGAAAGCAACAATCTGCTGTAAAACCAAGTCAATTCCCATGACAGCAGCCAGGTGATCCCCTTCCGGTAAAGAGCTTGCTTTACCCTCATTGGCATGAACATAATCTGACATAAGATTGTTGGCAGTGGCAAGCATAAATTGAAGAGACCCATCAGTCTGTGAGCAAGGAACATGAACATCTTGCTGAAGCAAAGTCGGAGCACATCAAACCTGTTCATCAACTGACATCCTACAGCGTTTTTCCATCTCATCACCTTCTATGATCTATCAAATGCCCTGAATCCTCAGCCAAAGAGGCACCATCTGACTCTGCCGAATCTTTATCATCCCCATGTCCTATATGCTGATCGAGAAAAGCCACATCAATGCCATTTGATTCCTGCATGTTTGCCATATCAAAACTCACCTGTCTCTCTTACTGCTGAGGTCGCATATCAGTTGAACCACAGATCATTGTGTCAGTAGCTAGAACCAAATGAACAGCAGAGCTGTTTAGGGCTGTGCAGGTCTGTTCTTTCTCTGCCTCCAGGTCGCAGGATTGCAGGGTGGCACCCAGCGCAGATGGCACCAAATCCCGCAGCAGCTTGAAGGTCGACGCCCAGCTCTGTCTGACAGCGGTCGTAGTCGCAGGCAACTCCTGCACGGCGCAGGCACAGGGCAACAGGGATGTGATGCAGCAGGCTGGTGAAGAGGTGGATGCAGGAAAGGGAGTGCACAGACTACGCATAGTTCAGACTGGCGATTCTCCTCCTGGTATTCTCTCTAGACACGCCCTCTCTCTCTCAAAACTCTCTCTCTCTCTCTCTCTCTCTCTCTCTCTCTCTCTCTCTCCGCCTAGCCTGTTTGTTGAAGTCACAGGCGACAGGTAGGGTAAAAGGGGCAGGCAGGTGTGGGACAGAGGGCCCAGGCCCACGGGGCACACAGACAAACCTGGGAACGGCAGGGACCAGAGGAGTGGGGCAGCAGCCCCTAGGGCACACGAATGCAGGGCGCACTGGTCAGGTAGGTGACCGCAGGTAGAGGCGTGCCATTGACGTTCCTCCAATCTCACCCTTGTTTTGTAAGTCACATCAGTCCACACTCTCTCTCACATTGTTGGGGCACAATTTTCAGCTTGCAGCCAACATCCATCTACTGTCCAGCCACCATCGACTGCAGCCCTCACTTGGCGTTTGTCCATTGCCATTGGTGCCCTAAACAACTGCATTTTCAGCCCCAGCTGGCTGCCCTGCTGATCAGCTCCACATCAACATTAGTTTGCAGCCAGTTTTGGCAGTTCAGGCCATTCCTCAGCTGATGCCTGTTTATCAACTTTTTCCATCTTCCAGGTGGTATACTGCTACATTCAGCCTCTAGACTGCTGCACCAGCCTGCTGCCCTTCCATTCTCAGCATTCTTTCAGCTCCAGCTGGGCAGTTATAGTACTTGGGATCTGTCCTCATAGGACATCACAAATTAGGGTTTGGCTTACGGGACATAGCACTCTTAAGAAAAGTTTGGTAATAACTTATTTTGGGGCTGTTTTAAACAGCTGATTAAATGGTTTAAGTTCGTAATGCATTTTTTAGTTGAACACCATGGTCTTGTTATCTTCTAAACTACTCCCTTTCTCTCCCAACCCGTATTGAGCCCACCACACTCCAACAGAATTCTTTGAGGTTGCATGTGCATAAGTCTGAGCCATCTAATCACTGCCATCAGAGGCCTGAAAAACAGTATTTACTGATTTAGCAAGAAGATGGTATCATAGATGTTGAGCTGCATTTCTATATGCAGACCTTGACCTATTGTCGGTACACTGCCAACAGCTCTGGAGCACCCCAAAACCCTGAAAACAACTCTTCAAATGCTGATTTCTGAGTTCAGATGGTAGAGGAATGAGAATTTTTAGAATGCATATGTTTAGTTCTCTTGCATGCAAGAAGTCAATAGGCATTAGGTTGGATGGGTGTGCACACAAAAAACGGTGGGTGGATTGTTCTCAAATATGTGATGACAAAGGTTACGCTTGCTTACCTATGCAGTCTCTTGAGTATTTGATTTGTTTGCTGCTCTTTGATAACACAGTGCAAAGTTGCCACATAATATTGCATGTGCTAAGTCTTTGGGTCATTATTATGATACGTAGAGTCAATTAGTTTACTTCAATCCTGAAAAAGTAAAGTTTTCTTAAGTTGTATCATAAAATGTGCAGGTAGTCCGTGAACACCATATTAGCGGGAGAGATGTGGAGCTTTTCCGCCAGCATCATTACCTAGCAGGGGAAGTGGGCCCTACAGTGAAGGGAACAAAAGGAGCTGCAATAGTCGATGGCCTTGAACCTCAGCCTGATGACCACATTGTTGTCAAATACAGATTTAGTGCCTTCTTTGGGACAAATTTGCACTCACTTTTGCAGCGCGTTGGGATCTGTAATGTGATTGTTGTCGGTACAATATATTCATCAGATCTCTTGCTAACTGAAGCTCTTATTGATGCTGGGATTATTTCCAACTCAGCTTGTTGTTTACTTTCAGGTGTTCAAACCCCAAATTGCATCAGACAGACTGTCTTTGATGCCGTTGCACTGGACTACCCATCCATAATAGTCATATCAGATGCAACAGGTGCTGCAAGTTCCGATGTCCATAATGGTTTGTATACATTCAACTCCCTTTTTGCAGCTTATGCAACAATTTTGTGGATTTTACTTGCTTCTGTTGCATAGAATACTGAATGTGTATATAAATCTTCCATATCATATTTACACAGCTAGAGATTAACATTGTCATATAAATGCCTGTTGAAGTGCCCGGCCCCTAAATTCTAGGTTTTGGTAAAGCTAGTAACCTTGAAAAGGATGGTGATGCAAGTAAGTGATATCATGTAAAACTTGTAATGCTATATAGATATGCTGAATTTTCAAAATTTCCTTGTTGTGTTGAATGTGCACAAGATAACATCTATTGACGAGGATGATCTGTGCCATGAACATGCAAGGTAAGCAAATCAATAATATCTGCTTAGTTGCCATTGGAACCCCAGAGTAACCAAGTTGGCAACTGTCCTTATGGTTTGCTGGCTTACCACTCTACCATGCAATTTTGTACATACTCCAAACTTGCTTCTTCTAATAAAAAATGCAATTGTTGAAATATGGCAGCTATTGGATGACTGCAGTGGCCACATAGCAATACTTTTGCTGTAAGAGGTTGTTTGGACCTTTATGTCGGATTTGATGGTTGTAGTATGAAGGCCCTAGAAGGACTGTTGGCTCAATAGGACCATAGAGTCCAGGTATCCTTGTGCAGGCCAGCCCCAAAACTGCCATATTTTATAACTGAGATGCACTTATGAACTCCAGTACTGGACTGGACTTTGTGCATAAATAGGACATCTAAGAGTATATGCTATTCAATCAATGGCTTGCATATCACATTGCACTCACCCCCTGCTCTTCATAGAGTATGCTACCTAAGCATTAATGTTGATGTAGAGCAGTGTTTATTGTCTGTGGAAAAGAAGTGGTTCTTCCTTTCTCTGGACTAATGTGCGTACGATAATACTTAAACTTGGATCATTCTTCCACAAATTTCCCATTTGTGGCAGAGGCAGCCCAACAATTTCTGGTGCAAATCTTCCTTTCTCATATCTGCCAGTTAGAGCTCAAAGTCTTGGTAGAAGGTTGGAGGTTCTCTTTGCCTTTTGTGTAGTTGGGATGATGCCATTGCAGTGACTGTAGCAATGGCTACTGACATTCAGGGTGTTTGTAGGTGGCCATCAGTAGGGGATGTGAGAATTTGATGTCATGTGCAAGTCAGTGGGCTATAATCAGGTGCCCAAAGAATGAATGAACCAATAACAAATGAATGCTGATGATATTTATCATAAAGAAAAGACACTGTGATGATGAAAATGAATGAATTTGTACAAGCACCTAAATGAGCCACAATGTGGTAGAATAGGAGCAAACTGCTGTTGAAGGTGAAAGTTCAAAATAGAAAGTGGTGGTAGGGCATGCAGGGGTCAGAGTTACTGCAGTGGTGGTTTGGGCTGAGTGGAGTACAGGGGTTAGAGAGTTGGGACTCTCAAAGAGGTGGTCTGGGCTGTGCATGCCAAAGGTAGTTGAAGAAACCATGAACAACAGGTTGGAATGTATCTTGACTCAGATGGATCCTGAATGTGCGAGCCAACTAACACTCAAACGTAGGGTACTGAACTGTGAGAAATTTTTATTGTGTTTTGGTCCCTGGATGTTGATGATGAGGAATATCTGTGTCTTGGATGTAGCAGCAGTCCATGAGCAGCAGAGTTTGTTGTTTTTTGATGTAGAACAGCAGCATGGACACTTTGGAGCAGCCAACGATATTGTAGTTGTAGGCCATTGCATGGGCTATGTGTTGATGCTCTTTGATCCATGATCCGGGCTTTATAGGCATTTAAACTGTCATTATATACAGTTTGGCCCCTTGTGTCCAAGGCACTAAGTACACTATGGTGTCCCAGGCACTAAGTGCACTAGGGTTAGGGTTTCAGTTAGGGTGTCCTATGACACTTTGTGCCATTAGCATGTAAGTGTGGCATTCTCATTGTGATCCCCTTGTGTCGTATTCTCTCACTCACTCATTAATACATCTCTTCTCATTTGTGATTGAGTGTAATTGTGCATGGATTAATTCTTTCATTCTCATTCATTCTTTATTTAATTAATCACGCAATTACTCCACACTTTGGCCAATAGTGGTATCAGAGCCACTTACCTTCTTTGCCATCACCATGGCTTGTGACCATCAGCCAATAGCACCAATTATCCTATATGGGTATATATGATGTGACATGTTTTAGTCACAAAGAATTTATGGCATATTGTAAATGGCACCAAGTGAAGGCCGGCTTTTCTAACACTTGCACCACCTCTTGCCTCCATGTCAAGTGGTGGCTCTCATGATGCCGAAAGATCTTCCTCTTTCACATTGCCTCCTACTCGATCAAATTTGATGGGATGGCCGTGATGCCCAAGTGCATGCCTTAAATCCGTGAAGAGAGCTATCATTCCACACATGTGATCATGCAAGATAGGCAATGATGCATGGGATCAGCTTGCATCAAGTCCAAACCGAAAGTAAAAACAAGCATACTGGTCAAAAATCAGCAAATCCTCGTGTTGGTCATCCTTCTACTTCCATGCCATTGCCATCAAAGACGTCCTTCCATCCTGGTCTATCCTCTCATCCAACCTTTCAAAGGGTACAGTCAACAAACCCAAGAGGTGTAATTATTGCCGAAAGATGGGGCATGACATTATTAACTGTTGAATGTGCGTTGCATCGGCAACGAAAAAGTCTGATCTTGCTCTCACACATGAGATTGTGAACTATACTCAATTTAAGGATTATACTGTTTTCATTCAATGTTTGCATAATCCTTCTATTCATGATACTTGTTTTTCTCATTGATGTGGCTTCTACTTGGTATTTCAACAATGGTGCATCCAAGCACGCCACCTCTTGCCGATCATTATTTTCCTCTCTCATGTACCTAAGGGGGTCACAGTCGTGTGTCAACAATGCCTCTTATGCAGTCAAAGGCATTGGTTATGTGCAAGTTCTCTTTGTTTTGGGTACTCCTTTGACATTGCACGATGTTCTCTATGTGCCTAGCATCAAGAAGAATTTTATTTCTATTTCAGCCATTGTAACTTCAAGGTTTTGTGTCATAATTGATGGCCCTAATGTGCGGTATACGATGATCATGATTCTTCTTTCATTATCTTGACATCCACCCTTACTAAGGGCCTCTATCGTTTTGATACATATGATTAGTAGCTTGTTGAGAATCCCATTTGATGCCGTCAGGGATGAAGAAGATGATCACCTGTAATCGAGGGAGCAAAACGCAGTCCTCACATGTTGGGAAGTGGGCTCGGTCACAAAACACAGTAGTAGAATGCCGCAATAGAATGCAGCAGTAAAACGCCACAGTAGAACACGATAGCAAAATGTGGTAGTAGAACGCCAAGTGGAGATAGATACAGAAGCCATGAACCATAATGTCCTCCTCGTGGGGTGCGACCGGTAGTGGAGAGGATGAAGAAAGGAGAGAAGAATGTGGAAGAGAGTGAATGTGTGGAATGGTGGTGTATAAATGAGGGGAGAGGTGGCCTATATATAGGCCTTGGCTATCTAGGGTGGCACACCAGTGTGTGGGTGCCCACTAAAAAATGTCAAGAATGAAGGCACTAGTCCTTTTTGGGGCTGTCAATGCAAAACCCTAATTGAAGTGAATAAATGAAGAAATGGTTTCTCAATAGGGGGAGTGGGGGGGATATCTTTCCAAACAGTTTTTAGAGTATCTTGCATCGCGAGGTGTTCATCATTAATGCACCGTCCCTTACCTCCTACAACAAAATAGAGTAGCACAACGGAAGAATAGGTCACTCATGGAGTTGGCAAGATGTATGTTGAAGAGTAAGAATTTACAAAATTCTTTTTGGTTTGATAGTTGTAGCTTGTTGTCATCCAGACCGCCAAAGTGTCCCCTCATATGAGCTCGAATGAGGAGCCAATCCCACTCTCTATCATAAAACAACTCATCATGAACCTAGATGTCATTCCCAACTCTAGGATTTCAAACTTGCTAGACTTCTATTGATACAAAAGGGAAGTCCTTTTGTAGATCCTTTGCATTTGTATACCCGTATAGATGAGGCTCACTTGCCCCACCTAACCACCCTCTTACACTATCTCTTTGGCACTGAGGAGTCATGAGGGATGATCGCATCACCTACACTAGAAAGCATTAAGAGGAGGGGCAGCCACCCCCTTCCCTTTCTCTGAAGAATATGACCCTTTCCATGCCTTGGTTGGAGCATCCGAGTTGGAGTCGGAGAAGGATGACGATGACTCGTTGGAAAAGTCAAGTCAATTTCGTGCTTCTTCTTCTCCTCCTTCCTTGAAGTTGCTAACTCCTTACTGTCCTTGTGCAAATGTCCCTTCTTACCACAGTGATAGCACTAGGCCTTCGACTTCTTCTTGTCACCCCTCTTTGAAGGTGCAAATACCTCATGAGGGCCACTAAGCAACATTAAGGACATATGTGTGAAGTTGATTGGTATTAATGATGTTTGGGTTTACAAAGCATTGGCTACTCCAAACTCTGAAGGGAGCTTATAAAGCACGGTCCCCATAAGATGAACCTTTGGAAGGGCAGATTGCATGTGTGCAAGTTGATCCTATATTTGTGTAACGCAAAGCAAGAAAGATTGGATAGTATCCTTAGGCCCAAACTTCATTTGCTATAGCTGTCCATAGAGGGTAATGGCATGCATGGTTGAAGGAGCCTCGTGCAACATTTGAAGCTTCTCCCATACACTGAAGTTGTCGTGCAAGAGGTGATTGTCAGTAGAACCTCTTTAGAGATACATTTGAGGAGCAGAATACTCGTGCTGTAATGGCTTGTACACAAACCATGCTTTCATGACATCACTCCAAGTTAAATAATTAGGGCCATGAAGTTTAGCATTAGTAGAGTGGTAGGAAGGTGCCATTTGGAGAGGATAGGATGAGAAAATAAAGAAGAGAAGAGAGAGAAAGAGTACAGCTGAACGAAACAAGAATTGCACTGATCCATGAGTTCACATGTAGTCGATAGAGAGCTGATCACAAAACGACTTCTAGAAGAAGGCAAAATCCCATCAAACACAGCCCAAAAAGGATAAAAAAGGAAGATTACAACTAAATATCACTGAGAGAAGCCTGAAAATACTATCGCCCAACCTGCACAAAACCAGGAATAGGAAAACATAGGCAGCTGTAGCAAAAACGCAGGTTGTCCAAGCATTAAATGCAGCCATACAGGATTAAATTAAGGCAGAAAATAAAAACTCAGGCTACTGTTCTCAAAACGCAGAGTAAATATGGCTGAAAGCAGGCCGATTGGCTCTAGATTGAGGTTGCCTAGACAGCAGCAAGCAGAAAGAGGCTAATTAGCAGCAGCAGTAGATGGTGAGGGCAGACCTCCAGCAGTAGAAAACTGTTAGCATTCATGTTTGTCATGCCTTGTCATCTCCTGCTTGTGAGCCTCAGATGAGGACTTTAGGAGCTCTGACCTGTCTGTCACTTGTTTTGATGGAGGAGGTAGCTCATTCTAGAGTACCCAATTTATTGCCGTTCAGTGCATTTTCTCCTCCAGTTGAGATTTTGTCTGCATTTTTCGGGCAGTTTTTGTGTTCGTCAACCTGTCTTACCTGTCGGACATTGTCCACCTTTTCCAGGAAAATTTTGAGATTTTATGGCATTTTACCATCATTAAATGCTAGTTGGCCATATTTTGACCCCAGATTTCAAGTCAGCCAAATTTATTTATAGCCTCCCCCACTCAGTTGGCAGACCGTTCATTCATCTTCCTCCTTCCTTGGCAGGTGTACACTCTGACTCTGTTATCTTCGTCTTCGATGCTGCCGTCATCATCAGTCTGATTTGGTGCCCTCACTAACCCTGCGGGCTGCGTGCAGGGACTCATCAGTCCTTCTGTATTCAACATTCTTTCCTTGTTCAATGTAGATTTCTTTATTCTTTTCTTGTAGTCTCTCTCCGTTCCTTTGTCTCTATGTTTGTGTTCCTTCTTCCATTGCACACTCTCACATGGTATCATCGCCCAAGAAAGAGACATAGATGATTTTCGTGGAGAAGACCACCCTAGACTGCCAGGCGGCCGTGCCACATCAACATTTTGCTGAAAACGCAGCCTTCTTTTTGAAGGTGACAACTTCTTTGTGTAGGTGACAGTATTTCTCCCCTAGGTGGACCCTCTACATTGAGTTCCTTGTGATCCTATAGCCCTTTCCTTCTGATTTGGGGCTGTCTACTGCCAAAATGCAATTTTCTTGTGGGTGTCTTGTAAGATTTTAAATATGTCTTACAACTAGTTTCATGGCTTTGATGATACAGATAAGGAGCCTTCTCCCCACTCCTTCGAATGGTGGCGAGTTTATTGTGAAGACTATGGTGCGGATCGTGAAGCAGAGAGGTCGCCTAGCCTATTTGTTTAGAACCCTCTCTTCCCTGTTCTCTATGTTGAGAAATAGACAAATGATGTATGCTCCAAGAGGAGCTGTCCTGAATCCCATATGCACAGTGAGGAGAGTGGAACAACTCAAAGCCTATAAAGCATTGTACTTGACTATGAAATGAACACAATATCATGATGCTTTGTACTTTCAGTTAAGTGTTTGTCACTGTCGATTCTACACAAGATTGTGTTTATGAGTCCAAGCTAATCTATCTTGGAACCTAATTCACTTGTGTAATAGTTTGTCTCTACTTGTCCATGTCATTATGAACTTGGTTTACATCTTTGATCCACCATAGCTTGTGTCATGTCCTAGATCCACATCTTTTAACATGGTATCAGAGTCCAGTTGGGCATGGCATAGCTCACACTCTGAATCTCTAGTCTCCCTTCATCTCTGGTGATCTTTAACCAGCCCACATTCAGCTCATATCTTCAGTTTCAACTTCAAATCTCAGTTGGACCTTGTGGCAGCCATAGCCAGCAGTCTTGAAGCTCATGTATCTCACTCCACATACCAAATCTCTCTGAACTTCCTTCTGGAAAGTTGTTCTCCACCTCACAAAGCTTCCCTGTATCACATCAATCCATGAGATTTGGCTATTTGGACCTCAGCATTGTCACTATTGTCAGTTGCTGCCATAGCCCCAGTTTGTGGCCTGCAGGACATACCTCACTTTGAGGTCTCATATCTCTCAAACCAGGCAATATTTCAGTGTGCTTTCTTTAGGAGTATTGTTCTTCTACTCAAGGAGCTTCTACCTATCACATCTAAGCCTGACATTGGATACCTACAAGCCTGGCATTGCTGAAATTCGACGTTGCTGCCATATCTGCGCCTGGTTACGTTTCGTTGATCTACACGCGGACTGCAGTACTCGATCTTGACGATTATCATGGGGCTCTTGTAGAGCATGGAGTAAGCTACATTTCCATAAAAAAGTTTCCAAAATGATCAACTCTAGCTCTAGATATCTGTTAAAAACCAGACCTGGGTCAAAACCCTAATCTAGGAAGCCATAGCCATCAAGGTGCAAGCTCATTTTTCCTTCAATTTCTCATTCCTTTCAACTGAGGGCACACACTGCCACTCTTATCTGAGTTTGAACTCAGTTCCCAGCAAGATTAACACTTCAAATCAACAAGCAAGAAGAAGATCAAGCACCGACATTCAAATACTAAGCTCAAGAATAGTATCTATTGATACTCAACTAGTGTCATTTGACACTAACCTCCTTGTGACACTTCACAAATCCCCCTTGCTGGTCTTTTCTCAGTTAATTGGAGCTGCTCAACATGGCAGAACTTGAGCAAATAGCAAAGTTCAATGGAGAAGGCTTCCATGCCTAGAAGGAAAAGACCATGTACCACCTGATGCGAAACGACTTATGGGACTTGTTTGAAGATGATGCAGATAACAAGAAGGAAGATGATGAAGACGGGTTTGTTGAAGAAGACCAGTTCAAATCCAAAGAATGGAAGAAGATGAATAATAAGGCACTAGGCATCATTGCTTGGGGATTAAGTGATGATGTGTTACATCATATATCTGGCATTAGAAATGCTAAAACCGCCTGGGAGGAACTTGATAAAATGTTTGGTACTCAAGCAAAGAATTCAAAGGTAAAACTTCTCATGCAGTTTTATAAACTGGATATCAAAGACAGTGCTTCTATGACCATACACATTAATAAGTTTAAGAGTTTAAAAACTCAACTTGCATCTCTTAAAAAGAATATTGAGGAAGATGAAGCAATAGCCGTACTGCTTGCAAGTGTAAACAAGGATCCATATGAAAATCTTGTGTCCACTTTGAGTAATGTTCCAAGCCTCACACTTACAGATATTGAGTACTCACTACTCGATGAAGAAGGCAAAGTAAAAACCAAGAATGCAAAAGACAATGTCTCATCATCTAGGGAAAATCTTTTGTACACCAAAGGAGCTGGTGGACCTAAAGGAAGAGGTCGAGGATTCATCAACAACAATAACAAGGATCGGATTACATGTCACTATTGTGGTAAGACTGGCCATGTAGCCAGTGAATGTTTCCACAAGAAGAGAGCCCAACAATTACAAAGTGATCATCACCAGAACCAATACATGGAAGAAAGAGAAGAAGAAGAATATGCTTCCACTACCATCAACAACTCTGACAGATTGTTTTGAAGAACTTTCATTGTATCTTTCATATGTTTCTTTTCCCATAGTGGATCTTTCTTTTCCTTAGTGAATTTGATTTGTACAACCCTTGCCAAGATGTAAAGTCTCAAGCTTTAACTTGACTAGGCTGCCTATGAGCTAGTCTTCTAGGCCATGTTATCATGAAGGGGGGGCAAAAGCCAGCAAGTGTAGGGACTCATCATTTGAGGGGGGGTGTTGAGAAATAGACAAATGATGTATGCTCCAAGAGGAGCTGTCCTGAATCCCATATGCACAGTGAGGAGAGTGGAACAACTCAAGGCCTATAAAGCATTGTACTTGACTATGAAATGAACACAATATCATGATGCTTTGTACTTTCAGTTAAGTGTCTGTCATTGTCGATTCTACACAAGATTGTGTTTATGAGTCCAAGCTAATCTATCTTGGAACCTAATTCACTTGTGTAATAGTTTGTCTCTACTTGTCCATGTCATTATGAACTTGGTTTACATCTTTGATCCACCATAGCTTGTGTCATGTCCTAGATCCACATCTTTTAACACTCTACATGTCTCATAGAAGGCCCATGTTGCTGGCCTCCATATGCCATCAATGGCACCTTCTATAGGTGCCCATATCCCCTTCTTTACCCAAAGAGGACCCGCTTGATGGTTCAAACTACTTGCTTTGGTCATGTAAGGTGGAGTGTATCCTTGATACCTTCAATCTTTGGAAGTTTGTTACGTACCCTATTCCCTTAGTGAAGGATCCCACCGTTGGATTATCAATGGATCGTGCAGTCTTATGGGATTGACTCAACTGTAGAGCCTGATCTTTTCTCTTTATGAGCTTACAGGATTTTTTCCTAGTACATGTGCGCAGGTTGTGGAAAGCAATAGAAATGTGGACAAAGCTTGCTTCTTTGTACCATTAAAAGATATTTGCCCACCGAATTACTTTTAAGAAGAAATTTCGGATGCTCGCTCTGTTGATGATTCTTCTTCCATGAAGGATCATATTGAAAGCCAAAGCTTTATGCTAGTGCTGACTTTTGCTCTTAGCTTAGAAATTACAGTAATATATCTTCATACAGTGAGATGCAATCAAGTAGTGATGATGCCTCTCATTATGAACATTCACATAGAAATGAAGGAAATGCAATGCTTGATCTTGGACAAGGCTTAGACCATGGACAACAAGCTGAAAATGTTGCTGTTGGGCAAGATGTAGGTCCTTCAAGGCATAAGGAGGCTAATGACCAATAAAGTGAAGAGGAATTTGATGACTTGTTCAAGAATCGGATGAGGATAGCAGCAAATTTCTTTGTTGAATTGGCAAAGGATCCTTAGGTTACCCGAATTTTGAATGCTCCGAAGAAGGACAACAAGGGCAAGAAGAAGAAGACATCTTCTACACTTTTGGGACAGCAAGGTACACCAAAGGTAATGCCAAAGCCTTCACTTGAAGCTCCCAAAGATGCTAATTAAGCAAAACAGTTGGTACCTACGGGGCAAGGAATGCAAATGCAAGGCCATCATGGAAGTGCCAATCCAATGGTTTTTGGACAGCCGGGCATGCGTGCTATGATGGCGCAAATCCTGATGGTATGTAGCAACCAATGCATGGTATGCAAGGCCCAATGTATTCTGGTATGGCTGGAAATATGCAAAAGCCTATGTATGGCAGCATTGGCTTGATGCCTGGGGCACAAGGTAGCATGTTTGGTAATGCATGTGTGCCCCTGAATGCTTATGGGGCTCAAGGAATGAGTGCTGGTCATGCAAATGCTCCATTTGGTGTTGGTTTTCATGTAAATTCAGCAAATGCACTCTTTTTACAGCAGCCGGTGTATGACAACTTGACACCCAAAGGGGCAGCAAAAGACTATGATGAGGGTGGAAAAGCAGTGACGTTTGAGTCCTTTAGTGGTGCACAAGATAGGCTGAAAGCTTTGACTTTCATTCAATAGTTTGATGCAACCTATTTAGGGGGAAACTTCACCGAGTCCTCAAAGATTCAAAAGGCAATTACTTTCTTGAAAAGGAATGCATTGCAACGGTGGTCCACTCTTTTGATGCAAGGTAGAGCATTGTCAACGCGGGTACAATTCAAGCAAATGTTTGCATCGAATTGGTTGACAAGTATCTTTGAGATAGACATCATGACAGCTTGGATGCGAAGGAATGTAAGAATTTGGAGCAATATAATAAGCAGTTTTGGGATGCATTGCTGCCTATTACATCTTATTGATCCGTACCCCTTCATGAGCAAGTTGTTAGAGTGAAGCAATGCGGAAGCGAACAACCATGACAAAGAGTGAATGGAGAGAGAAGAGGGAGAGAAAGAGAGAGTGAAACACAGAAAATATGTAGTGAAGAATGCTGTATAAGAATGCAGAATTATACATGGGTGTAGAGAGAATATGTGCGTATGTCTCCGCCTTGAGGACCTCGATCGCCATCAGCCCGAGTGCTGTCTTCGTCACCAGCAGGCTATAATATGTCAGATTCAAGTGATAGACAAGTGCTGGAGGGCTGCAATAAATAGCAGAAAAGAAATGCCAAATAATGACTAGGTCGTCTGCATTAAATGCAACTGATTGGTGCAAAACTGTCTGACTGCACCTAGCCGACTGCAGATTGCCACGCGGCATCTGCCCTAGCAGCGATGACATGGCTGCTGACGTGGTTGCTGCTCTGTCCTGCTCTGCACACTGTAACACTCCTGGCTGTCAAGGGAATGACAATCTCTAACACCCCCTCTCAGACCCTGGACAGGTCATAAAGCTGAGGGATCTAGCACGTCTCCAAAGAAGAGCTTGGGGAAGCGCCTTCGTGAATAAATTTGCAAGATTGTCCTTCGTCTTGCAGTACTCCACATCGATAGTCGCATCCAGAAGCTTCTCCTTGATGAAGTGATACTGGATCTCTATGTGCTTTGTCTAGGCACGAAGTACGGGATTTCGTGCCAAGGCAATGCAACTCTCATTGTTGCATCGCAAGATAGTAGGTCGAGTCTGGCTCCAACAATTGCCGAAGCCACACAGCCTCACATGTGGTAGAAGACATAGCCCAATACTCTGCCTTAGTCGAAGACAGGGCTACCGTGGGGGATGCTTCTTGCTACTCCAAGAGATAGCACTAGTACCCAAGGTAAAACAATAACCTATAGTAGACTACCTGTGATCCACATCGCCAGCCCAATATGAATCACTCCAACCGGCAAGAACAAGATCAGAAGCACCTGTCCTTGCTAGATAATGAATCCCTAAGTCAGAGGTCCCCCTCGGATACCGTAGTATCCTTTGAGTAGTGTGCCAATGTACCTACTGAGACTCACTCATGAACCCAGCCAAGAGGCCTACAACAAAACATAGATCAACCCGTGTGTTGAGGAGCCAAATCAATGAGCCAATTAGTTGACGGTAGCGAGTAGCATTCCCAAAGGAGAATCTGCGTGTGAAGTGGCTCTCTAGTTCGGATCCATAGGAGTAGAAATGGACTGACAATCCTCCATCTCAAAAGTTACCAAGAGCTCTTGTACATATCTTTGCTGAGAGATGAAAATCCCCCTCTGAGACTGAAAAATCTCATGGCCCAATAAGAAATGGAGAAGTCCTAAATCCGTCATCTTGAACTTCTGATGTAGGGCTGCCTTTGTCTCTGCGACCATTTGGATATGAGCACCTGCAATAATCAAGTCATCAACATACAAAACAAATAACACACAACCTCCCTCAGAAGTGTACACATAAAGCTGCGGATCGGCCCTGGAATGCCGATATCCCAACTTGGCCTGGAGAAACGAGTCAATCTTCTCGTTCCAACACGCGAAGCCTGCTTCAGGCATACAAGGCCTTCTTTAACCTATAAACCTGCCCATCTAAAGAACCAAATCTAGGAGGCTGCTCTACATAGATCTCTTCCTTCAAATCACCATTCAAGAAGGCCGACTTCACATCTAATTGAAAAACAGGCCATCTCCTATGGCCAACCAAGGCAAGAACAGCACGAATAGTTGCCATGCAAGCTGTAGGGGCAAAAGTATCATAGAAGTCAACACCTGGGTGTTGTGCAAAACCTTTAGCAACAAGGCGAGCCTTGTGCTTGTCCAAAGAGCCATCACTATGGTACTTGGTCTTGAAGACCCATTTGACACCAATCACCTTCTTATGAGAGGAACGAGGCACAAGGAACCAAGTGCCATTCCGCTCAATAGCCTCCGACTCGGCTTCCATCGCCTTTCGCCAATGATCAGACTATAAAGCCTCCTTCACTGATGTAGGCTCTCTATCCTGCATAACACAGGACATCAAACAGTAGTTAGAACAAACAAGCTTCGTAGTATGTGCTTGGTGCCTCCGTAACGTCCACGGTCCAACTTGCGGTTCCCACTCCTCAGGGACCCCCTCAATCCCTGAATCACGGAGTGTGTCATGGGCCCAACGAGAAGGAGTCCGGATCTCTCCTCGTCGCTCTCCATCCACTAAAGACTCGGGTACATCCACTGGCGAAATCTCCATTGGGGTGGTTGGTGGAAGAGAAAACTCTGAATTTGAAGAAGAATATCCATCAAGAGGCTCTGGCTCCACAAGAACTGTTGCGGGAGCCCAACTCTCCCCTGGATCTCCAAGTATGGAGTGCTCCTCACCCCCCTCGGTGGCCGGAACTTCCACGAATCGCACATCTCGGCTTGTGTAGACATCCCACTTTACAGGATCATACAAGCAATAACCTTGGGACTGGGAGCTGTAGCCAACAAATACCTATCTTCGGGAAGCCACCTCAAACTTGTCACACTGCGTCTTCGGGATGTGCACATAGGCATCATACCCAAAGTTCTCGAAATAAGAGACATCAGGCGTAGTCCCAAAGTAAGCCTTAAAAGGTGTCATCCTGTCAATGGCTGAAGTGGGAGATCGATAGAGGATGTGGATTGCCATAGCCACTGCCTTGGCCCACAAAAACTGAGGTGTTTGTTGATGCTCCATCATGGTGCGTGCCATCTCGAACACACTTTGATTCTTCCGCTCCAAAATGCCATTCTATTGAGGAGTATTGGTATTAGCAAACTCTTGGTGAATGCCCCTATCTGGACAAAAACGAGCAAACTCATTAGAAAGAAATTCACCACCCTTGTCTCATCGCAAGGTCTTCAATCTCCGGCTAGATTGGTTCTCCTCAAAGAGAAGCCAATCGTGGAAGTGGGAGAAAGCCTCGGACTTCAATGTCAAGAAGTAGGCCCATGTCATCCTGTTGTAGTCATCTACGATCAACATGAAGTACAAGCTCCCCTTCAGGGACTCGGTCCTCATCAAGCCACAAAGATCCGTAGATACAAGCTCCATAGGTGAAGTAGACCGCCTCAAAGCTTTGTTGGGAATCATATCCCGATGCTGTCTCCCACGAATGCAGGAGACACGTGGCTGCTGGCTCATCACTATGTTTGGTAAACCTCGAACAAGCGATCCTCGCAATGCCTTCCGAAGGTACTCATAGTTCAGGTGGCCAAACCGAGCATGCCATAGCTTGGACAGTGTCTGAGAGGTAAGAAGAAGAGAGGTAAGAGTGGAAGAAGACTTCAATTTGTAGATGCCATTCTCCTCATACCCTAAAGAGAGAACCTTCCTCCATTCACGATCAAGAACTCGAACAACATCACTGTCAAACTCCACCAAGAGACCAAGAGAACAAATATTATGGACTGAAAGCAAATGATACCCTAAACTTGGCACATGCAACACCTCGTAAGTGTGGGTACCACCACGTCCATCTGGAATCAGTTGCATCTCACCCCATGCAGCAATAGACAGGGAAGAGCTGTCTTCTATGAGAATTTGCCCACGCGATGGTCGCAAATGGGCAACACCAACTGTTGAAGGAGTCATGTGCCGTGAGGCACCACTGTCTACGATCCACTCTCGAGTCTGCAGAGATGTCATCGTAGCATTAGAAGTCTTCGGTGTAGGGTTCTCAATGAGTGCTAAGTGTAGAAAGCAGTTGATGAGGGTGCAACCACTGCTCCGGAATCCTTCGTGTCCTCCTTCTTGGTGTCCTTGTCCTTGTCGGGGCAATCCTTCTTCCAATGGCTGGTCTTACCATAAATATGGCATGTCGATTCTTTCTCTTTTTTCTTTTTGGATTTGTTGTCCTTCTTCTTTTGGTCCTTCCCCTTCTTCTGAGAGGCCTGACCAACAATGCCTTCGATTTGGAAGCATTCTGTCCCTTCAATTGTTCCTTTTGGTCCAAGACCATAGGAATCAACTCTTTCCATCGAAGAGTCGACCCTTGCCCTAATGCAATAAGAGCAGAATAAAAGGTACCGAATTGTGGCGGCAACTGGGACAATAAAATGATCGCCATGTCTTCGGAGGAAATGGGCTTCCCTGCATTTTAAACTTGCATCTAAAGTTGCCAAAGCTTGTTGATGTGTTCCTGAAGTGAAGAAGACTTATTCACGGACAAGGTCCGCATTTGCACCTCCAAAGAAACCCTCTTCATAAGGGTCATCCAGTTGTACATTTGGTCAAGTTCCAGCCATATCTCTCGAGCCAGTGTCAGGTGCTTTATATGGGCTATCACGGCTATTGTACAAGACAGAAAGAGATAAGAACGAATCCTGGCATTTAGTTTGTCCCAATGAGGCCGAGCTTTGGTCAACTCCGCACGAGCACTCAAAGAGAGTTTGGACTCATCTCTCACCAAGGGCCGGTTGATCTCCTCCATCACAAGCTCCGCCAAATCATAAGACTCCAATATAGCCAACATCATCACTCGCCAGATACGGTAGTTGTTGCCATCAAGCTTCTGATCTGATGGAAGAGCTGGTAGGACTGACACCTTCCAGTCCATGATTGTCTGGAAGTCCACGTCAGTCTCTGTAGACATCTCCACTTGCAATGCTTGCACAAATGCAAAAGAAACCCCCTCTGATTGTGAAAATGCAGTCTGTTAGGGCTCTTGTCTCCGATTCCTGAACCTTCTTCAGCTGCCGGAGGCGATAAAAAGGTAAAATCTGCACTTGAAGGCAAAAAACACAGCCTTCTTCCTTCTCTAACAGTAGCAGCTTCAGCAAATCTTCTCTTTTCTCGCACGCTCATGCTCGCCTTAGCCTTGTTCTGATGTGCAGCCCACGTGTTCGCACTTGAACACTGAAAATGCAGCCTTGTGTCATGCTGAAAACTCCTCTTCAGATAGGCCCACCACCCTAGGTCAGTCCTTCAATGCTTTGAAACCATGTTAGAGTGAAGCAATGCGGAAGCGAACGACCATGACAAAGAGTGAATGGAGAGAGAAAAGAGAGAGAGAAAGAGACAGTGAAATGCAGAAAATCTGGAGTGAAGAACGTTGTATAAGAATGTAGAATTATACATGGGTCCAAAGAGAATATCTGCGTATGTCTTTGCCTTGAGGACCTCGATCTCCGTCAGCCCGAGTGCTGTCTCCGTCACCAGCAGGCTGTAATCTGCCAGATACAAGTGATAGACAAGTGCTGGAGGGCTGCAATAAATAGCAGAAAAGAAATGCCAAATAATGACCAGGTCGGCTGCATTAAATGCAGTCGATTGGTGCAGAACTGTCCGACTGCACTTGGCCGACTGCAAACTGTTGCCACATGGCATCTGCCCTAGCAGCGATGACATGGCTGCTAATGTGGCTGCTGCTCTGTCTTGCTTTGCACATTGTAACACTCCTGGCTGTCCAAGGAATGACAATCTCTAACGCAAGTGGAAAAATATGTTTGTGGGCTGCCCAAAGGAATCGTGGATTTTTACATTAAATCCATTGTGTCTAGCATGTCTGAGCTCATAGAGACTGTTGCTATAGCCTATGCTTTGCTACATGGGAAGGATTTAGACTTCCTAGAGAGTGGGGAGAAGCCAAATAAAAAGTTGTTGAAGGCTAAGAAAAGGGGTATATCTAAAAATCAGCTTGAAAAGAGGCCAAAACAGCAAAGAAAGGGCTTGAAAACATTAGCACAACATGGGAAATTGATGGCTGTAAATAAATGTTTTATTTGTGAATAAGAGGGCTACTTGCAAGGGAATGTCCCGATAGGTAGTAAGATGGAATCATCAAAAAATCAGGGAGATTCTAAAGGAAAGAAGCCCAAAATGTCAGTGGAATTGGTGCCTAATGTTTAGTGATCAGCCCAATCAGGCTCTAACTTAACCATACCTAAATGTCAAACGGCGGTAAAACCTTGTGAGAAACCTACCAATTCTTTGGGACCACTCTACTGTAGGACAACAGACCCGTCGGGGTTTTGCCCACCTACTTCCCTTGATAGCTTTAGTTTTCTAATTAGGCCCTATCACATTTATGTGTGACATTCAAAATTAGCTTTCTTAATTAGGCCTTTTAGGGAACATGGTTCGTTTGCGTAATTTACAGCACTGACACGAAAACAAAACAAGCAGTCCTTTTGGAAAACAAGTTCCTTAACTTATTTTCTAGTTAATCTTTATCTCCTGCCCATACAAGAGAAATTATGTATCCCTTCTTTCCAATTGAAGTACTCGGTCCAAATCACATGGCACCATAATTTCTATCCTTTATATGGAATAAGATCTTCCAATGCCCTAGACATTGGAGCCAACTTTATCTTTGTAGACATAGCAGTCTGTCTAAGCATCAAAGAGGATGAGATGGAACCCATGGAGGAAGTTGGAATGGCATGTAAAGGCCATGCAGAGCCCATTGTTAAGAAGAGTGCTAGGGTTTGCACTGAGGACACACAGAGTGTACGACCACGACAGAAACACAAAGACATAGACACGGACACAGAGGGCAAAACTCAAACCCTAAACACAAAACTCAAAACTCAAACACAAAAACTCAAACACAAATAGAAGAAGGGAGAGAGAGAACACAACTCTGAAGTGAATGAATGCTGTAAATGAATGTAAGAGTGTACAGTGTGCTCAAGGGTAGAGCAATGTCGGAGTGTGACGTCCACCGAAGACGGATCCCAAGTCTGTGACCACAAGTCGGAGTGTAGGAGTGCTGAATAGTGAATGGCAGCAGGCTGGTCACCAAAACGTAGCAGTTTGGAGGTTGGAAACTGGTAAATGCAGCAGTGTACCACCGATCAGGGTCTGGAAACTGTGCACAGTCTGCTGTAAACAGCAGGCTGAAACAGTGTCTGAGAGTGTCAGGGCCTGCAATGCTGAAAACGCAGGCTGGCTGACCCTGGAGATGATGGACAACAGGGTGAACAGTAGTCTGGGACAGTTTGGAGCAGTTGCCAACAGCCGAGAGTTGTCGTCTACAGCAATGGACAGGTTGAAGACGATGTGGCTGTAGTCCATGATGGCTAGACAGTAGATGGAGGCGGGCTGCAGGCTGGAAACTGGGCGCCAACAGCAACAGAGGGTGTGTGGGCTGGTGTAACCTGCAAAACAAGGATGATGGCTGAATGGGGGTAGCCTGTCTATTTATAGATGTGGAAGGGCACCCCAAAAATTAGGGTTTCCACTAAACTCTCTCGAACCGCTCTCCGTTTTAGGGTTTCCACTGAACTCTCTCGAACCGCTCCCCGTTTTAGGGTTTTACTCTAAAAGAGCATTTTTAGTGTGTTTTGGGGCTGTTTAAGAGGCTAATCAGCAAGTAATGCATATTTTAGCTCAACACCCCTTCTCAAGCCCAAAACTGAGCTGAAAGGTTAGACCAGCCATGGTGATGTTTATGTACCCCAAGGCATCCCACCCCAAAGCAGCCAAGGCATCGGACGAAGGGTGTACATTGGCTGCCCAGTGGCTTACCAAGACTACAGAGGCGATGGTTATCTTACCAAGGGAATCTAAGTAGTCACCCCAGAGAGGATAGGGCATCGGACAAAGGGTGCACGTTGGCTGCCTAGTGGCCCACCAAGTTCTACAAAGGCGGATGGAACCACATTAAACTTTGTGTGTGGGTGTTTAAAAAAATAAAAAAAATAAGTGTAGTAAATTTTATGGGATGTGGCTGATTGAGTAATAGTGACCCAGAAGATGGGAGTAAGGAGGGTACACCCAACACATCACAAAAAAGTATAAGCTAACCCATCCACTCAGGGTGTCGATGACGAGGAAAAGTAGGTGATGAGGTATCCATGTGATGAAGAAGGATGGTGGTGTGGTAACAACAGCCGCCGGTGGAAACAACTTAGGATCCGCTCAAGTGGTGCTCTGCACAATGAGATGCAATGTATGCTACATGCTGAAGAATGTTCATGCAGTAGGTGCCACTTGGACAGTGTCCCTCATGGGAAAATTGTTCACTTGCCCAAGCGCCCTAGTACAAAGATGATGAAATCATGCAATGCAAAGGGTAAGGTACAATAGGGGGGAGAAGCCGATGTCGAAGACAAAGTGCTGAAGCCTGTAGAATACCAGGAAGGGTAGGAACCCCCTCTCAACCTGGATGTAGATGCCGAAGAAGGAAGAGGAGCCTGATGTCGGTCTTCGTGTGGTGCCGAGAACCATAAGGAATGAAGAGGAGGAGGAAGCATCCCAGCTGGAAGAGCTAGGTAGAAGTCACCGCCATGATAGCATCAAGAGAGATGCTGCATGATCTGCCTCGGGAGGGGAAGCCTCCATGCTGGTAGAAGAGCAAAACTCCAAGGATGATGAAACCATGAAGGAACGGTGCACATCCCAAGTCTCCAGCCTAGGTAGGACTAGGCAAACATGCATGTTAGCCCTACACTGAAAACAAAACTTGCAAAGGAGATCAAAGTCTGCAATCATAGAGGTCAGGAGTGAGATGCTCCAAAAAACAAAACAAAACAAAAATGAAAAGCTAACCTAAGGAACAAGTGCAAAGATGCAAATGTATACGTGTGTGTGAGTAAATGCAGCGGAAGACTTAAAATGTAGAGATAAAAATCCTATGGGCCTGACTCTAAGAGGGCGAAAAATGAATGCTAGACTGACCTAAGGTATCCGAAAGGACCTAGAGACATGCTAGTCTAAGAAGGTGGCCACCATCGCATATGTCCAATAGCAGGGCTCTGCTAAAGGAACGCCTGACGAGGTGGGGAGGTGGGTGAGATAGATGCATGAAGTGCAATGGGATCGGAACCTGCAAACCAATCGACCAATCCTTCAGGAGTAGAGAAGGATGGCCGTTGAGGCTGTCTGGGTGCCACATGTCCAGTAGTGGCTGTGGGGGCTGGAGGAGCAGATGGGGCAGCAACGGAAGGCGTAGCCCCACTGGACTGTGAAGTTGCAGCTCTTTGCTGAGGCTTTTTAGGTGGAAGACCTTAGGTCTTGGAGCGACACTCCTCGTCCACATGGCTTGCTCTCTGGCAGTGTGTGCAAAACCGGTTTTTCTTAGGGAGTTACTGCCAGATAGGTCTTGATTCCTTGGTTCCATCGGAGGAAGAGGAGTCACCCTTTTGATTGGCTTGCCTTCGAATCTAGCGAGTTCTTGACACTGGTGGTTTTCCCTCCCGAAGAAGAAGCAACTAACCCCCTCTGCTCTGAATAAGGTTGTGATGAGGATTTCTTGTGGACTTGATCATGCAGCCTTGCGTAACGCAAGAATTGGCACTCAGACTCGTAGAAGGTTGGCAATCGAGGTTGGGAGATGATGTGTTGAATGAAATTGAAGTATTTTGTAGGCAACTTATTCAAGAAGAATGTAACCTGATTGTCATCTGACTTTGGAGAGCGAGTAGTGGCGAACTCGGCAAGTAACCGCCTATAGTCAGTCAGCTTGACTTTTAGATCATCCCCTTCCTTAAGAGAGAACTCTTGAAGCTCAAAGTTGAGATTGATGCGCTGAGTACGATCATGAGCCGCATAGCAGTTGAGAAGGTGATTCCAACGCTTTGACGCGAGCGGGAAGTGCTGCAACTGAGAGTGAAACTCAGGAAGCAATCCCTGTATCAGCTCAACATTGGCTGTAGCATTGCGGACTCTCCATTGACGGATGTAGTCAAGGTGAGCTAGTCGAGGGTGACATAGGCTCTAGACCAATGGCGAGGTCTCAAAGACCCTGAGACTCAAGCACTTGTTGCATGAAATTCGACCAAGTAGTGAAATTAGACCCGTTAAAACGTGTCTTATCCGTGAAGGCATTCTTGGCCGTTGCAACAGGAGTGGTAGTGCTCGGAGATGGATAGTGTGAAAAAGTGTAGTGGGGGTAGGATGGGGGAGTGGAGTACACTTGGAAATGGGCTCGAGTGCCCACCAGGCATGCGGGTAGTGTGCAAGGTGGATCCATAGGTAGGGATGGGCTGACTAGGCATGGGCATGGTAGCCACATGAGGAACCCAAGGAGGTGGGATGGTAACACGGGTAGCAGAAGATGGGAATCCCTGCATAGGTGTAACCCGAGGAGAGTGTGAAGATGCACCATAAGCTAAGGATGGAAACCCCTGCGTATGAGTAGTCATGGGAGATGTGAAGCTGGGGATAATGAGGGGGATGCCCATCACAGTCGACTCAGGAGTGATGGGCGTGTTCATTTGTTGAAAGGTGAGAGGCAGTGTGTTAAAGGGTGGCATTGCCCCTGATGAAGTACCATGGTGCAAAGAGGTAGAGAATGGGGTGGAGAAGGAAAAGGTACTAGGAGTAGAGATGGTAGATCCAACCCCTAGGGTGTGATGCAGATGTGGAGTATAATCCAAGATTTTGGAAAGATGATGAGAGATGATCAAGGTGTGATATAGAAGAGGGTGGGATGGGAGGGAAGTGAGAAGTGTGTGTAATATGCTCAAATGAAACAGAAGCTGTAGATGTACCTGAATTTCGTATGCTTCTTGAGCCCCCTCTATTGAAGTTCACATACGCAAAGCCATCCGGATCCTGTACCTCAAAAGAAGAAACATGCGAGGATTTTGATTCATGCAACACAAAAGAATTGTACAAACCGGACATTGGAGCTGGCGGAGATGATGAAGATGGATCACCAGACGTTCCAAATGCCGTATGTCCTCCATGATCGGAGAGGTGGCCAGCCTCACCAACCGGTTCGAATGTGGTAGCAAAACTGGTAGGAGGGGTGTAAACATCACTGTACTTGTTGCAATAGTACTCCTCAAAGTTCTCCTCTGTCATGCTAGTGAAATCTGGTGAAGTGGGAGTGTTGTCCTCCTCACCGAGTCCATAATGCCGTCTTAAGGCCTCCAATGATGGAGAAGCCTGATAAGACATCATAGGAACTAGAGAAGAAGGTGTTTGGGACATTGTGATTCGGTTACGATTCGTATTGTGTGCCCTGCACAAAGACTAGCTCTCAACAATATCCGTAGGATACTCTTTACAAGAGCAACGGCTCTGATACCGTGTTAAGAAGAGTGCTAGGGTTTGCACTGAGGACACACAGAGTGTACGACCATGACAGAAACACAAAGACACAGACACAGACACAGAGGGCAAAACTCAAACCCTAAACGCAAAACTCAAAACTCAAACACAAACAGAAGAAGGAAGAGAGAGAACACAACTCTGAAGTGAATGAATGCTGTAAATGAATGTAAGAGTGTACAATGTGCTCAAGGGCAGAGCAATGTCGGAGTGTGACGTCCACCGAAGACGGATCCCAAGTTTGTGACCACAAGTCGGAGTGTAGGAGTGCTGAATAGTGAATGGCAGGAGGCTGGTCACGAAAACACAGCAGTTTGGAGGTTGGAAACTGGTAAATGCAGCAGTGTACCACCGATCAGGGGCTGGAAACTGTGCACAGTCTGTTGTAAACAGTAGACTGAAACAGTGTCTGAGAGTGTCAGGGCCTGCAATACTGAAAATGTAGGCTGGCTGACCTTGGAGATGATGGACAGCTGGGTGAACAGCAGTCTGGGACAGTTTGGAGCAGTTGCCAACAGCTGAGAGTTGTCGCCTACAGCAATGGACAGGCTGAAGATGATGTGGCTGCAGTCGATGATGGCTGGACAGTAGATAGAGGCGGGCTGCAGGCTGGAAACTGGGCGCCAACAGCAACAGAGGGTGTGTGGGCTGGTGTAACCTGCAAAACAAGGATGATGGCTGAATGGGGGCAGCCTGTCTATTTATAGATGTGGAAGGGCACCCCAAAACTTAGGGTTTCCACTAAGCTCTCTCGAACCGCTCCCCGTTTTAGGGTTTCCACTGAACTCTCTCGAACCGCTCCCTGTTTTAGGGTTTTACTCTAAAAGAGCATTTTTAGTGTGTTTTGGGGCTGTTCAAGTAATGCATATTTTAGCTCAACACCCATCACATTGCTCATTGAAAAGCTTCGGTTGGATATACAGGGATATGTGGACAGCGAAGAGTTCTTCATTGCTCCACTTCAGGGTTGTGATGTATTGCTTGATATACCATGGTGTCACTATATGTATGTAGTGATTGATTCTCGTGCAAAAAAGATCACTATTCAGCATAAGGGAAAAGCACTCACACTTGATGTAAAGTTAAAAGGTGAATCTGTCCCTGTCGTATCTGCAGCTGCCATTTCTAAAGTAATGAAAAATCATCTTTCAGCGTACTTGGTTTTTACTAAGAATAAAGATGATAGTGAGAATGTTGGGAATATGTCTAAGTTAGAGAAGGATCGGATGTCGTTTCTAAAAATGTATGCTAATTGCTTCTCTTAGTCACTTCCATGACAGCTACCATCTGAAAGACCAGAAGATAATGGCATCGATTTTATCCCTGGAAGTAGCCCACCTAATAAGCCACTCTACAGAGTCAATACAGCCCAACAAGAGGAGATTATGAGTGAGGTGAATGAGTTGTTAGAAAAAGGGCTGATTCAACCCAATTTATCTCCTTTTTGTTCTCTAGTGCTTTTGGTGCAGAAAAAGGATGCTTCATGGCATATATGCATTGATTATTGTGCTCTAAACAAGATCACGATAAAAAATCGCTTTCCGATTCCTTGGATCGATGATGTTATGGATAGATTGCAAGGGGTAACCATATTCACCCGTGTAGATTTGAAAAGTGGATATTATCAGATACACATTAGACTGGAGGATATGTCTAAGACAGCTTTCAGAACATCTTTTGGGCTATATGAGTTCCTTGTCATGCCTTTTGGACTTACAAATGCTCTTGCCACTTTCAATTGGATGATGAATCACATTTTCAGGCCACATAGAGGATTTGTAGGCACCTTATTGATAACATGATTGTCTATTCAAAGAATGAGGTAGAGCATAGAAGACACTTGAACATTGTGTTCAATGAACTACGTGAGCATGAGCTGATTATCAATGACAAGAAAAGAATCCACTTTTTGGGACATATTGTTTCAGCGCATGGTATTCGCATGGACCTTGCAAAGGTTGAGGTAATACGATCATGGCCACCTTTGAGACATGTGCATGAGATCCTCAACTTCTTGGGTTTATATTCTTACTGCATGAAGTATGTATGCGGGTTTTCTGAAATTGCATCTCCATTGCATGCTTTGCAGAAGAAGGATGTGCCATTTTGTAACATTTCCGTGTTTCCCCCTCCCATAGGAACTCCCCTTCCCCCCCCCAATTGAAAAAGAAAAATATTGTTAGTTCAAAATTTTTTAACTCCCCCTCTCTCTCCCTGCTGACAGCACGTCGGGGAGAGAGAGAGAGAGGAGTGATGTGGTGGTAATGGGGGACATGCAGCCCCCCAGGTGGGAGGGGTGGCCATGCCACCCACCTCCTCCCCCTTCTATAAAAGGGGAGGCTCCTCCCCCTCCCTTGGCTACAGACGGCACCCCCCTAGACAACGGCAAACAGCAGCGTCCCCCCACCTTCGTGCTTGACACCTCCTCCCTGCGGCTGCAATAGCGCCCCCTGGGCCTTTCGACTGAAGCCACCCCCCTCCTCCGTTCGGCAGTAACAGCGCCCCCCTCCCCCTCGGGCTTTCGTCTGAAGCCACCCTCCCCCTCCTCGACTGCCAGTCGGCTGCGGCCCCCCTCGTGAGCACAAAAGAGGAGAGGGAGAGAAGAAGTGAAGGAAGAGAGAGAGGGAAGAAGAAGAGGTAGAAGGAGAGAAGAGAGAAGAAGAAAAAGTGGAAAAAGAAGAGGTAGAAGGAGAGAAGAGAGAAGGAGAAGATGGAAAGGAGAGGAAGAAAAGAGGGAGAGAAGAAGGGAAGGAGAGAGAGAGAGAGAGGGAAGGAGAAGAGGAGGAAACGAAGAAGGAGAGGAGAGGGAGAGAAGAAGAGAAGGAGAAGAGGAGGAAAAGAACAAGGAAAAGAAGAAGGAGAGGAGAGGGAGAGGAGAAGAGGAGGAAAAGAAGAAGGAGAGGAGAGGGAGAGAAGAAGAGAAGGAGAGAGAGGGAAGGATAAGAGGAGGAAAAGAAGGAAAGGAAGAAGAGAGGGAGAGAAGAAGAGAAGGAGAGAGAGAAGAGAAGAAGAGAAGGAGAGAAAGAGGAGAGAGAGAGAAGGAGAAGAAAAAGTGAAGAAGTAGAAGAGGTAGAAGGAGAGAAGAGAGAAGTAGAAAAAGAAGAAGAAGAGGAAGGTGAAGACGGTTCGAGGAGCCACACTCAAGCCACCCCCTCATCGGCAAAGGATCCCCTTCCTGCGATCTTTTCCTCCCGAACCGGTCATCTTGAAGGCCGCTAAGGCTTGGACTATCCAAACCCCGAGTAGAAATGGCTCCCAAGAAGAAAATCACGGCAAGCGTAGGTGCCAAAGCTACCGTTGGTACCGGTAATGTGGGAGAGGCAAGCGGAGCAACCAACGTAACGAATGCCCCCACAATCACGAATCAAACCCAGGTTCTTTAAGCTTTATAATTAATCATGTATTATTTCTCGTGGAAGAAATGAAGGGGTTAGCTACGTGTATGGAACAAGGACGAGTCGTAGGATTTTTGTTTACTCTAAGCGCTAGGTTGCATGCGTGAAATGGTAGAGTATGGAGTTCGCATAAGTTTATATGCGTGAAATGGTAGAGTATGGAGTTCACATAAGTTTATATGCATGAAATGATAGCTTTTACACACATAAAATGATAAGGTTTTCGCATTATTTTACATAAAATAATACCTGTTAAACCAGTTTAGTGCATGAATAGTCATTTAGAATTCATGCTTCGCGATCATGACTAAAAGAAACACATGAAATGATGGTTTCCGTTTACAAGATGTATTTGCACCGATGGATAGAAACGTAGACTTTCTTATATGCAAGTCACATGTGATCCGGTGTATTAGGAATAAGTATTCGTTACCAAAGTTAAAGATCGTTTAGGATGTACAAATATACTAAACGCACCATGCGCATGATGGAGGATGTTTGGAAAACTTTGCATAGTACCACACTGAGAGAAATGGAAGGGATGCATGCATCTAGACTGTATCCCTGAAGGCCTAGATGAAGAATCCTGCGTTGTCTAGTGTGTTAACTAAACTTGGTTGGAACTGGAAGGACAAAAGACCCTAGGTTGGGTTGCGAATAAGGCATGTCCGTTGCCTTGATTAACCAGCTAATGCCTGAGTTAGGGCCAGGGAAGGCTCTGGCTGTAAATTCCTTGCCTCCGGATCCCGCACAAGAGGCCGACGTGACTCGAGATGGGATCTTAAGGCCCGTGTACTAGTCTACGGGTGGAACTTGGAGTAGTAAGCGTGTAGATTGTTGGGATAGCCTTCGGGCATGATATTGGATGTACTCCAGGCTTATGATAAATAAAGAACAGATATTGGAGAAAAATGAACTTGCTTGACATTTTTTTTGTGTTAGTGCCTAAGTTACGTGAATGAACTCGTGATTAATTAGATTATCTAAGGAAGCTGGTTTTGCATGTCAAACGTAATGTGGTAGGTAATTAGATAACTAAAGCAAATTGAGGAAAGTGCGGTGGACGTGACTTAGGTCCGTCCCACGAAAGGGTGGTCTCGGTTAGCTGGGAACTTTTCTCAAATGATGAGATAACAAGACTATGAAGACCTAGTGTCAGTAGATGTAGAATCGTGGTTTATTCTGTTTTAGGAGAAAGGAATGGGACTATGCCGTATGGCAGAGAGGTTGAGCTTCGCATTCTTCTTGTTACCCATTCTCCATGAACGAAGTGCAGCGTGAATCCGCTTTGACTCTGTTGTTCCTACGCAAAGTGGTCCATCTGGGGCTCGACGCTAGATTCTTCCTAGAGACTTTGCTGATAGGAAAGGAACCCTGACCTCAGGTCGATCCCAAGTGAGAACGGCCGGACACTTCCGCTCGGGACAGACTCGGGAAGACCTAGATCACAAAACTTGTGTCATTTCTTGCGAGTGCTAGGCGGAGCGTTCTAGACCCTTCTCCAGATGGGCTGCTAAGATGTGTCCCACAAGCGGACGAGTGGACACGCTACAGTTGGTATTAGAGCAAACCAACGGGATCTAGGATTACAAGGGAACTTAATGGAGGAAAATAAAGGGAATAAGGGGACAGTCAGGGGAAGGTGAGTGGAATAGAGCAGTGTTTTCTGTTGAAAACATTTCTTTACTTACTTATGGATGCTGGGTTGCAGAGTTACGAAGCATGGAGCAAGTTCTTGGTGTTCCAGGTCATGTTTATGGCTGCAATGCGTGCTTCGGATTATCGACAGAGGCTAGGTATGATGAATATTCTGGACCGTATCTATAATCCTTCACCCCTGTATGCGGAACGGAGATGGACGGGAGAATCAGGAATATACTACATAGTAGCCCACCGACTCGTGTATCTTCAGATCAACTTGAAGAGAATCAAGTGGATGGAGGATTAAAAGATCGTGAAGCTGTTCATCTTTGTTGAAGCTCACAACGCAACTTTGCATGTTGGCGGTTGGCAAGTCAAGCAGAACAAGTATGTCTACTATTGTCTATCTTGATTGTAAATGTTGGCAAAGGTGTTAAGTGATTAAGTCACTTGGCTAATAGTTGTGCAAGTCATATTAATGTGATATGGGGAACGATTGATAAGATGTTAACATAAAGAATCTTATTGTCCAGACGCAACCCCAAGCGCAGGTTCCAAGTCCGACTCCTGCACTAAGTTCAGCTGTGATTCAAGAGAAGAAGTTCCTTCTCAAACAAATTAAGCCACCCGAGTTTGATGGCAAGGGAAGGACTGTTCAAGCCGATGCTGAGATCTGGATTGAGTCCATGGAGGACTACTTTGAGGCAGCAGGAATTGCACCTGCTGACTAATCCATGCTCGCCAAACTTAAGCTTACAGGCGAAGCGAGACTTTGGTGGAAACAGTGGTGCAGAGACCAAGCGATCTCGGAAGGGATAGTCACTTGGGAGAAGCGTAAGGAAGCTGTGCGAGGGAGGTATCTGCCACCTGCCTACCGCACACAAAAGATGAATAAATTCTATGATTTGAAGCAACTAGGATTATCCCTTGATGCATATTATTCAAAGTTCGTTTCACTCCTAAAGCACGCGCCTCCAATGGATATGACACAACAGGTGTCAAAATTCTGTGCTGGGTTGAATCCACCCATAAACATCTGATTGGAATCCATGTGCCCAACGGACCTACAAGACGCACTCATTCGAGCTGCTTCAATAATACAGGAGGTGCAAACCAAACCAAGGAATAACAGGACTTAGCCTTATAAGGATCAGAACAAGGGTATGTTTAAGGCTCAGACCAAGAGAGCGCAGGGTTAGAATCAGGGCCAAAGAAAGAAACCTAGGGCCAATGTTGTCAACAACTTTGTTCCTATACAAAGTAATGACCGAAACCCACGTTGCTTTCATTGCAACGAGCTCGGACACTTCAAGAGGCAGTATCCCAAGCTTAGCAGAGGACATCGCCAAGGGCAATTCCAAGGAGCTGCCCATGGCCAAGGAACCACCGTTATGGCCAGAGGAAGAACCTCCAGTGTTTCCAACAAGGAGCTGGACGATGAAGAAGATCCATCCATAGATGCTGACATTGAGAGGGCAACAGTTCACGCCGCTCTTCACAAGAAGGGTCCGAATCGCCAATTCTCGGTGATTCAAACTCCATCAGATTATGAAGGTAAAAGCTTCAAAAACCCTAATTGATTGTGGCAGTACACATTCCTTCATTTCATCGATCTGTGCAAAAAGATTAGGGATAGCCACAATAGATGCACCTACTTTACTTGTGGAGTTGGCAAATGGTCGTGAGGTCTCTTGTACTAGGCAAACTGCTAAGGTAAAATTTCTACTGGGTGGGAAGCCAACTTCGGTGAGATTCAGGGTAATGAACCTAGGTGTCCACAAATGTTTACTCGGAATGGATTGGCTAATACCCAATGATGTCTACATCCACTGTGGAAAGGGCCAAGTCTCCTTCCGAAATTCTGAAGGGGAATTAGTCACAACTCAAGGAGAGGTTGGTAAGCCAAAAATACAACTGGCAAAAGCAACCCGGATAATAAAAGGTGTTAGAAAGGGCCTACCTGTCTATCTGATTAAACTGAATAAGCTAGATCAGAATCAGGGATTTGGGGAAGAACCTTCATGGTTAAGGGAATACGCAAATGTATTTCCTGAAGAGCTGACAGAACTTCCTCCTAAAAAAGAAGTCGACCACGAAATCAAACTGGCACCAGGAGTTGCACCTATCGCAAAGAGGCCGTATAAGATGTCCATTCGAGAAGCTATCGAACTGAAAGAGCAACTCAAGCAACTGTTAGACTAAGGCTACATCCGTCCTAGCAGTTCACCATGGGAAGCTCCAGTGCTGTTCCAAAAGAAGAAAGATGGAACGCTTCGTCTATGCATTGACTACAGAGGGTTGAATCAATCAACCATAAAAAATAAATACCCCATTCCAAGAATAGATGAATTACTTAACCATCTTCAAGGAGCGAAGATCTTCTCTAAGATAGATATCAGATCTGGATATTATCAGATAAGGATCAAGCTATTGGGACTCAACTCTGTTTTATTACAGCTTACCATCCCCAAACTGATGGTCAAATAGAACGAGTCAACCAAGTCATTGAAGATATGCTTAGGGCATACTGCTGTCGCGAACCCAAAAAGTGGATTCAATATTTGCCATTGATGTTCGTTGCCTTGATTGACCAGCTAATGCCTGAGTTAGGGTTAAGATACCATAAGGTAAAACCCAAGGGGAAGAGCAAGTCAAAATAAGTTAGCTTACCAAGAACATTTGCTTGCATGATCTTGTTTGAGATTATTGGGATCTCGCCAAGTCGCGAACGATCCAGGATCGGATGCTGGGAGCATCCGGGAAAAAGGAGTCACACTTTAGCAGTTGGTCGTATAAATGACCTCCGAAATGTTCGTGCTTGTACACTTAGGTACATTATTTGATCTCTTGCTCAAGGAACTAATTCAAAGAAAAACACTTAATGCTCTAGGTTGAAAGCTTGGAGGGAGAGGCAGGAACAGTTACCTCCGACTGTCTGCCTGTCCCTATCCAAGGGGGTTGTTAGCCGCACCGGGTATATGGACCTAACCAGCCGCGAGAGGTCTCTCTGTGGGTGCTGCTTGGAGTGGGAAGACGTTTGGGTGCCAGGGGAGGCTCTGGCTGTAAATCCCTTGCCTCCGGATCCCGCACAAGAGGCCGACGTGACTTGAGATGGGATCTTAAGGCCCGTGTACTAGTCTATAGGCGAAACTTGGAGCAGCAATCCTGTAGATTGCTGGGATAGCCTTCGGGCATGATATTGGATGTACTCTAGGATTATGATAAATAAAGAACAGATATTGGAGAAAAAGGAACTTGCTTGACATTGTTTTTGTGTGAGTGCCTAAGGTACGTGAATGAACCCGTGATTAATTTGATTAATTAAGGAAGCTGCTTTTGCATTTCAAACGTAATGTAGTAGGTAATTAGATAACTAAAGCAAATTGAGGAATGTGCGGTGGACGTGACTTAGGTCCGTCCTACGGAAGGGTGGTCGCGGTTAGCTGGGAACTTTTCTCAAATGATGAGATAACAAGACTATGAAGACCTAGTGTCAGTAGATGTAGAATCCCGGTTTATTCTGTTTTAGGGGAAAGGAATGGGACTATGACGTATGGGAGAGAGGTTGAGCTTCGCATCCCTCTGGTTATCCATTCTCCATGAACGAAGTGCAGCATGAATCCGCTTCGACTCTGTTGTTCCTACGCAAAGTGGTACATCTGGAGCTCGACGCTAGCTTCTTTCTAGAGACTTTGCTAATAGGAAAGGAACCCTGACCTTAGGTCGATCCCAAGTGGGAACGGCTTTATACTTCCGCTCGGGGTAGACCCGGGAAGACCTAGATCGCAAACCCTGTGTCATTCCTTGCGAGTGCCAGGCGGAGCCTTCTAGACCCTCCTTCCGATGGGCTGCGAAGATGTGTCCCACAAGCGGACGAGCGGACACATTACACATTTAGATGGATAGTAGTGGAAATTTCAGTATTTAAAAAGTTGAAGGAAAAGATGACTTCAGATCCTATGCTTGTGTTGCTCGATCTAAGCAAGTCATTCTAGTTCAGTGTGATGCATGTGGTAACAACATTAGGGTTGTTTTTATGCAGGATGGCCGAATTATGGCTTATGAAAGCCGAATTCTCCACGGTGCAAAAAAGAATTTGCAGGTCTATAAGAAAGAGCTCTCGGCTATAATTAATGCATTGTCTACGTGGAAATATTATTTGTTAGGGGCTGATTTTACAGTGTAGACAGACCATCAAACTTTGAGGTACTTTTTGACGTAGACAAAGTTGTCAGAGAAGCATATGAGATGGTAAATTTTCCCTCTATGTTTCATTTTCAAATTGTATATATTGATAGTAAAAAGAATGTTGTGGCTGATGCACTGTCACGTAAGCCACAAATTTCAGCCGTCAGCATAGTTTATCACACTGAGTTGGATTCCATGAAATAGCAATATGTTGCTGATTCGGACTCTGCCAACGTGTATGATCAGCTTTGCATTGGCCAGAGGCATGAACATTTTATTCTAAGAGGTGGATTTTTGATGATGCATGGACGACTGGGTGTCACAAAGCAGTTAAGGCCCAAAGTTGTCACTGAAAGTCATGCTCCTCCGTATGCAAGATATAAAGGTATTGATGCCATAGTCAAGGCAATGGAGCATTTCTTTTATTAGCAAGCTTTGAGGCATGATGTAGAACAAATTTTCAGGACATGTATCATATGTTAGAAGGTAAAGCGTGATAGCTAAAAGATGCTGGGTTTATTGCAGCCCTTGCCTATTCCAGATAGGTTTTGGCAGAGCATTGTAATGGACTTTATTTTTGAGCTTCTTAGGACACCTATAAAGAATGATGGGATATGGACCATCATTTACAGGTTTAGCAAACAAGCCCATTTCATTGCGGTGAGGAAGAAAATAAAGAAGACTGATCATATGATACGATTGTTTTTATAGCACATCTTTAAGTATCATGGTATGCCAGAGTCGATCGTTAGTGATCGAGACCCTCGGATGACCAATTTATTTTGGAAGGGATTCTTTAACAATATGGATACCATGCTGAAATTCTCATCATCCTTCCATCTGCAGACAGATGGTCAGTCTGAGGAAGCAAATTCCACAGTGTTAGATCTTATGAGGTGCTATGTTTCAGACCACAAGACATGGTGGGAGCAGTATTTGCCCTTGGTTGAGTTTGCTTACAACAACACAGTGCATAGTTCCATTGGCAAAGCTCCATTTGAGGTGGTTGAGGGTGGGAAGAAAATACCTTCTATCTTGCAAACTAAGAATAAGATCTTTGAGGCTAACCGTTATGTGGAAAACTTGGATGCAGCCTATGCAAAGATAAAGTATGCTCTTCAAAGATCACAGGAAAAGCAAAAGAGGGCAGCTGATTATCGTAGTCGTGCTTCGCAAATGGCGATTATGTATTGTTGCTTTTTGAAAAGGCAAGATTGAAAAAGATGAAAGGAAGAGAAAAATTGTATTTGAAGTTGAGTATGAGATACTATGGGCCCTTCCAGGTATTGGAGAAGATTATCAATGCGGCATATTGGCTGAAATTACCTCTACATTGGCAAATACACAATGCCTTTCATGTCAATTTGTTAAGGCCTTTTCATGATGCTGTGCCAGGGGATATGTCTGCTGAAATTCAGCTTGAGGTTGAGGAGCTGGATGAGATTTTGGCACATAAAGAAAGAAAGGTTGAAGGTAAAGTTTCCAGGAGATACTTCGTGAAATTTCAGAATTATTTACCAATGGATGCCAAATGGATGGAAGAGGATGACTTGCTAGACCACCCTTAGTTGTTGCAGCTTTACTTAGATGCTTTTCAGTTAGAGCCGACTGGCTCAGTCAGGTTTAACAGACTAGGGGTTTGGAGTATTGCTTGATGCTTAAGGGGGAGGCACTTTGCCAATTGTGGACAACTCTTGTATGTAGTGGATCTCGGATGTATTTAGCATGCGTCCAAGGTACTGTGCTAATAGCATGTTTGCCATGAGGTCATTACTTTGTGTACTAGTCACTGTGAGCTGTATGCGAATGAGTATGAGTTTCACCCGGGCAGTGAAACTATACTTTTGCATCAGCTTATGATGAGTTTGGCATGAAATTTGCCTTAATTTTGAGACAAAAATTCTGATAAGTTTCAGCTCAGTTTTTGATTAGTTTGAGAACTATTCACGGTCACTTTTGGGATCAGTTTTGCATCAGTTTTTGCATTGATTGCTGGTCAGTTTTTGCAATGAGTTTGTGATAATTTTGGAGTCATATTTACAGTAGTTTATGATCAGTTCTCAGATCAGCAAGTGATCAGTTTATGATAATTTCATGTTCAGTTTTCAATGGTTTATAGCTGGTTCCATGGACAACAGCATGTTAGTAAATGCCATTGATAGTTTCAGCCATGGTTTATGCTGAATTGATGCTTTTCTATGGTTAATAGTCAAAACAATTGAGAAACATGAGTTGTGGAGGTATCTAATGAGTTTCTAGAAACAATTTTGGACTGATTTTCAGTTTTATGTTATGTATACGTTGGCTAGAAAATTTCTACAGGTTTGGAGCATGTAGCATGGTTGGATAATAGTGTGCAATGGTGTGACTGTGATGCCTTATGGAAATTCCAGTGCACTATGCTTTTCCTTTGGTATAATGTAATGCAATTGAGGATGATTGCAAGGATTTCAAGGGGGAGGTTTGTCATGAGGAGGTGAAATTTTGAGATGTTTTAATCTTGCTGATAGCATTTAATTAAGTTATTAATCAAATGTGCAAGGTACATGTGATGTGCATGGCAGTTATTTCATGGTAATAGGCTAAGGACCTCGAGGATGCAGTGGGTGTCAAAGGCAAAAGTCATGATAAGTTATGCTAGCTGGGCTTTTGGGGTCAGTTAGTGTTAGTTTTGATCTTGGGACAGTTATTTGGCCAATAACTGTCGGTGGTGACATTAGGGACTAGCATTAATTGATTAATTAATGCCAGTCTAAGGGTAAAAAAAGGTTGGGGATTACTCCAAGTTGTAAATGGCCTAGCTAATTTAATTATGGATGGTCACATTTAATTTTGGGCAGAGTCAGAAGGCTTGAAATTAATATTTTAGGATTCTGAAAATTAATTAAATGGTTGGATAATGCTAAAAAATGGGTTTAGAAGGCTGCTACTTAGCAAAAATGCCCATGCAAATTGAGAAAACATTTTTGGGGGTTGAGTCTCAATCATTTACTCAATTTACAGCTCTGTGTGTGTGTGTGAGAGAAAGAGAGAGAGAGAGAGAGAGAGAGAGCTATTGGTCCATTTTCTAATCAGAGAACAACAATTTGCTGCAAAAAACAGCCATCTAGGAGCCTTAGCAGGCAAGGGACAGCAAGGGGTTACCTTCTAGGCGTTGGCAACAGCATTGTTGATCAAGTGACATCATTTTGGAGATGTTTGGCAGCAGGTGACTGCATTAAATGCAGGTTGGAGCAGGCAACATGCAGAATTTAGGGTTTTCTCGCAAAGAAAATCAGATTTCTCTCATCTTGGCTTTCTCTCACCTTCTCCAATCCACTCTTAGAAGATCTTAGCATTTCTCAACCATTTAAGCAGATCTCAGTCAAATTTGGTGGACAGCAAAGAGATCTCTGCTATAAACCCTAAATTTTTGCAAAAATTAGTGTTTGACAGCCACCTTCGGGACACGTCTCAATTGGTGAAGGCATTGTATACTGTATTTAGCACCTGAAATTTGTATAATTGTCAGGAATTTAGATGCCAGTCCATTCATTGTAATTTGGGGTAGTATTTCGCCAGTTGGAGGTTCCATTTGTGCAAGTCCTGGGTGAAAAATTAAGGGGCAATTGGCCCGAATAAATTGTTGATTGTTACTATAGCAAAGAGGCTTTTGGAACAGCGAAGGAGATTGCAAATCTCAACTTGTACTTATTTCATTAGCAATCAAGTTAAAGAAATACCGAAAGGGACACTAGTTTTGGGGCCAACAAGGTGTCCAATGTTCACGATTATTAAGTTAATTTTTGCATTTTAAGTTATGTTTATTTGTTGATTGCTGTAATTAAGTGCTTAATCAGGGAATTACCACCCTTCCCAAGAAGGAAGGCCAGTTTTACCTCCCCCACTCAGTTGGCAGATCATTCATTCATCTTCCTCCTTCCTTGGCAAGTGCGCACTCGGACTTTGTCATCTTCCTTCGTCTTTGGTGCTACCGTCATCATCAACGTGATCTGGTACTCTCACTGACATTGTGAGCTACGTGCTTGGACAAATCAGTCCTCCTTATGTGTTCAACATTCTTTCCTCATTCAGTGCAGATTTCTTTCTTCTTTTCTTGTAGTCTCTCTCTGTTTCTTTGTCTCTGTGTTTGTGTTCCTTTTTCCGTTACACACTCTCACAAGAACAACACCTTAGGACCGAACACGGATGTTAGATACCATGTCAGAAGTGGGTGCAGCAATGGAAGCATAGAGGATTGCTGTGATAGATCGCACAAAAAAAGAGAAAGAGAAAATAGAACACTGGAAAGAGAAACTCAGAAGAATGCTCGAGAAATAGAATCCCATATATCAAACGTGAGATGGTTGCGTACAACAATGAGTCATTGGTTGTGTGGGCACTAGCACCATGTCCCTCTCCAATAGAACTTGCTTTGGAAGACTGCAAGTGAATGGTCACTGAGAAGGGAGCCCACAAATAATAGGCATAAAATAATACCTAAAATGCATCAGGCCAGCCAGCATCATAATGGCCTAAAAATGCAGTTGGCTAGCCAAGAAATGTCAAAGACCATAAAAATAAGCACTAGAAAAATGCCTAAAATAAACTTCAATGCCCAACCCACAAACAGACATGCACAAACTCACTTGTGAGTTGACTAATATACTAACATCTTACACATTTATACCATGCAAATCCTTTCATGTGAACAAATGATGTCTTTTTTTTTGGTGCATACATGTGTGCTGCACATGTGCACATCAAAATAGATTGACCAAGTATTTGCTTCAAGCGCTAGTATATAAGGTTCTTGAGGTTGAAAAATAAGAGATTACTTAGATTTTATCATTTTCTTGGCAATCCATCTACTAGGGTAAGATTGGGCTTTTTATCTTTGACTTATCTCAAAGGTACCAATTCAAGCTGATAACATATTAGCGCAAATGATGGCTTAAGGCTTAAAAGGTTTCAATACAAGCCAATAGTGTACCTTCATAAATTACATAAGATCAATAGAGTGTGTGCAAAAACCCTTAAAAACAAAAGCCCTTACATAAGACCAATAATGATGGCATCCTATATAGTGTGTGCAAAAACCCTTAAAAAAGCAAGAATGCCAATTTTTTTTCATTTAATCAATCATGTTTTAGTCAGCCGTTTCATTGAGGGTGTTTCGTGTTTTAGTGAAACATTTTAGGTGTTTCAAGCGTTTCATATTTCAGGGTGAGTGAAAGTGCCTTTCACACATTTCTTGCTTGACAAGGAGAAGTGCGTTGTGGAGCAAGCTACAAAGATTACAAAGAGGCAGTGGGAGAAGAATGCTGTCATACTCATTGCTGATAGATGGAGTGACACAAGGAAGAGGTCTATCCATGGGTTTGTGGTGTACTCATAGATGGGTTTGTGGGTCTTTGTTAGTGCTAACCTAAGCATGCATGTAAGTGTCACTGCAAAGGCCAATCCATTTACACAGTGGGAGCTGGAGCAGAAGTATGATCATGATGGAGAACTACTCCTGGCACTCTTGATCATTACCAGCCCCTGCTGCCTGCATGATTGCTGCTACTGCCTGGCACTGCTGGTATCAGTTGCCATCTCATCATCCAGCCTGCCATACTGCTGTTGCTGCCAAAACACAGCCTCTCCTGCCATTGTTGACTACAGCTGTGATCATGCTGCTGCTGTCCTGCATCAAAGCATAGCCTTCTACTGCTGGCAGCTGCATTTACTAGCCGTGCTGGCCTGCTCTAGCTTGCCACAACCAGCCTAAACACAGCCCATGTGGCACAAAACATGGAGTATGCTACTTCCGGATTGTTCCAGATTGTCAACACTCCCCTGCAGCAAAAACATTCTCTGTGCCACCAAATGCAAAATTTGCTGTCCTGGTGGCCTGCAGATTTCTACTTCATCATCCTCGAAGTTCATGCTCCTTTCTTTGAGTTCTGCCTTTGGCTGCTCCCTTTCAATAATTTATAAGAAGGATGGCGTACTCCACCTTGTTATCTGTGGTGTTGTCCAACTTTCCCTTTGTCATTACATAGCTTGGATTCGAGTCCCCAAGGCATTTGTTGTCTTCACTGCCTTGTGAATTAACACTTTTCTTCTGCTCCAGCTCCTTTTACAAGTGGTGTCTACTCTATTGTTTTGTACCTCACTTATGCATTTAGTGTCCATCCATCCATTCATTCCCTCTAACAGTCACAAACTAGAGAAAGGTGCAAAAATGGACATCACAAAATCCTAGAACCTAAAGTGCAGGAGTGCTTAAAATGGTATCATTGTTTGCATTATTGTTGCATCTCCCCCTTTTCTCTATTGCTGCTTGTTTTCATTCTCCATGCTTTTGTTGCATTTTACCTGGTTCTCTATGGTGCTACAATGTTATTTCTCGTGGTTTCCTCTCAAGGAGATTGACTGAAGTTGCTCTGTTGGTGATAAACATCCTACCATGTATTGAATTTGTAAGATCTCACAGAAATTGGTCCTAAGGTAATGCTTCATTATCAATTTGACCTTTGTGAACTTTATAATGTTTGCTTTCGAACGGTCTTAGTACACTTCATTGAATTTTAAAGCTTGTAAAAGAAATTGTGGTTTCATGCCTTCAATGAAGAGTTTGAAATGCAAGCTTCCTGTGCCAAAGGAAATATTGACAGAAGAGATGCCTTTTGCTAGTACCTTAGTTTGTGCAAAAGCACAAGTGACCATGTGGGGACTTTTGTTTGGACAGCCAATCTTTTTGACATGCGCAATGTGGGCATTGCCACTCCAACGCTAGCTGAATGGACAAAAGACCAGTGAAAATGGGGCTTGTTCGCTTGTGATTTTCTTTTACCCATGGAATGCATATCCTTTTTGTGCAAATTGAAATGTAATAGGGATTAGTCTTAGTACCTACTTATTTATCATTTCACTTGTTAATAAATAGCCTACCCTTGAAGTATAACTGCTTCTAATGGGACACATTGTACACTCCCTATTCCAACATGTAAGTGACTTCGGCTAAGTCAGGGGTCATGGTGTAATTGAGTGTAGTCTTTCACATTAGATAGTATGCTTGATTTTTGACCACTTTAGTTTAGCTCACATGAGCATGATGATTTTTAATTTGGTCACAACATAGAATCAGTAGTGGATGTTAAGTTATTGGATTGTAATGCCAACCCGTAGTTGAAAAATGCTAGTTGCTTTTTGTACTATTTATGAAATTCATTACCTTGAGTTGAATTAGGAGGACTCAAATCAAGGTAGCACTACACAATTATTCCTAATAAAGGTAAGCAATAGATTTTAAGGTTGTCATATAACAACTGTATGCAATCTAACACTTTATGTGCTTATGTATGCGTGTATGTATGTGTGTGTGAACTTACACACACAAAAGATAACAGACATGTAATTTGCTACTTGTAGTCTCCTGCTTCTCTTGGAAGATAGTAAGGTGTTGCTTGCCTTCACAATTCTTACCATATACAATCCAAACCATAGCTTTCCACTTTTATTGGCAATAGTGCAGCACCTCTAGGCATCGTGAGAAGTGCAATATGCATTAGAATAATATATAGATTATGTACATAAACAACAAATACAAAGCAAAGTTACATGGGGATTGTATGCTTGTGGCCAAGCACCCTCCTATTATGGGTGGAAGGTGGGACAATGAAGTAACTAACAAAGTAACTACCCATAAATCAGGCCATTGTTGAGTGTGTGTGTAGTTGGTGCTTCTAAAGGGGGGGGGACCTTGGCACGTATTAGTGCATTCCAGTAATGGATGCTTGATCGAGATGGATGGCTTGGTTTTACCAAGTATACAATATCCTTAGATGCGAATTTTGATGTATGAAGCTAAGGTATAAATGAAACCAACTTTTACTACATGCATGCATACTTGCTAGGAAAGTATAAGAAATCTTGAAAGTGCATGTGCACATGCACACGTGCGTGTGTATTTAAATCTCTCTCTCTCTCTCTCTCTATACATGCATGCGTGCACACACACATTAATTGTCATGTTTAAAAGTGGCTTTCAAACATGTTGAATAACATGAATAATATCCTCCTACCATATATGTAAGATCAAAGGAATAACAACACCTAGGAGGGACCATGGATATTGAACATGATTGAGATGGGATGTGACTTGTTTGTACCTTGAAGAACTCCTCCAGTGTTGTGATGTCTCTCTAAGGTCAAAGTACTCAATAGTGATGCTTCCACCACTTGTAGTAAACAAGTTCCATTGATAACTCACCATTGGAGTGCAACCTTCATAGGGGTCTACGCAATATTCATTAGGTCTCCTCATGCAAGACTACATATAAATGTTCTAAAGTTCAACATTTATAACATGAGTTTATTTTCAAGATTTAGCACATCAAGAAAGTAGAGAGAACAAAGTGTTGGAGCTAAATTTGACAAAAAATTAGAAGATTAGAACCAAGGATACATAAAGAGATGGAGAAAACTTCAAGGTTGAGAATGGACATACCTCATTCCCCCCTTCCTTTGTGTATTTTTTTTCTCAATTTAGGTCTCTCAAGGATGAGCTTAGTTACAACTCAATCTAAGAGTAAGGAGATATATAATTTACTCTCAATATTAGCAAAAATAAAAATAACAAATGCACATGTGAAAATGTTTATTATGCAACAAAACACCTTGATTCTTTAAAAGTTTAGAGGGGAGAGAGAAAATTGGCATTTATGATTGTTCAATAGAATGTTGAAACATGATTGACTTAATGAGCTTGAAGTGGAAGAAGAGCTTCAAAAGAGGGGGTGTAATTTATAGGATTATTGTACTAAAAAACAACGATGTGAGGAAAATTGAGAGATTTGATTATGAAAAAGTGGTGGATGTAGATTGTTGCTTCATGCCTATTATTATCTATTATAGAATAGATTGTGACAAGGAAAACTTGATGAAAAGTGAGAAAGAAATCTATGGCTTTTTTTCTTTGGTTGAAAATCAAGAAAAAAAACAATCAATTTTAGTAAGAATTGTTAAGTCAAAGACTTGCTATTTTTAGAGCATTCTCTCTTCCTTTTAGGATGAGTGCTTTTAGGCTGATCTTATGAGAGTAAGTAATGAAAGCAAAAGCATGAAATATAGGCACAAAAATATTGAACATTGAATGGTGAAAGCAAAAAAGAAAAAGAAAAAGAGGGCAAGATGATAAGAATGGGCACTTGAATCTATCACATAGAGCATGAGAATAAATCACAATTGCTTGAGAACATGGATTTGCATATTGCCTACAACAACACACTCCAAGTATATTTTAAAGTTTGCATGACCAAGGTGAATGAAAATTGAGGAGAAGTAGGCTATGCATAGCAAGACGGAGAGTTGCTAAGAGACAAGTTGGCTAGCATATGTAAGTCTGACATGCAATAGGTTGGTTAAGAGAAAAGTGTTGATAGTCATGATGTTTTAAAGACTTTTTATTTTATTCTAGATTACCAATTATTGTAGATAATTTGCATTTATGTTTGTGAAGACTTGCATTTCTTAAGAAACATATTTTTCAAGGCTAGAACTCATAGTTAACAATAAATGGATCTGACTAGAATGAAATGTTTCATATATTTCAAACGCTTTTGAGACATGTTTCTATACAAGATGGTATAAAGCTGCAAATGGCTTAGTGGCCCTCATCTACTGTGACTAATGTTTGGGAGCCACAAATGATGACAAGTAATCACTACATCATTGGAGTACACTTAGCCAAACCAAAATTTTCAACATAGATTTGGCAAATACTATACTTGGGTTGGCAAAGAGTCCCATTGAATCATGTAGTCTTCTTTTGTGTTATTTGACAAAGATCCCCTTCCAATCATGTAGAGTTATCTTCTTTTGTGGATGACCTTGGGACCTTGTTTTATAGAGAGCGCCTCCAAATTGTGTGCATTATTTTTATGGGTAACACAACCTTGCTAATATTGGCTTGTTCTTTGAATTTTTACTTTATCTTTTACTTTGGTTTCTTTATAATAAATACTTTTTGACTTTGATTTTCACATTTCCATATTTTGTGCTTTCCCAAACTTTTTGGTATGCTTGTTAGTGTTGATCTCCCTTGTAGCATTATCACTTATAGTTGGTGAAATTAGGATATTACTTTAAAAATGTGCACATGCTTGTGCGTGTACATGAAAAGAGGGTATGACATTTCTATATACATGTTTTGTGTTTTTTGTGTCCATTGGTCTCATGACCTTGTTTGTCCTTTTCTATTGAGTTACTTGTTTATTGCCTTGCATTTTGTATACTTGATCTCCTTGTCTCATTGTTTGCATTATTGTTGCATCTCCCCTTGTCCTCTGTTGTTGTTCGTTCCCATTCTCCATTCGGGTTGCAATTTACCTAGTTTTATATGGTGCTATAATGTTATTTACTCGTGTTTCCCTTTCAATAAGTTTGACTAAAGTTGCATTTTGGTGATAATCATTTATTAAAAAGAGCTCATAGAAATTGATCTTAAGGATATGCTTTATTATTCGATACTCAATACTAGATTGCAATTTAACATGTGCTAACTTTATAATGTTTTTCCTCAAATGATCTTAGTGATTTTTAAAGCTCTTAAAAGTAATTTAGATTCATGGATCAAATAAAGATTTTGAATTGCAAACTTGATCATGTAAGGAAAAATTGGCATCAATATGCATTTTGTTGGTATCTTAGTTTTTGTAAAGCAAAAATAACAATTGAATTGATTTCTCTCATGTAAAACTTAACACATAGAATGTTTAGGCTTTTTACTTTTGGGGCGTTTTTTTGGACTACCAATCTCTTTGTCATCCACAATGTGGGCATCACTACTCTTAATGCTAGCTGAATGGATAGAAGACTAGTGAAAATGAGGTTTGTTCACTTGTAATTTCCTTTATTGATGTAATGCATATCCTTGTGCAAATTTTAATATGATAGGGATTAAAGTCTTAGTACCTACTTATTCATTATTTTAGTTGTAAATATAATAATCTACCTTAAAGTATAACTACTTCTAGTAATGGGACACATTGTACACTCTATTCTAAGCAACTTTAGCTAGAAGAGAAGGGTTGGGCAACAGCCCAAAGGCCGTATAGAGAAGGACATAAGAGGAGATGCATTTGGTGTGACAATTTATAGCATAAAAAGTGAGACTGTATAGCCTACTGTGAAGCGGAAGTGAAAAGGTTAGTCTTTTGAAAAGATGACAAAATATATACAACAAAAACTGGTCTTCCCAATAGAGCCAAATTTTGGAAATGATGGCATGCAGAAGAGGTTGGAAGAGATAGCAGCAAGGACAACATTTGTTGCCATAGATGCAGCCACATATAGGTTGAGAATTGAAGGACCAAAGAAGATCGTAAAGGAGATGTGGCTGAGCAAAATCTCACGTTTGGATGCAAGCATTAGATTGCATGGAAAAGTTGAGGTTCATAATCAAGAATCTCTTATGGAAGAAAAGAGAAGAAGAGATGAGGACTTTGCTGGTCCTTCCTCTTCAAGCCATCTAAATGCATAACACGAAGTAAAATGGAACAACAAAAAGAGGCTGAAAAAGCCATACCTAAGCATGTTATGGAGGATGCATCTCAAGAGAAAAAACAAGAAGAGAAAAAAAGGGGCAAGCAGCCCGGTTACAGGTTACAATTGGATCATGAGATTGCCACAAATCTTAAAAAGGTCTTGGAAGATTGCATACTTGGTAGTAGAGTGAAATTCACACTTGGGAAAGTTCTTGGAATCGTGAAGCGTGAATTTCATGATGCAATCGTTGATATGTTGAAACGAAAAAGACAATTTGATGGTGAAGTTTTGCAACTATTGATACAAGTTGACAAAGATATAGAGAAACAACTTTAGAGGGAACATGATGATGCATGTAATGTTGATGTTGAAAATGGGTTAAATGGGAGTGTGACAACAAGCTTGTGGCTGAAATTGGTCTTATAGGCTACAATAAGCATAGAGAGAAGGCTATGTATAATGGGGATGTCCATCAACAAGTACATGAAGAAGAAGATGCTCATTTGATTCCAAGCAGTCATTATTCACGAACGCATTGGGCTCGTGCTACAATAGAGACAATTGTTAAAGTGAGAGAAAGAGAGACGCCTTGCATAGCTCTCTTGGATCATGGTTCCGAAATCAATGTTATGGCATACAACTTGTGGGGCCCCAAGAGGAACACCAAGGAAAAGGGAATTCTCTTGCAAGAAAATCTATCTTGTAACATCAACAAGCTTGTTTATCATGTTTCATATGATCACAATGAAGAAAAGAATACCAGGTACAACAAATCTTCATGCAGCATCATGTAGATCTCCCACGGATTTGATAGAATCAACCATATTTTTCAATATCTTCACAAAATCCATCAATAGAACAAAGAAAACAAAGGAATACACTATCTTTGAATGGAAAATACATCACATAGTATTCATCTTCAATATCTTCATAGTCTTCTCTCTCAATCTCTCATATACAATCACTCTGTTTCAGTAGAATTGACTATCTCTGACTCTCTCTCTCTCACTCCATCAATAATACATCATATCCTCACTACAATCTCTCAAAATCACTCTCAATAATCCTTCTTAGGTCGTGGATACCCCTCCCAAGAGGTATTTCTGATATGAAGAGTCACCAGAGCCACTACAGTGTCCTTTCATAGCTCACTACTGTCACTTTACTCTAGTCTTCACTTGAGTCTTGAGCAGCTACTTCTTCCACTTCTTTCAACTCTTTTGCACTTGTATTCACCTCTTTCCAAGGCTAGAAAACTTTCCCAAGCTACACTCTCATCCATCAGAACACATACAGAAGCATACAGAACAGTCACAGAATAGTACCAGAACAGCTACAGTACAGAACAGAACAGAACAGAACAGAAGCTCTACAGAAGACCTACAGAAGGTTACAGAAGGTCATCAAAACCACATAACTCATACTCAAACCATTCCAAACTCTCACAAACCATTCAAACTTTCACAATATCTCAATCTTCATCAATCAATACTCCATCCCTCCTTACAGAAGACAATCAGAACAAAACAGAAGGTATACAGAACCAATTAGAACCTATCAGAACATCACAGAACCACTAATAAACATCATGATCTTTTAAAACACAATCAATATCATCCAAAACACTCTCAAATCACTTCCAAACTAATCAATCATCTCATAAAATCAACCATTCAGCTCTAAAAAACAACAAAAAACAACCAAAAAACAAGTCATTTCAACACTCAACATATCCCCACACTTAATAAGGAAGCGTCCTCGCGACCCAGGAAAAAGGGAATACAAGTGCATTGAAAAGCGCAACTTGGATCGTCAATATCTCTTCAAAAAGAATCCATCCACCACGACCCCAACTTATAACCTGTTTCTGATATAAAAATACAAAGAAAGGAAAACCCTTTATTCATTAACACTTCTTATCAAACTAAAAAAATCACAACAAATTTGTAAAGGATATAAGAGTTTTCTTCTTCTTCATTAGCATCAACTTCAATTTTCCAACCACGACCCCATCACCACAATTCTCCAAAATGTAGCTCGCACACAAAATCCAATAGGAAACCACCACGTTCGTTTTACATAAATGAACTCACAACACAAACACTAATACACAACACAACCATTTGAATGACTCCTCCAAAAAGAGAGTTTTTCATTAAAAAGCATCCACCATACATTGGAAAGGTATCAATGAAGATGATCCCTCTTGAAAGATTGATGTTGTCGGAAACGATCCATAGACAAGGATTCATCTACAAAGTTTTTGGGAGGATTTTGAAAAAACTGGAGACAGCACATCCTTTTCAACAAGACCAGGTATCTGCTAGGCAAACAAAGGGCATGAAAATACAATATATCCAGCTGTTGGAAATCAATGCTCACATTGACATTCATGCACAACTTTGGAATAGGCTTGGAATCATTATGAGAGTGCCTATGCATATACGCCAAGTACCAAGCAAAGTGAGCAGTTAATCTCACTGAGGGATCTGCAGACTGTGAATACTGCTGAGCAAAATGAACATAGTTCTGATAAGCTTGACTGGAAGCTGTCCATTCTCCTGGAATTACTGGCCAATTAATCTGAGGTCATGTAAGGGAATCATCCGAACTCCATCCCCTTCTTCTGGAAATCTGATTATCAAACCCGTCACAGTCACTAACCAACTGAGGTGGTTGAGATATAGAAGTGTTAGGAGAGGGTAATGGAATAAGGAAGAGAGGATTAAGGGAGGGATAAGAAAAATCATAAAAGGAAAAAAAGGTTAAAGAAGGAGTGGCAGAAATTTGGAGGGAATCACTAAGGAAGGGTGTTAACTGAAAAATAGGAAATGCGGAGGGTACATTAATGGATGGAGAAGGACAGGGCGGAGAAGGGGAAAATACTCTATCCTCAATAAAGGAGCAGTATGTAAAAATGGGAATTTGAGGGAAAGATGAAGGTTGGAAAAGAAGGGGTAAAATAGTGGTGGAATTAGATTGACAAAGGGAAAGATATATAGCATATCGGTGAGCCATTTGTTGGTAATAGAGGAGGGTAGGAATAGAAGGTCCTAAGAGAGATCGTCGATGATAGGCATCAAAGAAGGTAGCATCAAACGGATTATGTTTTGAAAGATAGGCTAAGAGATCCATCCTCAGTTGATTAGTACTGTGGGCAGAGGTAGGAGCTGTGTTTTGTCTTTGATTTAGGACCACAGAATCAATCATGGGATGCCATGAATTATCATGACAATCAGCCACTTTGGAGGAGTAACTCTAGAACATGTCAGCTATGCGCAACTCCAAATGGTTGACATACAAAACAGCATGTAAGACCACATCCCCCACATACCATGCCATATCCACCTCATCTGGAATTAACAAGTCTCCTCGTAGATACATGTATGACATCAACATGGTATCTGGCGTGACAGAATCTTCAAACACCATTCTGACTACCTCTGTCAACAACTCAGCAGACCAAGCCCCACTCCATCCATCCTCTGGAAGAGGTAAATCCATCGTGGAAAGCTTCATGTAGAAGACCAACTTCTGTAAGTGGTAGTGGACAAAGAAAGAATGGTTTGGTAGAACATATTCCTGGAACTGCTCAAATGTAGACCATAACAAGTCCATTCTGGACTGCAATCTTTCCACTTTATCTTGGAATAGAGGGCACAAAGTAGCCTGTCTCTGAAGAGCAGCCAAAGTCCTGCTGTGAAAGAGAAGGAATCAAGGGAACATTAGGGCTTGGAGGAACAGAGCGGGATTTTGCCAGTTGATCTTGCAACTGCTTGATTTGGGAGGCTTGGGATGCCACTGTGTCACTAGCAATCTGTAAAGCTGAAAGTTTGTCATCTAAGATAGCTTGGAACTCCTGCGCTTCTCTGGACATCCTCTCCTTCTCCTCTGAAAGGCTAGTAACCTGGGATTGAGCCTCTAGTAACTGGATCTTCAAAGAAGAAATCTCATCTCTTTGGGTGGCAACCAGTTGGGTTTGCTGTTCCATTTGCTTAAATAAATCTGCTAGGGTATCCTTAGCAGAAGCTAACTCAGATGTTGCCTTATGCAACTGGTCCTTAGACTGCACGAGTTCTTTATAAAAAGACGCGTACAGCTGTTGAACACAGGCTGTCACTGACAACTCAATGGAGCTCTGAATATCTTTACAGAGGAAAGGAATTGCATCTCCTGAGACTAGACTGTTCAGGGAGGGAACTGAGATCTCCAAAGATCCTTGGCGATGGGCTCTGAATAGGTTATTACAAGTGAGATACCCAGGGAGATCACTACCAGAGGTAGCAGGAATGGGCACTGAAGGAAGTATTGAAGGAGCTTTATCCGCTACCCTCTTCAAGCGTTTGCGCTGGATGACCAGGGGAGGCGGAGAATCATCATCCTCTATGTCAATAGGTTCTGACTCATCTGAAGGTGGAGGAGGAGGTACTGGATCAGATGGAGGAGGTGGAGGCACAGTCTTCTGTAAACCTGAATAGGTCAAGAAGGCAGACAAATATGATCCATATGTGACATTGGTAACATTACCCCTGGTGACTTTGACGAAATGCTGATCCATTTTAGTGAGGAGGTAAGTGCTCCAATCAATAGCAACTCCTTTCAACACCATCCTGGAAGCTGTAAAAAGCTCTTTGGACAAGTACTGGGATGGCCTTTTGGTAGGCATAAACTTGTCCTGGAGAAATTGACAGACCGCCTTCCATACGGGATCAGTGATCATAGAAAAGGAAACTCCTGAAGAGTTGATCACCTTCTTAACATCGAGGATTTCCCTTGTTTGCTTTTGCAACAGCTTTAAAATCTCTTCATTAGAGAAAAGCTGACGAGTGGTAATAAAAGGTTCACCTTTGGAGGGAAGAGACAGAGCCTTCCCTAGGCCTCGAGGTGTCAAAGTCATAGAAATTCCCTGGACTAGGCCTGTCTTCTTGCTGTAAGAGGCCAGAAACTCATCACATAACGACGGATCCTCTGGAAGCAATGGAAAAGAAGTAGCCACAAAAGCAGCAAGTCCCGCCTTCGTGAGAGGCTCAAAAGTGAGTAGGGAAGAGTAATCCCTACTAACTAGTGGGACGTACTGGATAGGAGGAGGAGCATGAGAAGGCGCCATTCAGATGGTTACACACACACCATAAACACAGACAATCAAGGAGAATGCCTGCAAAGCAACAAACAAAAAACCAAGGATAAGAGAACAACCAAAACAATAAAACGTGACTCGACCAACTAACCCCAAGCAAACCACAGCCTAGAAAAAAAATTCGACATGACCTTGAGACAAATGCGACCGAAAGCTTCATGCGATGCATCAGACAAACACCCAGAACCCCGTATCAGGCAATAAAAGAAAAAACTACACACCGTACCCTTAACCGTAACAAAGATAGAAAACCAAAATAATACCACATCCGACACATATCAAGACTACCTCGTTGATAGAACTCTAAGGACGGCGCATACCCATCCCACGAAACGGTTCATTAAAAAGGGGAAGTAAGTGCAGTGAAGGGGGATTAATTTAATGAAGGGTTGATTTTAATAAATTATTAAGAAATAGGTGAATTTTTATTAAGTGATAAACCTTAGCAAGAAAACGACGGTTCCTTATTATAAATTTAATTACTAATTATTAGGTGAAGTGGTGCATTAATTCGAATCCCGGACTTCGATACCCAGACTGGGTCTCTAAATGCAAGTTCATTGATTACAAATTAAGGTGATGTGGAGCGTTTTTTTGCCAGCGCCTGCGCTTGTGACGACTAGTTCATTTTAATTAAAAATTAAAGTGCCTCTGTAGCGCACGTAGCGCGTGCTAAGTGAACGACGGGTTTATTTTAATTAAAAAATATGTGTGTATATAGTGCGAATGCGCGTGGAATTGTGGGTGAATAAAGAGTTCATTTTAAGAATTAATTTGTGATTAAGGGGGAAATAAAAATAAATAAAGCACATAAAATAAATACCTGGAAGGGGTGTGTATGTAATGCAGAAATACGCATGGAAGAGTCCCCCAAAAGGAGTGAATCCAGTAAAAGAAAAGTAAAGACCACTGACGAAACAACAAAGACAAAACCTTAGTGGATGTGTTGATGTGGTTTTGTTGGGTGTTGAATTTTTTTTGTAATGTGTGATTATTGATAGTGGGTTTTTGTTTGTGAAGTTGTTTTGTTGTTTGGTTTTGTGTGGTCGTGTTTTTTTTATTTTTTTTGTTTTATTTGTGTGAAAATAATAATAAGAATAATAATGAAATCAAGATATAGAGCACATGAATATGTGATGAAGGGAAAAAAAATGAAAATGCAGCCATGGAGGAAATATCCACAATGGAGTGTATGAAAATAAAATAGAGAGTTTTATGGTTAATTTTCGTTTGTTGGTTTTTTTTTTAAAACAATAGGGGTACCATGTATGATAATATTTTAAAGTGAAAAATAAATGGAAAATGGTCAAGGGGGTGAGTGGAAATTTTTAGAATTTTTTAAAGAATTTTTGACTATTTTTAAATGAATTTTCTACATTTGTTGGTAATTTGGGGGATAAATTGGGAAATATTTAATTTTCAGAAATTATGGGGTTGGAAATTTCCAGCGGACAAATTTCCAAAAATTGGCAAAAAGCGAAGGGAATTTTTAGAAATTTTTCTGAATTTTTAGGAGGTGGAAATTAAGGTATAAATTAATTAAATCATGTTAGTCTGATAACTAAGTTGAAAGTAAGTCAGTTAAGTCCTGTTAGTCTGTGTAAGTCATGTTAGTCTGACTAAGTCAAGTCAGGTTAGTCACATGGAATTAGGTTAGTCTAGGTGAAGTTAGATAAGTTAGTTAGGGGAACTAGGTCAATGGAGACTAACCTAAAGGGGGTTAATTAACCTAAGGTGGGTTAGGGTTAGGGTTAGGGACCTAACTAGGGTGAGGGGGAACTAACCTAACTAAGGTTAATGTAACTAACCTAACTAAGGTTAATGTAACTTAACGATGGTTAGGTGAATTTAAGTAGGGTTAGTTACCTGGGGTGACAGGGAGGAAGGAGGAGGAGGGGGAAGAGGAGGAGGGAGGAGGAAAAGGCGGCGGTGGCGTCTCGGGTGTCTAGCGCGGCGGCGCAGCGGCGACGTTAGCGGGAAACCAGGCGGCGAGGGGAGCCAACAACGGCGTCGTCTGCGACAGCGGCAGCGGGCCAGGCGGCTGTGGACGTGGCAGCCCAGCGACGGGCTCTGCGAACGTGGCAGCCGCTGGCGACGAGCTTTGCAAACCCAGGCGGCGAGGGGGCGGCGTCAGGTAGGACCAAGCGAACGTGGCGGCGCTGGAGGCTTCGACGGCGGCGCTACTAGAGGCCTCGACTGCGGTGCTGCGGGAGGCTTCGACAGGGCGACCAGGCGGCGAGGAGTAGGAGGTGGGGGGTAGGAGGCGGGGGGTAGGAGGGAGAGGAAGAAGGGGAAGGAGAAGGGAGGAAGGAGGAGAGAAGGGAGGTAGAGGGAGGAGGCAGAGGAGGGAAGGAAGAAGGGAGGGGATGGAGGAAGAAGGGAGGGACAAAGAGGGGCAGCAGGTGGGGGAGATGGGGGGGAGGGTCGGGGAGAGAGAAAGAGGAGTAGGAGAGAGAAAGAGGGGAGAGGAAGAAAAAGAGAGAGAGAAAAGAGAGAGAGAGGGGAATGGTGGTTGGGATGCGGTGGGGGGAGAGGGTGTCCGTTGGGGGGAGGGGTGGATTTAAAAAAAATAAAAAATAGAAATTAATTAATTAATTAATTAAGTAATTTTAAAAAAAGGAAAAAAAAAAGGAGAGGGGAGACGCCCCTGTCCCGCACGCATGCGCGGGGTGGGGGTAAAAAAAAAATTTACGGTGACGGGAGTGAAAAAGCGTCCGGATACGGGGACGGGGCACACGGACACGACCGGGGTGCGGTAAGACGAGTAAAATTGAAAAAGGCGCGTTCACATGGAAAATCGGCTAATTTACGCAAAATGCTTCAAAAATTAATAACGCGAAAACCGTGCACCGGAACAGGGGTAGGTAAAAAGGAAAAATGGTCATTTCAAAAGGAGGAACACGGCTATAAGGTTGGATTTGGACTTTGGTGAACGTAGGGTGCGTTCACATAGTAGGATATCAGAATCAGGGAATGAATGAAAACTGCAAGGGAACAGCCCCAAGGGTGGGTGGAAAATGAACGAATGGGTGGGAAGGGCCCCCATCAGGGTAACAACAAGTCATGGCATACATGCATGAGCAGGTTGAGGCATATGCAGAAGGGTATGCAATGTAGACGCACAGGGACGCGTCCCCACACTTAAAACCTTAACAGATAAGGTTAACCGAGCAACAGGGACCTAGGACCATGCCACGGACCATCCACTAACGTCCCCACACTTAAAACATGAACGTCACTGAGAAACAAAAGTTGTAGGGTTAGAAAACTTGGCCCATGTTGTTGAGGATCACGGTTGATTGTCGATGGCACTTCCTGTGTTGTTGTCGGCTGCTGGAGGTACCAAGGCATCTTCTCGGCATACGTCCATCATGGAAGGGACCACGCAGCAGCACCCAGGAAGGTAGCTGATGGAAGGAATCGCAGGAAATTTGTCGATGATGAGGGATATTGCACTCAACTCACAGTCACTCAAATGGAATGAAAGAACTGTCACTCGCCCCACGACTAATATCACTCGAGGAATAAGGATTGAAACCCATATCTCGTACCCGGTTTAGAAATCGACAGGGGAATGGTGCAGAGGAAGTATGCCAGGGTGCACAGTTGATGGTGCATTAGTGTGTCCAACCCGTCTGGCATAGGTGCAAGAAGGAAGGCAAGGGAGCTTTACAGTGCAATAGACAGAACAGGGTGACGTGGCTTGTGATAACGGTAAAGACCCATCCCGTGGGTGCACAGGGAAACGGGAACATACCTAACTCCAAGTGTCGTAACGTCCCTCAATCTCACCTCTCGGTAATTGATTGAAGAAACTCTAGTCACTTGTGCAAAGGTTGCATGCCTTGTGCACATTTGATGGTGCAACTGTGCATCCCGCTCTATGCCGGCATAGGTGCGAGAAGGAAGGCCAGGGAGCCTTATGGTGCAGTGCACAGAAACAAATTGTGCTTTGTGCATTCAGAGGCCCATCCCGTGGGTGCAACACTTCATTCACACTACTCACCTCTCATTTAATTTGAAGGGAAAAGACTGGTCTCTCGGCCCACCCTCTGTCTCACTCTCTGTTGATAGTTACAGAGGGCAACCCATACTCACTTCCCCATCCGGTTAGGATGAAAGCTCACGTCACTCGATTGTTTGTCGATGAAGATCGCGTCGTCAGTTGTTGAAGAGGCGTACCCAGGAAGGTAGCCATCAAATCGAACGTTGTGTTGGATAGGAACATGTTGTCTGCCAGAGGACAGTTAGACGCTTTGTAGAGAGACCCAGGACACATCGTACCAAGGGAGGTAGTTTCGGAATTGGATCCTGGAGATATCAATTGATGAATCCACTTTCTGGACTGCTGGGTGTTGCCACCTTTTCCACAGCCAGCTTCTCGCCCAAGGGTGTTTACCACCTTTTCTTGGAACGAGGCCTGCTATGACAGGGAATTGCTTCCTTTTCTCTCATAACAGATTTGTCTCTCTTTTTTTCGCTCTCTTTTTCTTTTTCTTGTTTTCCCCTATTCTTGAGGGTGTTTTCACATTTTCTCGAAGAATAGGTCGGCATGACATGGACCTAAGTCCTTTTCTCCCATGACCGATATGTTTTGTTTTTCTTTTTCTTTTTCTTTCTTTCTTTCTTTTCTTCTTTTTTTTTTTTTTCGAATTGAGCAAGGGAATGGTAGAAAGACCATTTGTCAGAACCAACCTCGCCACTGTCGCTGGTGGAAAATAGAGGATAAGAGATCAAGGCTAGAAGGGGGGTTTGAGGGGATAGAGGGTTGTGTCCACTTTATCAGGAATAGCTGAAAAACGGCCATCAAAAGTAGCAACACAAGAAGTACAGTGCCGCGCCAATGAGAGAAAAGATCAAGTGACCGTAATTGTCAAGATCCCCAAGGAGGGAAGTACTTCTTCAGGCGATATCCATTGATCAGAAAGGGATCATCAGAGGCATCAACGGTCTGTACTTAGACAGAGCCATTAGGGTTGACGGCCAGTACCTTATAGGGGCCCATCCACCGCTGTTGGAGCTTGCCAGGAAACTTGCCAAAGCGTGAATCATAGGCTAGGACCAAATCACCTTCTTTGAATTCCTTGTGCTTGATGAAGCTATCATGGTAAGCCTTACGTCGAGCTTGCGTGGCTTCCATGCATTGGAGAACCATCCTACGAATTTCGTCCAAACATTCCAAGTGCAGGAGACGGCGTTGCAGTGAATCATCGTCCCCCAAATGCTCTTTGATAGCCACTCTCAAAGAGGGTAGTTCCAATTCAACAGGAAAAACAGCTTCTGTTCCATACACCAGCTGGAAGGGTGTCTGTCCTGTTGCGGCTTTATGGGAGGTTCTGTATGCCCAGAGGGCCTCTGTAAGTCGATCATCCCAATCATGACGATGTGCGGCAATCGTTCTTGTCAGAATCGAGTAGAGGATGCGATTGGTGACTTCGACTTGGCCGTTGGCTCTGGGGTAATAAGGAGTGGACTTGCGATGGCGGATCTTATACAACTCTGTCAACTCTTCCATGACTTTGTTAAGGAAATGAGTGCCTCTGTCACTTACCAGCTCTAAGGGACTGCCAAAACGGGTGATGATATTCTCATACATGAACAGGGCCACGCTGTTACCATCGTCCCGCTTTAGGGCTTTAGCTTCACACCACTTTGTAACATAATCCGTACATACGAGGATATATCGGTTCTGCTTCCTTATGGTGGGAGGATCGATTGGACCTACGAAGTCAATGCCCCACTTCTCAAAAGGCTTCAGGGGAAGAATAGGCTGCAGTGGCATGGCACTTGTCTTCGTGGGTTTCCCCATTCTTTGACAAGCATCACATCTTTTACAGTAATCATAGGCATCCTTGTGAATTGTAGGCCACCAATATCCTGCTAGCAGAGCCTTCCTGGCTGTAGCTTCTCCTGCAAAGTGGCCTCCACATGGCTCGTCATGGCAAGCCTTCAGAACAATCCCAATCTCATTTCCTGCAACACATCTTCTGAGCACTTCATCTTTGCCTTTCTTGTACAGTGTGCCACCTAGCAGGGTGTAGGGGGCTGATTCTAACATAAGCTTCTTCCTTTCTCGACTAGAAATACCAGGAGGATACTGTTGGGTTGCCAGCAGATTGGCAATGTCTGCATACCAGGGAGTTACAGTTTCTACCAAGAATAGGGAAGCATCAGGGAGGTCTGGATCATCCTGCTCCTCATCTGCAGTTTGTGGGATACGCGACAGATGATCAACCAGAACATGGGAATGACCAGGCTTAGTAATCACCTCAAAGTCGAACTCCTGAAATAGAAGGAGCCATCTCATCATTCGTCCTTTCACATCTGCTTTGTTCATCAAGAAGGACAGGGCCTCATGATCCACATAAAATTTAAAGTGGGTGGATAGGAGGTAATGGCGGAACTTCTCTAGGGCAAACACCATTGCCAAGCACTCCAGCTCTGTCACTGTATAGTTCCGTTCCCTATCAGTGACTTTTCGGCTTGCGTAGTAGATCGGTTGATCCAACTTCGAGGAGCCCTTCTGGCAGAGGACAGCACCTAAGCCTTCAATTGATGCATCAGTGTGTATGTGGAACTCTTTCGTCCAATCAGGAGGTTGCAGAATGGGTGCCTCAATCAGACACTGCTTCAAAGTGTGGAAGGCTTTGTCACATTCTTCCGTCCAAGTAAACTCTGCATCTTTCCTCAGAAGCTTGTGCAAGGAGGTTGCCTTTGTCGCAAAATGGAATATAAACCTTCTGTAGTAACCCACATGGCCTAGGAATCCCCTCAACTGTTTAAGGTTGGTGGGTGCTGTTAGAGCTGCAATCTTTTCGATCTTTGCAGGGTCTGTTGATATCCCTTGTGCAGAGACAATGTGGCCCAGCAGAACTCCAAAAGAGACCCCAAAGATGCATTTGTCGGGGTTGAGGGAAATCCCATACTCCCGGCATCGGTCAAAGCATTGTTCCAGGTGTTCCCAGTGTTCACGGATCAAACTATAGACACAGAAGTCATCAAAATATACCTCAATAAAGTCGTGTAGATGATTTTGAAATGCAGCCATTATGACTCGTTGGAAAGTAGCAGGGGCATTGCAAAGCCCAAACGGCATTGCTTGGTAAGCGTAGGTCCCCCATTCTGTGGTGAAGGTTGTTTTGGACTGGTCTTCTTCTGCGATTTGGACTTGGTTGTATCCGCTGAATCCATCCAGAAGGGAATAAAGCTCATGTCCTGCCACTGTGTCCAACAGTTGGTCTGTGAAAGGGATAGGAAAGTGATCCTTCTTTGTTTTAGAATTAAGCTTTCGGAAATCCACACATATTCGCAATTTGCCATTCTTCTTGGGTACAACCACGATGGGTGAAACCCATTCACTATTTGCCACTGGATAGATGAACTCGGCTTCCAAAAGCTTCAGCAGCTCCGCTTTCACCAATGTGGAATAATTCGGGTTCATTCTATCGTTGCCGTATTGGCTTGGCATCAGGCTCCAAGTCAATATGATGTTGACATATTGTGGGATCAATCCCCTTTAGGTCTTTGTAGGACCATGCAAACACATCCAAATTTTCTTTCAACAAGTTGTACAAGGTTGACAACTCCTCTTCTGGGAGACTGCTACCCACCTTTAAGTGGCGTTCAGTGCCTTCTGCATCAACAAAAGTTAACTGCCTTTCACCTTCTACTTCACGGATGAAGGTTCCACGGACTGCTTCTGGATACAGATCCGACTCCTTCAAGGGAGTGGTGTCCTCTTCTGATGTCCCACTAGAACCAATTTCTTCTTTTAGTGGAGACTTAATTTTCTCCTTGAGATGTTGGAATGGGATTAGAGCCGTTTCGGGTTTGGTTTCAAAACTAATTACCTCTTGGCTTGAAGACTCCTCTTCTGAAGATGACACATCCAAGAACGTCACATAACAGGGACCCTCTGATACCTGTTGGATTGGTGGGATTGGTGCTTGTTGGGATGGTGCATCATCATCATCTTTCTTCGGCAAGGATGGGTTAGGACGGCAGGAGCCACTGCTAAAAGACGGCTTGTTCTTCTTAATCCATTCCTTATAAAGGTTTTGCATATGAGAAGATCCATTTACCAGACCAAATGGTACCATCACCATTCTGTCCCATAGCATGAGCTCGTCTACTTCTGATGCTTCTGGAACTTCTTCCTCAAATGTATCCTCTTCAGGTGGGATAGATTCTTCTGGCTCACTTTCATCACCTTCTTTGTCAATATCATATTCATCCTCTTCTGTCTCTGTCTCTGTCTCTGCTTCTGCTTCTGTTTGCATACCATCCTAATCTAGAAATTTTTCTAACTTTTTAGTATTTTTATAATAAATAATATTTAAAAAATGCTTAAATTATCCAAAAATAAAGTATTTTTGGATAATCCATGCCATGGATACTAGCACTAATGACTCAAATCACATTGACTCTCTACATTAATAAGAAAGTCGAATGATCATGCACTCCAGAGTTTTTCATACTGTGCCCATGTAGTGGCATGACATCCACCCCCTTTGAACCTGCACATTCTCCGGTATGTGCCAAAATCCTAGCTGTCACCAGATTCTGAGTCCTCATCCTCTGCAACCATATCCTTTGCTTCTTCATCTTCCATATCTTCCTCGCTAGCCCCTGTATCATGGGGCCACTATTTTCTTCCAATTCTGGCAACTCATAGGGAGTAGATTCCCGCCTCTTGAATAATTTGATTCTTTTCCCTGCTACCCAAAGTTTTATGGTTGTCCCATCTAGTTCATTTAATGCATAAGTAGCATTATCAAACACCTTTCTTACCACATAGGGTCCAAACAATCTTTTGGAAACTTTACGCATGGCACTATGCTGGTTGTCTAAAATGCTATCATAAACCAATATCCAATCCCCATATTGTATGGTTCTTGGTCTCAGTCTATGTATTTTGTCAAACCGTTTCTTGTTCTATATCCTTGTTGCCCTTAATTTTGCAACTACTGCCTCTATGTCTTCTGACTTTCTTTCCAACTGTCTAATGTGCAAGGCCAACAACTCCTCTCGATTCATCTCTTCCTCCCAATAACACACTCCATGTGACTGTCATCTCTTCTATCGACATGATAGGTTTTTGACCATATATCAATTCTGCATGCATATATCATGTAACAACACTATAAGTTGTTATGTCAGCCCACAAGGCATAAGGGAGCAATTGTGGCCACTCTTTTACCTTCTCTCCACACGCTTTTGCCAATGCCTTCACAATAGGTGGATGACCTCTTTCACTTTTGCCATTTCCTTCTTTAGGGCTATAGGCTGAAGTTAAAGCAAGCTTTATTCCCAACCGTGCAAAGGAATCATGAGCTTCATCTACATTCAACTCACCCTTATGTGCAGTAATTTTTCTCACACATCCATACCTACAAAAGATCTCTTCTAAGAGAAAAGTACACACATAATTTGTTGTCTTAGTACGTAGAGCTCTCCCTTTCACTTGATTAGTCAAGTCTTCACGGGCATGTACAAGATACCTCATTTGCCAAAGACCTGTAGGCATCGTGACTAAATCCACCACCCACTTAAAATGAAGAGACAATGGATATGTGGGCTGCAATCCATCTCGATGTCTCATAGATGAATACATTTGACATGTTGTATATGATTCCACAAAGTGAGCAACATCCTTATACATACTTTGCACCAATATCTTTCTTTGATATTTGCAAAAGTATCCCAAAAACCTCTATGACCAACCCATAAGCTTTCATAAAATTCTTGCATAACATTTACTTGTGAAGCTCTGTCACCTAAAACTCGCAATGGCATACCCTATTTCTTTTTAGCATGTTTCCATAAGTATTCATCTTTTAAGAAAAACCCATAGGCTTTTCTCTTCATATTCTTAAACTTCTCATCTAACCATTCATCTCTCTTTTTTCATGTCTTCTAGAAACACTTCTACATAAGATACAAAACATCTAAAGTGTCTTCTCTTTGTTGTCCAAGCTTTTGTTAATGTTGTAGCAACACCTTGCATTGCTAAATTCACTCTAAAAACACCATTTTCAGGCACAAGAAAGTCATCTTCTTTTTCCTCATCCATCATCCCATCTTCATTCTCATAGCGTGCTTGAGATAGCATGTCTACTACTAGGTTATCTCTTCCTGTAATATATTGAAATTTAGGGTTTAAAGATTTGATGTATGGAATCCACCGAAGCATAGCAATGTCCAAGGTAGCACAACTAGTAATCATACCCAATATTGGCAAACAATCGGTCTCAATGACTAAATGAGCACCCATAAAATACTCCTTATCACATTTAAGGGCTGTCACAATTTCCTATAATTCTCTTTTTACCTATCAATACCTTCTCTGTCATTCAGTTAATACTTTAGCACCAAAGTGAATTGCATATCTTTGCCCTTCCTCATCATCTTGCCCAATTTCCCATCCAATTCTGATTGGGCTTGTATCAACAATAATAATGATAGGTTTTCCATGTGAATAGTCGGCCTTTCTCAATGTAGAAGTTGATTTTAAGAGCTACTTCAATTTTTTCATTTCTTTCTGATGCTAGAACACACATGCACCCAAGAACCTACACACCTTTGATACATTTGTGCATACATCTTGCATTCTATCAATCCCATCTATTTTTGCTGGTGATGGTCTTCACCCATAGGGCCCACACATATGCTGAACAATCAAAACCTCTTCAACTCCAAAGACAGACTTTTGTCCAGAAAGAGTTAAATACACCTCTTCTAGACGCATCAAAATTCTCTCACAATCCACAATATGGTTTGCAACAAACTGTCTGCATCCATGAGCATCTATCTCTTCATTCTTTTCACCCATTGCGCACCCTTTGATTGGAACATCATCCAAGAAGGGCATTGTCAATTGTGGTATAAAATCCATGAGTACCGTATTCATAGCATTTGTCATGTGTGCCACTGAGTTTGTTGCACCTTGTGGGAGAGTACACATCCATACTAACCCTAAGGGAGTCTTCATGGTTGTGATATTCCTGCTTTCAACTGCAAGCTAAAATTGATCATATCCCGAGTAAAGATCACCCAAAGAATAGATCGCTCTACTTGCAAAAGCCTCTACAAATTCATCAACCACAGGACCTGCACCCATATTTCTTATGGTCACTTTATTGACGAATTGCATGTCTTGAATAAATCTCAAAGCCCCATTCTTTTTGGGCACAGTAAACCAACAATTTGAGTACGGGGCTGAAGAGGGCTCCAAGATCTTCATGCGAATCTTTTCATTTTAGAAAATCCATCAGCTTTGGCAAGTAAGCTTTAGGCACTAGAATAGGCCTCAAGTTACATGGTACATGTGGCACATTAAATATTACCATAGGAGAGATAACATTTAGATCCACACAACCAATTTTAGTTGGTTGAAATGTAAATGCTTTTCCATGCCTAGACAACATCTGCATAAAATAGTCTCTTTCAGGAGGCAAAAGAAACCCTTCTGCACCAACTTTCAATTCTTGTAATGTTTCGGATGTAAACTGATGACCTATATCTCTAGGATCCCGTAAGCTTGGCTACCTTGACAGTTTTTCATACAAATCCTCATTTTCTGGTGGAAGTGGCAAAGCAATTGGTTTCACCTTTTTGTCAATTGTCTTATACTTTGTCTCCACAAGTGCTTCAACCCATTGTAATCCTCCCTACTAAGCAAACAATGCTATAACATCATACATATCCAAAGAACATACTGACAACATTGTTTTCAGCCTCATTTTCTGCATGTATAGTTGTTGAAATTTCAGCCATAGTGTAATTAATATTCAGGTCATAAAAGATGCTTGAAATGCCTTTATTTTTAGCTAATAGTCCCAATGCTCTCAATTCCTTAGTAGCCCGTTTCATAGATATGCGTTCAGCCTTGCACATAGCTTCCATAGGCTTAAACTAACATGAACTGTTTGCTTTAAACTGAGAATAACCAATAGTAAATACATGATTCATTCTATCAAGAGGCGAGTACATCATCTGAACAACACTACTATAGCCCTGCATTACAGCAGTGCTTAATGAAAATCCAGGTCTTTGGATTCCCTTGCATTTGGAGGCAAAGAAGACTCTTGCCGATTTCTAGGATGATTAACACAAATAGTAAGAAATTGGACTGCTTTCCTCCCATCCTTGATTCTGACTCTTGCATAAGCATAACCATCATCAAGCACCTTTGTTTCCATACGCACTCCTATAATATAGGGATGTCCCAAAATCACTCCATATGAGGAATTATCTTGCACAAAAAAGTGTTGCTCTTCTTGTACATTACCAATTGTCACTTTTACATTTGGAATAAATTTCTCTCCCGAAGAATTAATTGCAGCCCTCATACGTGTTAGAAAACATGGACCTAGAACTAGATCGGTTATACATTATCAGAATGAGGAATTGTAACTCAAGTGAATTAGGTTCCAAGATAGATTAGCTTGGACTCATAAACACAATCTTGAGTGACTCAAATTGAAAGTACCATTACATTGAAATGAGTATCAAGTACATGCCTTTATAGCTTTTTGGATAGTACCATTGTACCTCACTGTGCATATGGGATTTTGAACATCTCTTCCTAGAGCATACATCATTTGTCTATCTTCTAGCCTCTTTAGGACATACATCTACCCTTTATGGGCCAGCATCATTTTCTATTCTCAACACCCCCCCTCAAATGATGAGTCTCTACCCTTGCTGGCTTTTGCTCCCCCTGCATGTGAACATGGACCGGGAGTCTAGCTCTTTGGTAGCCTAGTCAAGTTAAGGCCTGAAACTTTACATCTTGGTAGGGTTTTTACATCCACTATGGGAAGGTTTTTGTTATCGACAGCAGAGAATATTTTATTCATCTTCTTTGTGCTTCTTTCATACTCTTTGGTACAGTCTTTAATATTCTTGGGCTCCCTCTTGGTCTTCTTAGTTTTTGTCTTCATACTCTTTACCTTGGTTATGCTCTTTTTCCCTTTTATTGATGTGTGGTACTTCTCTTTTTGCTTCAATCTTTTTGACACCGTCGTTTTATTTCATGCTTTTACAAGTGAACACACTGATGGGTACATGGGCTTGGTTTGATACACTCTCATACATGAGATGAATTTCGGGATACTTGGATTTTATTTGGATTGATAACACATTCTTTCAGATCAATAGTAATCTCATCATTGGTAATGGTTTCATCATGCTAGGTTGATATTCACACAGTGTGCACACAAAGAGGAACCATTGCACCATTATCATTCTTGTACTCAATAGTGACTTGAGTTTTCCCATCAGGATGAAGCTAGGCACAAGTACCATTCTTTGTGACCTTAGTTAGCTTTGCCCCGAGCTTGGTAGCCAGGACATGACTCAAAGGGATCAATTCTTCGATTTCATATGTTGCATACTCAAACATGGACCTTGGTCACTAGTGCCAATCTCCTCAAGATTCTTGGTAAAATGCCTGTGGACACCCTGAGAAATGCCAGGACTCCTAGCTTTTGTGGTGAGTAGACCATTGTGGAGATCAAGATCCTCTCCAGCCAGCCATGGTGCCGCTTGTCCTACCTTTATCACACTCAAAGTGCCCCTTTGCTTGTGCTTCTTCCTGTTGCACTCGGAGCTAATGCACATCACATGGCTATCCTCTTTCGTCTGCACTTTTATGATCTCCTTTTTCTTTAGCCCTGGGAGATGTGGCCCTTACACGTCTTCACACCTACTACTGCTGTTGGAGACGCTCTGCTTCTTATCGCAAAAGAGCAGACTGCTTGTCCAATTTGGAGGCTTGCTAAATTCAATAGGGACTCGTCTTGTGACCAACTCCATAAGGAGCACCCCATAGTTGTACACATCACTCTTCTTTGTCAACATTTCGGTGAGAGCATATTCTGGAGCAACATACTCAAATATCCCCATGACTCATGTTGTCACATGACTATTTCTAGGTCCTAAAAATTTAGCAAGTCCAAAATAAGAGACCTTTGGATTCCATTGGCTATCTATCAAGACGTTGCTTGACTTCACATCATGATGGACTACTTTAGGCTCCAACCCTTCATGCAGATAAGCTAGTCCCTTTGCAGTACCGAGAATAATTCACATTTTGATATCCCAACTCAATGGTGGATGTTCCCCCATTTGTCCATGGAGCCACTGCTCCAAATTCTCATTGTCAATGTACTCATAAACAAGCATCCTTTGCAAGCCTTCCATACAATATCCAATCAACCGTACAAGATTATTGTGCTTGACATGTCCTCTCGCCTCCACCTCTATCGTGAACTCTCTCTCAGCCTGCCCTCTATTATTTAGAAATTTTTTCATAGCTATGCGTATACCATCAGGTAGCTGACCATAGTATACAATCCCATATCCACCCTCACCGAACACATTGGAATCAGAGAAGAAATAAATTGCAGCCTCTAGCACACGCATGGTATACCAATGGCCCCATCCCAAATGGGAAACTTCTAGAACTGTCATCCATGTACCTGCAGTTGGTGCAGGAGCTGGAGATTCTTCTGATCGAGAATTGCTACTAGCGCTCGAGCCTCTATCATGTGGCTGAAGGATTACAGAGCTTGCAAGGAAGAAGAAAATACACCACTAGCTACCTAGCTTAGCCATGGCTTTGATACCATGTTAGAAAACATTGATGTTAACCCTCCAACTGTGAGGTCCTCGCCCATTGGCTTCCCAGGCACTCTTTTAGCGGTCTATTGAGAAACAAATCTAAGCGTCGCTGCCCGGCACTCCCAGGGAATGTTTCGAGTTTTGTCGCCTAGGGTTTCCCGAATCCGCCTCGCAACGGAACGTTCATGACCAAACCCACTAGGATCGACCTGAAATTCGGGTTCCTAGTTGTCAAGGTCTCCTATTAGCATTCTAGCGTCGAATTTTGGACATCTTACTTTACGCAAAGATACCCAATCCGAAGAGACCCATGCTGCACTTGGTTCAAAGAGAATGGGAAATGAGAGGGATGCATTGCTCAACCTCTCTGCCCATAGGCCATAGTCCCATTCCAGTCCCCTAAAATGGCACGAATCGGGTTCTAACCTAACAATACCTATAGGTCGAACGACAATAAAACCTGATGAGAATCCTCCCAGCTTTCTAGGACCACCCTGCCGTAGGACGGACCCGTCGGGGGTTCCGCCCACCTACTTTCCTTAATAGCTTTAATTTTCTAATTAGATCCTACCACATTTATGTGTGACACTTAAAATCAGCTTCATTAATTAAGCCTTTTAGGGAACAGGGTTCGTTCGCATAACTTATAGCACAGACACGAAAACAGAGCAAAGCAATCTAATGACAAACAAGTTCCTTAACTTATCTTCAGGTTAATCTTTGTCTCCCGCCCATACAAGAGAAATTATGTATCGCTTCTGTCCAACAGAAGTATCCCTTCTGCCCTACAGAAGTAACTGGTCCAATTCACATGGCATCAAAAACCTCAATCCTTTATCTAGAATAGGATCTCCAGACATGCCCAGATGTTGGGGGCCACTGAGGTCTTCAACTCCATTCTAGACCTAGCAAGGGGTGTCCAGAGCTCCAACTGACCCGCAAGCTGTCTAGGAGCGAAATATCATTCCCGTGGTTGGCCTTTTCACCACTCGACCTTCGGCCCATGAATCGAGCAGTGCCCTCTCGGGTTACTACGCGGTGCGATCATGGAGGTGATCCACCCGTACAATATATCCTTCCTTAATTAAATCCTTTAAGAATCAAGCACAAACAAGGCATTCAGCCTAATATCATTCTCCAAGAAAACATTCCTTTATTCCCATGGCGACTTGTCATCAGAGACCCTTGCCATGTATTTACCATAAATCACAAGTACTTGGAATAATCATCCAAACAACAACTAACAACCAGTTGAATATAAAAGCATTTAGGATGTTGTTCGATCAATCAACAAAACCAATTGCATTCTTTCCTACCAATGCAAGAATAGATGATATAACATTTCCATCGTATATTTGCTCTTCCCCTTGGGATCTAAGAGTAATACTATGCAAACATGTTCTTAACACTTCCTTCCTTCGGCTAGGGCATATGTTAAGGGTTCAAACACTATTCATGATGTAAGTTCTATAGGTCACTTACCTTGATTGATAACCCAACCTTGAATTTGGATTGGAGAAAGTCATCGTTATCCAACGGATCTCAAGAGATCCTAGTTTTAACCCTTATGATCAATTTCTTGTACTAGCTCTTAGTCAAGTCATGAGACAACTAGAAAATTATCCTCATATATCAAACATGTTATAGGCATAATATGTGAATACTTAATACGATAAGTACAAGATTATCTCAAGTAATTAGACTCTAACAGGCCGTGCATTGAGCTAGAATCTAGTTTTTCTTAATATTTGGGCTCTGAGCTAAGTACTTTTGAAGTATCTAAACTTTAAACTAATACTTTCTATTCATGATTCTCAATGTCATATTCTTTTAGTAATTATGCTATTTATAACCCTTGACTATACTTTAATCTAGCACTTGTATGACCAATCTTTTAATGTCGTTCTTTTGACGACTATGCCATTCATAACGCTTGACTAATTCTTCCTTGTAATTGCTCTACTAGCAAATAAGTCATATGTAACTAGGTGCAATTGTCTTCCCTTGATATATGCACTTCACAAACTCCATCTTCCGAGTAGGCGAGATGAAATTTATCATTTCCCATGACCTATACTCGTGCATCGTAGTATGGGGCCTAACGTATCTCATACGAGAGTCAAAACAAGCATCTATCAATTTGAAAATACATTACTTACGACCGGAACCGCAGTTGGATTGACGGTGATGCCTTTGCTCGAAGCCTTGTTGTTGGTTGCAGGATTATCATCCACACGCGACATTCTTTGCTTGGAGGCCATCGTCCGCAAATAGACTCAAGAGATTAAGAAGGTAGAATAGATTCAAGATGGGAGAGAGTAAGAGAAGATGGTTAAGTCGAGGATCGAGATAGAGGGAATTGAGCTAATCCTCTTCCTTGTAGCCTCTCGGGGTGACTCTTCTCTCTCTCTCTCTCTCTCTCTCTCTCTCTCTCTCTCTCTCTCTCTCTCTCTCTCTCTCTCTCTCTCTCAAGCTCTCACTCACAATCTCTTGGAGGGGTATCCTTCTCTCTACCTCTCTCTCGCAGCCTCTCGGGGTCTCCTTATGCTTCTATATGCCTCTCCCATGCCTCATATTTATAGTGAATTAGAGAAGAGGGCTTGTGGTTGAGAAGTGGAGCTCTTTGTGGAGGGGGATCTTGGAAAGATCAGCGATCTGATGCTCAGATCATAAATCTGATGGTTCCATTGGCTCCGAAAGGGGGTAAAACTACAAGACACTTGCTTAGAAAGCTCTTAGTTCACTCTTCTTTTCTCTGTTCAAAGTGTTGTCCACTGCCTGTAAACTGCGATCGCGGCGCATGCGATTTCGCAAATCCTCTCTTTATTTTTTTCTTTTTATAAAATCTCCAAACTAACGAAAATATTACTTGTCTTTTCTTTTAAATGACATCCAGTTCTAAAAAATCTCCATATTTTTTTAGAGGATAATATGTAAAATATCTAAAATATACTAGTTTTGCCCAAAATCTAATATTTTTGGACTATCTAAACTATACACATTATCCTAGTGATTAATATAACTCATAAGTTTCGTTCACGTTGTAGTTTACGTGAAGGGTAGCTACGGTCTTTGCCAATCCGAGAAAAATATCGAATTTACGACTGTTGATTTTTCTAAATAAAATATTTTAAATTAAATAAAAATGATTAATAATTAATGTTAGTTAGTTTTTACCTTAGTTAGTCTTTAGTTAGTAACCTTACTAACTTATTAATTGACTAACTAACTTTCGAACTAACTAACTAACTTTTATTGTGCGGAGATATTACATCCTCCTCCCCTTAGAGAAATCGAGATGTCCTCATCTCGAGAGAAACGGGGGGTATCATCTTGGAACCTGTGGGTTATGGACCCACCATGCTTCCACTTCGCTACTCTGATCACTCACAGGCATGCGGTCTTTTGAAAAAAAAAAACAACCTATTGTATTTGATATATCCGAGTCTTGATGACAAGAGAAAATTTATTGTAGTTACATCTCATGGATATCTTCTAGGTTTTTCCTAAGCACTTGGTATATTCTAGATCACTGGAGCTTGTACGGCTTATTTCTTGTAAGCTCAAGTTCTCTTCGAGTTCCATTGGGACAATTGATATAGTTATGTCCAATGTTGTGGCACTCGGAGCATCGATGTTTACGGTGCTTTGAACATTCCCTTTTGAAATGACCTAACTCCCTGCAATAGAAACATCGTGGAGATTTATCACTTGCGGTCACAAGGTTCTTGGTTGTCCTTTGCAGGATTTTCTTCTTTAGACCAAAGTGTCCTAGGATTCTTTTAGCAGATTAGAGTGGTCCTTTATCTTGGAAACTACATTTCCAGATTGTCCTGTCCTTAGTTCGGGACTGAGCTCCATGGAAAATTGGCTTTACTTGTAATACTAAAGAATACTTCCAAGCTTCGACATTCTGGTAAGACCCAATCTATATTAGCTGAGAAAAAATGACTTAAGAGAAATTCATTACACATTATAACTATCATTCCTTGCCAGAGTATCTCTAATCATTTGCAAGTTCTAGGCTCAAAATAGATGCAACTCATGTTACTCAAGTTAACTGTAGTTACAAGAGTAAAGTTTATTCCGATACAAGTTGTATTTCATGTCGATAAAATTTCTAGGATTTCTAATAATCCTGAAGTGGTGTAGTAGGTTCTAAGTCTTCGTCTTCATCTGATTCCCCTATATATCCGAAGACTGCACTTGTGTAGCTTCGTTTTCTTGGAGGCTCCGTATCTTTTGGACTTAAGTTAGGGCAATCTGCTTGGACATGTCCTAGTTCATTGCAATGGAAACATTGACGGTAGGGACATCTCCTACGGATGTGCCCTATCTCTCCACATGTATGGCATCTCTTACCCAGATCTCGGGAGTCATATTTACTAAAAATTTTCGATTTAAATTCTTGGACGATTGGATTCGCTCGGAGTAATGCGTCTTGCAAGTCTATTGGACGGATTGCTTCAAGAGATGGTTCATAGGAGTGTTTAGGCCATGGCAAAACTTGGATACTTGCTGCGCAATATCCATAGGTGGTGCGTATTATAGTAGGGTTACAAACTTTGAGTAGTAAGCTTCCAAAGTTAATTCTAGTTGCTTTAGCTTGAAGAATTCATTCATCTTCAAAGTCTGGTAGGTTGGCGGAAGGTATCGTCCGCGTACAGTATCTTTCAGCTGAACCCAAGTAACAACGACTTCAGAAATACCTTGATCTTTGCACCATTGCTTCCACCATAACCGAGCCTGGCCAACTAACTTAAGTTTGGCTATCATTGCTTGATTGGTAGAGGCAGTTCCCGAAGCAAAGAAATAGTCATCCATCGACTCAATCCATATCTCTGCCTCTACTGCAATGTCTATCCCTTCTCCATCAAACTCGGGTGCCTTAATTTACTTGAGAAGGAATTTCTTCTCTTGCATGCCAACATTCGTGGGTGCAGAAGGTGCCTAACAATCAAGCCATATTGCTTAGATTATTTTGTTTAGGATATGTCTACAAACCATACATTAATCAATCACGTATCATCATAAAGTTTTGCTCTGATACCAACTGTGAGGTGCTCGCCCATCGGCTTCCCAGGCACTCTTTTAGCGGTCTATTGAGAAACAAATCTAAGCGTCGCTGCCCGGCACTCCCAGGGAATGTTCCAAGTTTTGCCGCCTAGGGTTTCCCGAATCCGCCTCGCAACGGAACGTTCACGGCCGAACCCACTAGGATCGACGTGAAATTCGGGTTCCTAGTTGTCAAGGTCTCCTATTAGCATTCTAGCGTCAAATTTTGGACACCTTACTTTACGCAAAGATACCCAATCCGAAGCAGACCCATGCCGCACTTGGTTCAAAGAGGATGGGAAATGAGAGGGATGCGCTGCTCAACCTCTCTGCCCATAGGGCATAGTCTCATTCCGGTCCCCTAAAATGGCATGAATCGGGTTCTAACCTAACAATACCTATAGGTCGAATGACGATAAAAACTTATGAGAATCCTCCTAGCTTTCTAGGACCACCCTGCCGTAGGACGGACCCGTCGGGGGTTCCGCCCACCCGCTTCCCTTAATAGCTTTAGTTTTCTAATTAGATCCTACCAATTTATGTGTGACACTTAAAATCAGCTTCATTAATTAAGCCTTTTAGGGAACAGGGTTCGTTTGCATAACTTATAGCACAGACACGAAAACAGAGCAAAGCAATCTAATGACAAACAAGTTCCTTAACTTATCTTCAGGTTAATCTTTGTCTCCCGCCCATACAAGAGAAATTATGTATCGCTTCTGTCCAACAGAAGTATCCCTTCTGCCCTACAGAAGTAACTGGTCCAATTCACATGGCATCAAAAACCTCAATCCTTTATCTAGAATAGGATCTCCCAACATGCCCAGATGTTTGGGGTCACGGAGGTCTTCAACTCCATTCTAGACCTAGCAAGGGGTGTCCAGAGCTCCAACTGACCCGCAAGCTGTCTAGGAGCGAAACATCATTCCCGTGGTTGGCCTTTTCACCACTCGACCTTCGGCCCATGAATCGAGCAGTGCCCTCTCGGGTTACTACGTGGTGCGATCATGGGGGTGATCCACCCGTACAATATATCCTTCCTTAATTAAATCCTTTAAGAATCAAGCACAAACAAGGCATTCAGCCTAATATTATTCTCCAAGAAAACATTCTTTTATTCCCATGGCGACTTGTTATCAGAGACCCTTGCCATGTATTTACCATAAATCACAAGCACTTGGAATAATCATCCAAACAACAACTAACAACCAGTTGAATATAAAAGCATTTAGGATGTTGTTCGATCAATCAACAAAACCAATTGCATTCTTTCCTACCAATGCAAGAATAGATGATATAACATTTCCATCGTATATTTGCTCTTCCCCTTGGGATTTAAGAGTAATACTATGCAAACATGTTCTTAACACTTCCTTCCTTCGGCTAGGGCATATGTTAAGGGTTCAAACACTATTCATGATGTAAGTTCTATAGGTCACTTACCTTGATTGATAACCCAACCTTGAATTTGGATTGGAGAAAGTCATCGTTATCCAACGGATCTCAAGACATCCTAGTTTTAACCCTTATGATCAATTTCTTGTACTAGCTCTTAGTCAAGTCATAAGACAACTAGAAAATTATCCTCATATATCAAATATGTTATAGGCATAATATGTGAATACTTAATACGATAAGTACAAGATTATCTCAAGTAATTAGACTCTAACAGGCCGTGCATTGAGCTAGAATCTAGTTTTTCTTAATATTTGGGCTCTGAGCTAAGTACTTTTGAAGTATCTAAACTTTAAACTAATACTTTCTATTCATGATTCTCAATGTCATATTCTTTTAGTAATTATGCTATTTATAACCCTTGACTATACTTTAATCTAGCACTTGTATGCCCAATCTTTTAATGTCGTTCTTTTGACGACTATGCCATTCATAACGCTTGACTAATTCTTCCTTGTAATTGCTCTACTAGCAAATAAGTCATATGTAACTAGGTGCAATTATCTTCCCTTGATATATGCACTTCACAAACTCCATCTTCCGAGTAGGCGAGATGAAATTTATCCTTTCCCATGACCTATACTCGTGCATCGTAGTATGGGGCCTAACGTATCTCATACGAGAGTCAAAACAAGCATCTATCAATTTGAAAATACATTACTTACGACTGGAACCGCAGTTGGATTGACGGTGATGCCTTTGCTCGAAGCCTTGTTGCTGGTTGCAGGATTGTCATCCACACGCGACATTCTTTGCTTGGAGGCCATCGTCCGCAAATAGACTTAAGAGATTAAGAAGGTAGAATAGATTCAAGATGGGAGAGAGTAAGAGAAGATGGTTAAGTCGAGGATCGAGATAGAGGGAATTGAGCTAATCCTCTTCCTTGTAGCCTCTCGAGGTGACTCTTCTCTCTCTCTCTCTCTCTCTCTCTCTCTCAAGCTCTCACTCACAATCCCTTGGAGGGGTATCCTTCTCTCTACCTCTCTCTCGCAGCCTCTCGGGGTCTCCTTATGCTTCTATATGCCTCTCCCATGCCTCATATTTATACTGAATTAGAGAAGAGGGCTTGTGGTTGAGAAGTGGAGCTCTTTGTGGAGGGGGATCTTGGAAAGATCAGTGATCTGATGCTCAGATCATAAATCTGATGGTTCCATTGGCTCCTAAAGGGGGTAAAACTCTAAGACACTTGCTTAGAAAGCTCTTAGTTCACTCTTCTTTTCTCTGTTCAAAGTGTTGTCCACTGCTTGTAAACTGCGATCGTGGCGTGCGCGATTTCGCAAATCCTCTCTTTATTTTTTTCTTTTTATAAAATCTCCAAACTAACTAAAATATCACTTGTCTTTTCTTTTAAATGACATCCAGTTCTAAAAAATCTCCATATCTTTTTTTTAAAGGATAATATGTAAAATATCTAAAATATACTAGTTTTGCCCAAAATGTAATATTTTTGGACCATCTAAACTATACACATTATCCTAGTGATTAATATAACTCATAAGTTTCGTTCACGTTGTAGTTTACGTGAAAGGTAGCTACGGTCTTTGCCAATCCGAGAAAAATATCGAATTTACGACTGTTGATTTTTCTAAATAAAATATTTTAAATTAAATAAAAATTATTAATAATTAATGTTATTTAGTTTTTACCTTAGTTAGTCTTTAGCTTGGAATGCTTGAAGCAATAAGCGGTCCGTGGGTCTTGGCGGTTGAGCGAAAGCTTCCACAATGGACCTAGAACTAGATCGACTATGGTGGATGCAAGTCAAACACACAATACATTATTAGAATGAGGAATTGTAACTCAAGTGAATTAGGTTCCAAGATAGATTAGCTTGGACTCATAAACACAATCTTGAGTGACTCAAATTGAAAGTACCATTACATTGAAACAAGTATCAAGTACATGCCTTTATAGCTTTTTGGATAGTACCATTGTACCTCACTGTGCATATGGGATTTTGAACCTCTCTTCCTAGAGCATACATCATTTGTCTATCTTCTAGCCTCTTCGGGGCATACATCTAGCCTCTATGGGCCAACATCATTTTCTATTCTCAACAATATGCCAACCATGATCAATGTCCACAGGCCATGCACCATTCTCATACAATCCATGCTCAATGACATTAATCTCAGACCCATGGTCAAGCAAAGCAACACAAGGAGTTTCATGTTCCCCTATTTTCACTATTGTTTTAGTGGTAACCATGGCCCAATGATTTCTTGTATAATGACTTCGAGGAATAAATCCTAGAGTCTCTTCCTCATATTGTTGCATATGCCTTACTCCACCATGAATATTGCTACAAGACAATGCATTTTCAGTCACTTTCTTCTCTTTTCCACATGCTGTCCACATTGATTAGTAGCATCCTACATAGAAAATCATGTACTTACTTCATGCTCATATTCAGCCCGAATACCCAACAAACCAATTTTCTCTTCAAATTGCAGCAATGCACTAGTGGTATTGCCAAGAAACTGATGCTTCCTCTTAATTATGTCAATGATCTCATGATGAAATCCTAGCTTGGCGATGCCAAGCACCTCTCCCAAGGTGAATTCCACATGAGTGTTTAAGATCTGTTCTTCAAGAACCTTCTTAAGATCTGTGGTTGTCTCAATGTGAGATTGCAACTTATACCTGGCTACTTGCCCTTCTTTTTTCCCTCTTGTTTGCTATCCTGTTTTTGCTCTTGAGACTGACCTCTTCCATAACATGCTCGAGAGGTGGCTGATTTGTAGCTTTAGGCTAATCCACACTTCTTCTTGTCACTCTTTTAGATGTCCTTGCATTATCTTCATCTCTCTTTTGTTTCTCTTCCACAAGTACATCTGTGTTTTATACCTTTGCTAAAAATGCATACACTGAATATGCATCTACTGGTGATTCCCAACCAGTTATGTCACGAATGTCTTGCCCTGCATGAGACATTTCACTATCAATAACCTTTCTCTTTTCAGATGCATGTAAAGCATGTGTCCATATTTCAGCCTTTGGACCAATCATCACTTGGCCATGCATTCTATTCAACTGTAGACCAAAAGTAAAAGCATATACAACCGCATAAGCATTTCAGACATCCAAGTCTTCCAACAACTTTTGCATACCTCCCTTTCCAAAATTCAAAGCAAGAGGCAATCCCATTTCTTGTGCATGGATCTTGCCATCTTTTCAAAAGATGAGCTGTCATGTGAAGGCCTCTTGATAGGCAGCACAATCCTTTCTCTCATGCTGCAAACTATCACACCACATACATATTTTTTCTGGCTTAGGGACTGCTGCCCATCCCCTCTCCTCTTATCCTTTTTCATCCAATTTTGTGACCTTCAATTGAAGATCTTCCATGCCTTTGACCAATTTATCTAATACATCTTCCCTAATAGCAGAAACACTAAAAGATACAACCATAGGGTTAGCCCCAGAAGTGGGTGTGGCTTACTGGATACATCAACTGTTTTGCCCATGTAGCAGTGGGCAAGCTAGAGAGATGCAATCTTTCTCTTCTTCTATGATTTTTCACAAGTGCAGTAAGAGCTTCCTTGACATGTCTCCAATATTTTTTAAGACCTGTCTTTGTAGTCTGATCCTCTAACAAATCATCAAGCTTCTCTTGAAGCTCAGGATTTGTTGCTTGTAGAAACAATTCAATTTTCTAACTTGCAAGAGCTTGCTATTCTGCAAGATCCAACTACTCAAATCGATTTTCAAATTCTCTTAACAATTCTGTAGCCACAAGACCCTTATTGGGTTGTAAAACCCACTCGTGAATATTCTTGCGCGTAATCAAACTAGTATCCTCAATGTAAAATTCTTCCCTGAGTGTCTTCTTGAAAGCTACCCGGTCAGTATCCTGCATGTATAATTCAGTAATTCATGCTTTCAGTTCATGTACGGTGATTCGAACGAAATACCGACTCCATGCAAGTTGAGCCACTCCAAATAATTCTATCTTTTGAGCATAGGTATGTACATATCATTCATGCCATTGAATAACTTAATCTCATGCTCAACTGCTTGCAAAGCATTCATCGCAACACTTTTTGTTTGAGCAGAAGCCTGCATCACCTGTTGTTGTTGTTGTTGTTGTTGTACCTGCATAAGCATATTCATATTTTGCACCAACTACTGCAAAACATCACTGGAGATTATGTTTGAAGATTCTCCAATCTTGTCTTTTCTTCTTCTGACAACCTTTCACATCGGGTTCACCAATGTCAGAGGGGTTTTTATTGAAAGGTCGTATCCACCGGGGAATAGAGACAGAAGGAAGAATAGAGACAGAAGGAAGTAGAGATAGGAGATGGAAGAGAAGAAAAAGAATAGACAAGAGGTAAACACGACAAAGACAAAGCACAATGAATCAAATCAATATGTATTGATAGAACTTGGAATTCCTTGTCTGGCACTACTCAGAAGCACTCTCCAAGCATTAGATCTCATGGAGCTTCCTCATAGACCAAAAACGTGGATCAAAATAATAGCCTCCTCTCTGTTGCTCGGAACCCAAATCTGATGGCTCTATTGGCTCCAAAAGGGGGGTAAAACATGAGGACACCCAGGACACATGGTCTAGAATCTCCTAGTTCACTCCTTCTTCCAGTTCAAAGTGCAGTTTTCAACTTGTCAACTGCAATTGCGACGCACATGATTTCACCCATCTTTCTTTTTTATGAAAAATCCCCAAAACTAGCTAAAAAAGTAACTTGCTTTTTGCATGCCATCCTAATCTAAAAGTTTTTCTAAATTCTTATGATTTTTACAATAAATAATATTAAAAAAAGCTAAAATTATCCAAAAATCTAGTATTTTTAGACAATCCATGCCACACACACTAGCACTAATGACTTAGATCACATTGACTCTCTACATTAATAAGAAAGTCGGATAATGATGCACTCCAAAGTTTTTCACACTGTGCCCAGGTAGTGGTATTGCAACATACATCCAGTAATAGAAAAGTATTCTTAGTAGAGAACTCCAATCGTACATCCCCAATGCCAACAATAGTAAGTGACCTGTCATCACCCAAGCGAACTGAACCAGAGACAGTACAGTAGAGGAATGGAACTACTCATGGCATGGTGTAACATGAAATGAAGCACCAGAATCCAAAAGCCAGCACTGTGCATACATAGAGTAAACCTCGATCAACGGTGTAGCATCACAAGAACTAGCTGCAAGTATGTACTCCCCATCAGAGTCATTAGTCTGCATGACATTGATTTCCTCTCTTTTCACACTGAATTTCGCAGGTACCATGATGCGATCAAATGACTTTTCTTGTGCTTTGTCTTTCCCCTTCTCTTTGCGCTACTCATTGCACAACTCATGACACTGTGGGCATGTGACCCTTCTTGCCACAATGATGACATGTCACATTACCATTTCTCCCACAAGACTTGCTGCACGACTTACCACACGACTTAGACCTAGACTTCTATGAGTCTTTGCATAGCCATTCCCACAGTCACTCTTTCCATTACTATCTTTGCCTCTAATAGTCAAAGCATGTGACACACGAGAGGCATCCAAGTTCTTATGGTTTATCTCTTTTTGCAGAAGAGAATTCTCTACATAAAGCAAGTTCAAAATAGTAGCAAGAGCACATAAGGCAGTGTGGAATACATCCCATGACTCACTTAGAGTCTCAAGCAAAAACAATGGAGTAACCTCATCATTAAAGGTAATGCCCTGTGAAGTCAAGTTCTTGAGAATAGCATAGAACTGGCTCAAATGAGCAGACATTGTCATATTCTCCTTCATGTACATGTCCATAAGTTGCTTCAACCAATATATCTAACTTATTACTATAATTTTCTTATCATAGAGATTCTTAATTTTATCCCAAAGCTGCTAAGCACTTTGTGCTTCCTCAACCACATTGTAATGCACTTATTCAGTGAGACTGACAAGATGAAGGTGGACTTGCATAACTCATCAAGCTCATCCCATTCGTCATTAGTCATAGTTTTCGGCTACTTGCCATGCATCCTTAGTGTCTTGATCTAAGATTTCTACACCAATACCTGGCAAACTTCGCTTTTCCAATAGGCATAATTCATACCATCAAGCTTAGTGATGTTTAAGATAGCACTATCAGTGGAAGAAGATACCATACTGCAGTCCAAAATGGTGCAGACAGTTTAAAATTGATTGTTTTTTTCTATTGTAAACAGCCAAAATATTGCCAGAACCAAGGCAAAATGACCATGAACTGATAACTAATGATGTTGCCTACCAAGTACCGTCAAAAGTACATAAAATCAAGATGATTTAGCATGAAAAACACATCACAATCCATGCATAACTACTTGTTGTAGTAAATTATAGTAAGGTACAATGAGAGCAAATTGTAAGCAAAATGAATGCACCAAGTCAACCACAAACTGTCAAAGCATAACCGGCATCAAGCCGGCATAAATCAAGTGATAGTCATACGGACATCGAGCAAACACCCAAGCATGTCAAATGAATCCGTCAGTAAGTTGGCACACCCCCTGTATAATAGGGTAAAGTGTACAAGTGTACAGAACACTGGCAAGACCTGACACAAATAGGTGTATGCTCAAGGAGTGCAAAGCCCAAGTCAGCCCAAGTACATATGTGAGAACCACGGCATGTCAACCATGCAACATCCAAGTGAAGATCCTAGTCTCAAGTATCTAAATGCTCAAGTAGCATAAACCGCCTGCTCAATGTCCCTGTCAAGCGTATCATGATGCTCCACTGGTATAAAAGCCGTAAATATCAAGCAAAGAAGCTCAAAGAGGGTATATGATAGCACTAGTGCCAAAAGATCCAAGATCAAGCATCAATACGACCTCATGAGTATATAGGCGAGGTAGCATCCGTACATAGCATCCATAGATATCAAGTATATCCAAACCGTAACTCTCGCAAGCCGAGAAATAGCCAAAGTAAGCCTCCGGGCAATCAAATGTCAATCGAAAGCAAGACTCAGTAGCATCCAACTCCAAACCATGTAACAGGCATGTAGTAGTAGCATAGGCCAAGCATGTCAAGACCGGTCAGACAAGCAAAGTACATGCCTTAAGTACATCAGAGATGAAGATCGAAATGCTATGCGAAGTGGTCTTAAGCTCAACCAATGATTCGAAAGCAAATCCAAGCTCTATGTCGATCCTCGAGAGTCACTACATCAATGCATACATCCAAGACATAGCCCGAATCCAATAGGCATATCCAAACATATGCAAAAGAGCTTCAACCCTGAATATTCCAGCATCAAATAAACATCCAAAACTGAGCAAACAATGGCTCAATCCAAGCTCAAAACCGTAGACAAACCATAGGCATACTTTCCCATATGTATAGGCACCAATCGGGCATAGTGGGGCATCAAATGACTATCACATGTACTTGTAAAGATCAATGACATGGCAAATGAGCTTCAGCCCTGAATATTCCAACAGCAAGTAACCTCTATAAATTGAGAAAATCAGTACTCAAACCAAGCTCAAATCGATAGGCAAACCATAGGCAGTTGTTTATACCACCAAGAGGAGCTCAAGATCAAAGCTGCAAGTCATGTGGAAGTGCCCAAGCTCAATACTAACTACATGGGGGTCTCAATAGACCATAAACAAGTGCCAAGTGGGTGAGGAGTTGCTATAGATCTCTGTCATGCTGGAAAAAAACGTCTATCAACATGGCATGATTGCTACGAAGGTTGCAAGTGGTGGGGGGAGTCCCTAAGGGGCAAGAAAGGCCACAAATCAAGCTAAGTAAGCAACCAAGCTCTCCAATGGCTGCCACAAGCTCAAACCCTGCTGTGAACCTATGAACTGAAAAGTGAGTGAAAGAAGAACTCCCATGCCTCGTGTCGATGTTGGGAAGCACTCACGAATATTTCACTGAGAGACTTTTAGTGAGAAGATCTACAAGATTCTCATCAGTCAAGCTCAACAAAATTTTCATTTATCCCCTCCCTAATGAAGTGATAGTGCACCTCAATGTGCTTTATCTTTTCATGGAAGATCTAGGATTCTTGGCCAACTGAATGGTACTCTTCATCAATAATAACAAGGTCTGTGACCAAATGGCCTAACCAAAGAAACTCCTTACAAGCCTCAATGGCTACAACATACTCTGCCTCTGTAGTAGTAGATAGGGCTGTGCATAACATATGACCATGCATAACATAATCAAAGTCAGTGTATCCCATGAATCTTGTATCCTGGACACCATAATATATGCACATATCTGTAGTGCCCTTAAGGTACCTCATGGTACCCTTCATGGCATCCCAATGTCACCTGCTAGGTGTAGCCATATAGCATGCCACAACTCCCACTGCAAATGCTATGCTAGGATGAGTCGCTATCATGGCATATATCAAACTACCCACTACAGATACATAGAGGATCTTGGCCATATCGGCCTTCTACTCATCAGAATGTGGAAAATCAACTTGACTAACCTTCACATGAGAAGGTAAAGGAAATCCAATAGGCTTAACATCTCATATATGAAACTGCTCAAGAACCTTCTGGATATACTTGTTCTGCAACAAGTAAAGAAGACCCTTAAAGCAATTGTGCGCATGATGTGTATCCCAAGAATATCTGAGGCATGTCCCATGTCCTTCATCTCAAAGCTCTTCTTGAGCTAATTTTTCAAGACATCCGACTCATCATGAACGCTTCCCGCAATCAAGATATCATCAACGTAGAGCATTAAAATCATATAGCTCCCATCACAAGCCTTGTTTGTATATAAATAGAGATCCAAATCAGTATGGGTATATCCTTGTGAATGCATAAAAGTATCAAACTTGTGATACCATTCCCTAAGTGCCCACTTAAGGCCATAAAGGCTCATTCTCAACTTGCATATGAGGTATGCCCTGCCTTTTTCCTCAAAGCCCTTAGGCTACTGCATATAAATCTCATCATGCAAGTCTTCATGTAAGAAAGCTGTCTTAACATCCATCTGATAGAGGTCTAGATCAAGCTGCACAACCAAAGCCAAAACCCAATATATGGTAGTCATCTTAACAACAAGAAAGAAGACTTCATCAAAGTTAACACCATACTCCTACTTAAAACCCTTAGCAACTAATCTAGACTTATAGGTTGCGGCTTGGGATATCCAAGGATACTCTTCAACTTGTATTCCCACTTGCATGGCAAAGCACATTCTTCACCAGGCAAAGGAATCTAATTCCACGTAATACAAATACTTGAATCGTGTGTATCTTAAGTCCACCATCCCATCTATGAACTATTGATTTTGTCTACTTATATAGCTCTACCATGATGGGGATCATGATTGCCCATTGTACTTGGTAAGAAGAACCTTATCACAGAGGTCATTAGGGCCTTGCTGGCCATATATGCCATGTGACCATTAATGCCATGATGTCCATGATTGCCATGATGGCCATTAATACCATGTTGTCCATAATTAGTTTGAGTTGCATAATTGTCATTGTGGCTTCTAGGGAAAATGGGAGGACTTCCACACCAGTGAAGGGTGGGAATCTCACTAGAGGATTGGTTGCATAGATGATGGGAGAGCTCAAAAGAGGCTTGTCATTTCTGTGAGAGGGCTCTCCAACCCCATAAGTGCTAGATGGGATACCCCTACCTCCAATGATACCCTCTAGGCCATGTACTTGCTCCAATGGTGGAGGCCTTTGTTAGCATATTTGATGCATATGTATGGAAACTAGGCCTAAGAGAATGGATAGACATGGGGATAGATAAGGATGGATGAGTTGGCACCCAAAAGAGGCTACCTATAATTATGAAATGTATCCCATATGCAAAGATAAGGAAGAGTGTGCAAGCTAAAAATCAATAAATTCGTGTACTTTCTTCACTATCAATTAACAAAGTCTAAATGGTGGTCTCATACCTCTCCCCTTGTTCTTCTTCTTTCCCTTGTCGCTTACCTTATCTTCTTTCTCAACCATGTTTTATAACATGGTATCAAACCCTCTTTCCTTGAGACTTATGAGGTAGAGAGGCATCCATTGCTATGCATGAGGTAAAGAAGCTCAAGACAAGGAGGTGGTACTCAATGCTTGAGGTTAGATACTCTCAAGTATATCAAATAAATTTGAGGTGTGGAAGAGACTTTCCCAAGCAAGGTATATCTTTTTGTCGTGCCTATGGTTTGAAGGCCTCCATCATCAAAATGAGAAAGAAGGGCAGCCATTCAAGCATCCTTACAAGGTTTATTTTTAGAGTTCTTGTGGTTAATTGCCAAGCAAGGGTTTAGCTTAAACCCCCTACTTAAAGGGTAGCTTCGATATATAAGGGCCCATCTCAAGCTGAGGAGTTACTTGTGCCATAAGCAAAGGGGCAACTTCTTTATCAAGCACAGGGACATCTTCTGTCTCATACCAAGAAGGAAAGACCAATGTGGCTTAAAGAGAAGCTTCGAGCTACCCAACACTTCACCGACAATTGGCAATCAAGTGGATCTTGAAACAAATCGAATCTAGACACAATACACAAAAGGTCCATTGAAATCTCTGTGCCTTGCAAAACTATTGCCATCTCTTTTTTAGATTAGACTTTTTAAGCCTTGAACCTTAGTACTAAGGTTGTGGCTTCTTAACCCCTTGTCATGCTAAGCTCTCCTAGCTAGTTTGTATTAAAAGCCTCTTCAATCTCAAGCAAACTCAATCAAGAAGGGTCGAAAATGGACTGGAGTTCAAAGTTTTTTAAAGGTTTGTGAGCTCAGGGATGAGTGGCTATGGCTACCCATATTGCTTATAGTAGGGTTTCTTCATTTGATGGGAGATGCCAAGAGTGGAGAAGGGAGAGGTCAATGCAGATATAAATGTTGCCATTTGAGCCAACAATGTAAGCTTGAAGTGGGAGAGGAGTAGTAGGAGACTAGAGACACATCAATGAAAATCGCAATGGATTTTACAAATAGCAACCTTGGGCTTTCCTTGACATGTGCACTTATGAATGTTGCTCATATTTATATTGGGCAAGTGAAGAAGGATATTTTGAGCTCATTGATCCATGTTGAGGGCTGATCTTGGAGAGAAATGGGGGTTTCCCTATTGAGATTCCATGGCAACTTGAGCAAGAGAAGAGAGAGAAGATCTAGGAAAAAAGTAACTAGGTTTTGTTCCCTCTCTAACTCGTGTGGAGGTCTTCTTTTTCAAAAACCCCTAAAACTAAGCAAAAAACTTAGTAATGACTTACTAACTTGACCATGTTACCTCCAGATATGTCAAAAGTTCTAGCCAAAGCTCTTACTTGTCTTCAAGAAAGTTGCATGCTAATTGTAGTCCTCCTAGTTGTACTTGCACTTGTTGCTTCAATAACTAGGGTTTTCTATTTTGAAAAGAGAGCTAGATTGAGAAAGAGGAATGGGAAAGGACCAAACACTAAGCTCTGATACCAATTGCAAAGTAGAGGATAGGAGAGCGAGAAAAGAGAGAGAAGGTTGTAGAGAGGAGAGAAAGAGAGAGAAAGAGAAAAGAGGAATAGAAAGCCTAGAGAAGGATGGAGAAAGAAGGAAAGAGAGAAAAAGACAAGAAGGAAGCCATTGAAGCTTGTTGAATGCAAAGAGATAGTTCTTTGTTAACATTTGCATGCCTAAATAGTTCTATTAACACTTTTTATACCCTAGTCAGTGTGATTGGGTATTTACCCATGCATCTCATGTAGTCTCACATTCCATACTCTGAAGATATAGAAAATGCATGCCAATTTTGAGCTATTATCACCATAACACACATAGCTTGCCTAAACTTGAGTGCATGTTGTTTCACGAGCAATGATCGAGGATAATCCTTGCACACAACCCGAAGACACAAGAGTAAAGGAGCATTGGTATGAATTTGTGACTTGGTGTTAGCCTCTAATAACTTGAATTATGTCCTCAACAATCTTACCAAACACCTCAAAGCTACAACATAATAGATTGACACAACCAATCCCTATACCACCTCCCAACCACCTAGAAAGACTTCATACATAGATCCACATCCAAAACCTCTTCATTATAAGCTATCTCTAAAATGATAGCTCCTCAAAGAACATGAAGCATCACAAAAGAATTCAATATTCAAAAATAAATGCCCAATAATCACTAGTCTTAATATTTTCATCTATCCAGCTTCAAGCATGCCAAGAATCACATCTTATGTCTCCTTTTTAACCATGACAAAAAGCATCCCATAATGGTTGTCACTTAATGAGTATCTACTTGTGATTTCTTTGTTGAAAGTTTATGTACCGAAGGTGTGAAGCCTTGGAAATATATAAATCAAAAGTAACCTTAGAGGACATTGATAGAACCACCCTTTTAGAAGCCTTCTCACCCGAAAGTATGTGATCTAAAAGGAAAAAAATAGGCATATTCAGCCCGAAGCATTGCTTCTAGAATAATCAAAAGGAGGAGAAGAGACTCATAAATTAATTCCATTCCTTCTCACTCCACTAGTCTCGATTAGCCGGGGGGCCCTAACTAGTTACATAACAAATCTTTACGACTACATGGAGTTTGCCAACCATCTTCTCTTATGTGGTTCCAACGCACATGTTCATGAGCAAGATGTAATATCCAAAAAATATAAGCACTCCTTATAGAGATTCCACCCGCCGCCCAAACAAACTGTGTGAATCCACCAATATATTGCCACCCTGCACGGCATCCCACATAACTCAAAATAATCCTAGAAGAAATTCCCAACTTATCTGGGATAGCATTCATCAATTGTCACAAAAGCACCTCACAATGTGTTTCAAGCTAATTAATTGCAAAGTCAAACCAATGCTACTATTAGCATCCCCCTTCCCCTTAATAAGCTAGTTGTCAAAGCAACCGTAACTTACATCTTTATTATTTATTTTTAGTTTTGGTATTACAAGCACTATTATACCTTTATTATTTGTCTTGAGTTTTTATATTCCACCACTATTTTGTTCCAGTAAATTGATAATCATCACAAAAGATTTTGCATTCACTGGTCGAAACACAAGATGACAATTCTTGCACAAATTCCATTAGATATTATCTTTTTGAAAGGTATCGATGCACCCCCTTGGTTTGTCCAAGTCTCCACATGGCTGAACCTAGCAACAATACTTCCTCTCCTACCAAGCATGTTTTCCAAGGATACTAACATTTTTCGTGCAAAAAAAAAAAAAAAAAAAACTTTCCCATTCATTTCCTTATAATTCTCATTCCAGTAGAATGACTTGAGGATTTCCCTACATGAGAGATGATGTCTGCAAGTAGACCAAAGGATTTGATGCTAAGTAAGTGGTTAGCCATACCTTCTACGAAGTAAGATTTTGCACTCCTCTAAACTTCCTCTTTTTTAGATAGAGACAATACACTAATAATGGTGCCCATGGCACCTTGAATTCCTAGTATCTGAGAATCATTTTTTGAATCTCAACGCATGCTTTTCAATGTTGATGTCTAATTATTGTAACCCACCTAATAGATAATCCTATTTTAGGCAATCCATTTCTGTCAAGGCAAGGTAGGTTTGCTTTTTTTAATTTTCCCCATAGAAATTATCCTATTACGGTGTCCCACTTCCTTTGCATGGTCTTTTTCCAACCAATTAAGGGTAGGTAGCACCTCAATGCTAGATAAATGAAGAGTTTGATTATCTTTTTCCTCACATGGAAAAGCAAGCATGTTTATCTCTTGTTGGGCTAAACACAATAATAGTTAGGACTTTGGATAAACTTCTATTCTCTCAAAAGATGCAACTTGCTTTGGCAATAATCTCTCATCTTGTCTCTCATCACTTTGCTCTAACTAGCCATGCATCCCTCTCTCTATCCCAAGAAAGCAAGAACACAAGACTAGCATCAAGTTGCACAAATTCACCTACCTTACCTTCTTGCATTTGATATCGCAAAGGCTTAATGATGGTTCCATGACCCAAGCAATACTATCCAATGTCGTTGCTCCTTCACATCCACCACCAAGTAGACCAACTAGTCAAGGAGCTAGTAGAAAAGAAGAGAACACTAAGAAGACAACAAAGAGCTTTACCTTTCCTCAATGTCTCACTCTCCACACTTCTCACTCACTCCCTCTCAACAATGGAAGCAAGATGATAGAATAGAAATATTAAATGGTTGCACTAATAGAGCTTCCATGGCATGGATGTACTAAAGGGTGTGAGACCTCCTACCATATAGACCAAGATTAGGGTTAGAGTTAGGTCCATTATCTAGAGTGGTAGCCCGTTTGCATTAAGGGTTTCCACAACTGTGAATTTGGGTTTGCACCCTCTCTTGGGTGCCCTACCCACTTTGTGGGATCTAGGCTTGGTCCTTTCTTAAAGCATGCTTTGTCCTTAACCTAAATAGACCTAGCCTATGCTGTTCTAGTCACAAATCCATATGTGCAACCCACACAACAATTGCATGTGCAATAAATACAGCTCCGAGTGATGATACAATGTACACGGTGTTGAAGGGGTTTTAGTCAAAAGATCATATCCAGCAAGGAGGATTAGAGAGAGAAGAAAGTAGAGAATAGGAGACAGAAGAGAAGAAAAAGAATAGGTAGGAGATACTTTGTTGTATATCCAAGCCAAAGAGTCTAAACAATCCAAATGTCAATAGTTTTAGATGATATCTTGGTAGGAGAAGCCCAAGTACTTCTCCTGGGATCACTATGTAATGATAAAATCTGAGAAGGTAAACAATATCCTTGTATAGGACTCCAAACACACTTCAGCCCTGTGTATTCCTAGTTATTACAGCAATCATAATACCGATTGTTTGATGGCTAAACTCCAAGGCAAATGATTCTTGGATTATCTAGACAATGTCTACTACTGCTCAAAAGCAATCTCCAAGCATTAGATATCTTGGAGCTCCCTATTATCCCAAAACGCACACCAAACACTAGCTTCTTCTTTACTGCTCAAATGGCAAATCTGATGGTTTCCCTAGCTCCCAAAGGGGGGTAAAATCCCAAAATGCCTACTTAGAATACTTTCGGATCACTCCTTCTCCCCTCTTCTTGTTTGGAGTGTTGTTTGCTACCTAAAAATATCGATCGTGTGCAACACGAATTCGAGAGCCCTTGTTTTTCATAGATTTTCCGAAACTAGTTGAAAAGTAACTTGCTTTTTTCATGTCACCCTATTCTAGAAGTTTTCTACACTTTTTTAGGATATTTATAGAAAATCATATCAAAAGATCAAAAATAGGCTAAAATTGTCCAAAAATCTCATCTTTTTGAACCATCCAAACTATGGACACTAACACTAATGACTAATACATTGACTCTCTAGATTAGTAAGAAAGTCAGATGATGATACACTTTAGGGTTTTTCACATTGTGTCCACATAGCAACACGACAATGGGTATTGTGAGCTCGACTCTCACAAAATAATAAAATCATTATAATCCGATATCCATGAAGTACACTGATATTACAAGTACCCAAAAATAATCATTGGAGCACTTCAATAATAATAATCCACCATCAAATAATTCTGAAACTTTAGCTTTCACTTTTCTTAGTGACAATCCCATGGGACTAACATCAAAAGTAGATATAGAATGCTGGAAACAATCAAGAAACAATCCTAATGGAGTAATACATATTGCTGATGAAGAACTTTGAATGATTATGATGATGATGATATTCATGTTGCATGCAATACAAGTGATGTTACATGTCTGTGGTAGATGGCAATGAGAACAATATGGTTGGGAATATAGCTTCAAAAGTTGGTGTTGGTAAAGAGACACTTGAATAATGGTTAATCTAGGGAAAAGCACTTGAAGGCCTATCTAAAAATAAGAGAAGGTTGCAAAAGATGGGAGATTCAATCATGGATGCAAAAGGGAGTGATCATGAGTCCCCACAAACATTTTTACCCACAAACCAAACCCTCTCTAGATTCACTTCCTAGGGGAGAGTGCGTCTTCAATTTGTGCACAAAAGATAGAATATTTTTGATTTGGGAGATAGGTCATGCTCTAGGTAACAAGCCTAAAGTGGTCCCACACTTGAGGATCCAAGGCTCTGAATAGGTTATAGTGTAAATATTATGTGAGTACACGTGTGTAGATAGGCTAATACTTAGCTAGAAGATTGCTCCAAGGGTTCTTCTATTGATGATGGTGGTTGATGAAGCAAGGAATCTTGCACTATTGTAGATAAGAAGAATTGTTGTTGTAGAAGGAAAAGGAGGTTATTGGAGAGACATCATTGGGGAGATGGATAAGAGGTGGAGTCCAATCCAATAAGCACTTGAAGAATCACCGCATGGGCTTTTATTACTCTTGTTGACATTCATGGTCCTGGTGGATCACTACTAGATGCCTTAGCATCCTCTTTTGTCTTCCCCACACCAGGGGCCTTAATAAATGAAATCCCAAACTCTTGATTGAAGCTTTACTTAGAACCATCTAAATCCACATCAACATGAGAGAAACTTAATGATACATCAATCATAACATGTGAGTCTCCAACCTTCTCTTTAACTTTCATTGACACCTATGATGTACTTGGTGGAGTGACCTATGACAATAATCTACTACTCCAAGATCTATCTGCAAATCCATAACTAGGAGACACCTATGGCCCACTCAATGTCTATGATTGTTGATATCTTTTTTTCATAGGACCACTCTCATACACATTGTTCCCAGCTATATCTTGCACATCGCTATACCAACTACTCATTTCATCAAAGACAATATCCTTTCTAACTCTCAACTCACGTGTAATAGCATTATAACATATGTATCTCTTTTTCTCAAGAGAATATTCCACAAATATACATTTTTTTGCTTTGGGATCCAATTTATTTTGCAACTCATCATCACAAATATGCACATAAGTAATACAACCAAATACTTTTAGATGGGGTAGATATAGCTTTTTACCTATATACTTCTTCTCAGGTCTCATACCATGTACAACATTCAGTAGGTGTCCTATTCATAATGTATACAAATTTAACAATTGCTTTGGCCCAATAATATTGAGGCAAGCCTCATTCAAACACACCAATGCTCGAGCTACCTTTGCAATATGCATGTTTTTTCGCTCAATAACTCCATTTTGCTCCAAAGTGTACCTGCATGTAAACTATCTCTAAATACCATTTTTTTGCAAAAAATGAGAAAACTCATTGCAGAAGTACTCTCCCCCTCCATTCAACCTTAGGTATTTAATATGCAACCATGTCTCCTTCTCAACCAAAACTTTAAAGCTTTTAAAGTGAGTGAACACCTCACTTTTCTCAAGCATAAAATAAACCCATAATTTTTTAGTATGGTCATCAATGAAGGAGATGTAATACTTGCAACCATTCATAGTTGCAACCTTTGTAGGATCCCACCCATCAGAATGTATAAGCTCAAGTGGCTTGTTGCATACATGCTTTTCATGTGAAAAATGCATCTCTTACCTACTTTCCAAATTGACATGCTATGTATACTTTATACATCCCATCAACTCTAAACTTTGGTGAGCCATCTACAATCTGTTTTGACTACATATATTTTAGTTGCTACACATTTACATGACCAATTCACTTATGCCAAATTTTAATGTCAGCCACAACACTTGAACCTTGTGTGAACATAGCAACCATTTCAAATAAATATGCATCAAGAGTAATCAATTTGCCTATGCAATCGAGCCACAACTATTTCTAGGATCCTCTACATAACAATCAACATATGTGAACTAAATATGTGAACTAAACCTGAAATCCATGTTCCACCAACAGAAACCATGTTCTTAGTTATGTTTGGTACATGTAGCACATCATCCAAGTACTTTGTTTTACCATCTTGCATACTCAATGGAAAATTTTATATGTGAGTAATAGAATGGGTTTTATCATCCCCTATCTCCACATAGCTTGGAGACTTTGGATTGCACAACTCTCTAAGCCCACTCTCCACGAGAAGTCATGTGGTTGCAGGCACGGGTGTCTGTATAGCATATGTCATTCTTAGATGAACCATCAATAATCATAGGATTCATAATAAAATGCTACATGATAAAGAGTTCCTCGTTTTTGTCATCATTGTTTTTGCTAGTCAAAGCATAATTACCTTATTGCTTTTTTCCATTTCTAATTTTAGCCTTCTTTTGGAAACAGTTACTCAAAATATGGCCTTTCTCACCACTATGCTAGCATTTCACCATAAGTCTTTTCTATCAGTTAAAACCTATAACTTTCCCTCTTTGGCTCCCCCTTACTCAAGACTATCTTCCCCTATTTGATGTGCACCATAACTTTGACCACAACTACTACTTTTTCCTTCGCCGCGACCTCTACCTCTCCTAGTAGAGTAAAACACTTCTTTATACTTGCTCCTACTTTGAGAAGAAGATGAATACAAGCCAAGATTCTTCTTCTCAAGTATCAACATGATAGAAATTACATCTACAAAGTCACGGATATTATCCCTCGTATTCATAGATGACTTGAAGCTCTTGTACTCATCTTCAACTCCATCTAAATATGCTCGCACACATCATCATCATCATCATCATCAACTACTACTATACTGAGAGATGCAAGAGCTTCCACAATACTCTTGATTTTTTTAATGCATAGTCATTGATGGGAAAAATCCTCTTTTAACTTGATTTAACTCTAACTTGAGCTACAGCTTTCAAGTCTTCGTATTTACCTCAAATAATCTTGCTAGATTCTTCTAAGCAATAACATGGATTTCAAATTCTTGCAAATAGCCCATCATACTATCTATGATACTCACAAATGGCCAATACATCACTTTATTCTATGTTTGCTCCTAATCCTTCTTAGCCTTAATCTATTCTACGGTAGCATTTCACTGAGAACCTCAAATGTCGTAGCCATGTCTCCTTCAATGTAATTCCAGACGCCTTTGCCCTCCTTTAAGAAATTTGTAGTCCTAAAGTTTCATGCAATATAAGTATTCTTATCGAGCTTGTAATTGACAACCTAGTTATGATTGTCAAATATTTTGACAAGACAAAGAACCATACAAAACCTGTAATCTAGAATCAAAGGTGCACTACAACCAAAACATGCAGTCTTTTTCATGAGTGCATAACAATAAATGCAATCTACAATCTATATGAAAATGCCATGTGTCATGGCGACATGTATTTTTAAAATTCCACTTAATATGTGGATTAATTTTTAATCACATGGTTAAGTAAATGTTGCACATGTTGTGTAACTGGGATTAGAGTAAATTTATGAGCCCAAGACCCAAGAAAATCACGCGATGTCAAAGGCAAAATTTGCTATAAGTTATGCCACAAAGGTACTTAGTGGTATTTGGTGCCAGTTGTTGGCCTAGGTCATTCATTTGACCATAAGTGTCAGTTGGTGATACTAGAGAAGTGGTGTTTAACGGTATATAATGTCAATCCGATTCAAAGATGACACAAAGGCACTCAGGAATGAAAGTTGACTAGCCAATTTAATTATCGGCTAGTCAATAAAAATTTGGCCATCGAAATAATTATTGGATTAATTTTTAGTATTTAAAGATTAAACGTTAATATTTAATTATGAATAATATTGAAAAAACCATTTGGAAAGGCTGTCATTTGTCAAAAATGCCCATGCAAGACTAAAAAACGTCTTTAGAGGCTAAAGAGAGGCATTTTAGTACATTTAGCCTGCGAGAGAGAGAAAGAGAGAGAGAGAGAGAGAGAGAGAGAGAGAGAGAGAGAGAGAGAGAGAGAGAGAGAGATGTTGCTGGTTTGATCTACAACCATTAGAGGATATTCTGAGACAAACAGAGGCAAGAGAAGACCAACCAACAGCACAAGACAATATCTACATGCTATTGAGATACGGTAGCAGCAGTAAATGATTGATTTTCTTCCGTTCTTCGTTAAGAAAGTCTAAATTTTCTTTCTCCTCAATATTCTCTCTCATATCCCAATGACATCAACCACAAGTTACTGCACCAATCCACTTTCTTCAAAGTTAATCTTTGAGATCACTAGTTCTCAAAGTCTCCTTTGAGTAAATACTAGGAATTTGATGGGATCAAAACTTTTTCCTAACTATTTTAGAGCTTCACACATTTGTATGTGAATAGCCCTATGTTGGTTTATGGTACTATAAATTTTATATCTTAGATTTTGAATCACTTTCCCAATTCCACAATGATTTTTACCGAGAGTTAAGACCCTAACTCTTCAATTATTATATTTGCAATTCACTTTCGTCAATGAGCAAATCATTTTCTTACCTTTAGTAAACCTTTGAACTTAAATTTACATTTTGTCTATGAGCAAATTTGCACGCGCATGTGCATATGCATACATGCATACATACATTTGCATGTGCATGCACATGCACATGCATTTGCATGCACACGTGTACATACATGCCTATTTATAAATGTTGATATACAAAAAGAGGGTGTCTATCTAGTACATTCTTGTTTGCTTTGTATAAGCACGCACACATATATCTAACTTGTTGATAGACTAAATACTATTAATAGAATCTAATGGAAAGCATACTAAAGGACTTCAATATTACTATTACCTTCTATAATAAAAACTCAATATTGGAAACAAAAGCATCCTAAAGGACTTCAATATTATTGTTACCTTCTATAATAAAAACTCAATATTGGAAACAAAAGATTACATGTTTCATCGGATTGGATTCATTTTTTAAAACTACATACTAGAGTGTAGGTGGTTCGTTGCTTTAAAAATGCATTGTATGCTCAAAATGGCTAACATGTTTATCTATTACTTGTTGTTTAGATGAGAATCAAGTGTATTAAAATTTTACCCTAGCCATTTCAAAGCTTCAATGCATTGTCCTTTGAATATCCCCTTTTCTTATTATCTTAAATATTCACTTCTGTTGTTGGTTAAACAATTCCCTCACCTTCACTAGGCCTTTGAACCTAACCTCCACTCTTGCCGTGGAAGGTCCTTGGTGATAGAAGGTGATTACATCACCTCCTTTATATCAATATTTTTCCATTTACTCAACTTGCATCTCAACATTGGACTAACAGTTTGTTTTCTACGAGTATCAAGAATGAGATTGAAGACAAAATTTCAATGGGTCAAGCAAGAGTAGTTCGCTTTACCATCAATATCCTAGTTCACCATTCCGTAGGTGTCCTCTTTATGTTCATATATTTTATTTAATACTGACATTTCTATTTCAACGGGCAATCTTTTTAGACAATGTAGATTTTAGGTTGAGCCCTCCTCTTGATCTGGCGACATGGAATTAGTAGCTAAATTTGCTTAGATTGTATACTTAACAATCAACATCTATAAACATATTGGAGAGATTGCAAATCAAAGCCACTGGCTATTTACAAAAGGGGTTCCTATGATTAATGACTCAAAGCCCCATATTCTATGAGCCCAACAACTCTATCCAATCTAAAGTTAAGTGTGAACAAAGGATGAAGCAAAAGTTATGGCCTTCGATGCTTTCGAGGAAAGCCTAGCTTTTCCTTTTTTGAGGCTCCAATCCATCAATTGGACTCACTAGGTTTTACTACTTGCAGAATTTGAATAGTTGGAACAACATTAACTCAACAAGAGTTATGTATTTGCTAAGTAAAGACTAGCAATAGTAGTCTACGTGACTAGCATCTAATTGGGTAGAGTAAGAAAGGCACTCCACTAAGGAAGCTTGCTCTTTTGTAACCTCAACTAGGCGAACATTAGGACACACGATTTTTAAAAGGGATAAGGAATAATTAGGAAGGGCAAGTGGTCCGAGATATTGGATGTATGAACTTCTAAAGCATGCCAAAATGGATTGAATGTAGCAACTACATGACCTAGCTTAACCAAAGAAGAAAACCAAACACTATGGGCAAAGGGAACATATGTTTAATGTTGAATCGTGACAAGGGTTTGCATGGTAACAATTTAACAAATGTCAATGCCAACGTCGAGAAAATTGGCGAGGAAACCATATTACTTTTGCATTTATGTGAAATGCACCCCCCCCCCCCCCCCCAAAAAAAAAGAAAAAAAAAATTGAAATCTAAATTTTCAAACTTTTCAATATATTAGCTTTTTAAATCAATGTAGAGCAATCCCAAAGGTGATAACCTACCAATACAAGCACTCATAGTTGTAAGGTCGTAGGTTCAAGTCTTGTTGGGGTGCATCACTTGTTAGACAGCTATGTTCACATGGTGTGTTCGTGCAAGTATGGCGGCTTTTGCCCATTCAAATGCTCAGTGGGAGGGTCCCAATGCAACCAAGTTCCATCATTCATTCGGCTTGTCAGCAGTCCTATCTGGGTGTATGAACCACATCCATTCTCGAAAGTTCATTTGGCTTTGGAAACGCTGATCAGTTCTTCTAGAAGGAAAGAGACGTGTAGAACTACAATTAGTTCCACATCCTGAGCGAAACCCAATGACAACACTGCCACTCTACTACTTATACCTCTCTTACATAATAAATCTTTCAAAGCAATCAATTATTTTCACAATTATCACCTAAATAAGTAGTCTTAAATAAGCCCAAAATCTCTCCTTATCCAGTTTACACGTACATTCAGCTGTTTCTGAGAAGGCTTTAACCACATGGATCATTATACCACAGTAAGTCACCAGTTACTGGAAACCTTGTAATATTCATCAAGCAAATGATAAGTTGTGATCGGTCCCTGAAAACCTTGTAATATTCTCCAGTAGATCAGAAAAATGTATCATCGAGATGCTATCCAGGCAGCAATCATCTCTTGCCATCGTGTGCTATCCCTGACAGATTGTTGGAAAACCCTTTGTTCTTACCATCTGCTGGATCAGAAACTGCATTACTACAAGGGAACCCTTTCGGCGGCATTGTTGATTTACTCTTGGATTACAAGATAAAGTTATCTATCTAAAGCAAGACTAGTGCATTATGATTACAAAGCAAGCATCCAAAACTTGCACATTTAGCAATCCTATAAAACATAAGTTGGATTTAAAATCTTACCCCAGGGCCTAAACCAATGAGCATGCAATCTGTCCATTGCTTTAGCAGCCAAAAAAGTACTACAGATTACCATAATGATGCAATAAAAATCAAGTCAAACATCCATGTTCCATCAGCTGGGCACAGAGCAGTATTACCACTTTGGACAAAATTATCAAAAGAGTAGCCAAATGAAGTTCTTCATAAATGACTACTGAGTTTATGTTAGATTTGAGAGCAAAAATCAGTGTGATATTTTACCTTATTAACATCAATAAAAAAGCACTGGCAGAGTAAATGATGTGGAATCAGGATTTAGCACATGGGGATCTAAAAACCTCCAGCGCGTACACCAGTGACAGACTTCAGAGCTTCGCAACACTGCTCCCTGTCATCGAAGTGGGTGATCTTGTCTCCAATTATTTGATATGTTTCATGCCCTTTGCCCGCTATCACCTATCAAGGAGAGTAAGAATGAGCCTTCAACACACATCCTTTGCCTTTTTTTCTGTGAAAGAAAAAGTGCTAACCCAATGACAGCATGTTGAATTTATTTTGCAGTAAATTGTCAGGTAAGAACAGCTTTTTGAGCAAGCAGGCTAGCTTCACTATGTTGCATCGCCACCACTTTTATAACAAAGCACAACGTCAAGAGAACAGATCAAAGATTTTGGAGATCCCAATACATACCACATTGCAAAAGCATGTTCAACCAAATGCAGATATTCAAAGCATCTAATATCAAGTTTACACAGGAAGTGTGTCATGGCTTTCTAATGGTTTCAACGTGTGTTCTTATGAAGCTGACGTAGATTGTGGCGAGCACAAACAAATCCATCCCCAGCATTTCTCCATATTTTTTGTATGGATCTAATTTTTAAACTAGATTGGTCCTGGGAAACTCATAAATCTAAGTTATTTTTGTCAATATTAGCTTTTGATTTTTTACAAAGTAATCAATGAAATTTGATTTTCCAGGAGTCCTCACATGCATAAGTAGGTAATAAATACATCTCTTGTGTGACTAAGGTAGTGATGATCCCAAAACCATGAAGCTTTGGTTGCGAATGTTTACAAATTGTTGATGTTTGACACATGGGTTTGGGGTTGGGGCTTAGGAGATCAAAGGCTATGTGAACAATTTAGAGAGAGAGACACACACACACACACACAGAGAGCTTTAAGCAATGTGCATGTGTTCAATCAGAGAGAGACAAATGGTGGTTGTTAAGCCAAAAAAAGCACATTACAAATTTAATCCCTTCATTAGCTCTTTAAACAGTCCCAAAACTCAAATTTACCTAGCTTTTGCGAGAGATTACCAAAGTGTCCGCATCCCATAAGCCAACACCCAACTTTGGGAGGATCCACATCTATAAATAGAAGGCTACCTTCCCACTCAGCCCATTTTGTTTTGCAAATTGTTGGCACCCTGTTCACTGCTGTCTACACCCCTCTCCAGGTGGATACCTCAGTTCATGGTGCTGTTCATCAGCCAGGCACCTGCAATCAGCCCTCTGCTGCTGCGTTTGCTGCAGTCTACAGTTCTTCAGCCAGGCAACTGCTGCTAGGGCAGCATTTTCCTGTCCTGCACTGTTGTACAGCTGCTGACATCACCAACCAGCTGCCGCCTAATTATTTCCAACCTGCATTTGCTGTTTGCAGCTGACGCCCTAATCAGACACTGCATCCAGAAGCTAATGACTACTGCCAACTACTTCCATCTTGATCAGATCAAACATCTTCTAGGAATCGCATCTCTATGCTGCCTGCCACAATTGCAAGACACACATGGCGGGTGGCTCACCCCAATCTCTAGCAATCCACGAACAAGCTGTCCATGAGCCGCCTTCCTAAGGTACTCGTTGAGGTGGCAGAACCAAGCATGCCAAAGCTTGGTCTATGTCTATGAAGAAAGAAGAGAGGTAAAGGCCAACGAAGTCCGCATCTTGTAGACTCCATTCTCCTCGTGATGACCTACACAAAGAACCTATCTCGAATCTCCATCAATGATTCCGAAGTAGTCCTTATCAAACTCGACCATAAGGCCAAGTGCACAAATCTTGCTCACTGAAATTAGATGATATCCCAAACCCGGCACATAGAGAACCTCTAATGTGTGAACACCAACATGCCCATCTGGAATCAGCCACATATCACTTTTGCCTTTGATAGGGACCAAAGAGTTGTCACCAATGAGAATTTGCCCATGCATCGGACACACACAGGCAATACCATATGTAGGAGTCCAAGCTATGGGGCCATCATCACTACATTAGAAGCAACCAATGTCAAATCTGTTATCGAGTGCGCGAGGATCGAGACACGCAATGATGAGAAATGCTCAATGAGAGAGAGTTAGTGCAGAGTAGAGAGTGAGAGAGAGTGAAGCAGAAGACTCGATGTGGATACAATCACAAAAAGTGTACCACTTTAGGTTTTTGATAGTATATATAAAGTACATGTATAAGGGTACGTGCACACCTGAACACCATAAAAGGCACGGCGATCCTTTATTCCCAACAACCTCCCACCTAAAGGCAACATGCATGAAGATAGAGGAAAGAATCAGCTAAGTCTATGTATATACAAAGCTTAAATACACATATACTATCCAACCCCCATCATCTGGCGGCAATGAGCCAACCACTCTACTGGAAGACCCTTCATGAGAAGGTCTACAAGGTTATCATCGGTAGGTACCTTGACAAGCTCAATGCTCTTGCTATCAACAGCATGATAGCACTCTGACTATCACAGTGAAGGATAGGAACCTCTGTAATGCCAAGCTCTCTCCCCAGATGTGAAAGCCATAAAACCTCCTTGCATGCCTTAGTGGTGGCAGCCACATCCTCTGCCTCTATAGTAGACAATGCAACACACTTTTGCAACCTGGATATCCAAGAGACTGCCCTCTTGTGGACATGAACACATATCCTAAAGTAGACCTCCTGCAGTTAGGATGACCAGCATAGTCTACATCTGTGAAGCCAACAACAGATAACTTCTACTTCCCAAAGCAGATACACAAGTAAAGATAACATCATTGCTGCGTACAATTTTCATTTTTTCGAGATCCCATAACCTATACCCCATTTCACCCTCATTACCATATCCTAGGAAAATACATTTACAAGACTTTGGCTCAAGTTTGTTGTGTTCTTCATTGCGAATGTGCACAAATGCCTTGCAGCCAAGCACACTCAAGTGAGCATACGAAGGTGGCTTGCCCGACCAAGCTTCTTGACGAACTCCCCCCCTCCCCCCTCCCAAAAGACCTGTTTGGTGACCAATTAATCAAGTGTACGGCTATCATAACAACCTCTACCCAAAATCCATGAGGTAAAGCAGCATGTGACAGTATTGTATGGACCCTGTCTTAAATGGTCCTCTTCATACAGTCTACAAACCATTTTGAGGTGGATTGTCACAGTTGGTGAGCTCCCTTTTAATCCCTTTGCTATCACAAAATCCTCAAAGGATTTGGACACATATTCCCCACTATTGTCAGAGTGAAGACACTTTAATGTCTTACTAGTCTGATTTTCAATAAGTGCCTGGAATTTTTTAAATTTATCCAAGGCCTCATCTCTACAACGGATTGGATAAACCCATACTTTGCATGTGACATCATCAACAAAGATAATGAAATACTTCTTTTCCTCTAGACATAACTCTAATATCTAGCATACATCTAAATGTACCCACTCTAAGGGTGAAGACTTTAGAGAAAGAGATTGTTTATGTGACGTTTGAGCATGCTTACCATAAATACAATGATCACATTGTTCAAAATCAGCATACCTCAAAGACGACAAATAAACCAAATAAGAAAGCACTTTCATTCCAATTTCACTCATGTCTCCCAACCGGCAATGCCACAAAGAAACACTTGGCTACTCGGTTATGGCAACTACATGGTCACACACGCTACATACATGCAACGGATACAAAGTATCACTTTTGGAGCCCTTGGCAACAATTTGAGAGCCTTTACAAATTTTCCATTTGCTATCCCCAAAGGTGGTGTGATAGCCTTCGTTATCTAGCTGCCATGCGCTTATCAAGCTCTTCATGAGCTGAGGTACATGCCTCACATTATGCAAAACAAACACGGAGCCATGCTGAAATTCCAATTTCACACTGCCAATACCTGCAATTTTACATGCATAGTTGTCCCCCAAGTGGACAACACCACGTGCACCACCATTGTAGTCAGAAAACCACTCATGATGTGGTGTAACATGAAAAGACGCACCTAAATTAAGTATCCAAGTGTGCATGTCACCATCAAAATCTGCAATCAATGCATGTGCGCTTAAAAAAGAAGCGAGTACATCACCATCACATTTACCTCCTCTATCTTCACACAGCTTTTCTTTGTAGGTTGGCTGTTCTTTTTCTCAGCCTTGTTGTCTTCAGTGTTTTTGCTTTTGGCTTTCTCTTTCTTCAATTGAAAACAGTCTCGTTTGCAGTGTCCTTTCTTGCCACAATGATAACACTCCATTTTTGCCACAAGACTTGCTGCGTGCTCTATTTTCAAAACTGCCCTTCTGCTGAAATCTTCCCCGAGTGTGCAATGCATTAGAAGACTTGTTTGTTGAATTATTTTGTCTATTGAGTTCTTCCATCAACAAAGAACTCTCCACATCAGTTACTCAAAGCTGTCCTGAAAGTATCTTTCAGGCAAAGTGCATAGTAAGAAAGTAACCTTAAACTCATCATCAATGTGGAAATCCAAAGCAATTAGCTGACTGAAAATTGAGTTGAACTCATTCAAATGTACAAACATGGCTGTACCTTCCTTCATGCGAAGATCCATCAACTTTTTTAGCCAATAAACCTTGCTGGCTGCACTTTTCTAGCATACAATTCGTGAAGTCTTTGCCACATTTCATATGCAAAATTCAGCTTCTCAAATGTTAAAGAGCAAGTTGTCTGACACTATGGTAGAGCGTGCTAGCTCATCCAAATCATCCGACTCTTCTTGTTCCATACCTGCTAGTGTTATTCCCTTCGCTGTAGACTTCACATGTTTCTTCTACACCAAGACATTGTAGCATTGTCATTGCCATATTGCAAAATTGTGTGTACCCTCAAGCTTCCTGATGTGCAAAAGGTTGCTGCTTTCACTGTTTCCAGCCATGATTTGCAGCACTAAATTGACTCAAATATCAGCAAATGCAAGCCCAAATGTCACACAAATGACCACGGTACACTACAAGTACCAACTAGCTGTGAAAATCAAGAAATTGCAGAAATTTCAGATCTGCAAATTGATTTCCAGAATTACAAAGTGTCTACTAATGCACTCCACATTCAATTACAGCCAGATTAATAGGCCAACGCACCAATTGCATGTGAAATCCCCAAGATTCTGCTCCAAATGCATCCTCAGGCACAAATTTGATGATTGCGGTCAAAAGCACCAAATTTTCAAAGGCAAATCTGCCCAAATTGCATTAATGCATCTACCCAAGTGCATATACTAGGCAATTCTTGCACAATTTGATAAAATTCTACAAAAGGCCCAATTTTCTGAAGTCCAATATACACAAATCTCAGTGAAATTGACAAAATTTCACTAAAAAGTGAAAAGCCCCAAATTTCCCAGGCATTTAAGTGTGCATCAAATTTGCAATTTCTGAGTCAAATTGTCCTGTTCTAAATCAAAATTACCAAAACCGGAAAAAGCCACAATTTTTCGGCTCAAAATTTCACATTGTTCTTGTGCATCCGAACACCCATACCAATAGAAGGGGAACAAATTGCAGAAAATAATTTTAAAAATGACAAAAATTGTCTATTGAATCGTGACACAACAACTGCTTTGACCTGCCACATGCTGCCTGTTTGGTCACAGCTGACCTGTCCAGCCTGTCGCCTACTCGCTAAGCCCACCCACTTGGTCCCAATTGACCTATCACGTAATTTGTGCCTGCTTGCTAAGCCGTTGTTTTCTGCAAAGCGAAGGAAGTGGAAAACGAGGCATCAAGGGGAAAAGCACAAGGCGGAAAAAAGGAAAAGGCGCCCTACAAGAGAGTGGGCCTAGAAGAAATCTAAAAGCAAGGGAACAACCACCAGGAGTACAAGATGCAACCATGAAGGGTGCAGAAAGCCAAAAGCAAGAAGGCACACCTTTAAATATAAAGCCGCAATCAAAACCTCTGTAAAAGAGCGTCACGCTCCCTCCTGTGCAATTTGTAACCATGAACGGGCGGTAGGATTAAACTAGGAAGAGAGGAGGACAATGGGAAAAAGGGCCTATGGCCATGTAAGAAAAGGGGGATAAGGGGATGACCACCCAAAAGGGATTTAGGGTTTTGTGTAAAAAGTTGAAAAGTAAATGAGAAGCTCATTCTTGGCGTGTGGCAAAAAGCTAATTCTTCTTCTTCTCTTCTATTGTCTTCTTGCTTGTGCTTGAGTGAGGGAGTGAGGGAGAGTGAGAGAGTGAGAGTAAGTGTGTGAGAGTGAGGGATTGAGGAGAAGAAGCTCCCATCTCCTCTCTTCATATTCTTCTCTTCTCTTCTCTTCTCTTCTCTTCTCTTGTCTCTCACGACTATGGAGGATGGAGCTTGATGGATAGGGATTGAGGTTGCTTGAGCTTGCCTCAAGGATCGTGGAGCTACCGGCGTACAAGAGAGAGAAAGGTACTCAATTGAGCATCAAGATAAGCTCACTACACCCCATGGGTAAGGATAGCACGTCAACTATGTGAGAAGTAGCCATGGCCGCTCGGCTTGAAACGCTTGACCAATAAGCAGTCCGTAGATCTCAGGGGTTAAGCTAGAGAGCTCCCTTCATTTTGGTTCCGTTGCCGGGACCAACAGATTCGAGCCTTGAGCACCACGTGCTTCGAATCGAGCATGGAAGTAGGGTTTCATCCCCGAACCAGTGCTTGAGATAGATAGGAGATTTAGGCATTTTAATCTACGAAACAAGTAAGTATTTTGGGTTTCTGATATATAGACGGGTAGGATGATCCAGCCCAAGCTTTGTCTTGTGATTTTTGTTTGCATTAAGGTAGGATAGGACTAAAAGATTGTGAAAAAACAGTAGGGTTTTGTTGTTGTAAATAGGATACAACCAAGAAAGAGCAAGAAAAAGATAGGCTTCCAAGCCTAATAACTAAGGAGGGTAGGTTGGGAGGTAAGGATTAAGGAAGGCAGGACCCTAAAACCCCAAGGATAGGGGGAAAGAGCTCATTTCTTCACACTGAGTGAAAGAGGGATCTTGAGAGAGAGAGAGACCTGCTAATCACAGAGGAGATTACGCGTTTTGATTCTGGTGTTTTCAACCGATCCAAATACATAAGAATCTTCTTTATGTGCCATTGATGTGATCTAGAAGATATAACAGGGGGGCCGTAACAAGCGCTAGGAGAAATCGGCTAAGACGCATCGCAATACACTGTCGGGTTCGCAGTCAGCGGACCACTGTGTTCTGGTCCGACTCCTAGAGTCGGGCAGTCAAACCGTCCGATTGGGAGAATCGCACCATCCGACTCCAGGAGTCAGACCACCACTCCGAGTCTGATCGGACCACTTGTCCAATTGGACATATTTTGACAATCGGACCAGCCGCTTTGGTCCAATCAAACCAACAGTCCAATCGGACCACCTGTCCAATCGGATGACCTTCCCCAATCGCACCATCCAACTGGTCCAGTCGGACCACCACTCAATCGGACACCCAATTGCCACTCGGACCAAGCTCTGAGTCAGACTAGCCCGGTCCAATTGGACATTCAAGTTGGACTATCTGACTCCTAGAGTCGAACCACCAGAATTGGATCTGTCTAATTCTGAAAATTGGACCAGTTGGGCAGAGGACAACAGAACCAAGAATAGGACCACCCCCCAGGTTAGGACCAATTGGGACACATTACCGAACTCCCCTAGAAACCCGACCCAACTCGCTAAACCCAAAGACCAGAGAAAACCGAAATGGTACAGCCTAGAAGCGGCCTCTAGCAGCCTAACCAAGAGACCAACCTGACTTAGAGCCATACTAGGTCGTGGACAAGCCAAGGGGGTAGCCATACCTGTATGATTGTTTTGTTTTTCTTGCGCACCCCACAGTGATTTCTTTTACATAAGTGCACCAAAAGGACAAAAAGCCTGAATTTGCGCCGTGCACAATAGAGCACCCAACATTGAGTGTACACAAGTTGAGAACTATTTTCAATAACAAGGAACACACTCAGATATAATAACTCAAAGGAATCCACCAATAGGAGGAGACCCCAAAACACAGTTAGGTGCCTCAGAGCCCCATTAATAGGACCCTAGAAGACAGCGGCAAGACAAAAAGAACATCAAGATTGAGGGCAAAGCGCTACCAGAACTGCTCGAATTGATCAACAACCTCGTGGAGCAGGCAACAGAAATGATGTCAGAAGCAAATGCAGATCAGGGAGATGATCAACTGGACTTGGGTGAGTTCCCAGTCGCGGTCCAAGACATGGTCTGTAATGTCTCCTTCCCTCCCCCGTAACCCGGTACTAACCCCTCCATAGGAACTCCCCCACCCCTTTTAATTTTTTTTAAATTTTTTTTCTCTCTCCCTCTCTCCCCCTGCCGTGTGTATGGCAGGGGGAGAGAGAGAGAGAGAGAGAGAGAGAGAGAGAGAGAGAGAGAGAGAGAGGGAGTGGAGTTAATGATAAGGGGGGGGGGGGTTAGGCATGCAACCCCTCCATGTGGCGGGTGGCACCGCCTTACCACCTCCTCCCTCTATAAAGCCTCCCCCTCCCTGCATCGATGACAGGCGGCCCCTCCTCCTTGGCGTACAAATGTTGCACCCCCCCCCTCGTTTGCTGAGGCAGAACGCCCCCCCCTCCCTAGACTACACATCGCCCCCCTCCTTTCTGGAACTACAGGCAGCAGCCCCTTCTCCAACCTCGACAGCGACAGCATTTCCCCCTCCACCCTGTGATCACACCGCCCTGCTGCCCAGGGGAAGAAGAGGAGAGAGAGGAAAAGAAGAAGGAGAAGAGGGAGAGAAGAGAGAGAAGGAGAAGAGGAAGAGGAGAGGGAGAGAAGAGAAGGAGAGAGAGAAGAGGAAGGAGAAGAGGAAGAGGAGAGGGAGAGAAGAAGAGAAGGAGAGAGAGAAGAGGAAGAGAAGAGGAAGAGGAGAGGGAGAGAGAAAGAGAGGAAGAGAAGGAGAGAGAAGAAGAGAAGGAGAGAGAAGAGAGAAGGCGAAGAGAAAGAGAAGAAGGAGAAAAAGAGAAAAAGAAGTAGAAGAGGAAGTGGAGAAGAAGAAGAGAAGAAGAAGAAGAAGAAGAGGGAGAGAGAGAAGGAGAAGAAAAAAGAAGGAGAAGAAAAAGGAGAAGAGGGAGAGAGAGGAGAAGAAGAAGGAGAAGAAGAGGGTGAGAGAGTGAAACTGGCCTGTTCACTGGAAAGGGCGGTAGTGTACAACCAAAATATATAAACGCTTTCACCCAATTCACAGTCCCCCACTTTACCTGAACTTAAAGACACTGAACCAAGAAGAAATACAGGAAGCTAGTATGCTCCTGTTGCAACACAAGCACCCTATTGGCCCCTAAGTCAGGCGCCCCTTGCGGTATTTCTTTATTCATTAACAAAGGGATAATCCCACAATAACCTGCCTACAAGCTGTCCTTGTACAAAGTGGAGAAGGAAACACAGCTCCAACCCGATTTCGACACCATAACGGCAGTACAACTTGACCTAGTCATTATCCCTACTCAATAGGTGCCTCCATACACCTAAACACACTCAATGAAGTGCCTGGTAAGAAATTCAACACGCTGAATTTTCCGGTTTTTGTCTTTAAACTGCTCCAAAATACATGTACAGTGTCCCTGGAGCTTCCTTGAAGCTTCTGGAGCAAATAGACACCAAAAATGTCCAAAAACCTAAACCTGCAAAAATATACAGCAGGCTGTAATTTCCTGTTTTGGGCCCTGTTTTACCTGCCAATCACTTGTCTGCGTAGCCAGCGGGCTCTCGCACCTTATGGGCCACTTGCCATTTGAATCCTACAAGATTTCACGCAAGAAATCTCAGGAAAACAGCGTTTTCTACACAAGTATCTGCTTGGGAATGCAATTAGCAAACCCTGTACCTGTTCAAGAGGCTCTTGCCTCGGCAATTATGCATAAACCCACAACACTGTACATGATCCATCAACACTGTACATAATCCATCTGCTCAGATAAGGAGAGAGTGACCTAGGAGGAGCAAGCTCAACTTCTGTACATGAGTCAGAGATGAAGAAGTACCCTCCATAGCTGATGTATTTGCAGCAATCTGCCCTCAGCCCCATGAGTTCCATGCTCCAATCTGCCCCTCATGCATTGAAACTCGTTTTTGTGCTGCTCTCTCTCTCTCTTTTGGGAATTTATGCCCACATTGTGACACATGGCATACACGTAACAATTTTCCTGTTTAAACCTTTCGGTCTAAAATTCTCTATGATCGGTGCAAAATTTGACCTCGGCACAGACCAGAGAATTAATCCTTGTGCAAAAACGAAGATAATGACGCGAACAAATTCTGGGGTCCAAAAATAGTAACTCCCTAAATTTTAGGAGTTGCTTCCATTGCATCCCCACTAGCCTTCTGACCATCTTTGCAAACTATGGCTACATCCAAATTTGCAATGTAGCTCAACTAAAAGTGAATTTCCACTGATGACCCCACATGGACTAATCTCTTGCAGATTTGTCCATCTTCACTTTGAACTAGTCTCTTCCAGGCTAGTTCTTTAACACACTTGTGCATATACACTTTCACAAGTCTCTTCCAGGCTTGTCAATCTACAGTGCCATCAGTCTCTTCTAGACTTATACTGGACCTTAACTGTCTAGTATTGACTCACTGGACATTCTTGTCCGTTTCACATACTAGCCATGCAACTCAGGCATTTAGATTTCAAGAGGGATCCTTCCAAAAAGAAAAACCAAATAAAGTAGTAATAAAGAAATCAACAAAAAGGTAATAGTTGTCACAGTCTTGTGACATACCGCCCTCTCGAAATCGCAAACGTCCTCGTTTGCATGAATGTCATACATGCTTCCAGCTAACCCAGTGAACTTACACTTGGCAGCACATTTACAACACATACATGCTATCAGTCAACATTGTGTACTGAACACACTTTTAACACATGTATGTTCTAACTGTGAAACATGGCAGACTATCATCATGTGACCCGGTACACCACAATGATATCCCCATAGTGGCAGATTCTCATTTGATGACTCCATATCACCCTGACTAGAGATCTAGTGGCCGGTACATCAAAATGATATCCCCACTGAGTCAATTCACAGAATACATGCCCGATCGAGTAACCATTGTTACAACATGTATTCAATTCAATAGAAGTAAAAACTGTATTTTTGCAAGCAATACTTACTTCTTTAGCACTGAGAAAACCATATGGACACAATAAGTGTTAACCTGTACAAAATATGTTTCTGTACATAATTTCTTTCTTGAGCAATTGTCACTTTGACAATCTATTTCAGCTTAGAGATACAAGGGGTCAAGGTAGGTTGCAAGCGAAATGCTTCAAGGTAAAGTTCCAACACATTAGGTGACTCTGCAAGTTCACCTTCGTCCATCCACTTAGCATCTATAGCTGGATAGTTCTTAAACTTAACCAAATACCTTCTAGCAACCTTGCCTTTCACTTTCCTTTCCTTGTGTGTCAGTACCTGTTCTGGAACAAGAATTTCATCAAGTTCCTCAACTTCGGGCTGTTCCTCAGCTGGCATATCTTTTGGCACATCACCCACATAGGGTCTAAGAAGACTTACATGGAAAGTATTATGAGTCTTCCAATTGTCAGGCAATTTCAGCCTATAGCTAACATCACTAATCTTCTCTATTACTTGAAAAGGCCCATAGTATTGCATACTAAGCTTAGTGAAAAGACTTTCCTTGCCTTTCCGCTTCTTTAAGCGTGTCTTTTCAAACCGCAACAGTACCCAATCACCAAGTGAAAATAACAATTCACGACGGTGATGATCAACAGCTTTCTTTTGCTTTGCCTGAGTCCTTTCAAGGGCATGCTTAACTTTCTGATACATTTCATCCATATTCTACACATACTGATCTGCCTGAAAGATCTTATCCTTTGTATGCAAAATGGGAGGAACCTTTTTACCACCTTTAACAATTTCAAAAGGGGCTTTGCCTGTTGACGAATGCACAGTATTATTGTATGCATACTCAACCAAAGGGAAATATTGCTCCCACTTTGACTTGTGCTCTGACACATAGCACTTAAGCAAATCCAAGACAGTAGAATTTGCCTCTTCTGACTGTCCATCAGTCTGTGGATGAAATGACGATGAGAACTTAAGAATTGTGCCCATGTTCTCAAATATGCCTCTCCAGAATAGACTTGTCATCCGTGGATCACGGTCACTGACAATAGACTGTGGCATACCATGATACTTGAAGACATTGCACATAAACAAACGTGCCATCTGATCTGGTTTTATCTTCTTCCTAATAGGAATGAAATGAGCTTGTTTGCTAAACCTGTAAATAATAGTCCATATCCCATCATTTCCTGTCTGTGTCCTTGGAAGATCAAAGATAAAATCCATAGCTATGATTTCCCATGGTTTATCTGGAATAGGCAATGGCTGTAAAAGCCCTGGTGCTTTTTGCTTGTCAAACTTAACCTTCTAGCAAATCAAACACTGCCGCACAAAAGCGTCCACGTCTCTTCTCAAAGTAGGCCAATAAAAGAATGTCTCTACTGCTTTGACTGTTGCATCAATACCAAGATGCCCTGCATACGGTGGAGAATGACTCTCTGTCATAACTTTCCGTCTCAATGGCGTAGTCACACATAGTCTACCATGCATCAACATGAAACCATCCTTGAGAAGATAATGCTCATGATGTTGTCCATTGACAAGCTGATCAAAGATCCTTGCAAAATCTTCATCATCAGCATATTGTTCCTTCATATCATCAAGCTCATGATAATAAGGAATTGACACAGCTAAAATTTGTGGCTTCCTTGACAAAGCATCAGCCACAACATTCTTTTTGCCTTCCACATGCACAATCTGAAAATGGAACATTGACAAAAAGTTTGCCCAACGCACACGCTTTTCTGACAGCTTAGTCTAAGTTAAGAAATAACGCAATGTCTGATGATCTGTCTGGACAACAAAATCTGCCCCAAGTAGGTAGTGTTTCCGACTAGAAAGCACATGAATCACAGCTAGCAATTCTTTCTTATAGACCTGCATAGTCTTCTCTGGCCCTCGCAAGATTCTGCTTTCATAAGCCGCTACCCGGCCATCTTGCATTAGCACTGCATCAATGCTATTGCCACAGGTATCACACTGGACAACAAATGACTTCCTAAGATTTGGCAAAATGATCACTGGACTAGAAGTCATCTTTTCTTTAAGAAGATTAAAAGCTGAAATCTCTTTCTGTGTCCACTGGAAAGAGACTCCTTTCTTCTATAAAGCATGTAAAGGTGAAGCAATCTCTGCAAAATTGCGAATGAACCTCCTGCAGTAAGAACACAAACCCAGGAAGCTTCTAACATCATGGACAGTCTTCAAATCTGGCCATATGTTCTAATTGCTTCAACCTTAGCAGGATCCATTCGAACACCATCCTTTGACACTATGTGCCCCAAGAACTGAATTTCTTCCAAGAAGAACTCACTCTTCTTGCCGTTGATAAGCAACCTATTACTGCGAAGCTCATCAAAGACTGCTTTCAAGTGTTCTCTATGCTCCTGTTCATTCTTTGAAAAGACAATCATGTCATCAAAGAATGTACCAACAAACTGCCTGTGTGGATGAAAAATCTTGACCATCATTCGATTAAACGTAGCAAGAGCATTAGTAAGTCCAAATGGCATTACCAAGAACTCATAGAGACCAAACGTGGTTCCAAATGCAGTCTTATGCACATCCTCTCGCTTAATCCTGATCTAATGGTATCCACTCTTCAAATCTATCCTGCTGAAAATTGATGCTCCTTCCAAACGGTCAAGGATGTTGTCAATTCTTGGAATGGGGAACCTGTTCTTGATGGTACTCTTGCACGATAATCTATGCACATGCGCCAAGAGCCATCCTTCTTCTGCACTAAGAGCACTAGTGAGCAAAAGGGAGATGAACTTGGCTAAATCAGCCCTTTTTCTAACAGCTCATTCACCTAGCTCAATATCTCTTTCTATTGGGCTGCACTAACCCTATACGGAGGTCTATTTGGTGGGCTACTGCCTAGCACCAAATCTATCGCATGATCCTCAGACCTCTCTGGTGGCAACTGTGATGGTAATGAGTCAAAAAATCAATCACTGAACTAAGACAAGAAAGCAGACCTGTCTCTATCTAACATAGAGAAATTTGACTCATCATTATCCTTGACATCACGTGCAAAAATCAAGTACGCAAAAAGATGATTCTTTATTACAGATGTAATGGCAGAAGCCGATACAACAGGTACAGACTCTCCTGCTTCACATCAAGCACATGAGTCTTTCCCCTATGTTCCAAAGTCAGTGTCTTGTTAAAGGCATCCAACACACCATGCTTTCTGAACATCCATGGCATTCCCAACAAGACATCACAGCCTTCAAGTGGCATGATATAAAATTCTTCTGCATCAACATAAGACTGTATATGAAGACACAACTTTCCACGAATGGGTGTCACAGACTCTGAGTGGCCAGGACATGCCAACCCTGCCTCTGCTGTGTAGCCCATCTCATCTGCTCTGATGCCCAAAGTAGAAGCCAACTCTGGTGAGATAAAGTTTGCCTTAGCTCCAGGATCAAAGAAAATGAGTACATGTTGATCCCTAACTTTACCCCAAGCTCTGCAAAGCTCATTAGCATCCGAGTGTGGCTTGTCTCCCAGCATATCTGGCACTAAACCTGCTAAAGGTTTGGGCTTCTTTCCTTTCCTGTCCTCTTTATCATCATCAGCTGGTCTCTTATTCTTGTCCGGACAATTAGACGCAATATGACCAGTCTGCTCACAGATAAAGCACTTCCTCTCAGCCATTAAAGCCTTTTTCTCTTCAAGAGACTTGTGCACAAAAGGCTTCTTCTGGTCCTTTGACTGCTGTCCAAAGAACTTGGCTGGCTTCTTCTTGAACTGCCAAGGTTTACCTGTGCTTTGAGAAATCTGAGAAACCTGTTTACCAAATGGCTTCTTTGCTGAAAATTTCTCAGATTTGTCCTGTTTAATGCTGCCCCCAAAACCATTTGACTCTCCCAGCAATAATGCATTTCCTGTGCTGGCATTCTCAATTAACTGAGTCAAAGTGGTGACCTTTGTCTTTGTACAATAATTCCAGAGTTCCTTGGGCAGCCCGCAGCAGTATTTCTCTATCTGCTCGGTCAATGGCACAACCCTATAAGAAGTGACTGGAAGCAAAGCCTCCCAAAACTTCTTGTTATAATCTTCCAGATCCTTGCATTTAGATGCATCCAAATTGTGCCAAGCTGACATAACATCGATCTCAAATTCATTGGTCAACCCAGCAGAAGCAAATACTTGCTTAAAGTAAGTCCAAGTGGCAAGAGCCTGTCCTTGCATCAACACTGTATTCCACCACTGACTAGCATTGTCCTTGAGAAAGGTGGCAGCTTTCCGGACCTTAGAAGGCTCTATAAAGTTCCCTCCTGCAAATGCAACATCAAACTGCTATAAGAAAGAGAGAGCCTTAGTCCTATCTTCAAATCCTTGAAAGATGTCAAACTGTACGGCTGCACCACCTTCCTTGTATGGCTTTGGCTTCTCATGAGCCATCAAAGGGTCCGTAGGATATGCCTGTAACATAGGAACACTAACAGGTGGCATGGAAGTTGCCGGACCACTGACTACAGGGCTTGTAGACACAGTACTTGCTTGCTGATTTTGATAACCAGCCATACCAAAAGTGCCCTGTGGCATGCAAAAACTGCCCTGAACTCCCTAAAATCCAGGCTGCATGCCTATATTGCCATACATGGGGTTTGGCATAAAACCCTGTGTACCCCCAAACCCTGTTCCTGGTACATAAATCTGGTTTCCAGGCGCATAACCAGCCATACTCTAAAATACAGATCCACCTCCAAAGTACCCAGGATGTACAGAGGTCGGTGGGAAAACCTGTGGTAAAGTCTGAAAACTGCTTCCCTGTCCATTTAAGCCAACATTTGGCTGCTATAAAGTGGCGAGCTGAATTGGCAATGCCTGTGTAACTAGCGTTTCCGCCACCTGTTCCTAGACAGTCGGAACCAATCTTGGAGTCTCCATTGACTCCACAAGCTGCCTTGGTGTTTCCACTGAATCGCAGCATTCTTACCCTTATCCTAGACCTCTACTGGATCTGAAATCTTTGCAAATTGCCCAACTTGCTGTAAAGGAAGAGAGGGCTGCAAAAATGCCAAAAATCTTGGATTCTGCATCACTTGAGTAAACATACTCACAGCAGCAACTAACTTAGTCTTGAAAATGTCTTCATCCATAGAAGAAGCCGTAAGAACTTGTGGCTCAAATAACAGGAGGAGTAACAAACTATGGAGGTCTAGAAGACTCTCCCACCTCATGAACAACAGGGATCTCCTGTGATGAAGACGCTTCCTCTCTGGTGTCTTCCTTTCTATCAGCCATAATGCACAATTCTGTGTCTACACCCAAACAGACCCTCGCTCACTCTTTAGGGAAAAAGTGATTCATGTCCCGGCAATGGAACCATGAAACCGGCCTGTTCACTGGAAAGGGCGGTAGTGTACAACCAAAATATATAAACGCTTTCACCCAATTCACAGTCGCCCACTTTACCTGAACTTAAAGACACTGAACCAAGAAGAAATACAGGAAGCTAGAATGCTCCTGTTGCGACACAGACACCCTATTGGCCCCTAACTCAAGCGCCCCTTGCGGTATTTCTTTATTCATTAACAAAGGGATAATCCCACAATAACCTGCCTACAAGCTGTCCTTGTACAAAGTGGAGAAGGAAACACAGCTCCAACCCGATTTCGACACCATAACGGCAGTACAACTTGACCTGGTCATTATCCCTACTCAATAGGTGCCTCCATACACCTAAACACACTCAATGAAGTGCCTGGTAAGAAATTCAGCATGCTGAATTTTCTGGTTTTTGTCTTTAAACTGCTCCAAAATACATGTACAGTGTCCCTGGAGCTTCCTTGAAGCTTTTGGAGCAAACAGACACCAAAAATGTCCAAAAACCTAAACCTGAAAAAATATACAGCAGGCTGTAATTTCCTGTTTTGGGCCCTGTTTTACCTGCCAATCACTTGTCTGCGTAGCCAGCGGGCTCCCGCACCTTATGGGCCACTTGCCCTTTGAATCTGGCGAGATTTCACGCCAGAAATCTCAGGAAAACAGCGTTTTCCACACACAAGTATTTGCTTGGGAATGCAATTAGCAAACCCTGTACTTGTTCAAGAGGCTCTTTCCTCGGCAATTATGCATAAACCCACAACACTGTACATGATCCATCAACACTACATAATCCATCTGCTCAGATAAGGAGAGAGTGACCTAGGAGGAGCAAGCTCAGCTTCTGTACATGAGTCAGAGATGAAAAAGTACCCTCCATAGCTGCTGTATTTGCAGCAATCTGCCCTCAGCCCCATGAGTTCCATACTCCAATCTGCCCCTCATGCATTGAAACTCGTTTTTGTGCTGCTCTCTCTCTCTCTTTTGCGAATTTATGCCCAAATTGTGACACATGGCATACACGTAACAATTTTCCTGTTTAAACCTTTCGGTCTAAAATTCTCTATGATCGGTGCAAAATTTGACCTCGGCACAAACCAAAGGATTAATCCTCGTGCAAAAACGAAGATAATGAAGCGAACAGATTCTGGGGTCCAAAAATAGTAACTCCCTAAATTTTAGGAGCTACTTCCATTGCATCCCCACTAGTCTTCTGACCATCTTTGCAGACTATGGCTACATCCAAATTTGCAATGTAGCTCAACTAAAAGTGAATTTCCACTGATGACCCCACATGGACTAATCTCTTGCAGATTTGTCCATCTTCACTTTGAACTAGTCTCTTCCAGGCTAGTTCTTCAACACACTTGTCCATATACACTTTCACAAGTCTCTTCCAGGCTTGTCAATCTACAGTGCCATCAGTCTCTTCTAGACTTGTACTGGACCTTAACTGTCCAGTATTGACTCACTGGACATTCCTGTCCGTTTCACATACTAGCCATGCAACTTAGGCGTTTAGATTTCAAGAGGGATCCTTCCAAAAAGAAAAACCAAATAAAGTAGTAATAAAGAAAGCAGAAAAAAGGTAATCGTTGTCACAGTCTTGTGACAGAGAGTCTCATAATTGAGGATGGCCCTGAAGCGGAAATCTTCCCAAGTGAATGGGAATCCCACAACCATGGACGGAGATTCGGGTCAAGATACCACCACCCATGCAAACACACTGCCAACGATAAACACTAAAGTTTCTCCCCACAATCAAGTACTGCTTCGAAGTCTTGCTTATCTCATGAGAATAGGGAATCATAATAAAATTCATATTGCATGGTTTGATAGGTAAAGAACCTAGGCATGAATCTAGTTACGACAGTTGTAATAATCATAAGATATTTCATGCTTATGGTCAGTGAAATGATAGGTAAATTTGATTAAGAAAAACGCATTATAAGATGCCGAAATGCCTGACACAAACACTTGCATGAAGAACATTCTACTGGTTAAAAATAGAAGATATTTTTTTATTATACACCGAATGGATTACCCTAGCTTGCATTTAGAAAGAGCTAGAATCTTGCATTATTTTCATGAAAAGGATTGGAACCTCGCATCGAAAGAGATAAAGGTACTCTCTTATCAAAAAAATGCAATAGCATCCTAAGATTGTAAACCAATTTTTCATGCGCAAGGATGATAGAGTACATTAAAGTAACAGTTAGATCATACACATGTCGATATATGTTAACTTGAGAGATCCTTGTCCGAACTCTAGCCGATAGATGAAGATTGGATAACCTATGGCTAATCAGGTTGGAATCTCATTAATGTACTCTTGGTGATGTACTAGCAATATGGGTTAGCACTTGGTGACCTATGATATTAGATAGCTACTCTAGGAATTGGGTTGATCTTCTATCCTAAATAGGTAGCCAGGATTAATAAAGGTCAAGATGAAATCACTTAGATCATTTAAAGGATCTAGAAGGAATTGGTTAAATTGACCTTGCAAAGCCCTAATCCAAGGGGGAGAGCGAACTTTAGGGTAGTTGATTCATGCTAAGCATGTTGCTTGGAACTGTTGAAATGGTTTTAACGAAGGTGATCTTGTCAAGATGGATTGTTGATCCAAGTTATGCTTGGTTGTTTGAAAGGTTGTAAAAGTATGTTGATACATCCAAGTTAAATTCTGGTTGTGCATGCAATGGGATTGTGATGCCTTGAAGCAAGAGGTTGTGCATTCAACTGTTTGTTAATGTGGTTTTGGATGTTAACCCAAGTGGGGTGTGATTGATGATTGCATCGCCGGGTCTGAGATGACTGATTGCCATGGAAACAAAAGGAATGTTTTCCCTAGTAATTGTTTTTAAGCTGGTTGCTTCAGTTGTGGTTGATTTCCTAAAGGGATAATTACGGAAGGATGGTGCTAGCTACCCCCCGCGAACCGCCAAACCCTAACCAAGGGGGTTGTTAATCCGCGCCGGGAATGTGGACCGAACCCACTGTGAGAGGTCTCTCCGTGGAAATTACTTGGCGTAGGAGGACGCTTGGGTGCCAGTGGGTGCTTTGGCTATAAATCCCAATGCCTCCGGGCCCTACACAAGTGTTCTATGTGACTTGAGATGGGATCTCGAGGCCTTGATACTAGTAACAAGGCGGAATCTTGGTAGGATAAACCTTCGGGTTTTATTGCCGTGAGACGAAAGGATTTTTTTGCAGAGGCAGAAAGGAACACTTAATTCTCCTGTATGGGCGGAAGACAAACATTAATCTGAAGATAAGTTAAGGAAGTATTTGATCTTGTTTTATCTTGTCTTCGTGTCAGTGGCCTAAATTACATAAAGGAACCTGTGATTAACGGGTTAATTAAGGAAGCTACTTTTATGTGTCAAACATAATGTGGTAGGTAATTAGATAACTAAACCAACCCCCAAGGGAAGCGTGGTGGATGTGACCAATGGGTCTATCCTACGGAAGGGTGGTCTCGATTAGCCGAGAGCTTTCCTCAAAGGAAATGTTAACGAGAAATGTTAGGAAAAATCGAACGATGACCTTAGACAATGTTGGGTAGAGCCCTGGTTCATACCATTTTAGGGGACCGGAATAGGACTATGCCCTACGGGCAGAGAGGTCGAGCGATGCATCCCTCTCGTTTCCCATTCTCTTTGAACCAAGTGCGGTATGAGTCTGCTTTAACCCAGTTGTGCCTGCGCAGGTGGAGCAGTTGTAGACCGACGCTAGAAGGCTGTTAGGAAGACCCAATTACAAGGAACCCGGACTTCAGGTCGATCCTAGTGGGAACGGCCGGATAAGTTCCGTTGCGGGGCAGACTCGAGAGACCCTAGTTGGCAAACCCCATGTCATTCCTTGGGAGTGCCAAGCGGCGTCTTCTAGATATATCTCTCGATGGACTGCTAAGACATGTCCCGCAATTTGAGGAGCCAACACGTTACATGGTCAATGAATACGACCTGCTGACCAAAACAGTAATCCACAGTAGGCCAGTAGAGGAGATAGTGGCTAGCCTAGAGGAAGAGAGGAAAGCAATTAGGAAAGCGCTACAGGGCATAGCAGCCTATAACCGCGAGTAGAGAGCTAGAAAGCTACAACAAGACATAGATGTGCACGAAGCGCGACGCGTGCTAGCCTTAGCAGGTAAAAGCAAGACGGGACCAAACACGGAGAGAGAGAGAGAGAGCGCTACAGGCAAACCTCACGTTGAGCGAGCTTGTGACCAAGCGGTTCATGGACAATATGGCTGCTGAACAAAGTGCAACAACACTAGCAACCTCTCGACTCTCAGGCCTAGAAATTACTCAGGAGGTGAAGAGTCAATCAAAAATCCATGTAGTAGCTAAGCAGCTAGACAATTACCAGTGGGCAAGTACCAGCCTAGTAGCGACCCGTGCAGTTTCATAGAGCATTTCGAGCAAGTTTGCGAGGCCAATGCTCTCACAGACCTTGCACAACGCTCCCAGGCGTTTGGGCTCTGCTTAGGCAATAAAGGTAGAACATGGTACACCAGCTTAGACGTGGCAGAGCGGGCAAACTTTGCCCAACTGAAAGATCTCTTCATTAAGAGATTCTCGAAAGCATGATACTCTGATAATCTCATAGTCCGACTGATGAACGTCAATCAAAAGGACAAGGAGGACATAAGAGACTATGTCACTCATGTGCGCAGCCTCTTCAAGAGAATCCCTACAAATGAGCAACCCAATGAAAGAGCTGTCTCCATCACCGTGTTCATGAACAAAATCCGCAGCGAGGAGTTGTACAAGGCTTTGGCAAGTAACTCTAGCTTGCAGCGAAACATGTTAACTAGGGTCTTTGATGAAGCAATTAGAGTGGATGACAAGCTGAGAGAGAGAAGCTCTCGAAGTTTGAACTATGATAACCCCAGTCAGAGGACCTTAGAGAGGACCACAACCTCTAGCGAGGCGCCAACCCCTAGCACACGACAAGGGGAAGAGTGTAGATCAGGGCCAGGAGCTAGCTAAGGTGAGAATGGAGCTAGCACGACTGCAAGAATTGGTAAGAAAACCAACGTGACTGCACGTCCAATGTGTGCATTGTGGCAGCAACCACCTTCTAGCTAAGTGCCAGGATCCTAGATCTAGGCCTTGCGCAAATTGTGGTAGGTTCGGCCATGATGCCATGCATTGTAGGCTGCCTAGGAGTTTCCCCTGTGTTCAACAGTACAATTCGCCATACCTAGGGAGTAGGCCGTTAATTTTCTTTGGAAGAGGAGCCCAATTGGCGCTCCCAGCACCAAACGATACAAAACTAGTCATTCCTAGGATGGAGATCAACCCAACGGGCATACCCAGGTCACCAGGACCCTACGTGACCCAGCCACCGAGTAATGCTCCAGTCCATTACGTGGAGGAGCCTAACGAAGACAAAGCCTATATGAGCCCTTACGTCTCATATGACGAAGAGGACAATCCAGTCCTAATGGACTATTGACCAGTGTCGGTGATGAAGTTAGATAGAGGTAGGGAAAGGGGATTCGCAGGGCCGACCCAAGATCCAATCTCGTGTTGGACTTGTGGTCACCCGGGCCATATCTCATTGCGTTGTCCACAGAGAGAACAAGCAAATTAAAAAAAAACCAACATCAAATGTGTTGAGTGCGGCATCACTCATCTCTTTGCCGATTGCCCTAGACGAAAGCCATCCCCTAGCTCGGCAATCGTGCCATCAATACCCTTGGGGTTGTTTGAAGTCCAGACATTCGATAGCGAGGATACACCCATCTCTCTGTATATCATGACCAGAGCACAAACGAAGCAAGCAGACACATCACTGCCAGGTCCCAACAATTTAGATGCAACCTCAATAGGAAAGAAGAGCCGAAGGAAAAGGAAGGAAAAAACTGATGCAAAGGTCACACTTAAGACTGAGGGTGCAACAATGCTAGCGACTAGCAAGAAAGTCACGGATACAGAGGCAAAGACTACCGCTCCAAAGATGGCAAAGAAAGAAAGTGTCAAGGTAAGGGAGTATCCTCATCCTAGACACCAACTCGAAGCAATAGCCAAAGTAAAAGAGTGGATAAAGGAAGCCCAAGAGCACCTCAAGGATGCTGAGCCTATCCTAGAGGATGAGATCGAGGATCTCTCTAGTGTGAGCATGCCAGTCTCGCCTGCACGACCAAGGTCGATAAACGCATCCATGCCACAGGCGGCCCCCTCAAGGCCAAATTTAGGTGCTATGGACCAGCCAATCAGTCAAGACCAATGGCCAAGAGGTACAACACTAGGAGAGAGGCAAGCAACCAGCAACCTCCTCGCGACCTTGGTAACCACCCCAGTGACTCTCAGTGTAGGAGACTTGCTCAGGCAGCACCCCACGCTGTGGTAGGAGTTAAAACACTGGGTGGAAGAACCTATGGAGCATGTTGTAGCTAACTTACAGGATCACGATACAGTCTGCAGATACCCAGCTTGACGCTGCACTCGGTGCCAAAGTCACTACATGTCAACGCTTTTTGAAAAGGCACTGAGACGCACACAATCTTGTCTATCCTAGCCCTAGGAGACGTAACACGGAAGGAAATTATAGATACTGGGGCAGGAGTGAGTGTGTTGAGCTATGCTGTGCTCCAGGCTTGGGAAAATCCGCCTGTCGAAACAGCTAGGTTCAACCTCACTCTAGCTAACGGAAGAAACGTAAGGCCATTTGGAATCTTGAAGAATTAGCCAATGAAGATTGTGGGTATCCAATTCTCCGTGAACTTCATCGTCATGAAGGGAGTGGACTATGACATTCTGCTAGACCGACCCTAGATGAGGAACGCTCGAGTCATTGAAGACTGGGGCAACTGTTTAATCTTTCTAGGAAACCGAACGGAAGCAGTTAGGGTCGAGATGGACACTTGGAAGACGACCCTTGTCGACCTAGACACCATCTCTGCCATGCTTAGAGGCAATGAGCCAGTAAGGCAGTCTTACGGGCCTTTGACCAAATACATCCCTTATCCTGAGGATGAGCAAGATTGGATGCACGTCCTAGCGACCATCGATCTCCCATTCTCCGGCGAAGAGGGGATGTACAAACAGGCTGCAAAAACTGCGAGCGTGTCGAAGAAGCCCCTAGTGCCACTCTACATGATGGCCATGAGCTCGAGCAACTGACCAAGGCCTATCTCTTTCCATGTTCCTAGCAATAGGCTAGAACTTCACAAGATCCTCGAGTATCTGACAGGCAAATTGGCCAGAAATCTCGCCACTAATGTCAAGCCTCTCAGAGACCTCCTGGACAAACCGAAGTAGAGATGGACCAAGGTGCATGATCTGAACTTACTGTACACTTGGGCTTTAGTCGCTGATAAGGAAGAAGCTAGAGATGAGAGTCTAGGAGATGATGAGCAATCAAAAGGTGGCGATTCCGATGATGAGTACGAGGACTGCCTCTCGGTTAGTGAGGATAGCAAGAAAGAAATTAACACCATAGAATACGACACCGAAGGAAGGGTAATAGAGCAGATAAGAGCAAACTCCAAGCCCCAAAGAGGGAATGCTTGCAGGGTTGAGAGAGGAGTCATGCGGATGGAGTGCGATCGCTCCTGGTTGGAGCACATTGGAGCAGTAGAGTACAAACAAGCAGAAGTAGCCCAACCACTGGCAGCACCCTTGCTTAAGATAGACGCACCCTCCGAGATAGGATTGCGAGTTTAATTCCGAATCGGAGGTCAGTACACAGAGAGTGACCTAGAGATAACCCGAACTCCTAGGACCAAACGCGCTAAGGGGGACCAACCAGTCCACCTGAGGTGCAGACAATTGAAGGAAGACGGGAAAAGACAGACGAAGAAGTCAAAGATGGAGCAGCAGAAGAAACCGCAGAACCTACCAAAATGTTTCACGAAGTTTAAGAAAGGTGACAGGGTAGTGATGTTGCTAGGGGCGAAACGACAAGGACAGTCAAGTGAGTCGATCGAGGGACCCACCAAGGTCAAGGAAGTCAACTTGACAAGGGAAAGCGAGAAGCCTCAACCTGTGTTTATAGCTGACGACCTGACCAAGGGGAAAGAGGCTGGTCTCATTGCACTCTTGCAAGAGTACGTGGGCGTGTTCGCTTGGTCCTTAGACGAGCTCAAAGGAGTGGATCCTAGAGTGGTGACGCATAGCATACCGATGGCCCCTGATGCCATGCCTATAAAACGACGACCATACCCTATGAATCCAAAGCATGCCCAAGTTGTGAGAGAGGAAATCGATAAGCTAATGAGGACAAGATTCATCTACGAAATAGAGCACACAGACTGGGTATCACCGGTCGTGATAGTCATGAAGAAGAATGGGAAGATACGAGTGTGCGTGAACTATAAGAAGGTCAACGCTACAACAAAAAGGGATAATTACCCATTACCATACACGGAGCACATGCTCGAAAGGGTAGCAAGCAAAGAGGCCTATAGCTTTCTGGACATCTTCTCAAGATACAACCAAGTGCAAGTACATCCCGACAACAGACACAAGACTGTGTTTGCTACTGAGTGGGGTGTCTTCGCTTACATCGTGGTGCCCTTTGGGTTGATGAACGCACCTGCAACCTTTCAGCGACTAATGTGCACCATCTTCAAAGATATGCTTAAACGAGAGCTAGAGATATTTGTAGGCGATCTATGCATGTACTCTAGTTGGACAGAGCACTTGGAGAAGCTGCGAGCAATCTTTGAACGATGCAGACTTCACAACTTGTCATTGAACCCCTTGAAATACCAATTCTGGGTCAAGCATGGATGCATCCTAGGGCACGTGGTGTCCAAGAACGGCATGGCCACTGACTCTTCGAAGGTCAGGGTCATTGTCGACTTGCCGCCATCAAAGGACTATAAGAAAGTTCAGTGTTTCTTAGGTCACATCGGATACTATCGGCGCTTCGTATTGAACTATGCATTGATTGCAAGACCATTGTATAACCTGTTGATCGTGTTGGACTGGACTGATGAGTGCCAACAAGCATATGAAGAGTTGAAGAAGGCTCTTACAACTGCATCAATCTTACAAGCCCCAGCCTCGAACATCACCTTCCACGTGCATATAGATGTGTCTAAATTTGCTATTGGAGCTGTCTTGTGCCAACCTAGATTACCCCATGAATTTCGCTAGCAGACAACTCACTAACACAGAGATGAACTACTCCACCACAAAAAGAAAGGGGCTGGCCATGGTATTCACTGTAAAGAAGTTTCGACACTACTTCCTAGCCATGCCTTTCACCTTTTTCGTAGACCATCAAGCATTGTTGTATCTCGTGAATAAGCCATGCACTATTGGACGCATTGCTAGATGGTTGCTTGTTCTTCTAGAATTTGATGTCTCTGTGGTGGTACGCAAGGATAAGCAGCACTACATGGCTGATCACATGTCCTGAATACCTACAGGAGAAGTTGTTGAACAAGGCATAGCTAACGATTTACCGGATGCTCATCTTTTCAACTTGTCTAGCGAGAAAGATTTTTTCAAAGTCGATCTAATGCCGTACTGGGCGGATGATATAGTCCAAGTGCTAGAGCATGGTTTGTCCGATAGACCCATCAAGAAGGCCAGGCTTAGGAGACTTATTCTGAAAATCCAACCTTACCAATTGATAACCCATCAACTTTATAGGCTAGGGCAAGATGGGTTGCTATGGCGATGTATGTGCGAACACAAAATGCACGACGTGTTGAGCGAAGCACACGAAGGAATTGCTGGAGGGCACTTCAGCGGGGATACAACAACCCACAAGGTGCTGCAATCTCAGTTGTGGTGGCCCACCCTATTCCGTGACGTTGCTAGGTTCGTAAAGCATTGCGACGAGTGCCAAAGGACTAAAGTTCCTGCACAAAAGGATAAGATGGGGTTGACCCCTATCATTGCACAACAACCCTTTGAGAAATGGGGAGTTGACTTCATTGGACCCGTCAGTCCCGCACCACAATACTCACATGCTGGATATATCATCGTAGCAACTGATTATCTCATGAAATGGGCCGAGGCACGAGCAACTAGGAAGAACGACGCTAGGCCACAGTGAAGTTCTTGTGGGAGCAAGTTATCTCACGATTTGGTTGCCCTATTGAATTAGTAAGCGACCAAGGCACTCACTTCATCAATGAGGTGATTGCCCAGCTGCTCTCAACCTTCTTAGTCATCTACAGGAAATCCTCACCCTACTACCCTCAAGCTAATGGCCAAGCAGAATCCACGAACAAGATCTTAGTCAACATCCTTATAAAGGTAGTTTCTACCTCGCAAAGTGACTGGGACAATAAACTTATGGTAGCATTATGGGCTTATCGGGCAGCCTATAAAACGGTTGTGGGACAAACGCCCTTTAGGATGACCTACGGGACTGAGGCAATTTTGTCATTAGAATTCTTTGTCCCTAGCCTGAGGATAGCAGTGCAGGAGAGATGGGAAGGGAAGGAAGCTTGGACCAACCACCTCATGGAATTGGAACAACTCACTGAGACTCTCGGCTCCTAGCCACCCACGCCCTAATTTGTGAGAAAGCACGACGAAACATGTGGTTCACGCACGTCAAACTGTTGGGAATAAAGGCCTCATGCCTTTAAATGTGCTCGGGTGTGAACACACCCTTAGCACTTGTACTTACACATATATATATCTATCTAAAAACCTAAAGATACACACTCGTCATTGTACCTACAAACATGCTCACTCTCCGCTATTGCTCTCACTCACTCTCTCTGTCTCTCCGTGCACAAAGAACACCTACTGTCTTGATCTTCATGCCTAACCTATCACTACAAACTGGTATCAAAGCTGGCAAGAGACACCTCAAGTGTTGCCGTAGTCCCGGGTGGACTCGACGAGCAGAAGTTGTCACAGTTGAGCAGTCGGTTGCGGCACGCAGGCTCGTGAGCAAGAGAGACAGTCGACTGGTGCAGAAGTGCGAAGAGCAGCAACAGTCACAACGTGCCAAGCGACTAGTCAAGTACAGGTGTAATGGGTGTCTGACACACGGACGACTGTTGACTGGCGAGTGGGGCGACAACCAATAGACGGGTCATGGGTAAAAGGCACAAACAGGTCACGCCTGACAGCATGCAAAAGGTGACGTTGCAGAGAGCTGACGACAACAAGGCATGCGGGCACCAAACACGCCACACCACCGACCAGGTGCCAACGCATGGCATCATGGGACGGCGGTCGAGTAGGCAACGTAACGTTGGTAGGTCACGCGACCCGCCCCACGCGTCAACAAGCCCCCCCCCCCCCCCCCCGGGTTTTTTTTTTTTTAATCAAAAATTCTATTTCTTCAAAATCTCCTTTGAATTTGCCTCCTCTTCTCCACGTGCTCACGCACGCATGCATAGTGTGCAAATCTGTGCAGATATAGGCCCAAAAATTTGGGGCTTTTCCCGAATTTTGGGATCTTAATGCAAAATTGTAATATTTAACTCAGAAATTGCAAGGTTGGTGCACATTTGCCCGATAATTTTGAGACTTTTCACATTTTAGTGAAATTGGTCTAGGGCTACTAGACAACCTGAGAGATTTATTCCTGGTGCAAACAATGTGGCTAATTATGTCATGTTGACTGACTGTGGTGAACCGTCTTGCTTCAAGGAAGCAATGGATAGATAGGACAGCAAGAAATGGTATAAAGCCTGGAAATGGAATCTCTTGAGAAAAATGGCACTTGGGACTTGGTGCAATTGCCTAAAGGGCAAAAAACACTTCCATGCAAATGGGTTTACAAGATGGTCACTTCTGGTTCCTCACCAAAGTACAAAGAAAGATTGGTTGCAAAGGGATACAAGCAGAAGCATGGAATTGACTTTGATTAGATTTTCTCTTTTGTAGTCAAGATGACTACATTGAGAACCATTTTGGGCTTGGTTGCAGTTGAAGATATGGAGCCGTTGAACAAGGGAAAGAGAAGATGGTATGTAAACTCAAAAGGAGTTTATATGGGCTAAAACAAGCACCAAGAGAATGGTATCATAAGTTTGATACATTCATGCAATCTCAAGGCTTTCATAGAAGTCAAGTGGATCACTACTTGTACACTAAGAAGGCAGCAGATGGCAATCTGATTATCTTGGTTTTGTATATAGATGACATATTGATTGCTGGCAAGGATACTCATGCCTTGGACTCACTAAAGCAAAGTCTTCATGGTAGTTTAGACATGAAGGGTCTTGGTGATGCAAATCACATTCTTAATATGCGAATACTTAGAGATAGATCAAAAGGATTACTCTATCTATCTCAGCAGGAGTATATCTCCAAGGTTTTGCAGCGTTTCAATATGGAGGGGGGAAAACAATTGGGGTTCCATTGCCTCCATATGTGAAACTCAGTGCAGAGGACAGCCCTACATCTGATGATGAGAAGGCTGAAATGGCCAAAATACCATATGCTTCAGCTGTTGGCAATTTGATGTATGCTATGGTTGCTACACATCCTGACATTGCCTTTGCAGTGAGAGTGGTTAGCAGATACATGGCAACCCCTCACAAGAAGCATTGGGATGCAATGAAAGGTATTATAAGATACCTCAAAGGCACAAAGGAGTTGTCCATCTGCTTTGGAAAGCAGAAGGCATCTATTGTTGGCTTTACAGATGCAAACTATGCTGGTCATGCGGATTGCAAAAAGTCCACTTCTGGGTATGTGTTTACTTTCACAGGAGGAGCAGTCTCTTGGATCTCCAAGCTACAAAAGTGTGTTGCATTGTCTACTACAGAGGCAGAGTATGTGGCTGCCACTGAGGCATGCAAGGAGGCTTTACGGCTTTCACGTTTGGTGGGAGAGCTTGGCATCACAGAGTTACCAGTTCTCCATTGTGATAGTCAGAGTGCGATCATGCTAGCACGGAATCCTGTCTTTCATGCAAAGACAAAGCACATACAAGTGAAGTACCACTTCATTAGAGATATACTTGACAGCAAGAGCATTGAGCTTGTCAAAGTGCATACAGATGATAATCCTGCAGACCTTCTCATGAAGGGTCAGAGCTGTTTGCTCATTGCCGACAGATGATGGCAGTTGAATAGATATATGTATTTCAGCTTTGTACATAACTAAACTTAGCTGATTCTTTTCTCCTCTTAAGACACATTGCCTTTAGGTGGAAGGTTGTTGGGAATAAAGGCCTCATGCCTTTAAATGTGCTTGGGTGTGAACACACCCTTAGCACTTGTACTTACACATGTATATATCTATCTAAAAACCGAAAGGTACACACTCGTCATTGTACCTACAAACGTGCTCACTCTCTGCTATTGCTCTCACTCACTCTGTCTCCCCGTGGACAACGAACACCTACTGTCTTGATCTTCGTGCCTAACTCGTCACTACACAAACAACATGACTTTGAGCAAGGAGACCTTGTTTTGCTCTACTCGGTAAAGGGCCACAAGCATAAAATGAAATTCCGAGGGTTCGGACCTTTATGAGTGTGCACCATTAGTAGGACAGGTAACGTAGAACTTGAAACCCTTGAAGGTGAGGGCATAGGCTTCTTTAATGGTAGTCGCATGAAAAAGTACTACCTTCCCACACACCCACTGCATGAGCCCCCCATGCTAGAAGCCCCTATCAATGTCCGCGTAGCCACCATCACCGAACTAGAGGACAAGGATGAAGAGGTAGTAGCACCAGCATACCTACGCATCATAGCCACCGCCTGGCACACACACTTTTGAGGTCTTGATTGACGAGGGAGCTAACTTCAATGTCTTGACTCACGCTCATTGGACCCTCATTGGTTAACCACACTTACAGCCCACCAACGCTAAACTCAGCCCATTCGGAGACAAGCCATATGCGCTCCTAGGGAAGTACAAAATTGCAATCTCTATGGAGTCTGAGAGCCTATCAGTCATCTTCTATGTATTGCCAAACACGAAGGGTCCAGATCAAGAATCGTTATTAGGACGCACTTTCAAGAAGCAAGCACACTACAACGTAGATTATGATCTGTAGCGTATTCACCTTGTCATTGGCAACGTTCAAATCGGGACAGCTTATAGCAAGGGCAGCGAGGCTCCACTCAAGCCTGCTATGCCACCAATAGAGCTACCTAGGACCAAGCCTAGGGAGGGGGGTCGTGACTCATCACAACCCACCCAGACTACAAAACCACCGCCAACAAGGGCCATCCCCAAAGCCACAGAGCCCGCGCTTAAATGGGCATCACAACACCAAAAGTGACCTACTCGTAGCCAACAAACCCAGCCCCGCAAGGCTAACGGCTATCATTCAAGACCTAAGAAACCGACACAATGCTATCAATATAGGCGCACAATCAAGCCGCAATGGATCCCCAAAGATCTGTTGCGAGCCCAAGGATACTATAAAGGCAACACCTGGATATGGGTACCCAAGAAAGGAAATCCTAGAGGCGTAGCCCAACCACGATCATCGCTTGCCACCCCCATCTCCAGAAAGTCACACTAATGCTAAGGCAGCGAACAACCAGAAAACCTGAGCTGCAAAGCCTACAGAACCCGCGACGGTTGCGGCCAAAAAACCCCAACTAATCTATCGACCCAAACACTAGCTTGATATCCCGGGATCATCTAAGTCTAAAGAGCTTGGCACCCCGGTGGCTGCGCAAGAAGAGGGCAACACACCATCTATGCCACTGGACCCACCCTCAGTACCCCAAAGCAACACTCGACACACGGATCAGACTACGGAGCTACCCTTAGACACACCACTGTCAAGTCCGCTATAGCTAGAACCATCACTACCTACCGCAGCTCCACTGCAACAACCAGTAGGTCTTAGAACTTCCTACGAGTAGCATTCATTCCTAACGGTTGCCAAGGACCTTGTTGAGAATACGAGAGATGATTTGGTGACTTCCATCAAGCTCTTGAACAACACTTTCACCACGTTCGCTAGGAGCTATGAAAAACTTGACCTCAACTTACTTGATGAACCCCTTGCCTCTAATGCTCGTTCTTTATCCTGCACTTGGAAAGAATACAAGTTCATAACCGTAAAATATCCCAAGGTCGCAAAGGAGTTGATCAATAATGGTGAAATCTCAAAAGAGCAAGCGCTCATCAGACGGCTAATAACATCATACCACAAGCCCCAAAGGCTTGCGTCACCCACTGAGCTTGAGGAACTCACGCGCCTCGTTGAATCTGACTCGTCATTCCTTCAAAAATGGTGTAACCTACGTCTCCAATGGGAGAAACGGGGTTGCCAAGTAATGAAGCGGAAGGGATGAAGATATGAGCTTAAATGGGATATATATGTTGGCTATTGGTTTAGATGTGGTGATTGGAACATTTTGTTTTAGAGTCTCCTCAAGAAAAGGTCCATTGGGAGCAAGAAATGCATATGAAATGAACTTCTCCAACGCAAATGCAACAAATTAAGTATGTTCCACCATCTCTTGTTCCTCGTTACCACAACCCAAGGCAGCCTCAAGCTACGCCAGTATATGCCCACAGCCCAATCATGGGGATATGACGTGTAAAATAGAGAACAGTAACTTCATATAAAAGGCAGCTATCTGCAGCACCACTAAATGCACACCTAAAACTACCTCTCGCAATCTGCAGACTATGCCAGGAGGGGGTGGAGCATGACGATGAGTACTACATCTGCAGATGCAGGGCCTACAGTACAGTCTGGGCTAGATACACCATACTATTCAGAGGAGTCAACCCCCCTGAGACTAGTCATGGAGTCCCCAGCCTACTGTCACAAGGGCCAATTCCTACTCAAGATCCAATGGCTGCATACATCACTACTACAGGCAAACACTCTGCAAAGAGGGGGCGATGGTTACAACTCACTGAGGAGATCAGAGAGGCACACCGACCAAGGGTGTAGGGGTACCAAACACAAAGGCTACACGAGAGTGAGAGGAGGGAGATGCGCCGACAACACCAGCACCTGACAAAGCTGAGGGATCAATCCAGATGCTACCCCTACACTATCTCATCAGGGATGTATGACATTCTATACCCACTGATCTTGACTGGCTGGAGCTAGTCATCAGTGTATCGTTATTCAGTCACACAACTAGCCATATATTACCCCATACATCCATCCCAGCTACCCCTACACTATCTCATCAGGGATGTATGACATTCTATACCCACTGATCTTGACTGGCTGGAGCTAGTCATCAGTATATCGTTATTCAGTCACACAACTAGCCATATATTGCCCCATACATCCATCCCATCCTCTTATTGCTGTATCTCTATATGGGCACTATATTGTACATCACTTTTATCTTTCTTTGCACAGTATGTCACTGATCATCATTTAGCATGTAAAGCTTGATGTCTAGTGGCAATTACCATTGTACATGGCTTTGTCTCATGTGCCATTTGCAGCCTCAACATACATTAATTTCTTTCTTTCTTATCCATCCATATCTAAATCAAAGTGTTTTTCATCAACTCCAATCTATCTCCCACACCTTCCATCCTGCACATAGGATATTATCCTAATTCTGCTGCTCCTTCTCTCAGCTTCCCAACAAAGCATTATCTTAACAAGCACAAAAGTTAGCTTCAGTATAATAAGACATGTTCCACATAAAATTTGACTCCAATATCTCTTAACAACAATGATGTGTAATATATAAAAGCTTAGCATGATTCTTCAATGCAATGACAGGAAAAGGTGTTCAAACGTAAGAACTTACAACAGCATCACCCTCCTTTCCCATAGCTATAGCTTCCTTTATGGCTTGGGATCGGTTTTCACAAACATGGAGTCTGCAACCATTCTGCAGAGTACGATAAATAGTCTTATCTTGCAGCTGCTGAAAATCCTTCATTGATATCCCAACCCCACGCAGCATATCATTAAGTATGGAACCTGTCAACAGCAAACATTCACATTAGATTGTGCAGCAAAATTTGTCATTCTGTTGCAGTGCAATGTTCACATAAGAGCATGTAGAAGGTTGAAAGAGAAAACATCAATGTCTACATCTATAAACAAGCAAGAGAAGCAAACCAAGGTACAAAGCCCTTCCACATTACAACACTAAACCTAAACAAAGGAAATATATTGTCCCTAAAGAGTTAACCAAGACCAATGCCTTACAAGGGTCCTCTGTCCTTGGATTATCTGAAGTAAAAACGCAAACATCACTTCCTGCTGCTGCAATCTTAGCCATCATCGGTCGCTTCCCTTTGTCACGGTCACCTCCACACCCAACAACTGAGAGCCTTGTCAGGAAAATCACACATTATCAGGCTAGTAAGTTTTCCAGAAGTTGACATTTTTATGTCATGTGCATCCAACAGCCAGACTACTTGGCAGTGAAGGCTTGACATGTGAAACGTCACATATTAAGACACCGAAATACACCTGTAAGCACTCGCTGTGCACCACACTCTCTAATCGTATCCAGTAGCCTTAAGAGAGCATCAGGAGTATGGGCATAATCAACTAGAACTGCAAAATTTTGTCCCTCGCTGATTTGTTCACACCTTCCTGGCACTGCTTGAACCTGTTCAATGCCTCGGATGATTTGACCTAATGGCCCATTCACAGCAATCCCAACAGCAACTGCTGTAAGGATATTACTAACATTATGCCTGCCAAGCAAAGATGAGGAAATACATGCTTTGCCATGCGGCGTGTCAATCACCACTCGTGTGCCAAGTGAAGACAAATACATCTCTGAGGCAAACACGTCGGTATTTTGACTTTGCATAGAGAAGCCAACTAAGGGAACATCATCATTGCCTTGACTGACAAAGTAAGAAGCATGAGGGTCATCCATGTTAACAACTTTTCTATGTTGTTTGGGGCTGACCATTCTTGCAAACAGTCGTCCTTTCGACTCTCTATAGTGTTGCTCAGTTTTATGGAAATCCATGTGATCCCTGGTCAGATTTGTGAACACCGCCACATCAAAATCCACATGTTTGCAGCGATCAAGGGCAAGGGCATGTGAAGACACTTCCATAACACACATATCTGAGCCATTATGCACCATTGTTGCCATAAGCCTTTGCAGTTGAAGAGCCCCAGGAGTTGTGTGAGTGGCATTATCCAATATCTTATTGGCATTGACATAGTAGGCTACTGTTCCAAGCAAACCCACCTTATGTCCCAACGCTTCGAACATGCCTTTCAAGAGGTACGAAGTTGTAGTCTTACCATTGGTGCCAGTGATGCCAACCACTGTAAGTTTCTGAGAGGGGTTGCAGAAGAATGCTGCAGCAAGAGCTGAAATAATGGCATTGGTGTCTTCAACCTGCACCACTGCCTGCACATTCTTTGGCACCAGAACATCCTTGCTTATGATGACAGCCACTGCACCATTCTGGACTGCCTGAGAGATGTACGAATGGCCATCCACGTGAAACCCTTTGCAGCAGACAAATAGATCACCAGGCACAACCTGGCGAGAATCCTCCTGGATGCCGGCTATTACCACAGATGAGCTGCCGCAGACCTTGATTGGCACCACTCCAGCCGCGTCTAAAAGCTTGTCTAGAGTGGTGCTGAATGCAGGCACTTCAATGTGCCGGTCATCATCATCATCAACAGCAGCAGCAGCAGCAGCAGCAGCAGCAGCAGCAGCAGTAGCAGTAGCAGCGTCATCACCACCATGAACCATGGTGGAATGATCCGGTTGCAGCTTGGCAATGGCTATTTGATTCGTGATGGCTCCTTTTCCTTTCTTCCCTCTTTGTTTCCAGCGCCAAGTGTCACCATGCTTAGGGAAAGCAATGTAAGGTCTGACAAAACGTACAGATCCTGGAATCCACAGAGAAGGTGATTGGGAGAGACGGATATGCCGGCAACAAGATCCCATACCGTCGGACCCGCGGACAGATCACATGCAGATGTGCGCGAAAAGCTCAGGTGTAATTATTTTCGTATTCTTAGCACCACTTCACCTCGTGGACCGTGGTGAAGTAAGCATACTGAAATCATGACAATGGGCTCGTCACGTAGTGGATGGAGAGTGGAGAGAGGGTTAAGGCCCGTTACACACCGGGCTATGGACGGACAGGAGGTACAAGTTGTCCATTACATCGTTTACACACTAAAGTACGCCCATGAAGTTTACGAAAAGAAGGCTGGCCCATTGGTAACGATTGAAGGGTGTGAGAGGATTGGTAGGGGTTCAATTCTTGTCAGTCGCTAAGGTTACTTTTTGGAAAAAGGTGTTGTCGTCTTGTTCATGGGACGCGCTCGAATTTCGGGACGGGAAAGATCCCCCGCCTAGAAGTGTCCGCCACCCGCAAAAATTGGGCCCAATGGCCTTTCGACACGTAGGGCAACGGAAGGTTCTTTTTATACCTTACATCCGTCCGCAGCTCGGTGTATATCCGGCCTAAGTTCTGAGGGCGTGTGTGCTCGATCCTTCCATCCCGCATCGCCTACGGAACTTAGAAACATTATTTATGAGAAAAAATATATAAGAATCATCTCTGTTATCATCAACTCTATTGCTATTACACCATTACCATGATTATGGGTAGAGATGAAAAAAATGCTAAGGCAACTAGGCCTAAAGACCAAAGAATTGAAGAGCTAAAAGAGCAATGAAGCTAGAAACAAAGACAGAGCACGACAAAAGATGAGATGCAAGGCAGACAAATGAATATGATGACAACATCACCTTAACACATTAGAGATTTTTTTTTTTGTGTAAATCCAACTATTCATTAATGATTACTAGGCGCTCCGCACCTAGACTCAGCCCGGCATTCGTGCCAGCTTTCTCCCAGCGCTTCACATCAGGATGTGAAGCACAAATGTTTTAATTTGTTCACACATTCTTCCACTTAGTAATGAATCAAATAGTCTTGCAATTTTTAAACTTCATTATAAAATCTAACAATTCAATACAATAACCTTGATTATCTCAACCATAATAATTGGAAAACATAACTGAAGCAAAAGTGATTTTTAAATATCACTGAAAGAATTCCAACTATAACAACAGGTAAATGGAAAAGAAAGTATATAATGTTTTCAAAAAGATAGTTGTACTGTCGAAAATCAACTGTCGAAAAGAAAGCTTTCTCTTCTTAGATGAATTATCAACAATGGATCTAGCACAGGGAACATATGTGGGTGAAGCTGTGACATGCCCCGCCCCAGATTGTGCTGCAACATCTAAAAACGAAAAAAAAAGACTTTAAAAATAACAATATTAAATTTATAAACCAAAACATTAATGAAAATGGTGAGTAAGTATTACCTGGGGATGTGATATGATTGGCTCTAACATTAGTAGAGCAGTCAGCGGAATTTGGATGAAACAGATGCAAAGTTACAAAACATGATAAATCTTGAAACTCCCATTTACTCCAGTCATTCGGTATGTGTTTAGTGTGGGACCGAGATATGAAGTACTCAACATCTGTTTGTCCAACATAGTAACATTGAATCCATCCAAAATATAAAAATTCTAAATATAACGGAGTGTTTCCATTAGTAAATCCATCATTGGGTAATCTTTCGATTACCCTAGCCAAAGTTCTATGGATAATATCATCCGTAGCAATAGTTTGCAATGCTTCTTGAAGTCTCATTTGATAAGGAGAGGCACGATAATATTCAAATACTGTTTGGGCCATCTATCAATAAAATTTAGAAAACATAAAAATTAGTAATATTGATCAAATTTTTAAAAAATGAAAAAAATGACTTTACAATATTGAAATTAGAAGACCAATTTAGAAGAGAAAAAGAGTTTGTAATGCATATTGTATAAAAGAACTTTATCCATACATGAGAGATATGATTAAAACATTAAAGTATTAAATCAGAGAAAATAAGTTAAACTTGCTTTTCATCAACAAAGAACTCACTACTGAAAAAGAGCATAAGAAAGTACAACACTACATTTTATAGATATGTGAACAAAGAAGAGAAAAAGGCTTTGATTGTATTGAAATAAAAACATTATGCAAATATAATATGAGAGAACAAACATTACACTTTTGAAAAAATAGAGGTTACACTACTTTCTGTAAAACTTCATTATATACAATATTGATGGTACCATTTACCATGTCCTCTTTCTCATTAATCAAGACTTTCAATCTGTCCTCCAGAGACTTTACTCTTGAGAAAGCAACATAGAATTGACCATGAGTAAAGACTGGGGTTTTTAGATATATGCCCAAACCTGATAACATTTGGCCTTGAGATTTGTTGATTGTCATTGCAAACGCCAAACGGACTGGGAATTGCAAGCATTTCATTGAGAAAGGAAGTTCCAGTGTAGTTGGGATGAAAGTTATCCTCGGGATAAAAACTCTGTCACCAATATTGGTCCTTGTAATTATCTCTGCATCAATGACCTTGTTATTGAAAGCCTTGCATACCAGCCTAGTACCATTGCATAAACCTTTAGAAGGATTCAAGTTCATGAGCAATATTATTGGAGCATTTACTTTGAGCAGCAAGATATGAGGAGGAATACCTCCACCGAGGTCAAGGGAATTTAGATATTCCACAGAATAGAGGAATGAGTTCTCCTAGGTTCTATCCACAGAATCAGCACTGTAGTATTGTTTAACCTCTCCCGGCATCAGTTGCAATGCATGATTGTTTATCATTTCCACATCATTGTTTCGAGGTGCAAGAATGGCACGTCCACTAAAGAACGTTTTGTAATCAATTACACAATTCATTTCACAATAGACAAAATTGATCAAGTCTTGCATAGATCCTCCCTTTAACAACAATGCAGGTGGAATTTGCAATATATTATTAGTATGTGTCAAATCTTTTCCATCTCCAATGTCTTGCAACCATGCAACAAACTGATCCTGATCTGATGCGACCCGCATATTCTGTGTAAGTTTTAAAACATTGAAATATTGCCATAAATTGGAACAACATATAGCAGCACCGGCAATATCCTCACGGGTACCCTTTGGTACAACAGGTAATATTTACCTAAAATCTCCACCTAGTAGAATAACTTTACCACCAAATGGCATATCACACTGCATTATATCCTTTAAAGTTTTGTCCATTGCCTCAAAGGTATTACGATGCAACATAGGAGCTTCATCCCACAAAATAAGAGTTGCCTCTTTTAACAATGTTGCAAGGTGACTTTGAACATGTATTTTACATGTAGAATTATTATCTGCTTGCAATGGAATTTTGAACTTTGAATGGGCAGTACGACCATGTGGCAAAAGCAGTGCAGCAATACCAGAGGATGTTGTAGATATTGCAATGCAACCTTGACTGCGAAGCTTTGCAAGCAAACATTTGTATAGGAATGTTTTTCCAGAATCGCCTGGGCCATCTAAGAAAAATGGTTTACCCAAACCACTATCAATAGCATTCATTATTGCCATAAAACAATTTCTTTGTCCATCATTCAACAAAGCTTGCATTGTTAAGAAGGTATTCTCTTGTTACCTTATCATATAGTTGTTCATCAAGGACCAAAGGATTTGTGTACTCTTGCATTGTCATCTCAGGCAATCCATGATACTCTGCCAAATTGCATCCATGTTGATCTAAAAGTTGTTGAATATGCATCAATGCATGATTATTGGCCTCATCTTGCATATCAACATTTTGTCTATTTTGCAAGGAGAGTCGATGTTTTTATATCCTCTGTCAGCGGACCTAAGAACTCTTCCCATAGAGCCCTAGATCGGGCAGGCAAACAAAATACCAAGATGGATGCAAAAAAATTTCTTAATTGAGCACCGATTTGCATCAATGCAGCTTCATGCAAACACATTTGCCATTCATCATCTGTTTCTAACATTCCTTTTGCAATGCAAGCCTTCTTAAAAGTTGAATATACCACATTATCAACCGTACGCAATGCCTCAAAGGATGTGCACCCCTTGCATACAGTGAGTAGTAGGCGCAAATAGTATTTTTCTCCACACGTAGGTGAAACAAAGTATATTCAACCACATGTGTTTCCTTGCTTTCTCTTTGTCCACATTTTTTTGCGTGCATTCCAAACCCAAAACATTGGAAAGTCTTGATAGAGAAATGTTGTTAGCATCAGGGTGCAAACGATTGCATGTAAACCATTCTGTGAGAGTTGTTTTTTGAGCATTTTCATTTTGCACCACATCACAAATGTTATCAGAGTCATGAAAGGAAACAATATTCTCTCTAGGTAAATGTATTTGCAATCGTTGAATATCGGGTTTCTCATCATGAAGTTTGAATTCAAATATTCGCCAACATGCTTCAGAAGCTGAAATATATAGTGCATCTAAGTACCTCTCAATCTCATCAATATTTTGTGCATCAATATTTTTTATGTCAATATCATTGGTTCTGGAACACGCGTACTTGTAAACCGAATGGTTGCTCGATCATGGCCCTTATATACATATTTATACAAAAATTTGACAACTACAATTGTTGAGCAAACCTCAACATTTATGTGAGCACTATACTTGGAACTCAAATAAGGATTGTAAGGCACTATCCATTGGTTATCCAAGAGGTTACCATTAGCATTATGGGTCCTTCCATCCTCTCGACATATGTATAAAGGGTAACCAGTTTTATCAACTATAGTTGTATGTATAAACTTTTTTTGGATAATCCTTTATACACTTTCCGTCCACCATGCAAGCACTTTTTGGATTGAACTCACCACACAGACCATGTATGTTACATTTAGTAATAATTCGATACAAATCCGAAAACCTTTCCTTATCAGGTAGCTCAACGCACACTAGTCTATCATAATGACGTGCTTCTAGTGGCTTAAAGCATGGTTCTAATATCAAGAGGGTATGTGAATGAGGCAAGCCTCTCTTTTGGAATTCTATGACGGACACATATCCAGCAACTTTACCAAACAACTCCTTTTTCACTATCGACTGCATCATGTCCTTATGTTTCAAATGAAAAACTCTAGCAGTTAAATCTAGTCGATCATGTGCAATTTGACCAGGCAACAAAGCATCTGTAATTTCAGACCACTTAGGATTGCATGTCATGGTGATAAACAAATCAGGTTTACCTTTGCTACGCACAATTGCCATAGCATCTTGATATAATTGGTACATGAATCTTGGTCCACTTGTAAAGCTAGATGGCAATACTATTCTCCTGCCCACACCAATCCCAACAATATTAGTATGCTCAACTACATATGAACCATTGACCATATCAGCCAATCCCCTATACATTTCAACTCGCAATGTTGCTTGATTACGACGACACCAAGCCAATCTACATTGTTCAATGCTACAATAAGCATCGACAATGTATTGTTGTAGCAAGCGACCACCACGCAAAAGACATGCATTAGTATCATCTCGAATTTGAAGTCGAAAAGCGTAATACTGCATTTGAGTGACACAATCTTTATTTGCAAGATTATTGGCATTAATATGAGCATCCATAAATGCATATGGAACTTTAGTATGCCATCCATCCTCTCCATTTGGAAAAAGAAGAACATATAACAGTGCCATATATGCCTTGTGTAAGTTAGAAATATAAATGAAGTGGCCTTGTCATGTGCGAACTTGAATGCTACGATGATCAAGTGTATCATCATCACCTTGTCCAGGCATGATTGCAGCAACCTCACTTGCAGTGGGAACTGAATATGATCTAGAGGTGGATCGATTTTGAAAAATGGACATTCCTATTTCTACTGATGGATTGCATTGCAAGCTTGCACCAACTGCTATAAAGGCATGTGCGTAAGCATTGTGATCATGCATCATTTGTTAAAGCTCTTGTGGTAAGTCTGGTAAATGCCCAGGTAAAACCCCCATGCGATTCAATAACTCGTGATCAGTGTCATAAATATAAAGTTGTGCAAACTTTGGTATTTGTTGTCCATCCTCACTTGGCAATAGGGAACCCATCTGGTGATATACTGATCCATGAACTCGAAAAGTATAACCATTTCCATTTTGAGGCAAAAGCTCATCAATTTTTGCACCCATTGAAACAAAAGCCAATGCGCTATTATAAGCACGTATATTTTTTTTTGAACTCTCTGCTTTGTGGATGTGTGCCATCAAGCAAGTTACATAGAGGTTGTGGTGGCTGCTGTAGAGGTGGTAAAATTACTTTCCCTTCTCTATAGCAATGCTTTCCAATCGAAGTTGTACGAATTGTTTTAGTTTCATCGTGCCACAACTTAGCCATGCAACGGTGACAAACCTTGCAAAAGGTACCAATTGCATGCAAATTTGGTTTTTGGAAGAGCAAAATTGTTACTGATGGATGAACATCCAAATTAGGTGGCATGTCATGGAGAATTGAACAAAATTCCACCATTTTGAGGTAGAAATATAGGAGCTTGAATACTGTACTAGTCATGTACCATCTCAGTACTTGCACCTGCATTATGGATAGCTTCATTCTCTTCTTGAATAATGCGAGGCAATTAAACATCTAAGGACAGTAATGGTGCACCAGGCATTTGAGCACTTATATCAATTGTATTTGTTGTAGTGCGATGCAATTGTTGTAATTGCATTCTTGCTCTTGCCCTGTGTCTACGTTCAGCTCTAGTAGCATCAAGCATTTGCCTACAATTTCTTAATCCACCATCTGGATTATTTGTGTTTCCATTTCTTTGTCGACTTGTGCTATGTACCCCCACTCTGAAGGGTAGCAACTCATGGTTATCCAACATCTCAACATCTATATTGTGGATAATTGCATTGTCTCCTTGATGAATAGGAGGTGGTTGAACTTCCAACAACAACAATGGTGCAACTGGCATTTGGACACTTGTAGCTTGGATGCCATTGTATCTATCTCTATCTATGGTAGCATGATGCAGTTGTTGCAATTCTGTTCTAACTATTGCCATGTGCATACATTCAGCTCTCGTAACATTAAGCATTTGCCTACGCACACTCAAGCCACCATTAGGATTGTATTGTCGAGTTGTGGTAGACATCTGAACCTCAAAGGATACCAAATCATGAGCAGCAGAGTGAGATGCAGCGTGAAATTGATTGGTTTGATATAGCTGATTTGGGATTTGAACATCCATATAGTTTCCATTTGCATGATGTTGTTCATACATATCTCTTGCATGGTCACGAACATGTAATTCAGTCCTAACTCTTGCAACGTGCTTACATTTATGTCTACTAATTTTGGGCATTTCCCTACGTGCACGTAATACACAATCTCTAGGCACAGAATGTGTTGGAAGTACCATTGTCGAGAAAAACCTGAGATAAAAAGAAAAAGGTACTTTGATATTAGTAATTACATACTTTTATGACCTAGGCGTACTAAAATTTCTTCCTATCTCTTAGGGAAGACTTTAGCAAAGATATACCTCAAGATAAATTTGTTCTAAACACTATTTCAATATAAAATTTGAAGATTATAACATCATATAAGCGACAATATAATCTTACATGTGCAAGAATATAAATTGAAAGAGCATATTATGTCATTATCATGGGGCATACAAAAGTCCAAATCACATGAAAATTCTCAAATCCAACAATAGAATGGCATATCTATCGGAGGATCCGACAAAAAGTTATTGAAATCCTTAGATATGCTAAGAGAACTATGCATTGGATGATGAACTCATTTGACGATTCAATAGATTCAACACTGCAAAGAACCTATTGAGGCAAACTTTTAGAGATGTGACATGCACATCGAGGCAAATGCTCTCAGGTGCAAGAATGCTTGCATTCTTTTGAGCCAGTAATTCACACACTCCATCCTCTATACGATTATTGCTCTTAGCAAGGTCTCGCAACTTTTCTGCATGGTCTTCCAAAGCACACCCTGGCCAGTGCTTGCGAACCAACTCATAGATTTCTCCTATATAGTCCTTTATTTCATCTATCTCGTCTTGCAACATTATCCCATCAACCAAGCCTCCTTCATATTTTTCTGCCAGGATTTTTTCGATCCTTTGAAGGCGATCACCAAAGTTTTGATAGAAGGAGTTCGAAGCTCTTTGACATTTGTTTAAACTCTTGATTTGCTTCTCAATTGCATCCAACCGATGCAAGACCTTTAGGGATACAACGGAAGTGTTGTGTCCTTTGACATGTTTGAGGGCATGCCGTACTGACTTCCTCCTAGCCATGTCTTTGGCTTTACGCACATTCATTCGTGCATTGGGAGTACACAAAACAATGTCTGGTACATGGACATTATTTCTTGCATTAGATGTTTTAGCATGCTCCATACTGCCATGGTTACACAAAGTATTAAGAGATCACACACACAAAGAGAGAGAGAGAGAGAGAGAGAGAGAGAGAGAGAGAGAGAGAGAGAGAGAGAGAGAGAGAGAGAGAGAGAGAGAGAGAGAGAGAACATATTTAAAAAGTATACTTTCATGACGTAGGCGCACCAAAGTATTACAATATTTATGCATATATGAGAGAGACACAATGAGACTATGTCGAGAAAATATTTGACACATCTTTTTCTCCACGTCAAAGCATGAATATCCATACACACATGAGGGACATCATAAAAGCATTAAACTATTAAAGTATTCAAGTATTAATTACAACTTAAATGAATAAAATATTAATTAAAATATTATTAACACATATATACATATGAATACATACTATTAACACAAACATAATAATGTTATCACACATTTATACTAAAACACATAGACACATTAATTAATCAAACACTTAAAATACGTAATACATCTTAACAATGTAATGACACACATAACACATTAATTAATAACATGTATAAACACAGTAAGAAATAATATTAGCACACTTTCATATCAAAAGACATGACATGCATACATTAATAGTAACACACTTTCATATCAAAGGACATGACATGCATACATTAATAACACGCATAATACAAATTATTTAATAACACACATTCATTTTTAAATGCATAGTACACATTAATTATTAGCACATATAAACATATGAATACATACTATTAACACAAACATAATAATGTTATCACACATTTATACTAAAACACATACACACATTAATTAATCAAACACTTAAAACACGTAATACACCTTAACAATGTAATGACACACATAACACATTAATTAATAACATGCATAAACACATTAACAAATAATATTAACGCACTTTCATATTAAAAGACATGACATGCATACATTAATAGTAACACACTTTCATATCAAAAGACATGACATGCATACATTAATAACACGCATAATACACATTATTTAATAACACACATTCATTTTTAAATGCATAATACACATTAATTATTAGCACATATATATGAATGCATACTTTCAACACAAACATAATAATGTTATCACACATTTATACTAAAACACATACACACATTAATTAATAACACACTTCAAACACGTAATACACCTTAACAATGTAATGACACACATAACACATTAATTAATAACATGCATAAACACATTAGAAATAATATTAACACACTTTTATATCAAAAGACATGACATGCATACATTAATAATACGCATAATACACATTATTTAATAACACACGTTCATTTTTAAATGCATAATAGACATGAATTATTAGCACATATATACATATGAATACATACTATTAACACAAACATAATAACGTTATCACACATTTATACTAAAACACATAACACACATTAATTTATAACATACTTAAAATACGTAATACACCTTAACAATGTAATGACACATATAACACATTAATTAATAACACGCATAAACACATTAAGAAATAATATTAACACACTTTCATATCAAAAGACATGACATGTATACATTGAAAAACACGTAATACACCTTAACAATGTAATGACACACATAACACATTAATTAATAACATACATAAACACATTAAGAAATAATATTAACACACTTTCATATCAAAAGACATGACATGCATACATTAAAAAATTAAACATGCAATAAATTAAAATATTTAAAATTTAACTTTTATACCTTTGAGAGAGAGAGAGAGAGAGAGAGAGAGAGAGAGAGAGAGAGAGAGAGAGAGAGAGAGAGAGAGAGAGAGAGAGAGAGAGAGAGAGAGAGAGAGAGAGAGAGAGAGAGAGAGAGAGAGAGATGCACCTAAGAAGTATTGACGATGACGAAAGAGTAGAGTTGATGATGAAAGCAAATGTACAAAAAACTGCATGGAAAAATGAAAATGATGTTAGAGAGTAACGTCAAATATATTTAAGTGCATCATAAACATTGGCAATGTAATAATGCACATTAATTATTAACATGCCTACACACATCCCCCTCTCTCATTCTTCACAATAGCATGCACACAACACACACGCACGCACTTGCACACACACACACACACACACACACACACACACACACACACACACACACACACACGAGATATCCTTACATTAATAACTCCCGTGCTATAGACTATAGAACCACCATTTCATATACCCCCGTACATTAATAACTCCCATGCTATAACTCCTGTACATTAATAACTGATGCTAATCCTTGCCCTTAAGAAACTCAAACCAAGGTCTATAGCTACTCTCCTAAGATGCTAACCCTTTCCCTTAAATAAACTTTACTTTCCTCACTTCTTTCCCATGCATTATAGTTTTCTTTTCCCTTTTTTCTTAGTAAGGAACTTAAGACCACTTCATGGTAGCTTATTACATGAAGGTATCACAAAGAAGCATTGAGAAAGGAACAAATCTACCAACCTCCTATATCATTTGTTGGCCATGAAAGTTTTGCCTCTTATGTAAATATATTTCTTGAATTTGATTGTTAGTTATGAAAGATGCATTTGCTATTTTGAACTTTGACCTATTTAAGAAAGTTATAGAAACGGCTACCATTACACAAAAGGACTCACCTAGAAAATGAGACCTAGAGCTATACTTTATAGTTTATAAGCTATCAAATATAGCTTTTAGAAGGAACCTAAAGAATGCGACCTAGAGTCATGCATTGAATATGTGAGAAATCCTATGTGGACTTTCTAGAATAGCTTCAAATTGTGGGACTCTTCTTTCCAAAAATATTTTATTGAGCCTACTAAACTTTGAATTCCTAAGTTCAATTTGAAAAAAAAAAGTCATAGCACTTGATGAATATTAACCACTAAAATCATCCTTATGATGTAAAGATAAGATAGAGAATTTGAAACCATGCAAGCATTTTTCACATGGGGGTTTTGGTCTTGCACATGGGCTAAAACGCCTATTATACATTCCATTCAACTTTAATGTAGCACAAATTCCACATGTGTGCATGCATGCACGTCTATTTGTGACCTCCTCATAAAACCAATTAAACATTCTTTTCAAGGGAAAGATAAATTTCCTATTACAAAAAGCCCTTGAGACAAAGCATCCCAAAGCAAATACAAAGTACAAAGCAACCTTATAAGGGACTTCCATACCAAAAATTAACTTTGCTTATGTCAATTATTGCATCTGATTAAAATTATTAATAGACCTTATGGAAGGCATCCAATGATTTTCTTGTTCAATGCCATTAGAAAGATAATGACTTGATATATTGTTGGTAAGAAAAGCAAAGCCTTCTCTAAAAACTTTAATAAGTGATAAGGACACATAAGGTTTCAGACGATACCTGCAGCAATCGCAGACGATACTCACAACAGTGGCAGACGATACTTGCAGCAGCTCTTTATATAGAGCTGGTTGCTGCAGAGCTCGCCACGCAACCCGAGGATCGCGATTCGCCCCCACGCAGCTCACCACGCAGCTCGAGCTCAAGGACGCAGCCCGAGGATATGGATTCGCCGGAGACGAGGGCGGCGGGCACATCAACGTGTGATTCGCGGGCGAGGGATGCTAGACGCGTGGCATGCCCACGGAAAGTCAAGGGGGGGTCGGGGGCTGCCACGTGGCAGCAGCCCCCGACCTCCCCTTAATATATAGTAAGGATAAATCTAACTACCAAGTTCTTCTCCCATGTGGCATCGTATTGCCAAAAGTTAAAAAGTGAAAATATCCTACAAATCTATGAAGGCCCTAGGCATTGTAAATAGAGAAAGAGGCAAAGGGTTTAAGGGTGTCCATCTAAATGAAACCTATGTATATAAAATCTTATCTTATTATTATTCTATATATTATGAGAACTTTCTCTTGGGAATTGCGAATCAACGAGAAGGCTCGCAAGCCTATGTGGCACAAGGCAAAAGAGTTTGGTATTCAACATGGTTTTTTCTTTAAGGCTGATTGGGGATTATATTTATTTTTTGTCATCTCCCCCACCCTCTCTCTCTCTCTCTCTCTCTCTCTCTCTCTCTCTCCCCATACACACACGTATACAAAACATGCTCCATGCCTAGATTTCGGTGTTCTCTTAGTGCTTTGCACCAAAGTTCGAAAGCACGTTTCATGTGGCAAGAGGGTTCATGGGAGGTTGATATAAGGAACATAATCCAAACTTTGAAAGATTTGGTAACTTAGACTAATACAATGTTGAATGCATGAAAATGCAATATATGAGAATGTGACACTCACTTCCAGATATGGAGTGGAAGACCAACATTAATAGGATTAAGCCTAAATTATATCTTCGAAGAACCCTTATGACTATTTCTCAAAGTTTCTCAAAGATAAACAATGTAATTGTGATTTCTATTCACATTGAGCCTATCATGGCATGTATATTATCCTCACACATTCGGCCTATCATTTAATGGTGATTTCTATTCACATTGAGTCTATCATGCCATACATATTATCCTCATATATTGGCCCTATAATATTATATAAATCTAAAAATTCATAAAGTATATTGAAAATTACTTTTTTTTCTTATTCTTCTAAATTAGTTAAAATAATAATATATTAGTTAATAGTAGAGATTATAGTTATATATTTACATAGTATATATATATATATACACTAGTATCTTTATTATAATTATTTTTAATAATAAATTAATAATTATTATACATAATAGTTAAGTATTAATATCATAATTTAAGTATTATACATATATAATACCTTAAATATAATTTACATAATAATATTCAATTGTAATAACGTATGATAGAGAGAGAGAGAGAGAGAGAGAGAGAGAGAGAGAGAGAGAGAGAGAGAGAGAGAGAGAGAGAGAGAGAGAGAGAGAGAGAGAGAGAGTCCTCCTTACTTATCAAGAAAAGAGGGAAAAAATATAGAAAAAAGGAGGGAAAAAGAGAATATTTAAGTAAGAAAACAAGTAAGTGTATCTCATACACTTAGTGGTGTCATCCTCAACTATTAGAGCACTATGTGTCCTATGGCACGCTATTATGGGATTTTATATTTACAGTGTGAAAAATGGAGATGTTGTGGATCATGTAGGTTTGCATACTTGGTCTATAGGAGCTTCAAGATGACAGGTTACATGACATAATGCAATGACTCTTTAATTTCATTTTGCTTAGATGTCACTTAGTTCAACAAGTCTACTAGGTTTGAGCACAGGACATGGTATATGCCTTTGTTAGTGACTTAGGTAACTTAAGTATGATATGTGAAACTTTGGAGTTATGTGGGAGAGAACAGAGCCTTCAGTGTGAAATGCGTCGCCAATCACGGGCGTGGGTTGCACAAGGAGAGTGTTGGACCATAGGAGGAGCTTCCAAGAGCTTGCAAAAAAAGCTCAACTTAAGGAGGAACGGGAAAGATTAAGGGGAGGAAGGTAAAGTGTGTCTTTGATATACATTTTGGGTGAGAGGAAGAGAGCTATTGTGATGTCCTGAACAGGGAATCCATGACCAACAAGGTCACTTCTTGCTTCGTCTTCACCCTTATAGCTTTTCTTGATGCCTAGATCTTGGTTCTTGCTCTCATGATCTAGTGTACCACTTGGGATAGCCAAAGGTGTGATTTTTCTTGGTCTATGGACTGTTTTAGACTATTCAAAACTGTCGTAAACATGGCAGCCCATAGTCCACTCAATTTGAAAGAGCTTGCAAGTGATTTAAGTGAATGTATGTATTAGGTACAGCCCCTAAACAATAGGCAACCTTGGGCATTCATTAGAGAGGCTTATGATTTGATTTGTGTGCATTTTGGAGCCTTGTTTGAAGGCTGGAATACACAGATATTGTCAGGGCTGAAGTGCTTCTTTGGTTTTGACAAGAGCATTTGATTTGTGTCTTGGTTGTTGTGGCTTCTACCACTACTAGTTTGATGTTTGCATGTAATTTTGAGGTGAATATCTATAGCAGTCAATGGATGGCAGCAGCATGGATCATGGATTATGATCAAGGATTATGTTAAATATCCGTGTATGAGCTGAGCTATTGTCTCAGTGTGTCTTCGGATTTGACCCACCCTTATTTGGATGTATTTGGTTGTGAGCTATGATTATGAGCTGATGACTTCCATGTATGGCAAGATCCTGAAATAAATTGATAGGTTTCATCTCTATTAGTTTTCTTCTACATCTTCTATTTCTTCAAACCCCTTCTCTTTCATCTACCGCTCTCCTTGAATCTCCTTTCACACTATTGTCTCTTACCCCCGTGGTAGACCTTCGACCCCAAACGCTCTAACAACGCACTAGTATTAGGTCCATGCTTGGCACCAATGTTAGTAACAATAGGTTTTGTGCATTAAAGAAGCATAAACCCTATTTTAAAAAACTTGTGTAATGTCATGCTATTTACAGAAGCATCAAGAAGCCTTTGCATCATGTATACATTCACTTACATTTTACTTTTAAAGCTACATCTCAATAATGTTTTTATAACTATTATTTAATTGAGAACTTATGTTTGACTTTTTAAATGACATTGAATAAAAATTTTCACCATAGAAACCACATTATACATAAACCAAGGCACACACTTTGGTATATATATAATATTGTGCTTCATATCTAGACCAAGCTTTTGTGCATCGTGAGAAAAATCAAATCTATTCCTTACCTTTGTATAAAACGATGCATTAAACACACCCTAGACTATTTCTTTAATTAAAAATATTGGTGTCTTTCCTGTGTAATTGTACTCTATATATACAAAGAAACACGATTTAATTTTCTAAGACCATTGTTAATCATGAAATTGTAGAAGGATATAAGACATATATCTTTCCTAGGGATTGACACCTCAAATGGAGGAAAATATAAAAATTTTAAAAGTTTATATGAAGTTGTAGAGGAACATAATCTCAACTTTCTTTGTCCAAAATCCCAAAGTTAAAGAGCAAATATCATAAACATAAATTTATATAAAGGATAACTTCATCTTCCTCCTAAATTTTCTCAAATTTGGTGCACTAAGCACTTGGAGACGTGAAGCTATCTCACATTTGCTCTTAGGCTATGTTATTTAACCTAAAATTCAAAAGGAACATGTATTAGTAAACTTAACATATATTCAATTTTATTAAAAATGAGCAAGCCGTATATGGTGAGGTGATTTGTCAAGCCCTTACATTTGTTGAGCAGCTTTGATGGGACCTAAAATGGGCCGGCACTCGCTATGCACTAGCTGGACCTCATGCATACAACAGACAACCCCACCACATGGCCTTACGGGCTAGGAGTGTCTGTAATACAACGATGTACACTAGATAGACTTAATTATGCGTTTGTAGCTGATATGTAGTCCAACATTTACCTTCCCTTCTCCTCAAAGGGAGATCCCATAACATATGGGCATAGTGTCTCGTGACACAAACATAGGGAAGCTCCCCTCGACTGATTGTCACGGCTCCACTACGACTCTCTTACACCTCGAGGATTGGCCCCAAGATGCGTCGCTCCAACATATAAAACATAACGCACAAACTCCACTCTTTTATTGTTTTGTACAGTCCAGGAATATATAGACCCTCACCAAACAGTCCCAAGGAATGCATATAACTGCCCTATAGCAAAGGCTCCTTTCCACTCCACATGTAAGTCATATCCTAGGAAGATAATTGCTATGCAATCCGGGATTGATATCATGTCATGCGTCATGCATAGTGCATATGATCCTAGTGCACAAACAATATTTATCAAATCAGCATTTTGTGATGTGGAAAAACAACCCTTTTTCACTAAACGTATGCTTCGATGTATGGAGACTAGCACCGATTCCTCGTGCTACTAGCCCCTTAAATTGAAATATCACAATTCTAAATGCAATGAAAAATCAAATATTTCAAATATTCAAAACCTTCTCAACCCTCTTAATCTCTTAACATCACCCTTTCCCTCTAGCGTTTAGGTTATGCTGCATTGCCTAGGTATAGAGTTTTATTTTGTATGTATTTTTCGCATAAAACAAAAAAACCATGAACTATAACACATAAACAAAGCCAAACTAAAGCCAAACTAAAGCCAAACTAAAGCCAAACTTCATGCCTCAATTTTGTTATACAGCCACAACCACGAATCATAATTTTCTAGATTTTTTATAACGTGAATATCCTATTTTTTTCATTTTAGCTATTTTTCTCTATTTATTTGTGCATAAAAATAGATTATTTTCTGATTTATGATTAGACTGATTATGACAACTGAAAGATGTTTTGTCTCAAAATATTATCCCATACGCATCTCTTTTCTCTACCCGAAACCAATAATATATTCACTTTTACACTAAAAATTCACTTTTTGAGTTATAATTTAATTATTGCGACTATTTATTATTACGGATTTGCATTTCTTTTATGCATAGCCCTCAATCATAATGCAAACAATATCCAAACAAATTTTTGTTCCATATGAATTCCATTTCAACCATCAAACATAAAAAAGAAGCAAATTGCCTTTGTAAAAATGACGCGTATCGCTTACTTGCATGTTGCGGGTTTTTTTATTATTTTTATGGGTTGCCAATAGATCGACTAGCAGCAAATCTTCAATGTTGAACATATTCCCTTATCCCCCTCTTGATCTTGGAGCAATCCGATTCATGCCGGACAAGCCTCTGTCATCCGGTCTTCATTCTTCTTCATGTGCATGAACAGCCCCTTGAGAGGGGGAGAGAGAGGAGAGAGAAATACAGATTTCTAATCTCCATGTCCAAGCAGCCATTGCTCATGCAAATACCGGCGATGGAGAGCGTAGAGAAGCACAATATCAGGGATATAATCAAAAGGGGGGGTTGTTCTCAGCTAATATAGTCCCCCCTTCCCCTCGAGATCATGTCGCTTGCAATAATGGCGTTCATTTTTCCATGCATTGAAAAAAAATGCCCCCCTCCCCCCCCTCAATTTTCAAATTTGGGGGTGCCCAAGGCCCCCCAAAGGATGGCACCCCTTCAACTCTCAAGTGGTTGGCCATTTTTTGACACTCCTTCCACGTCCGGCCTTCGAATTGGCTTCTGAAAATTCATGGGCATTTGTCTCAAAGTCCCGCACTGCCTGGCACTTTTCAGAGTCTCATAAAACAATCAAAAAAATTATGAAAATTTTCCAACGATTGCTTGGTGGGTCTTTAAAGCACTTTTGGGGCTTGCCACTCAAAATCGTACTAATTGCAGCTGTCGCCTTTGACGAAGTCTATTTTTTCCTTGAAATTCAGATTTTTTGGCTATTTTTAAGCGCTTCTCATAGTCAAAAATCACCGCTCATTGGTGACCATAGATAGGGCGACTCAGCCCGTCAAATCCCATGAACAAATCTGCACATCGACACAACCACAAAGAGCATCAAGCTGATACAAAATAGATACATAACAAAACCCAGCACAGCTCTCACCTTACCCCCTGACAAAAGCAAAATATGAAAGCCACGAGGAATAGGCCTAGCATAATCTAACAGAAAGCTCAAAGCTAGTCACTAACCAAGTGCTCCAACACGACCAAGCTAAAAATAACTAGCAAAGAGGTCATTCTAAGTGGTGGTCTAAACTACCAACCTAACTAAGGACAACTCAACAAGGAACTCCTACGAGGCAAGGACTCCTATAGCCTGATAAAAAAGTATTATCATTTTTTTTTTCCACATCTTGCTTTAGGTTTCCGTATTTGGGCGTGTAAAAAGGAGGGAGCTGAGCATAGTGACCCAAGGAGAATAAGGCATCGACCTTAGTTCTTATCTCGATACCCAAGAACCTACCAAGCCCTCGCAAGGCGACACTTAATCCTTTTCTAATGCGCACTTTTATTTTCGCTCCAACCTTCTTTTATTTGCTTTGTTTTTCAGCTATTTGCCACCCTAGGAAGACAAGGCATCGGCCTCAGGTCTTGTTTCGTCCCTAAAAACCTATCAGGCCTTCGCAAGGCGATAAACAACTGCTCAAAGATTTTTCTTTCTTCTCTATTTTTATGAGGGTTAGAATCCCTTTTTACACACCTCTATATATTCATATATTTTCTTTTGAATATTTAGGATTTTTTCCTTTTGGTTAGTTTTAGTAGGCTTCTCTAACTGCCCCACACTACCAGGACCTCCTAGAACATCTGCCTAGCAGGTTAGCACAACAGGGTCACGAGAACTCCCATCTAAAATAGGACTTTTAGTGCCAGACAATGCCAGTATAGGAGGCAATGACTAGTCAAACCTCCCCTAGACATACAGAACCTAAATCTGGGACTTCATGCCTTGATTGCCGGTCCCCAACAAGCAAAAAGAAAGCACCCTTACATACACATGTATCATTAATTTATTAAGGGAAAAAGACTCAGAAAGGGGACGAAACCACTTGGAATGGCCATAAGAAGCTCCTTCACAGCAAAGGCTCCCTCTAGCGACTTCGTCAACCTGTATGGTGCAATCACGAAAACAACAAACCATTAAACGTACTTGCACCAAACAGACATAGGGCCCTCTTGGCCTAAAGAAATCAAACATTAAAACCTTAAAGTAACTGACTCTCTTAGCCTAAAGAAATCAAGCAAACCAGTTCATATAGATCCCTCCTCGGAAAGGCAGATATAAGAAAATATGCTCTATTCCAAGGGGAAAAATAGGGCTTTTTGCCTAGACTAAATGCATCAAGTTGTGACCCATCCCTCTTGCATATAGAGCAAGAGGTGTACGCATAACATATTGTCTAACCAACCTACGGGTCCAAGATATTAGTGGTAGATGGGTCTCAGCCACTTTTTGCATTACCCATATCAACCATTGCCTGCCATATAACGCGTGGTCTGTAACATTCCCCACAAATGACTAGGTCCTGTCTCATGATCAATAACAACATCCGGACTAGGACCACAGTTGAAGAAGAGGTCCTCCTCATAAGCAAAATTGGCTAATGAATCTGCAAACTGATTCCAATAATGTGAAATGAGCTGAAGAGATACGCTCTTAAATTCATCAAGTAGGTTTATAGTAGTTCAATGATACATATGAAGGATGGGATTCCGAACTGTGTACGCCCCATTTAGTTGATTTACGATCAGCTAGGAATCCCCTTTTACTAGCAACTGCCAAATACCATCTTTCTTGGCAATATTTAGTCCCATAATCAAGGCTTTATACTCTGCCATGTTGTTAGTGAATCTTACCCCAAGATAAGTAGCCACTTTCATTGTAACTCTACATCGGGGATCTCGGACAACTACTCCAACATCCCTTTTTTATTAGGGCCCCGGGATGCTCCATCAAAGTATAATGTGTACGTCCCCAATGGTTTTACATAGCTAGCCATCCAGAACTACCCTATTCATAATTATGATAGTTAAAATTCAACATATTTAGAGGATGAACTGACGGCTCCATCCCACCTTCTTCATTAAACTCAATAGGGATGCTTGTCAAGATTTTTAAATAGTGATGGCAGAAAACTTTAATCTCCCATACAAAGGTACCGTCTTCGTGCTCAATCACTTTGTATCCTTTGCTCCACTAGATAAGCTTCCCCTAATGATACCTTTGCTCTAGATATGGGTGCTCCAAATAAGAGATTAAGCGCGCCCCATCAACCAATTTAAGCTCTCATGTAGGTCTCAACCCCCTAATATGGACCTGCAATGCATTTATCGCGTTAGCATATTTAGAAATAATAAGGTTTAATCTTATTAATATTAACCTTATTTTTAAATTCCACTCCCTGTAGATCAGCTGATAAAGTCGTGGACTTATTTTTACCTATCCTAACTACCTTGTAAGGGCCATCCCATCTAGGTTCCAGCTTTTTTGGAAATAGCTCCCTACGTGCATCATAGTACAAAATTAATTGTCATTTTTTAAAGGTATACTTCTTTGCTTTTAGATCATGCAAGTGCTTCATCCAACACTTAGCTACCTCTTAGTGCAACAGACTCTACAATTGAAGCTCATCCAAGTGGGTTATAGTCGTAAACCGCTCGAATAGGGCATCTTCCTCACCCAAAGAATGATTGATTGTGAATCTTATAGTCGACAACTCAATTTCCAAGGGCAAGACACACTCCTCCCCATAAACTAATTTGAATGGGGTGTGGCCAGTTGCTCGCTTAAATGTCATGTTGTATGCCCAAACCGCCACATATAATTTTGTATCCCAGTTCCGTTTCTTTTCGAAGACTATCTTGGACAAGATACCCACAAGCTGCTTATTGGTACTTTCAACTTGTCCATTTGCTTGTGGATTATAGGGAGTCATCTTATTGTGCTTAATTTTCCAAGTTTCAGTTAGACTTTTAATCACCTTGTTCAAAAAATGGGTTCCACGGTCCAATACTATTTCCTTTGGCGGACCAAAACGGCAAATGATCTACTCAAGTAGGAAATTGGCAGTCTCTTTTGCATTGTCCTACCTCATCGCATGTGCTTCTGACCACTTTGTAAAGTAATCAGTGGCTACTATAATGTATCTCTTCTGAGTGGTAGATGACGGGGTAATAGGACCCACAAAATCGATTCCCCACTTCTCAAATGGAAGGGTAGCCATAACTGGAGTAAGTGGACGCTTGCTATTCTCTCTACTGTCATGTCTTTGACATGTATCGCATATCTTAACATACTTGAATGAATCCTGAAAGATGGAGGGCCACCAATAACCAGCTCTTAAAGCCTTCTCTGTGCCGTCAACCACCCAGCAAAGTGCCCTCCACCACAAGTGGAGTCATGGCACTCCTCCAAGATAAATGGAACCTTGTTAGGCATCACACATCAGCGATATATATCATCGACACCCTACCGATATAGTGTTCCTAAGATTGAGGATAATTTCAATGCCTAGTGTTTAATTTTTCTCCTCTCAGATTTGGATAAAGTAGTTCCAGTTTCTTTCGTAGATAAATAGTGCGTTATAACAGCATACCAGGAGGGAATAGATGCTGTGTCAATCTTAAACAATGTTTCCATATCACTTCCTTCAACCAAGACCTCTTTTGGCTCTCTGAAATCCACAAGAAATTCTACAATGCCCTATAGCTTCGGTGGCTTGCTCTTGATCTCGTAATCAAACTCTTGCAAAGTGATTAACCACTTTGCTAAATGATCAGGCGGCTGTAACTTATTCAGTAACAATCGAAGCCCTTCCACTTTCGCATAAAAAACCACCTTCTCATAAAGAATGTAGTGCCTGAAATTTTTGGTCGCAAATACCATCGCAAGGCACAACTTCTCCATATAGGTATAGTTAATTTCAGATATGCCCAACTTCCGACTAGCAAAGGCTATCGGATGGTACCACTTTTCCTCCCAAATTTCGGATAAGCAGCATGTGATACTATACATGGTGGTTGCTGAAAATATATAAAACATTTCGTCCCTTTTAGATGCTTTTAAAATAGGTGCTTTGGTAAGCTCCTGCTTCACATCGTCAAAAGATACTTTGCAAGCATTACTCCATCCAAACTGACAATTAAAAGACAATAAGTTCGTCAGCGGCAACACTCTTTCTGCCAAGGCATTGATAGACCTCCGATAATACCCTACCGATGTGACAGAAAGCTCTGCACTTCCTTTGGAGTACACATCGAAATCATGGCGACTATTATCTTGATCTTTTTAGGGTTAGTTGCAATCCCTACTGGACTGACCACATGGCCTAACAATAGCCCATAAGGCACTCCAAAGACACACTTTCGTGGGTTGAGAGCTATGCAAAATTGTCTGCAATGCTCAAAACACTTCCGCAAAACAATCAACTGCCTTTTTCTTATGGTGGCTGCTCCTAGGTCATTAATGAATACTTTCAACTCCTTTGGGGAGATGTCACCAAAGGTCTTGTCGGTTGTTCTTTGCCATGAACCAGGTGCATTACATAAACCAAATGCCATCACATGGCATGCAAAGATATCGAAGACAGTAATAAATGTTGTTTTGAGCTTGTTTTGCTTGGTAATCGCCATTTGGTTATACCCGGCAAAGCAATCCATGAATGAATATATTTGCCTACCCGCTAATTGATCCAAAATTTGGTCAGTAAAGGGAATGGGTAGTAGTCTTTGATTGTTTTCTTATTTAGCTCTCTAAAGCTGGATTTGATTATTATTCTTCTTTCTAATCACAACCGGTGAACACCATTCAGTATGCTGAACAGGGAAAATCAAACCCGCTTTTCACAACTTTTGTAGCTCCTCAAACAACCCATCCCTTAATTCAAAAGGTTTGCACCTTACTTTCTGACATGCATGACAAGTACCTTCCTTTACAGGAATAGTATGCATAGCCAGACTAGGGGGAATGACCCTAAGTTCATCATAGCTCCAAGCGAAGATGTCACAGAACTCCTGAATCAGGGACACATAAGCCTCTCTCTCTTTCAAATTGAACATGGAACCTAATTTAATTGGCCATGATTCATTAGGTGTGCCAAGGTCCAACTCAATAACGTCCACATCTCTTATTCGATCTTGATGCTCTATCGACTCATTCAATGCTATCTGATAAATGTCCTCTATCGTAGACCCTTCTTTAGATCCATCGCTCGATGCCGTCTCACTAGCAGATGGATCATCTACTGTTTCTAATTCAGTAGAGGATAAAGGAGATCTCTCAGTTTGAGGAGACTCAAGGTAAGCATCCACTATTACATGATTGGCACCTCTATCTAGAATCACTCGACCAGGGGTATATCAACTTGACAATCTGTTTGTAAAGTCTATGGCCTACCTAGCAAAACTCGATAGCTAGGACGTCCTGCAGACCTTATCACCCTAAAGTCCAGATAACATTCCACGCTTGCAACGATAACGTGGACTTTAGGATGCAACCTTTCGGTTGTCTTAGACTATCATCAACCATCCTAAGAAGTGTGGAGCTGTCTTTTTGAATTTTGAGACCTAGCCTCTCCATCAAGTCTGAACTCATGATATTGGCGGAGGATCCAATGTCCACAATAGTGCACTTCACCAATATTCCATCCACGTATGCTGGAACCCTAGGGCAATGCTTTTCAACATGATCGAACCAATCTTCTCCCACTTGCGCTATGCCCAAAGGTTCTATAGTATACCAAATACGCATGATTTTCTTGAATTCCTTGCGTACTTCTGGAGAAAGTTTAATCAATTGTAAGAGATTTACATCTGGTTTAACTTTGCAAAGAGAATTTGCTAGATCAAAGTCGTGGTAGTTAGCCAAAGTTCTCTTCTCACGCCAAACCATTCTCTCCTTTGGTCTTTGGATTGGCTTTGGTGCCTAACTTTTGCCTTCTTGCTTGGCAATCCTTTATCCTTCTCGGGATCAACTTTACTATCAATAGGCCTTAGAGGTCCACCTTCCATATCAGGATTCAAAGCTTGCTTTCCCCTAGCATCTTGCCTAGGGTTTCCCTCGATAGGTTTTACAGTTCCTTTATCACCCTCTCTAATCTTTTGACCTCTTGTTATGACTCTAGATTAGAAGTTTTAGTGTCATTGACACATACAGCCTCAATAAGATTGACTCCACTGCCATGAGGCAACTACTCTACAATAGCCTTTCCTTGTTGCAGTATTTGTCTTGGTCCCTCATCTTGGTGGAGATTATTCCTTTGTGACGGCAGTTTACTCCCTTGTTGGAGAGAACTGATCTTACTCCAACAGGTAGTAGCTAAGTGGCCAGACTTTTCACAAATATCACATTTGACATTCGGACAATTCCTAAGGAAATGTTGGCCACCATACCACTTACAGCTGAATCTTGAGGGGGCACACTCTTCAGGGCTCGACTCCCTAAAAATTTTTGCTGCTTCTTAAGAAAATTAACATCCACAACTATTTGTCTATATTCTTCAGAAATCATATCGCTGTAGTGCTTCATCATGTCCTTAACTTCACCCAGGACATTAGAGACACTCGACTCATAGCCGCGATCATTTGTTTGTTGTCCCATTGGCCTAACCACTTGATTAGGAATTGGCCGCTGACCTACTAGGACAACATTAGGATTCGTTATTTGGCCTCCACCATTTAGTGGGCACTTCTGACTAGCCATGGGCATAGTCTACCTACTGGGAGGAGCTGGTAACATAAGCAGATTCGGCATGATACTCCCTCTTCCATTCACGTTTGACATGGGGTCACCTTGACTCCCATTGGTCAATGCCAAATTATTACCATTCCAATTTATCCTTGCTGCATAAGCCGCTTGCAAGTGCAACTCTGCTCCTTCTGTTTGGGTAATAGTAGTGTCAATGTTGGTCAAAGCGACACTACTGAGCTGCACCTGGATATTGAAATCTAATCCATGTAGGAAAAATTGCAAGTGTGCAGCCGGTGGAATGGGGATATAAGTATTAAGTTTGCGAAGAACTTGCTTTAGCTTCTTGGCATAGGCCTAGACATTCTCATGTGGCTCTTGGCATGTTACATTCAAGACACATAACCAATACTGTCCACCCCTCTCAGGAGCAAACTCTCTATGGAAGGCCATGAAGAATTCGCAAGTGCTAGTTATGGTTCCGGTCTCTAGACCGTGATACCATACTGTTGCCCTTTCTTTTAACATCATATTGAAGAATATCATTAGGTATCCTTCGTCTTGGATTCGATAGTTGAACATGAGCGTTTGAAACTCCTTAATATGGAGTTCTCCATCTTCTTCTATTAACCCATGGAAGATGGGAAAAGGTGCTCCTAATGTCGGTAAATTCAATGTTCTTGCTGGAATTACGATGGGTTGTGCCATGGCTACAACCGGATTCACAACAGGAGTTTGTATAGGTAAAACTACAACCCCACTTGAAGTGGGTTGATTGACTGGAAGAGGGGAAGTACTAAGACTTTTGCTTGCACTCAAAGGGCTACTTACGACACTTAAGTTATTAGAACCATTGTCGCTTATGCATAGTGGACTGCTTCTTTGAGGAGAATAGTGCCTTACAATCTCCAATAGCCGTCTAGCCCTCTTGGCACGTTCTGGTTTTTTTATTTCGGCTTAATGGTTCTTGTCAGAGGACATAAACCAACTATTTGGTCCCTAGAAACCCTAGATTCAAAACCACCACTTATTGGTGCCTCCCGATAGATGTACCACTGATGGGACCTAAAATGGGCCGACACTCGCTATGCACTAGTCGGACCTCATGCATACAACAGGCAACCCCATCACACGGCCTCACGGGCCAGGAGTGTCTGTAATACACCGATGTACACTAGATAGACTTAATTATGCATTTGTAGCTGATATGTAGTCCAACATTTACCTTTCCTTCTCCTCAGAGGGAGATCCCATAACATATAGGCTGATGCCAGGAGGCATATTCCACGGTGGATTCTGTGAGGTTTTACAGTGGATTCCATAAACTTTGATGACCGGGGCTCATACACAAAGTGGATTCTTTGTGCGAGAAGTTGATGGGGACGCCTGTCCTTTTCGGGCGTTTCATTAATTTAGTGTGTACATGGGTGATTCCATAGCGGGTGATTCCGCAAAATGCATATTAAATTAATAAACGTTTATGAGTTTAAAGTGCGCACTCGTAATAAATTAAGGTTAGGATTTATTTCTAACCAGTTGATTTATTTATATAGCTGAAGACTGCTAGGAATTCACTTTTGTCGGTTTAATTGTATTATTTTACTAACGATTGTGAATGCTTCAGTTGATGTGTAGAGATAGCAGCAGTGGCGGAGGAAAGCATTGGTGGATAGCGAATATTCGATCTATGGATTATATTTTGATAGGTGCTACGCCTATATTTTGTCATGTCTATTGAGGCATCGATTATTTATTATTATTTTGTATGCGCCCATGCACACGGTTATGTTATTTCTATTTGGACATTGTATTGGGCGTGCCAGACTCTATGGGCACCGTCCATTAGCTTTATTCCTATTTTTGTAAAAGCAAACTCAAAAGCTAAAAGCTTGATATATTTTTGTAAATTGGGCTATTATTGAGCATGAAGAAGAAATATACATAAAATACATGCTTTGTGAAGCGCTCACAAAAGGCATGGGGGGAGATTGCACCCAATTGGTCTCTTGCTCTTGTCGTTCATGCTTTTTACCTTGTAACTTGTGCAAAAAGTAGAGTTCATTGTTCTTGAGAACCTTCCGGCATTCACTACGCGAGCATACAGCGACCGATTTGCGCACCAATGGTATGAGAGCGGAGCTAAGATCAAGAGCTTCCAATCGCTACACATCTCGTGCGAAGGCGGAGTTCCTGGAATGATCGGGCTCTACGGTCAATCTCTTTGCGAACCGTCGATACAGGCAGACTTCTGGCAATCAAGAACCCTTGTTTCTGTCATTAGATCGCGAAGGACCGGGCTATATAGGCGGAGGACCACTCCTTCATCTCCATCATCAAGTCGTGGATAACCAGAGAGATAAGTCATCAAATCTATATTTTTAAGCTTTAACCTTTAAAGCTTAGAGACTATACAAGAAGCTTTAAGCTTCAGAATTCAATCGTGAGGTATCGAAAGACCTCCGAAAAACACGCGCGACGATTCAAAACGCCCCCCCCCCCCCCCCCCCACGTTCTGCGTCGTTTTTCTTCCATAAGTCCCCCCCTAAGCTTAAACAATTAAGCTAAGTCACCTAAAGCCTCCCAATCAACCAAGTTACTACTAACTCCAGGCCACACACCACAGAAGTCAAGTTCTGTAAGTAATTTCTGATCAAGTTCTGCAAGTTCCTTAAGTCGAATAAGTTCTGCAAGTCTGCAACTCTGCAAGTCACATAAGTCTGCAACTTTGCAAGTCAGACAAGTCAACTGGAGTCAGAACTGACTTGTGCTCAAAACTCCTAGGACTGTTCCTGCGCAGAAACTCCAAACTGCAAAGTTGTTCGTTGGAAGGTACTCTACCCATACGCAGGTTTGCTGAAGCATTTTCAGCATACGAAGAAGGATAAATCGCAAAATTTCTGAAGATTGAGAAAGATATACCCAAAAACACATAAGCCTTGTAACCCCGAACTTGAGGTACGCTCATCCCGCTAACCTGATTTTGAGTGAGAAAGGTCTTTTGAGTTTTACAGGATGACGGAACCACATATGGATGATCTTATGGCTGAAGACGACCTACTTGAACCTACAATGGAGCAAAAGCTAGACTTAATCATGATGCAATTGGAAGAAAAACGAAGGGCTAGGCAATCATTGCAAGCGCAACTGGCAAATTTACAAAGAGCGTCTACCGACAAAGAAGAACCTCAAGCTGAAGATCTGATTCGACGTACCATTGACACAACTCTTGAAGCTCAAACCATTCGCAAGGAATCCAAGATAAGTAAACGAAGTTTCAAATTTCGTACTTTCAATGGCATACGAGAGGGAAAAACTGTTCCAGCATTCATTAGTCAGTTTGATGACTATTTCCATGAGGAAACCTATGCAGAAAAAGATAAAATCAAGTGTGTTACTAATCATTTAGTAGACAGAGCATCACTTTGGTGGATTGTAGTACGCAAGAGCATAGAATGTCCTGCTACTTGGGAAGATTTCAAGAAGAAGTTCATGCAGAATTTAATTCCACCGCAATTCCATGAGAAAGCTATCAAGCAATGAGATCTTCTCCAGCAATGGGATCGTGAGCCTATTCCTCAGTATACAAAGCGTTTTTGGAATGCACTCCTACAACTACGCATGCTTGAAGACGTACCAGAGGCGACACATAAGCGCAAGTATATGTCTGGACTCCTTGGGCATTACTACGCTGAAGTTAACATGTTCAAGCCTGCTACCCTTGAAGACGCCATTTCACTAGCTCACGACACTGAAGATAAGCTACGAGGTAGAGACAGATGACCACAGCAATTCCAAGCCAATGGTAACTATGGATCTAAACAATTCAATTCCAATTTTAGAAGATTTAATCCAGGTCGTTTCTCTTCATCATCTTTCCGCAAGAATTGGGCAAAACCACTTGCATTACCATCCAATGTCAATCAAAACCCTAAGCCTATCCCACAGCCAAATCCTAATGTACGTAGACTTCCCGCCATTGCAAATAATGTAACCAAAGCCAAGCCAATAGTATGCTATAAATGCCACCAGCTTGGACATCTAGCAGCAAATTGTCATTCAAAGAAGCCACCAGCTCATATCAACTACCTTGGAGCGATGGATGAAGACGAACATGAAGATATGCCTGACTTCACTGAAGATGAGGACGACACTACTACTACTTCCGATACTTTACCAGGTATGCCTACTCCACATTCATTATTGACTATGAAATGTTTGGTGCATGGAAAGGAAAAGACTATTTTGCACGATGACAGTAGTACTCATGATTTTATTTCAGCAAAATTGGTAAAAGAATTGAAATTACAGACTGTACCTACGCATTATCGCATCAAAGCTGCATTTTTAGGCACTAGGTATAATGGTACACAGGAAGTGCAAGACTTAGAGATTCAAATTGGTCAATACAATGAAAGAAGAAATTTCTTAGTTGTTCCATTACAGTTGAGTGACATTATTTTAGGTATGCCTTGGCGACACCAGCATAACCCAGATATAGATTATTCCACACACACAATGAATATTAATTTTCAAGGAAAATCTATTACATTATATGGTATGCATGCATCTAATGTTTTTCCACTGCTTTTGCATACTCAAGCTAAACGTGCATTACGCAAGAGTAGTAAATCTTATTTTATTTGAGTGAATGAATTGCAAGTAAAAGAAAGTCATATGCACCCTAGGCATAAAGAATTTCTTGCATATTTTAAGGACTGTTTTGCAGAAGACCTACCACCTGGTTTACCTCCTTCACGTCCAGAAGACCATAAGATAGATTTGATCCCTGGCACACAACCACCTTGCAAAGCACCATATAGGCATAATCAGATAGAGCAAAAAGAAATCCAGAGTCAAGTTGAGGAATTACTAAATAGAGGATTGATTCGACCTAGCAGTTCTCCATTCGGTGCACCTGTTCTGTTAGTCAAGAAACAGAATAATACCTATCGTATGTGCATTGACTATCGAGCTTTAAATAAGATCACTGTAAATAATATGTATCCCATTCCTAGAGTTGATGACCTTATGGACAAACTGCAAGGATCTGCTATATTTAGTAAAATCGACCTAAAGTCTGGTTATCATCAGGTGAGACTAGATAAGTCAGATATATTCAAGACTGCATTTAGAACACAGTTTGGTCATTACGAATTTTTAGTCATGCCATTTGGATTGACTAATGCACCTGCTACGTTTAGTAGAATGATGAACCGTATATTTCTGAAATATCAGTATTGTGTAATTGTCTTCTTTGATGATATTTTGGTGTTTAGTCAAAATGAGAAAGAACATTATGAGCATTTGTCATTGGTTTTTCAGTTATTGAAAGAAAATCAACTGTATGCAAATCTTGAAAAGAGTGAATTCTTTAAAACAGAAATTGAGTATTTAGGTCATATTGTATCATCTGACGGAATTAAAGTTGATCCTAAGAAAATTGATGCAATATTGAATTGGCATGTACCTAAAAACGTGCATGAGTTACGCTCATTCCTTGGTCTTGCTAGTTTTTATAGGAAGTTTGTACGTAATTTTTCATTACTTACTTTACCATTAACCAAACTTTTGAAGAAAGGAATTGTTTATCATTGGACCGAAAATCAACAGAAATCCTTTGACTTACTGAAACATGCATTAACCCATGCCCTTGTTCTACAGTTGCCTGATTTTAATAGACCATTCTTTCTAGTAGTGACCGATGCTAGTGGATCAGGAATATGAGCCGTACTTATGCAGGACAATCATCCTATAGCCTATTCTAGTTGTAAGTTGAAACCTTCTGAGCTGAAATATTCCACATATGACAAAGAACTATTAGCACTTGTACAAGCATTAAGACAGTGGAAATACTACTTAATGGGTTCAGAATTTATGATTAAGACCGATCAGCAAAGTATTAGACATTTACTTAGCCAACCCCAAATCTCTGACCGACATATCAAATGGGCCTCCTTTATTCAGAGTTTTCATCCTATCATTCAATACCAACCCGGAAAAGAAAATGTAGTGGCTGATGCATTGAGTAGAAGACCTGCCATTCATAATATTTCTGTTATATCTTTTGATTCTTTGATTGCTATGAAAGATACATATCATCAGGATATTAATTTTCATGCTGATTGGAATAAATTAGTTCAAAATAATTTCATTCCTATTGATTTATTGTCATATAATGATGGATTTATGTTTTATGAAAAGAGATTGTGTGTTACAATTCCATTCCGATCTTTTGTTTTGAATGAAATTCATTGTCCCCCATATCAAGCTCATAGAGGTATCATATCTACCTTACCTATGTTAACTGAAGATTTTTATTGGCCGCATATGGATGCTGATGTATCTAACTTTGTTTCTGAATGTTTGATTTGTTAAAGAGTTAAGAGACATCATGGTAAACAGTATGGATTACTTATGCCTTTGTCTATTCCATCTAAACCTTGGGAACAAATTTCTATGGATTTCATTACTGGTTTACCTAATACTAAATCTAACCATGATATGATTTGGATAGTTGTAGATAGATTTAGTAAACAAGCATATTTTATTCCATGTAAGAAAACTTTAATAGCATCACAAGCAGCACAATTGTTTTTGAAAACTGTTTTTACTAACCATGGATTGCCAAAAGTTATTATTTCAGATCGTGATTCTAGATTTTGTAATAACTTTTGGATTACTCTATTTGCTAACCTAGGCACAAAGATTGATTTCTCATCTGCATTTCATCCAGAAACTAATGGACAAACAGAAGCAACTAACAGCACAATTCTAGATCTTTTACGTGCATATACTATTTCTAAACCTCAGACATGGGACACACATTTACATTTATTACAATTTGCATATAACAATACACCACACACATCTACAAAGAAAGCATCGTTTGAAGTCATTTATGGATACAGATTATCTACACCTGTTGCATCTTTGTCTAATAGAATTCAAAGTGCTGATGATATTGCTAGTATGCATAACAATATTTTTGATGAGGTTAAAGATATGATTGCTAAAGCCCAGCAATCATATACCAAACAAGCCAACAAGAAAAGACAAGCAATGAATTTCAAAGTTGATGATTATGTTTGGCTGAGAATAGAAAAACATAGACTGCAAAGTGTAGATAGACATCCAGTTGTTAAATTAGCCCCTAGATTCTATGGACCATTTAGAATCATTCATAAAATTAATGATAATGCATTCAAGTTAGAATTACCACCTCATTGGAAAATTCACAACACATTTCACATTAGTTTATTGAGACCATTTAGAGGCCAATTACCTGTACACCCTGTTTATGAAAACCCACCTTTATTAGAGAAAGAGATTGAAATACTTGAACCAGAAGCTATCATAGATACTGACTTTATGACCACTAGAACTGGCCGAAGGTATTCTAGATATCTAGTTAAATTTAAGAACCATCCTGTAGAGGAAGCACAATGGATGCACGCTAGAGACTTAAATGCTTTCCCCACTCTGATAGCTCCACATTGAGCTAATAGCAATTGAGGTCAATTGCTATCCCACCCCGGGGGTATGATGCTAGGAGGCATATTCCACGGTGGATTCTGTAAACTTTGATGACCGGGGCTCATACACAAAGTGGATTCTTTGTGCGAGAAGTTGATGGGGACGCCTGTCCTTTTCGGGCGTTTCATTAATTTAGCGTGTACATGGGTGATTCCGCAAAATGCATATTAAATTAATAAACGTTTATGAGTTTAGAGTGCGCACTCGTAATAAATTAAGGTTAGGATTTATTTCTAACCAGTTGATTTATTTATGTAGTTGAAGACTGCTAGGTATTCACTTTTGTCGGTTTAATTGTATTATTTTACTAACGATTGTGAATGCTTCAGTTGATGTGTAGAGATAGCAGCAGTGGCAGAGGAAAGCATTGGTGGATAGCGAATATTCGATCTATGGATTATATTTTGATAGGCGCTACGCCTATATTTTGTCATGTCTATTGAGGCATCGATTATTTATTATTATTTTGTATGCGCCCATGTGCACGGTTATATTATTTCTATTTGGACATTGTATTGGGCGTGCCAGACTCTATGGGCACCGTCCATTAGCTTTATTCCTATTTTTGTAAAAGCAAACTCAAAAGCTAAAAGCTTGATATATTTTTGTAAATTGGGCTAGTATTGAGCATGAAGAAGAAATATACATAAAATACATGCTTTGTGAAGCACTCACAGAAGGCATGGGAGGAGATTGCACCCAATTGGTCTCTTGCTCTTGTCGTTCATGCTTTTTACCTTGTAACTTGTGCAAAAAGTAGAGTTCATTGTTCTTGGGGACCTTCCGGCATTCACTACGCGAGCATACAGCGACCGATCTGCGCACCATAGGCATAGTGCCTTGTAACACAAACATAGGGAAGCTCCCCTCGATTGATTGTCGCGGCTCCAATACGACTCTCCTACACCTCAGGGATTGGCCCCAAGATGTGTCGCTCCAACATATAAAACATAACGCACAAACTCCACTCTTTTCTTGTTTTGTACGATCCAAGAGTATATAGACCCTCACCAAACAGTCCCAAGGAAAGCATATAACTGCCCTATAGCAAAAGATCATTAGGATTTACATGTGAATCTACATCTCTATAAGAAATTCTAGTATGCCATCCATATTCTCCATTTAGAAAGAGAATAATAGATAACATAGGCACATATGCATGATGTAAGTTAGATATGGTAATACAATGTCCTTTGTGAGTGTAGACATGAATATTATGATGATCACTTGTATCCTTATCACCTTGTCCATGTATGATTGCAACAATCTCACTCATAGTTGAAAGATAATATTGCCTAGAAGTGGTCGTACTCTCAAAAATAGTCATTCTTATATCCATAGATGGATTGGCTTGCAAATGTGTACCCACTAATGTAAATGATGTTGTATAAACATTGTGATCATGCATCATACGTTGAAGCTCCTCCAACAAATTAGGTAGAAGCCTAGATATAAACCCTATATGATTCGACAACTCATGTTCAGTATCATAAATATAAATTTGTGCAAATTTGGGCCTTTGATTTTCATTCACATTTGGTAAAAGAGAACCGGCGCAATGATATATCGATCCATGAACTCAAAAAGTATCACAAGTTCCACATTGAGGTAAAAGCTCATATATTCTTGCACCCATTGAAACAAATGACAGAGCACTATTTTAAGCACACATGTTCTTTTTGAATTCTCTACTATGTGGATGTAAGCCACCCAACAAATCACTAGAGGTTGTGGTGTAGTTGTAAAGATGGGAAAGTGCTCTTCCACCTCTATAACAATGTTTTCCCATCAAAACAAAGTGTACACTCTTTGTTTTTGAGTGCCGTAACTTAGCATAGTGTTCCAATATTATGTATAGGTAGTTCTCAATGTACAAGAATGGTTGTTGATGGATGAACTTCCAAGCTTGTCATTTCATGAAGAATAGAGCAAAATCCAACATTTTCAAGAAGAAACTTAGGGTGATTATTCATACATTGACCATCCACCATCTCAACATCAATACTCTGACCAATGTCAAGTGAATTATGTTCATTGACAATTGGATGTACTTCTAAAGCTGGGATCTCATCGACAACATAAGAAAATCCTCAATTCTCATGGAAAAAGACTAGAAGATTAGCATCACATGGCACACCTACCATTTGAACATCAAAAGCATTGACATTCATAGTAGGCGTCCTTCTTTATTGATACCATGTCCATTGTCTCCATTGATAATTGGCATTAGCTACATATAGCTTGCGCAATTCTATTCTAAGTCTTGCATTATGCCTATGTCTACACATGGTAACATTGAGAATATGTCTGCGTGCATTTACGGCATGATCCCTATGTAAAGCATGTACTAGAAGCACCATCCTTGAGGAAGACCTAGGAGAAAATATAATGCAAACCAAATCAAGATGATAATCTATCACCATACCTTAATAAAAAACCAGCGAAAGTGCAAATAGAAAACATGATTTGAATAACATATGTGTTTATAAATGGGATCCATGTTACAATTCATTAGGGTATGAAACTACAAATAGAAAACATGATTGGAATATTAGGACAAAATTACCTAATAGCAAATTTTAAAATTTGATTAGAGTTTTAAATCCTTCTACATGATTGTTCATTACAATGAAGAAGAAGACAAAAACTATAAATAGAACTATGGCATTGAGGATGAAGCCATGTTATGATTCATTTGGGTAAATGTGGCTGAAGATCTATTGAGATAAAATTTAAATAAAGTGACTTGTGCATCAAGGGAAACAATCTCTGATCTATGCGAGTCGACATATATGTGAGTAAGCAATTGAGATACTCCATCCTCGATACACCTATTGCTTTTGGATAGCTCAAATAGCTTCTACTCACCATGATCTCCAGAAGCTTCTCTAGGCTAGTATTTTTGAATATTCTTCCAAAAGTCTCATATGTATCCCCTTATTTCTTCCACTCACTTTGTAAACATGTTGCATTAGCCAACTTGCAATCATCCTTCTCTTGCAATATTTATTTAACTAACTACAAATGATCATCAAAAGTTCTTAGGGGAATTGGTTAAAACACTTTGATTTTTGGACAAACTCTTTAATCCTTTCTTGATGGCATCTAAGCAGTGTAAGATTCTTAAGGACCCAATGTTATTGCGATATCCTCTAACATGTTTGAGGGCACGACTACTTGATTTCTTTCTCGTCATATCCTTCATATTGTGCACATTCATCCAAGTATTGGGAGTGTAAAATACAATATCAGGGTTGCCATTGCCTTTCACATTATTGGATGACTAGGCACACTCCATGCTGCGCAAAGTATATGCTATGAATAGTAAGGCACATATCAACTTAACGTAATTCAAAATAATCAAATGTACTAATTAATAATCCTTATCTCTTATTACCATTGTTAAGCTTAGTTTGTTGGTGTAGAAGAGCTTGATAAACTATGGGTGGATATTCTATGATCTTCATTTACAATACTAATATTGGTACATTAATAAACACAATCAATTAAGTATATGACATGATTTACATTGTTGATTTACAACAATTTGAAAACCTTGATAATTTACAAATCGATGTATGCTTCCACCTTTTAGACTTTATTGATACATCTATGACAATAAAGAAGCAAGATAAGTAATGTTAACATGTATATTTATGACCATGAATTAGTCGAATTTTTCAAAACATATATTTAAAACAAATGCATACATACATACATACATACATATATGCACGCACGCACACACACACACACACACACACACACACACACACACACACACACACACACACACACACACACACACACACACACACACACACACACACACACACACACACACACACACACACACACACACACACACACACAGAGCATCCCATACACATCCCTCTTTGGCCTCTTCTATGGCTTCTCTGCTAATCCCAATGCCTTCTCCACAATTTCTGGATTAAGGGCAACTTTCACCCTTCTAGAGTTTTTGCCTTGCCTAATGGTCATTGTGCCACTATTCCTTTGGACGTTGCAAGTTCTCAGGAATTCCATGCACTTAATGTGGTCAATATTTTGGCCACCCTTCTCTATGTATTTGTGGAGATTGCACTGGTGGCCTATTGGTCTCACGGTGCCTTCCTTGTTCACAAGCTCTCTCATATTGCTAACATTGCAGTACTTTAGTTGGTTGTTGTAGATTTGCATTTTAGTGGCCAATTGGTACTTGTTGTGCTCTTCCTCTAAGAACATGAGTTGGCCTACCATTTGGAGTTCATGTTATGATACAACAACTTACAATTAGCTCCTTTGAGAGTATTTTTTGCAAAAATGAAAAATTTTAAGATCAAATATTATGGAATGGTGCGATGTTCTAGTAAGGAATGGAAACTTTTTATATTTCAAGCAATCCACACATTCCAAGTACAAATCCCATAAAAGATTTTGTTTAAGTACGAGTTTCCTTTAGTTATCCTTTTTTACTTTTGAAATTTTTTCAAAATCAGTTTGAAGTTCTGAAGTTCAAGTCATGTTTTCTTTTCCACCTTAGCCCCTCTCCCCTAGGATGATGAAAATACTTCCCAGAATTGGAGAGACAGAGGATTAAGGGCATGAAGTGCATGCGTGCTATGGTTTACTTCATCATGAGCCAATCGCAAAAGTTTGGGTTATACTCCAACTGGGCGTGATGTTCCATGTCATGAGGTCTAATACCTAAGTGTGTAATGTAGGTTAGGATATCGGTGAGGAAGTCACCAAAGCTTATCTTGCTAGTGATATGCAATTCTTCCTAGGCCAGGATTGTTGAGATATCGAGCTCCACTCGTGATATGCCAGGGTGACCGTTGTGCATTTATGTCACCGACTTGTTAGATGCAGATGCGGTTGGTACACTGCCCATGAATAATAGCTAGATAACAGCTATCCTTATCTACTCTAGTTCGTGGCTCAGTTAGTATGCCACCTTAGTTAGTTGAGTTTGGTTTGAGACCCATATATAGGGTTCTTCTATTTCTTTGTACTTGAGTTCTTTTTGGCTTACACAACTAAGAATAGGAAAACTGTTTTCAGCCTCCACCTGTGTGTGTATTCCCCCATTGCGCAAGTAAGAAAGCTACAAGTGAGACTCCTTCCTTCTCTCCCACAATCTTGACATGGTATCAGAGCCTGGTTCGTGGTAAGGAGCTCAAGGAAGCAAACCAACTTCGCGGCATTCTAGTAAGAGGACCAGTGTTGCTTTCATTTTTCGAGTTTGGGAGCAAGTCTCTGCAGGTAGCACAGCCGGAAAGTGCAAGAGTGCATTGTCTCAGATTGAGACGCTCTTCGCTGTGGAGCAACAGGGTAGTATATGCTGCGGGAAAGGGCTTTAGACCGCTCAGCTGTGCTATTTTTTGATTTGAGGCCATTTCGGGCCTATTTTGGAGGCGGAAGTTTTCCACACGCACTCAGGAAAAGGCCCTGTTTTTTGCTGTGCGACCACTGTTCTACAGGTCGGTGAAAAGTTACAGAATCATCCTTGTTGCCTGTTGATGCAAAATCGTCACTAGGAAGTGACTGTGTGGTCAAATACCACTTTCGTCAGTTTTGTAGATTTGCCCTTGTGAGGCTGAAGTTGTGTTTTTTGCAGTGACAGAATTTTTTGCAGTGTTCTGTAATGTCGTCTGATTCTCTTTCACAGATTGTCACTGAAAAGCTTGACAAGAACAACTTCCAAGCATGGAAGTTTAGAATGACGAATTTCCTTATGGGAAAAGGATATTGGGAATTTGTTGCAGGAAATGAAGAAAAACCAGTTCTTCCTGATGTTCCCAATCAACAGCAAATGCAGGCATTTAAAGGATGGCATGAGGGAGCCAGAAAAGTTATGTACTGGCTGTCTATCAATATTTCAGACTCTATGATTGTGCATATTCAGGATGCAAGTATGCCAAAGGAGGCATGGGATACTTTGTCAAAAATGTATAGCACAAATACACAAGCCAGGAAAATGTAGCTCAAGCAAGAGTTGCACAATGTGCAAAGAGAAAGTATGAGCATCAATGACTACCACATGAAGGTGAAGAAGATTGCAGATGCACTTGCTTCCATTGGGTCGCCAGTGGAAGATGATGATTTAGTTTCTGTGACCTTGAATGGTCTAGGAAAGGATTATGCACAGTTTCGAACATCCATTTCCGTTCGTGAAAGATTTCCTCATTTTGAGGAGTTGATTGCTCTTCTAATTTCTGAGGGGTGCATCTTCTTCAAGAGGAACTTCAAAAGAAGCTGTCTTCTACTCAAATTCTGGAAGAGGTAGAGGCAGAGGTAGAGGAGGCCGTGGTAGAAATTAGAATATGCAGCAAACTCAAGAAAACCAGTCCTATGGAGGAGGATGTGGTAACTCTAGAGGCAGGGGGAGCCAAAGAGGTCGTGGTGGATGGCAAAGAGGCCAAAATGCAAACAACAATGTTGAATGCTACTACTATGGTAAAATGGGTCATATGGCTAAAGACTGCTATAAAAAGCAGAATGACATCATGAATGGAAAATTGCAACAAGGGAATTATGCATCTTCTAGTAGACAGGGTGATGACAGAAATGAGCATTTGTTTATGGTGCAGCACATGACCAATTCTATGACAAGTGCAGAAGAAAGCAACGATGTGTGGTATGTTGACTTAGGTGCATCAAACCACACAATAGGTCATGCAGAATGGATGCAGGATGCAAGGAAAATGGAAAAACCAGGATTTGTGGAGATTGGTGATGATACTGCACATCCTATCGTGCAAATTGAAAAAATTCCTTTGTCCATGCAAGATGGGAAAAAGAAATACCTATCGGATGTATTTCATGTCCCGAATATCACCAAGAACCTGGTTTCTATTGGTCAAATGGTTGAGCAGGGCTTGTAGGTCAGATTTAATTCTCATGGATGCTTTGTTGAGGATATGAAAAATAAAGGTCGCTTGATAGCAAAAGGAAAGAAGAAGGGCAGAATGTTTACGTTGGATACAGACATGCCTGAATTGAGTGCAGCAATGTTTGCACATGGGACCAGTGTAGTTGTAGATATTGATATCTGGCATAAACGCATTGGTCATGTTAATGTACAACGACTTAAATCAATGCAAGCCCAAAATATTGTTGCAAGATCGCCTAAATTCAAGGTTGCAGAAATGCATAAGGTATGTGAAGCCTGTCAGTTTGGAAAACAGGCAAGGAAACCATTTCCTAGACATGTTCAAGAGAGTAAGAAGCCATTGGAATTAATCCACTCTGATGTGTGGACTACTAAAGCTGCATCTCTTGGAGGTTGTCATTATTTTGTCACTTTTATTGATGACTATAGCAAAAAAGTTTGGGTGTATTTTATGAAAAAGAAAAGTGAAGTTTTTGGGCATTTCAAAACTCTTAAAGCTATGGTTGAAAAAGAAACAGGCCTGCAAATAAAATGCCTAAGGTCAGATGGAGGGGGAGAGTACCTCTCAAATGAGTTTGCAAGGTTCCTGCAGGAGCATGGCATAAAGAAGCAATATTCACGCAGTCATATCCCACAACAAAATGGAATTGCAGAAAGGAAAAACAGGCATATTGGAGAGGTATCTCGTGCCATGCTCAACGAAAAACACTTGCCAGATTTTTACTGGGCTGAAGCAGTTGCTACAGCAGTCTACATAATGAACATGACTCCCACTGCAGCAATACATGGGATGACTCCAGAGGAGCGGTATATTGGTAGGAAACCAGATATTTCTCATTTGAAGATTTTTGGTTGCATTGCCTATGTTCATGTGCCAGATGAGTTGAGATCCAAGCTGGATCCAAAAGCTGAGAAGTGCATCTTTATTGATTACTCTCTGCAGCAGAAAGGGTATAGATGCTATAACCCTTCTACTCGTAAGTTTACAGTGAGTAGATATGTTATTTTTGATGAGATGAGTAGTTGGTATAAACCAGTAAATGTGATTGATGATATAGATGCACAAAATGGTAATGCTGCACAGAATTCACAGCAGCAGTCACAAAATATTAGTGGACCTGGAATGTCCTCTAGCAGTGGTTCACATTCTTCGCCATGGACATGCAAATTGAGATCAGGAGAATCTCCTCAAAACAATGCAGATAGTGGTATGCAGGTTTCACGAAAAGGAAAAGAAAAGGTAGATCAGCCCATGTTTGATGTGAATGCAGGTTACTCTTATGTGGATGGTGAATCCAGTGGCTCAGAACAGAGCATTGATGATGAGTTGGGTATTTGTTCTATTATTACACCTGGAGTAAGGAAGGCCAGGGATGTTTTGAGAGCACCTGGGAGTGAACCTACTTTGCGCAGGTCTATCAGAGCTAGGTATCCTGTGGATAGGCTGAAATATGATGGATTTACAGCCATTCACTATGCCTATATGGTCAAAGTGATACAGGAACTAGAACCCACTTCTTTTGAGCAAGCCATGGGAAAAGAAAAATGGGAGAAAGCCATGGATGAAGAAATGGATGCCTTGGAAGCAAATGCTACATGGGAATTGGTACCTTTGCCTAAAGATAAGAATGCAATTGGTTGTAAGTGGGTTTATAAGGTGAAGCACAATGCAGATGTTCTCTGAATAGATACAAGGCAAGATTAGTAGTCAAGGGGTATGCACAAACATATGACATTGATTATGAAGAAATATTTAGTCCGGTTGCAAGGATGGCAATCGTAAGAGTAGTCATTGCTATGGCTACATCAAAGGGATGGTCTTTACATCAAATGGATGTAAAGAATGCCTTCTTGCATGGTGATTTGCAAGAAGAGGTCTATATGGAGCAACCACCAGGTTATGTGCATGCTGTTCATCCTGAGTTTGTTTGCAGGTTGAAGAAAGCCTTGTATGGCTTGAAGCAAGCACCTAGAGCATGGTCTGACAAGATAGGACAATATCTTGTCACTATTGGCTTTTAGATTTCCAAGGCAGATTTCTCACTTTATGTGAGAAAAACAGAGAAAGGTATTATGCTACTTGTCATTTATGTTGATGATTTGATTATGACAGGTGATAGTGATGAATATATCCTTCATGTGAAAATGCTATTGAAGCAGAAGTTTGAGATGAAGGATTTGGGAGATCTGCGTTATTTCTTGGGCATTGAGGTGATTAGATCACCAAGTGGGATACAGCTCTTGCAGAGGCAGTATGGATTGGACATGCTGTCCAAATATGGGATGACAGGCTGTAAGCCTATTTCAGTTCCTTTGGAGCAGAATGTGAAGCTGAGCGCAGATGCAGGTGAGCTTCTGGAAGACCCTACTATGTACAGTCGCATAGTAGGAAGTTTGATTTATATGACTATTACCAGGTCAGATTTGAGCTATGTTGTTGGATTGGTAAGTCAGTTTATGCAGGCTCCAAGGAAACCGCATTTGGATGCGGCTAGACGCATACTCAGGTATGTGAAGTCCACATTGCAGTATGGACTATGTTATGAGACTGGGGTTCAGATACAGTTGCATGGATACACTGATGCTGATTGGGCTGGTAGTATTTCTGATAGACGATCTACCAGTGGATATGTGTTCTCTTTTGGGAGCGCTGCAGTCACTTGGAGCAGCAAGAAACAGCCTACAGTTGCCTTGTCAAGCACAAAGGCTGAGTACAGGGGTGCAGCAATGGCTGCATGTTAGGTAGCTTGGTTGCATAAGCTACTTTATGATATGCATCAGCCTACAGATGGGCCAGTTGTCATTTATTGTGATAACATGAGTAGTATACACTTGGCAAATAACCTAGTCTATCATGCTAGAACAAAGCACATTGAGGTGCATTATCACTATGTGCGGAAGAGGGTTTTACTAGGTCTTATTGATCTAGTTTATGTCAGCACAGAGGATCAGGTAGCTGACATATTCACGAAGGCATTGGGCGCAAAGAAGCTGCGCAAGTTCAGAGACCTGCTTGGTGTGCAGGAATTGGGATTGAGCTCGAGGGGGAGTGTTGAGATATCGAGCTCCACTCGTGATATGCCAGGGTGACTATTGTGCATTTATGGCACCGACTTGTTAGCTCTGTAGATGCGGTTGGTACACCGCCCATGAATAATAGCTAGATGACAGCTTTCCTTATCTACTCTAGTTCATGGCTCAGTTAGTATGCCACCTTAGTTAGTTGAGTTCAGTTTGAGACCCATATATAGGGTTCTTCTATTTCTTTGTACTTGAGTTCTTTTTGGCTTACACAACTAAGAAGAGGAAAACTGTTTTCAGCCTCCACCTGTGTGTGTATTCCCCCATTGCGCAAGCAAGAAAGCTACAAGTGAGACTCCTTCCTTCTCTCCCACAATCTTGACAAGGATTAGATCAAAATAGGGGTGGGTCATGATGTGGTCTTCTAATGGTCGATTGCAATCGATAACCAATACTTTGAAAGAGGTAGGAGCCACATAGGTAGTGTTGTACTCAACAGTTTTGATTGCACATCTCTGCTCAGTGTTGGTCATAATTTGATAGCCCTCTTGTTCCCATTGGAGATGCAAAGCATACCATTTTCGCAGAAATGAAGAGTTAGAGTCAGCTAGCTTTGTCAACTCTTCTAGCTTTCTAGCCTGTTGCAAAGACTTTGCTCTTACTATTTGATGTGATTAGTCATTGTTGATGTGATCAGTCATTGTTTGTAAGCTTGCTCTTGAGAGATCCCATTGGCGGTCAATTCCTCGGCTACCTCGAGAGTCTTGACAAACACAAACTCATATTTCTCCCAAGTGCATGGCAAGGAGTATACTTTCATTGCTAATGTCTCGTCGAGAAGGCCTATGTCCAGCTATTCATAGCTCCTAGCTAGTGTAGTGAATGTGGCATCCAAGTGTTTGATATAGGTGACTTGGTCGTCCCCCGTATTTGCAGCTAGATCCGAGGCCAAGGTAAGGATAGATCTAGACTCATAAGAGGGTCTGAGGCCTATGGGAGTTTGGGGTTTGGTTAAGCTGGATAACTCCACTACTGATACCTGCCTTCGAGGCTATTCAATGGGGTGTCTATTGGCCACTTATGTGATGGATTGGACTTGTGGCTCAATCGATGTGTTGTACTGTGCTGCTTGTGTTGTAGTTGGAATAGTAGAAGTGTTATATTAAGTCAGTTTGGATGTAGCGGGCTATGGTTTTTGTCAATAGACCTATTGAGGTTCTATGGGTTTGGTGCTTTTTGGGTATGTGGGAGCTTTCAATCGACTGCCAAGACCCATGAACTGCTTATTGCTCAAGCGTTTCAAGTCGAATGTCAATGGCTATCTCTTACATAGCTGCACACACTCTCAAGCCTACGAGTGTAGTGAGCTTACCTCAATGCCCGATCGAGTACCCTTCTCTCTCAAGCACACCAGTAGCTCTAAGATTCGAGATGCGATCTTAAGTGACCTCAATCCTCCACCTCCAATCTCCATGCTCCATAGCCATGTGCACTAGATAAGAGAAGAGAAGAGAAGAGAAGAAGAGAGGAGAAGATGGAGAGCTTCTCCACCATGGTCCCTCACCCTCACATACTCACTCTCTCGCACTCTCACACTCCCTCCCTCAAGCACAAGCACAAGCAAGCAAGAAGAAGAAGAGAGCCACTTTTGCTATACACCAAGAATGAGATTCTCTATTCACTTTTTGGCTTTTATACATGCCCTTATCCCTTTGGGTATCCATCCCCTTTTTTGCATGATTGGCCATCTTGCCAAGCTCCTCTTTTCCTATTCCCTTCTATTTACATTATGCCTTCATCTACGCCCATCTATTCTTTATAACTTATACATGAGGAAACTTGGTGCTCTTTTACAAAAATTTGGGGGTGCCTTTACATTTTAAAATGCGTTTTTGTCTTTGCCTCGACTTTTAAGGTTACCATTATGCTTTTGGCATTTTCTCCTTACCCTTCTGTCGGACTGCCTTTTTTGCTTTGCTTTGTATTTTTAAAATTTCTTGAATTTTCTTTTGCATCCTTTTTCTCTATCTTTTGTACTGGGGTTAACATTACCCTCTCCTAGTTGAGTGCCAGTTCTATGGCACTCTGGAAATTCATTGATGAGAGATTGGGTGATTAAAGGGTAGTCATGTGAGTCGATGATGGGGTTTTTGTGGGGATTGGACATGGTAGAGAAGCGTGTCAAAATGGTTGAGGTTGTGGAGACTGAGGGTATATTGTGTGGGTGACGGGGCCTTGAAAGTCAGTGGTTAGGCATGGATCATTAAATTCACTTGAAAAAGAAAGAGAATGCACTACTATCTAGGGGGTGTGCCTACCTCACCGTGTAGTGCATTGTGTTCATGCCAGTGGAACTGGGAGTTGGGTCAATTGGGGTGTTGTCCCACATTTGAGGGCCTAGTTCATGCATAGGGAAAGTGCGGTGGGTGTAGCTTAGGGAGACAGGTGAGTGTGACCTCCCTAGGTGTGTCCTACCCCCCTTGATGTGCCCTAAGCGTGAAAGTGGGGAGCAAAAGGGCTAAGGGGTTAGGGACGGAGATGGTCGACTAAGGCCACTAGATGCACCTAACTTGACCTTTAGATGCAGTGATTGTGGCACTCATCAAGTGAGGTGTGTTTTCTTGCTTTCTACTTGCTTTTTTTTTTCTTTACTCTTGTTTTTTTATTTTTTTTAAAAATCTCTTGTTTTATTTCTCTCTTTTTTTTGAATGTACACAAAGAACTAGTCGTCACGTTCATGGTCGTGAGAGAAAGAAGTTAGGGGCTTGAGAGACTTACTAATGAAGTTCTTACTCTGCACATAGTCCTTTAGATTCACACATACATTTAGAGGGGTTATTGACAAAAATAGATGGCTATATCTAGTAAATTGGCTATCATTCATGTCCTCTAGTAGGGCCACGGAAAAGGATGGAAGGAGGGTGGCCCTCATCATGAGTCTAGCCATCATGCAGTTATTTATACCGACATTCAAATAAAAAAATAGAGACAGTAGGTGATATTCATGAGAGCTAGGCTCTTGCTTAAGTAAAACTCTAAGTAGCCTAAGGTAGTTACAAGTTGTTATAAAAGCATGATCGGGACAAGAAGAGAATTCACTAAAGAAATGGGAGATGGAGGGCCCTAGGTCATCTTCAGAGAATGTAAGGACTTCCTCTAGCTTAGTAGCATTTACATTATATATCTTAGGAAAATCATAACGACCATGCTCTTGAGAAACATGGATCTAGAACTAGTTAGCTATTGTGAATGCAAATCAAGTACATGATACATTATCAAAATGAGAGATTGCAACTCAAGTGAATTAGGTTCCAACATAGATTAGCTTGGACTCATAAAGACAATCTTGAGTAACTCAAGCTGATAGTTCCATTTTTTTTGAAATGAGTGTAAAGTACATGCCTTTATAGCTTTTTGGATAGTACCATTCTCCTCAGTGTGCATATGGGATTCTGAACATCTTTTCCTAGAGCATACCTCATTTGTCTATCTTCCATACAAAGCCACTTATGGGCAAGCCTCTTTTGGGCACACATTTAGCCTCTATGGGCATACATCTGGCCTTTATGGCCAATCATCATTTGCTATTCTCAACACCCCCCTTAAATGATGAGTTTCTACCCTTGCTCTTTAGTAGCCTAGTCAAGTTAAGGCTTGAAACTTTACATCTTGGTAGGGTTTTTACATTCACTATGGGAAACAAGATCCACTACGGGAAATAAAGATCCACTATGGGACAAATTCCTTTGTTGTTAGCAGCATAAATTTCTTTATCTTCTTGATGCTTCTTTGGCACGCTTTGCTTTTCTCAATCTTTTGGGTCTTCTTGGTTGTCTTTGTCTTCATGCTCTTTTCCTTTGTTGTGTTCTTTATCCCTTTTGTTAATGCATGGTACTTCTCTTTTTGCTTTAGTCTTCTTGTGAGATCCTTTTGATCTTCTTTCTCAGTGAGTTTGAGGTGGATACAAATAGGTACATTGCTATAGCTTGCCATTGCATAGATCTTGGAATACATAGGGTTTAGGATTTTATGGGCATTGTGTTAGTACATAGGCATAGGAACCCACTGTAAGCAAGGGTGCATGAGGGAAAATGGGTGTGAATAGCCTAAGGGCACGAGAAAACCTAACCCTAGCTTGGCAAAGGCTATATAAATAGCCTATGGGTCACTATCAAGAGTGGGAGAGTGTACCCAAGTTGTCTTTGTAAGCAACTTAGTAAGCAAGATGTTGTTCTTGTACTTTGAGCTCTCTCCTTCCTCTTGTGCACACATTCCAATGCTGCAACTTTGCTTTGTAACACGGTATTAGAGCCTCCTCTAATCCCCTCAACTTTCTCAAATCTCAGCTCCACTATAAGTGCACAAGACAATCTCCATCTCACTCATTTTAGGTCTTCAAACTCCATAGCCAGCCAGACCTCATGACCTTGGAGGAGCTGGTGTGGGCAATAGGAGGGGTTTCAGCTTCTTATTTCTTCTGGAGATCTTATCCTTAGCTCAAGATGACTCAGCTTGGCACCTCAGACACTGGGATTTGGCGACGTGGTGGACAATATTGCAAAAATCGCAGAAAGAGGCACAGATTTGCCGGCAAGACATTGCATGCTGTTGGGCCTACTGACGAGGGCACATTGAAGGCGGCTATCATAGGGATTTTGTAGGCTCCCCTAGTGGGCCATCTACTCCTAAGAGGGCTTTAGGAAATTCCGCCTTTGCTGGCTGCTACAAGCCAAACCCTAACTGTCAGTCATTGGCAGCCATAGCCAGGAGCTTCAAGCTTCTTCCATCTTCAACTTTTTTCAATGTTTGGTCATCAACAATGATTTTAATAGCTGAATCAACTATTCCAACTGAGTTATTAATCTAGAAACTTAATTTCAGAGGTTCCTCTACTCAAAGGTTCATCATTCACCTCATTGAGACCGACATTTAATCATCTCTAGCAACATGGGCTACAGATGAGTGCTTGTAAGCACTAAGGCACATTGCTTAATCATCATTGCTGCTAGTACTTACATAATCTGAATATTTTTCATCAGGAAATACCTTGCTTCAAGCTGTAAGGCTATGTGTACAACTATAAACTCATAGACCATCATACACTAGAAGTGTATTGCATATCTTGAGTGATTTCTTCTTAAGTGTATTGGTCAATGAAATTAGAGGGATGAGTGTCATTGTACTCTCCTCAGAATCATCAGCAACAAGCATTGAAATCATAGACCGTCCTTGTCCAACACAAGGGTCATCCACTGAGCCATACCACAAGGAGGAGCCCAAAGTCCAGTCTAGGTTCGAGTCATTGAAGCCTAAAAAGAACATTAAACCTCGGAATAAGATTTCTCCTAAGAAAGGACCACCAAAGTCATATTTTGAAATATTACATATGTACGATTTTCAGCCCTTCTCCTCATTACAACTTTGAATTTCTTCCGCATTTAGTGGCAAACTTGTAAGGGACTAGACACTGCCCTTGTTCTAACAAGTGGTAAGACCTTCCCAATGGCCACAAGATATGCTGATGTCCGTCCTCAAATTCAAAAATTTGATGGCAAAGATTTCCACCCATGGCAAGTCCTTATCAAGTATAAAATGATGGAGAGAGGGTATTGGCCTCTCATTCAAGGCACTAGAGCTGTTAACTCTGCAAATCTAATTGATATAGAGGATGACCAACATGCCCAGGAAATCATTATGTTACACTTAGATGAGTCATTGATTCATCATGTTGATCAACTAAATACTGCTAAAGTAAAATGGGATGAGCTTGAAAAGCTCTATGGAGCCACTGGTAAAAATACTAAAATCTTCCTTAAAATTGAATTCTTTAGCTTGGAATATCGATCAGGAGAAGACTTGGGAAAATTCATCTCTCACATGAAGGGATTTATGACACAGCTTGCCTTAGTACAAGCTCCAATACATAAAGAAGATGCTATTGCTATTCTCCTAAAATATGTAAAACAGGTGTTTCCTACTCTTGTAACCACTCTTACCAACATTCCAGATCCTACATTGGCAAGTACCATCCAATCCTGTTTGGATGAAGAAAAGAGGAACCACAAAGAAAGTAGCAATAGTTAGACATCTTCAACTTCCCGTGATTAAGTATTGGTACATACAACTCTCACTAGATGTTCTTTCTGTAAGAAAAAAGGACATCTTGTAAAAAACTGTTGGAAGAAGTATCTCGAGAAAATGAAATGTAACAAATGCAAGAAGATAGGACATATCACTAGTAAATTCCCCAACACTCCTGATGTACCCAAAGAATTGGTGGCCAATTATGCCTCCAATTCATGTGAAGATCGACTTTTTTGAGTCTTTAAACCATCTACCTAAAAACACTCTTGTAGCCTGATTTATAAAGGCATCCTGGTTGTTTAAGGGGGGGGGGGGGACATCTTACATGCCTTGTAATCCAATGCCACCTTGGCATTGAGGAGGCGCGTTAGTAGATAGGCATAGGAACCCACTGTAAGCAAGGGTGCATGAGGCAGATGGGTGTGAATAGTCGTAGGGGCAGGGAAAACCCTAACCCTAGCTTGGCAGAGGCTATATAAATAGCTTATGGGTCACTATCAAGAGTGGGAGAGTGTACTCAAGTTGTACTTGTAAGCAACTTAGTAAGCAAGATGTTGTTCTTGTACTTTGAGCTCTCTCCTTCCTCTTGTGCACACATTCCAATGCTGCAACTCTGCTTTGTTACACATTGTAGTGCTTGAAACATACAAGGTGAGCACATCTCTCTTTGGATAGCTCTTAGAATTGGAATACATTACATTGGCATTGAACATTTGCACATGGTGCAGACAAATCATTTTCAAGTGCGAGAAGGTCTTACCAATTGGTTTTTCGCTTAATGGCAGTGTCTAATCCTGATTACAAAATGATTAAGAGAAATTGAGAAAGCACACAATGCTTGTGTCAAAAGACACTTGATGGCAAATATAAAGAAATGGTTTATGTCAAGGATTTTAATGGAGATGTAAGGAAGATGATGTGGATAATGAGTGTGACATGAGTAGGCTCGTGCCAATGAGCTTTTAATCAAGGGCTTAGTGAAACTGATTTGGAGAGGTAGAGTGTGAAAGGGTTTTAATGAAGTGGTTTGTGAAGAGGCTAGGTGTGAATGGACTCTATTGACTTAGCTATTAACCTTAGTGATTGTTGAGAAATAACGAATGATGTATGCTCCAAGAAGAGATGTCATGAATCCCATATGCGCAGTGAGGAGAGTGGAGAAGCTGAAAAGTTATAAAGACATGTACTTAGTTCACTTTTAAATGCAATGCTATTTTGTACTTTGTACTTCATTCTACATCTTTGTCATGGCTAGCTCAAGATTGTGTTTATGAGTCCAAGCCAAGATCTTGGAACCTAATTCACTTGAGCAATAGTTTGTCCTCTTGTCTATGTTACTATGAGTCTTGTTATCGACTTCCGTCCTCCATAGTTAGTGCTATGCTCTAGATCCATGTTTTCTAACAAGGTATGGATGAGCTCATACTTTGACTCTCTAGTCTCCTTTCACCTGTGGTGATCTCTAACCAACTCACATTCAGCTCATGTTTCCAGTTTCAACTTCAAATTTTAGTTGGACCTTGTGGCAGGCATAGCCAACAGATTGCACCTACCCACCTTGGAGCTTCTAGATCTCTCTCTACAAGCCATATCTTGTAGTGATTCCTTTTGGAGATATCTTCCTTGCTCAAAGTGCTTTCTCCTGGCACCTCAATCAATGTCATTGTTGCTTTACATCTCCAACATTGCAAAAATTGAAACTTGCTGCCCTATTTGTACCTGCATGCTATCGAATAGCTCATGCCACTCATGTGTGCCACAATCCAGCTTGTAGCTATAGGGATTTGAAGCCCATTGTATGACTATCTCACCACTAGAGGGTTCTTCAAAAGATGCACTACAACTCTTGCTACAAGTGAAAAACCAGTCGGCTTGTTTAACCCTAACAGAAGCCATTGCCTTTTGAGCTTCAAGCTCACAAAGTCACTTCATTTTCTCTCTTTTGACACTCAAACTGACCTATTACCACTCTAATTCACTGACTTACTTAGTGATAAACATCAAGGAGAAGACATTTGTGGAGTGTTTGGAAGACTTGGAATATTTAATCAAATATCATCATCAAGCTCCTCTTCCATCTCACTCTTCTCACTCCATTGGAAGGTTTTGCCACTCTAATCTGAGCTCCTAGCTCAGTTTCTGGCAAGGACTCAAGTTGAAGGAAAATACAAGCATCAAATAATCACCATCAAGAAGGAAGAAGAGTTGAGCTTAAAGACCAGACATAGTATCTCTTGATACTACAGAGTGTGCATTCACATTGCCTTGCACTTGTGTCTCTTGACACATCGAAATGCAACTCTTTTACTGAATAATTGAAGCTTATCAACATGGCAGAACTTGAGCAAATAGCAAAGTTTAATGGAGAAGGTTTCCATGCTTGGAAGGAAAAGACCATGTACCATTTCATGAGGAAAGATGTTTGGGATCTCTTTGAAAATGATGAAGGTGATGCAGATGACAGGGAAGAAGATTCAGAAAGTGGGATCCTTGTAGTAACTTCATCAAAAACCAAAGAATGGAAGGAGATGAATAACAAGGCACTAGGCATCATTGCCTAGGGACTAAGTGATGATGTGCTTCATCATATCTCTAGCATTAGAGATGCTAGAACTGCTTGGGAGGAACTTAACAGGATGTTTGGTACTCGGGCAAAGAACTCGAAGGTAAAATTACTTATGTAGTTTTATAAGTTGGATGTAAAAGACAGTTCATCTATGATTGTACACATCAATAAGTTCAAGAGACTTAAAACTCAATTAACAACTCTTAAAAAGATCGTTGATGAGGATAAGGCAATAGCAGTGCTACTTGCCAGTGTTAATCATGAACCGTATGAGAACCTTGTTTCAATGCTAAGTAATGTTTCCAGTCTCTCACTCAAAGACATTGAGCACTCACTGCTTGATGGAGAAAGCAAATTTAAAAGCAAAGATGTAAAAGATACTATCTCAAGGGAAAATCTCCTATACACCAAAGGAGCTACTGGACCCAAAAGAAGAGGTCCATGATTCAACATTGACAATAAAAGTCGAATAACATCTCATTAGTGTGATAAAACTGGCCATATTGCTAGTGAATGCTTTCATAAGAAAAGAGCACAATAGATGTAGAATGACCACCACCAAAGTCAATTCATGAATGAAGAAGAAGAAGAAGATGCTTCTGCTACCATCAACAACTTTGATAGATTGTTCTAAGGAATTTGTTCCCATAGTGGATTTGCTTTGTAAAACCCTTGCCAAAGATGTAAAGTCTCAAGCTTTAACTTGACTAGGCTACCTATGAGCTAGTCTCCCAGGCCATGTTATCATATAGGGGGGGCAAAAACCAAGAAGTATAGGGACTCATCATTTGAGGGGGGTTGTTGAGAAATAACAAATGATGTATGCTCTAAGAAGAGATGTCTTGAATCCCATATGTGCAGTGAGGAGAGTGGAGAAGCTGAAAAGCTATAAAGACATGTACTTAGTTCACTTTTAAATGCAATGCTATTTTTTACTTTGTACTTCATTTTGTGTCTGTGTCATGGTCAGCTCAAGATTGTGTTTATGAGTCCAAGCCTACATCTTGGAACCTAATTCACTTGAGCAATAGTTTGTCCTCTTGTCTATGTCACTATGAGTCTTGTTATCAACTTCCATCCTCCATAAGTCAGTGCTATGCTTTAGATCCATGTTTTCTAACAGTGATAAGGTTAATGAATAAGCTTCTGGATAAGCTAAAAAAGCTTATCACAACACGGATGGTCATTCGGCATTGATTTCAGTAGTAGTACAGAGAACAACACTGATTTGCCGAAGTCAACCTTTGCAATAGCAACCCTTAGCAGGATCGCCAAGATTTAGAGCTTCAAGCTCTATCACTTCTTCTCTATCTCTTTCTATTACAGCTCATAGTTTTGCCTAGTCAGATTAAGTTGCTAGGTCCTTGAAGCTCCTTATGGCTCTCTTTTGGCTTGTCTGCACTTCTTTTTTGGAGTGGCCATTGTGAAGATTGATTAGACTAAAGAGCTATGCTTCAAAGATGATGACCCTTTGTAATAAGCTTTGATCTCTTCTTCACGATTTCTTGGACTACAACACTTCCAAAAACTTGGCAAAGTCTTAATACTTGAACCTCCTAATCTTGAAATGAAGAGCAAACAGTGGATGACTTTGAGAGATGGAGGGAATGAGAGAGAGGAAGATTGGAAAAGTGCACACACACTAGCCAACTATCTCGGCCATGGCTCTGATACCATGTTGAGAAACACAGATCTAGAACTAGTTAGCTATGGTGGATGCAAATTAAGCACACGATACATTATCAGAATGAGAGATTGTAACTCAAGTGAATTAGGTTCCAAGATAGATTAGATTGGACTCATAAAGATAGTCTTGAGTAACTCAAACTGATAGTTCCATTTTTTTTTTTGAAATGAGTGTTAAGTACATACCTTTATAGCTTTTTGGATAGTACCATTTTCCTCGCTGTGCATATGGGATTTTGAACATCTCTTCCTAGAGCATACCTCATTTGTCTATCTTCCATACAAAGCCACTTATGGGCAAGCCTCTTTTGGGCACTCATTTAGCCTCTATGGCATACATTTGGCCTTTAAGGCCAAGCATCATTTGCTATTCTCAACACATGGATGTTAGAGTTAAAGTCCACTCCTACCCTTCTTGGATATGACATGTATGTTGGGTCATTTCTTTTGTAGGGTAGGGTGCTAAAAAATGACATCCATGCATCCATGTTCCCATCCCAAATTCTTCACCTCCACTTTGGCTATGACTCATACCCCTTCATGGTCTTGGACACTCCATAACTTTATCTTCCCAATAGTCCTATGCCTTTGTCCCTCACAACACTTGTTTTCCCACTGTTTCCACATTGCGAGTTTCATGTTTTAGTTGACAGGAAAGCATTCTCCTTTTTGTGGGATAGGAGCTTCTAGGATTGCTAGGGGTTGCGCCCTTAGCTTCCTTTGTGCTTGTTCCAACATCTTCTTCCTCTTTTTCTTGACTTCCACTTTTCTTTCCGCATTTGTATCTTCTAGTGGTACTTCCTACTAAGCTTTTGATCTTAGAGAGGGTGGTTGTGGGACTTGTTCTTCGTCTTGTTGCCGCACCTCGAAGTCCTTTAGGAAGTGGTATCTGTTCTTCTTATTCTCTTATACTGGCTCCTGTGGTCCTTGTTCCTCCGTATACCCTAATAATTCTGCCCCTTGAACTGTTAGTCCTACCCTAAGCAAGTACTCCCTTTGATCTTGCTTGCTTAGGCTAGTTTTTGCTTCTTGCACTCGAACACACAATCCATGCCTTCTAGCTTTGCAGGTAATCTCTAGCTTCTTCTTTAAGGTTTCAACGGCCTTCTCCTCTCCTAGCTGTGTGATATCTAAAATGGTACTGAGGAAGGCACGTTGCTGGGCTTCCATTCTCATCTGTATGGGCTCTGGCTCTACTCTCTGCTAGCACTCTATTGCCTTTAGCATGGGCTAGACAGCTTGCCTATTCTTTCACTCTTCCCTCCGTCTTGGCCACCCGTTCCTCTACTTTTCGCTTCATTTTCTATAAGATTTTATTTTGCATTTGTGCTAAGGCCACCATCCTTGACTCCTATTCTTTCCACCTTTGGATTGCTTCTTTTTTCTCTTTCTCAAGGTACTCATTTTCCCTTTCCAACTTTTCTTTCTCTTCCAGATCTGCTAACAGCTTATGCTCCATTTCCTTCATGTCTCTTCAATGCTCTTCCTCTTTCTAAGCTTTTTCTACGTCATCTGCTTCAAGGTTTTCCACTGCCTCTTTGATCCTTTTCAATAGCTCTCTTAATTCTTCATGTTGCATGAGAATGAGTTTGTACTCCCTTTGCAAGCCTATAAACTTCTATTGTTCTTCTTCGAGCCTTTCTTACCAATTGTCTTCTTCCTTTTCCGTGACCTTGAGCTCTTCCTTTAGCTCATAAATTTCCCTTTGGTACCCTACTACTTGGCAAGTCCTTTCCAATTGGAAGGCTGCCAATGCTTCTCTTTTAGCCTCTGATTCCTGCCATGGCTGTCTTCTTTTCCTCCTTTGCTCTTTCTAGCTGTGTGAAAAACTCCTTTACATATTTGTCATAGCCCATAGGTAGTGGCAGTGCTATAGGTATAGACATTGTCGATGCCTTTATCTTTCGCTTGTTGGGATCTTGCCTTGATTTGGCAGCTGCAACTGTCGGTGGTCTCTTTTTTCTAGCCGTTGGAGCTTCTCCACTCAAATCTAGGGCTATTTCTTGCACTTTATTCATTAGATATTGCACCTAGGCCATGAGGTTGCTTGCATCCACTGTGCTAGTGATGCCTTGGGTCGTGGTGACAATTATAGTTTGGGGCATGAAACATGCGGGATTGGATACAATAGGCCCTTGCCTTTACTCTCTATCATCAATTGTGGTTTGATCTCTAGTACTTGGGTGCTAGTGCTTTGGCCTTCCTCCCTTAGTGGACTCATAGTAGCTAATTCCTCCTTCCTAGAAGGCTGTTCCATGATATACGAATGGCTTGAGCCAAATCTTCCTCTTTCTTCCCATGCAGCTCTTCTGACTCTACTTCTTCTTTCCTCATTCTCTCTTCTTCAGACCTCCTTGACTTCGCCTGCACTCTCTGTAATTTGGCCTTTTCTTCCTTGGTCATTCTCTCCTTAGTTTCTTGCTATTGCTTTTGAGGAGTCTTCTTCTTTAGCTTCCTAGGCTCTTCCTTGGCCAGATGGTGTCTTCAATTATTTTCCCTCACTCGCTGTCCTTTCACTTGACTACTCTTGCTCCTGGGGTGGTGATCTTTCAGGTGTCTCCTCCACTTTCTTTTCACCTTTTGCCTCTCCCAAAATCTCTTGGATGATGGCAGTTAGCACCTTGCCAAACCCTATAATTGATGTTTTTGATGATGATTTCTTCCTTGTCATTCTTGTTGTGGACGTTGGAGACTCCCCGCCTGCTAGTCTTGTACCTGTGGGGTTAGTGCCTTTGCTGAAGCTTCAATGGTTTTTTGCATGTAGCCATTCCAACTCACTTCATCGAGGGACTTGGTTGCAAGGCTCTCTAGCAAGGGCACTCTAATCGTGCTCATTAAGGCGATGTATCTTTGACTAGAGAATAGAACATGGATTTTCTTTGCTTGCAACTTGACCTCAGGGTTCGAAATATCACCTAGGATGATGTGGTCATTGGTGTGGACTAGGGCCTTGTCCATTCCTAGCATGCCATATATATCCCTTTTAGGTCACCTCTCGACCTTGTTGACAAATCCTAACACTCTTTCCACCATTTCGGGACTCAATTCCACCTCGACCCTGTGAGATTATTCTCCTTATTTCATTGTTATAGTGTTGTGGTTCCTATTAGCATGAAAAGTCTGTAGGAACTCTGCACACTTGTTGTAGTCAATAGCAACCTTCTCCACGTACTTTCACAGATTGCATTGGTCGATAAGCGACTTCATGGTCAGTGACCATGTTGTCCAAGTTCATGATGTTCCTAAACTTGAACTAGTTGAAGGTCCTTATTTCAGCTGTTAGGCCATACTTTACGTGCTCTTCTTCCATGAATGGAAGCTTGCCTTTGTCTAGGCCTACTATCATAGGTTTCTATCACAATACCACAGCTTACCATTAGTTTTCTTGAGATAACTCTTGGGAGACAATAAGCCAATGATAAATGTAAGTTATGGTAAGGCAAAGTGCTTAAGTATAAAATAAAGACTTTTGCTTCAAGCAGTCCATACAATTCAAATTTTCTTTGACAATTTTCCTCAATCATAAGTTGATTTTTATCCATCCTTTAAACAGTGGTTGAGGTTTGAGACATGGTTTCTTTCCCACCTTACCTTCTCCCCCCCGAGAATGATATGAATCCTTCCTAGGATTTGAGAATGAAGGGTTAAGGGCATTAAGTGGCGCAAGTTTGCGATATTTCACTTTTGCATTAGCCAGACATAGAAGTCTGGGTTATACTCCAAGTGAGCATGATGGTCCATGTCATGAGATCTAATACCTACATGCATAATGTTGAGATGGCAAGCTCAACACGTACGAACATTGATGATGGACCACTTGGCTAGATGGGTCTGCATGTCTATACTTAGCCCATTGGTAGTCATTATGATATTCACATGGCCACTGACTTATCACTTATTATATTTAATTTGTTACACCTATCTACAACTGGCAAAGATATAGCACCAGTCGATTAGTGTAGTTTGTTATACACTGTTTGACTTAGTAGGCTACTTTCCTTTATATTGTATCTTATCTATACTTTTTGTACATTGTATAGTGTGTAATAGAAGAAGAAGAAATTAACATGAAAACGTTTTGGCTTCCATCTCTCTTCTTGTGTTCTTGAGTGAGCTTCCTCTTGTGTATGTAGTGTGTGTTTGGCATATCAGCTCAAGTAAGTCCCCCCACCATACGATTCTTGACATGGTATCAAAGCCATGCCACTGAGAAAGGCTGATTTTGAAGGTTGAAGTGAAGGAAAAGAAGCAAGGTTTGAGCAAGTAAGCAATGGGTAAGAAGCTCTCCCATTCTTTCACTCTTTCTCTTGGGGATAGTGCCTGTGGAGGCACCAGAACCAGGGTAGAGTGAAAATCTCAGATTGTTGTGAGATTTGATGTGTGAGTAGAGCACTATAAATTTTACTTACATGTAGTTTTTTTGGGCATTTGAGGTCATTTCAGGCCCCATTTTAGAGTCATAAGGTTGTGGACATTAAATTTAGGGTATACTGTGATTTCGATTGTATTGACCAAAAGTGGGTACATGGGTTATAGATTTTGAATCTGTAAATTTTGAGGTGTTTGCCAGGAAGAAAACATAAGGTTTATCTACAAAAAGGTTGCAGATTACATGTACTATTAAGAAATCAATGAAAAAGGTCACTTGGTGTATTCCTGTGCACTTGTGAAAGGTTGCAAAACACTAGCTTGCTGTGTTGTATCCTTTTTGTGATAATGGCAGAGAATAGTGGGAATCCCATCATTGAGAAGCTTGACAAGAACAACTACCTTCATGGAAGTTCCATGTGACAAACTTCCTCATTGGAAAGGGCCTTTATGAGTTTGTTTTAGGTGAAGAAAATGAGCCAGAGCCGAGTATCCCTACGACTACAGATGAAGTAAAGGCATGGAAAGAATGGAATGCAAAAGACAAAAAGGTGATGTATTGGATATCTACAGTCATTGATAATACTATGCTAGGACATATCAGGAATGTAGAAACTTCACATGCAACTTGGACAAACATATGCAATGCAGCCAAATACCTTCAAGTGTGATACATCGGGCTTCTTACCAATAAAGAATTCTTCAGGAGTAGTCCCATGAACTACAACTGTGGGAGTTCTATTCATAATATGGATAGCAGTATGGACAACTTCATACCAAAAATGTTTTGGCATATTCTTTTCAGTCATTAATGCCCGTGCAACTTCTGCAATATGCCTATTTTTTTCTTTCTGCAACCCCATTTTGTTGTGGGATATACCTGCAAGTAAATTGCCTCTTTATCCCATGATTCCTCAAGAATCCACTAAACTCATTAGAGAGGTACTCTCCCCCTCCATCTAATCTCAAGCACTTCACTTTCAAGCTTGTTTCCATTTCAATAGCTGCCTTGAAAGATTTGAAGTGCTCAAATACATCACTCTTTTCCTTCATGAAATTTACCCATAGCTTCCTTGAACAGTCATCAATAAATGTGACAAAGTATGTGTTGCTACCAAGAGATACATTCCATGTAGGTCCCCAAACATCTATATGCACTACATCAAGTATATTTCTACTCACTTCTCTATCATGCGAGAAGGGTTGTCTTGCCTACTTACCAAACTGGCATGCTTCACAAACTTTATGAAATTCTGCACTCTAAAGGAAGGCAACCCTGTAACTAATCCTCTGGTCTACATTAATTTTAGCCTTTGCACATTTGCATGTCCAATACATTTATGCCATATTTCAATGTTTGCAAAACACTCCTTTTCCTTTAGCATATATAGCAGCATCCATTGTAGGAATTCCAGCACCTAAAGTGACATGCACCCAACTCTACTTCCTTTTGCGACCAACCTGCACTTATCATTAAAGTCTTCTACAAAACAACCTTTTGCATTGAATCGGACCTACAACCCTTGCTCTACCATTTGGCCAATAGACACTAGATTCTTTGTGATTAAAGGCACATGTAAAACATCTATCAGACTTTTTGTCTGGCCATCATGCAAGGACAAGGGAACATTTTCAATATGTGAAATTGGGTGGCATCAATCATCACCCATTTATACATAACTTGGATTTTGTAAGTCTTGCATCTCTTCAAAACCATTAAACACGACTGGTCATATGATTTTACATGCAATTGAATCGACATACCATACATCATCATCTGTCCCCTTTCCTATAGTTTCATTCATCATGTATAACAAACAAATGCTAATTTTTGTCTTCATTCTATCATGAAGATAAGACACAGTTTTCTTGCTGCAATTTACCACTACGAATATCATCCCTCTTAGTATAACAATGGGCAAGAATATGACCTGTTTCACCATAATAATGGCAAACAATAGTAGAACTTCAAGAACCTCTATTATACCATCCATCTCTTCCTCTAGAGCTCCCCCTGCCTCTAAAAGTTTCCTTGACCTCTTGAAACCTGCATTTCATCAAATTGTTGATTTAACCTATTTTGTTGGTTATCACCAGCACGTCCATACTATGGCCTCTCGAAGAGGATCTACCATGTCCCCTTCTTGAACTTGAATAGAATGCTTGGACCTGTTCACCATTTCTTTCAGATGAGTCATCCTACATATTGATCTCTTCAGTAATCACATGAGAGTGACAACCTCATCAAAATCTGGAAATGGCTTCTGTACATATACAAAAGCGACAAATGATTTTCAAGCCTTCTTATTATTAAGGCCACCCAAAGTACATGAAACCAAATCATCATCATTAGGCATTGCATCAATCACTCCTAAAGCATCTACAATGCTCCTCACTTTCAAAATATACTCATTGACAGACATTACCCAACGTGGCAATGGCTTTTTGGATGGGGTGATGTCATGTTGGTGAACTTTTTCCTCATCATCTAAATGCTTCCTCCTCCTTAAGGATAGGGATAGCTCTCGGGACAGGTTCATAGTGGACTACTGCTTCACTTGATGATAAAGTGGAAGAACTTGCCTTCTCCACCTCCACTGTATGCGGCTCCTCCTTGAACACCACATCACGGCTCAAGATGATCTTCTTTGCCTCTTGGTCATATAATTTGTAAGCCTTCTGCTCATCACTATAACCCAAGAAGATACATTTTCTGCTTTTTGGTTCTAACTTGTTTCTCTTCTCATTTGGAACATGTGCATAACATTCACATCCAAAAATTCTGAAATGTGAGATAGATGGTTTCTTACCAGTGTAAGCCTCATGAGGTGTTTTTCCCTTGAGAGCCTTTGTATAGCTCTGATTTAGAATGTAGACTGCTGTATTAACAGCTTCAGCCCAAAAATGGTTAGGCAATCCCTTGCCCTTTAGCATGCATCTTGCCATCTCCACAATGGTGCGATTCCTGCGTTCCACAACACCATTCTGCTGAGGTGTGTGAGGCGTTGTTAATTGACGCTTGATCCCTTTGCTCTTGCAAAAGCCTTCAAACTCCTTTGAGTTGAACTCACCACCACCATCTATTCTAAATTTCTTCACACTTTTCCCTGTTTCATTCTCAACAAGTTTTAGCCATTCTTTAAACTTATCAAAAGCTTGAGCCTTATCACGAAGGAAGTACACCCACATCTTCCTACTGTAGTTGTCGACAATCAACATAAAATAAGAAGATCCCCCCAAGGCTTGTGTAGGCATCTTACCACACAAGTCAGCATGCACCAACTCTAGAGGAGCCTGTGCTCTATTCTTGCTTTCTTGTGGAAATGCCTTTCTTTGTTGCTTGCCCATCATACAAGCTTCACATGGTTCCTTCAATTCAGTTATTGTAGGTAGGTGAGCAACCATACCTTGCTTTTGCATCTCCTTCAACACTGCAAATCCGATGTGTCCAAACCTTTCATGCCAAAGCTTACTTGTGCCCACTCCAACGGTGGCTGTAAGAGCACTTAGCTCATACAAGTTGTTCCTTCTTTCTCCTTTGCCAACAATTGTGCCAGCACTATCAAGAATTTCTGCACCTGTCTTCTTGAACCTCACTTCATGACCAAGATCAGTTATGGAAGCAACTGATAAGAGATTTCTCCTGATTTTGGGAACATACAACACATTTGAAAGCTTTTTGACTTCACCATTTGCAGCAACAAAAGAAATAGTACCTGTGCCCGCAGCAGGGCATTTAGCATCATTTCCAACCGTCACAGCGATGGATTCTTGTAGAGGCTACATAGAACTGTATAGATCTTTCTGGTTGGTCATGTGACGGGAGGCCCCACTATCCAACACCCATGAGTCAGTGGTGGTAGATTCTTCTTGGGCCGAGGAGCACACTTCCTCAATGGTCGCCATGAATAATTCCAGCTCTACTTCAGCCGTATTGGCTGTTTCTTTCCCTTTACTTTTAAGGGTACCATTCTTTTCATCTGCCTTCTTGACATGACAATCTGCAATTGCATGTCCTTTCTTCTTGCAGTAGAAGCACTCTCCTTGGAACTTCTTCTTTCCGGTCTTCTTCTTTTTGTCACTATCATTTTTGGTGGAGGAACCACCTTTGTCTTTTGCATTGGCAGAGAATGCAGCATCTCCATTGTTGCTTCCTTCTCGGGCTTTCAGCCTCAACTCCTCCTCCATTAATAATGCACAAAACTCCTCAAAATTCAAAGCTTGAGGTCTCACCTGAGTATTAAGGGCAGTTACTAGTCCATCAAACTTTTGTGGACAAATCCGAAGACACCTCCGATCTAGCTCTTTGCTAGTCTTTTGTATCCCAGCACTAGCCATCTGGTCGCGCAAATTCTTAATCCGAGTGATGAATGCTTCAACCGTCTCTCCTTCAACAAAATTCTCCACTGCTAGTTGATTCTCAAAGTTTTGAATCCTTGTTTGGTTTCGTGTTTCCTACTGACTCCTTAGTACATTCCAAGCCTCTAACGCTTTGGTTGTATGCTGAATCAAAGTCAGAATACTGTCAGAATAGCTTGTAACTAAGGCACACAATGCATCTTCATTCCTTCGTTTCCAAGCTCATAGAAGATCTGCATTCGGAGGAATAATCACACTAAGATTTGATGGGTCGGGGGTAGGCTGTGGTTCTGTGTCAGTCCCCAGCACAGTCTCCAAAAGCTCATAAGAATCAAGGATAGTTGTAATTTTGAACTTCCACAAGGTGTAGTTTGTACCATCTAACTTGCCTTCGCTGAAGGTTGGTGGACGAATCCTCAGTGTTTGAATAGCCGGTACAGCAACACCACCTCCCGCACCACTTTCTGATGCGCCAGAACCGCTTCCGGAAGTCGACATAGTTTCTCTTTGCTGTTGAAGCCTTTGCCTCTTGCACACTCTCCAATCTCTAGAGCCCCCTAGGCTCTGATACCATGTAAAATATTACACAGTGCAGCGAACAGAATCTGAGAAAGAGATAGAGAGTACATAACAAATAAGAGGAGAATCAGTAAATTCTTTAACTCCAAACAACTGATACAAAGATGGCTTTGTCCACCCGTGCACTTCCACTGTGTGAAGCTTAGATGGCAATCTAGATAGAAGATAGGTGAAGAGCTTAAAGCTAGCTGGAACAACAACTCTGACTGGGTGAAAGATGAGTGATCGATGGCTGTGAAGGGGTTTAGCTTTTATAGCCTGCGAAGGCCGTCAGGTTGGCCTGACCGACCTACCATATAAGCCTCCACTAGTCGGCCAAGGAATATTCCAGGGAATATTTCCTTTACCATCGGGCCGGGGGTATTGCCCTTAGACCCCCTTCAGGGGGCCGCTGGTCCCCCTTGGGACCCCCCCAGCCAGGGGCTGCTTCCGCGGCCCTCGGACCCCACAATAGGGGCCCCTTTTAACTCCCTTACCCCTCAACTCGATGCAATGCACCTCGAGTTGCTACTAGCTTAACCACTCCATCTAATCCAAAGATTAGACCCACAATGGTCACCTTTTTGCCATCCGGTCACATGGACCTCATTTGATATACAAGTCAGGACTCAACCAATGTCCGGGCTCACATTTGGCTTCTCCTCATAATGGGGGCCTTACAACTTTGAGCACCATGGATCATTGGTAGCACCTAATGAGGGTGGGGCATTGATCATATCTAACAGGGTTGAGTTGCTCACCAAGGCCTTGTAAAGCTCTTTGCTTTAGATCCTGCTTATGAACACAGTGAAGACCACTCGTTTGCTAGGTTGCTTTGTGGTTGGGATTCTCTTAAAGAGACTCCACATGTGGGTGACGTAGTCTCGGATATCCTCCTTGTCCTTTTGAATGACGTTTATCAACCTGATGATGAGGTTGTTACAGTACCCTGCCTTAGAGAATCTGTTGGTGAAGAGACACTTGAGGTTATTAAAGTCATTGCATTTGGAATTGTCTAGACTAGTGTACCACATCTGTCCTTTGTCTCTTAGGTAAAGTCTGAATGCATGTGCGCATTTAGCAAGGTCCAAGAGGCCATTAGCCTTGCATAATTGCTAAAACCTCTCCACAAAGCTATACAGGTCATTGTCAGACTTATACTTGTCAAGTTGCTTAGCAACCATATGTATCTTGGTTTGGCTCCTAGAATTCGGGGTGATTCCTAGCCGTGCTAGTAATAAAGTTGCTAGGGTTGCTCCACTCTACTCTGTAGCTGCGTTGTTTAAGAGTTGTTTCATGAGGAGCTTGCTTAGCATAAGATAAGCCTCTAAGGCTCTCTCTCTCTCAACATTTGGTCATGTCTTGATTCTATTGGTAAGAGATAAGACACGTTGGACCTCATGCATTTCTATGTCTAGCCTTAGCTTTGAGCTCGCACACTTGGTTGTAGGTAGCCATACCTTGCAGTGCTTTCCTTGCCAATCTCTGCTCTTCCTCGAGGTTGGCTATGACATCCTTGGATAGTCTACCATGATGCTCCATTTTAGTTTGTAGGTCATATCAGGTCATCACTTGTTACTGGATGTCGATTGGGAATTCTCCCAAGTCAAGCTTGTCATTTTTTGGGTTGGAGCTGGCTCCTGACATGTTGCTAACTACTTGAGCAACTAGGGCATCGATCAGATTGATCAAATCATAGAGCTGTGTCTCTAATCATGCCTATTGTTGTTGCTCTTGAAGTGGCTTGATGATTCAAGTCTCTCAATATTCAGTGATTGGGATCCTTGGCTACTATTCAATTTCTCGGAGTCTCCTCCTACTGGTGGGTTCATTCAACTTATCTTATCTTGCGTGAATTCCTTGTTATTTAAAACAATTCTCAATGTTATGTGCACTTACATGCTAGTGGGATGCTCCTTAATGTACACAATGCAAAATTAGGCTATCAGCTTTTTTGTGTACGTCAAGTTTTTGATTGATGTAATGTGTGAATCTAATGAAAACAATACAATACATCATACACTTTTCTTGATTCTTTCATGCCTTTAATGAGCACTCTAGCTGGTTTGTTCTAGTCTCTACAGCATCTTAGATGTGTGGTCTAAGGGGTAGCAGATTTGGTCAATGAGTCTGGGTCTCTATCAAGACACTGGGTTGAGGATTCGTGCCATGGGCCTTTTCTGGGATGTTAGATCATGATTCGTGACTCTGGTGGCATTATCAGCTATTCCATGCATTTGAAGGCCTACAAGGGGGTGTTGTCTAGATTGGGCTTAGCCTTTGCATATCCTAGGACAGGTCCAATTTGCCAAAATTTGGATTTGGCACAACTCATCTGAGTGACAATGTCAGAGTTGCAGCATTCGAGTTTTAGACTCGGACGTCTGAGTCGGGTATCCATCTGAGTTCAAGTGGACTATCCGAGTCCAAGTATCCTATTCAAATCCAAATGGACTATATGAGTGTCTATGTCTAAGTGCCTAACTCGGACTATCCAAGTCTGAAAGGTCCTAATGAATGGATGCTTGGCTATCCAAGGCTAAAAATGTGAGCTTCCGAGTGATTTTGTCCAATTTCAAGCCTAAGACTTAAACTATTTTTGGTTGTTTGAGTGGACTTGTGACTCAGACTATTTGAGTGGTAGTGGGACTTGAATGACTGTGGAATCCCTTCGAGTACGGCAGTAGCCGGGGGTCCAGAACAATAAAAATCTTACCAAATCTCACACGTGCCTAGATGAATCTTTTGTCTACAATTTTGGTTCAATTACCAATCGTGAAATGGTTTCTAGCCGTGTAGCTCTCTCTGTTTGTCAAGCTCTCTCCCTCAACTCAGAAATGATAAAGGAGCTCTCTCCGTGCCCTCTTGGCCTTTTAAACCATGCCTCTCTTGCCCTATTACTTCCCCCTTCTCTCTCTTTGCTATCCTAATGCCTTGAAGCTCTCTTTTCCCTATTTTTTTCTTGTTTTGGGCCTACTGTTAACAACAGAAACTCTAGTGTGTTTTTCTTTGTTTTTCTTGTTTTTCCCTTACCTAAATGCATCCAAATCACAAGCAACTCCTTACACTAATCCAGCCTACTTACCTAAATCCAAAAAACTAGAAAAAATTACTTGCAAAGGAGATCGAACACTTCTCAACTCCCTCACTTCCTACCTATTCCAAGCATCGATTTGGGGGAAACCCTAGTTCAATGCTCAATTCAAAGCATGCAAGCACTCAAATATTGAATCCATTTATCATGGCAATTGAACCAAAATGTGGAAGCTTCTTGCTCGACTGCCCACGATCCATGGACTACTTATTGTTTCAAGCATTTCAAGCCAAGTGCAATGACCACCTCTCACATAGCCATATGCACTCTCACACCTATGAGTGTAGTGAGCTTATGTCCATGCTCGACCGAGTTGCCTCCTCCGTCAAGTACTCCGGTAGCTCCATGATCCAAGGTGCAAGCTCAAACAAGCTCAACGATCCTTAAGCTCCAAGCTCCATGCTCCATTACCACATGCGAGACAGGAGACGAGAAGAGAAGAAGAAGAAGAGAGGAGAAGATGGAGAGCTTCTCCACCATGGTCCCTCACCCTCTTATACTCATTCCCTCACTCCCTCACACTCCCTCTCTCAAGCACAAGCTCAAGTAAGAAAGAACAATAAAAAGAAGAGAAGAGGAGAGCTAGTTTTGGCCACACACAAGAATGAGTTTCTTCATTCACTTTTTGCCTTTTATACAAAACCCTAATTGTAATCCCCTTTGGGCACCCATCCCTTTTTACATGACTGGTCATTTTAGCCAAGGTCTTATTTCCTTATTTCTTTCCTCTTTTCACAGTTCCTTCGCTCATTTCTATTTACATTTACAAATTGCATAGGAGGAGGGAGCTTGGCACTCTTTTACGAGGATTTATAGTGCACTTCTATATTTAAAATGAGCCTTTCGTCTCTTATGCTTGCCTTGAATTTTTAAGGTTGCCCTTGTGCTTTTGTCCTTTTCTCATCCTATTTCTTTTTCTGAGTCACCTTTTCTTTGCCCTGGGTCTTTTTAATTATCTTTTTGCTTTCTTGCACTAGGGTTAACATGAGCAACAACACGGTTCCAATTTATCAAGAACTACGAAGTAGACACTAGCCACACTAACCTTGATTCAAGTCTCACTACCTCTCAATCTTGCTAATGAAACAAGATTCTATCATGTGGCAAGCCTTCAAGGCTTAGATAGTGGACCTATGCAACCAACAACTAATGTAACCATGCGTGAGAAAAATGCTGAAAACCACATATCTAGCCTAATACTCTTCCCAATGCCAAGAGCTTTAGAAATCAATGGCTTCTAAGAAGGCACCAAAATGCATGCATTCTTCCCAATCATTGCACTAGGAGATGCAACCCAAAGGGATATTATTGACACTAGAGTTGGTGTAAATGTTCTAAGTCACATGGTTCTACAAGTTTGGGATAGTCCTCTTGCATACAGACTACTTGTTTTAAACTAAATCAGCTAATCGTACTAAAGTTGGAAGTATTGTTGACAACATTTGCCATCTTGACAATACCTTCGCCCTATTCACTCGCAGTTATGACCGCTTGGACCTTGGCTTATTAGATGAAGACACACTACAATGGTAATAAGAGGCTTGTCTTGCTCTTGGTAAGAATTTGAATTCATCTTCACCAAGCACATTTCTATTTCTGAAGAGCTCATTGCCACTCAAGTTAGTAAGGAATAGGCCATACATGGCCTATTGATCATATATTTCAAATGTAGCCTTGTGGAAGCCTCCAAGATAGAAATAGGAGACCTAGAGAAGCTAGCCACATCAAAACATGAATTCCTTCAAAAGTGGTTCACCTTACGTACATAGTGGGAATGATGCGGCTGTCAGACAAATGCAGAGCAATGATGAGCCATCAAGATCATTGAGTACTCAGATAGAGTCATCACCCGCAACATTTTACACTACACCCACTTAGTGAGCTAGCCACTTACACCCACTTCTTTCTGTGTGCTAACCATCACTTGCAACACTTTTTTGGAAGATTAAGTGCTAGTACATCCATACTTAGATAGAGTCCTATGTGACTAGGGAGTACACATTGCCAATTGCCTAAACATGGGTGATTTTCTCACAGATGTGTTCACTTATATCACACATGTGGGCATTAGACCAAATGACATGAACCACTATGCTACCATGGAATACAATCCAAATTTATATGATTGGATTTTGCAAAAAGGTCCAACAAAATGAACTTAGTGTACATACCATGTGCCCGTCACCCTTTAACTTGTGCAAACTTTACTTCCTTCCAAATTTTCTTTTTTGTTCATTACTTTTTTTCAGTCTATAATAACCTATTTTATTTAATGTTCCACCACCCTACCATCATTGCCCCTACAAGCTAGGAAGCATTGCTAATTTTCCCAGGAGGGAAGGGAGTATTCAAATAAAGATCCAGTCATTTCAAATTCAGTCATCCCATAGCTCTATTGAAAATTCTTAAAATTTGATAAGCAAAAGATGTAAGGTTATATATAATAGTTCAATTCTCTCTTAACCACGCTTTTTCCTATTTCTTATAGGCATACCCAAAATGACCAGAGTTGACAAAAAGGTGGTCCATGAGAGACATGGAAAGCCCCAAATCCCTTTCATAGATGTAGAACATGCAAAGTACAATATGAATGTAGACATCCTATGAAACAAAGACCTGAGGTATAGGTAGATACAAAATCTCAGAAGATAGGAGGTGGATGATGAACAAAAGGCAAAGGAATCGGTAGAATTGTGTTCCCTAACAAAGTATATGGAAAAATTTAGAGGCAGGATTAACCACGCGAAGTGCATTGAGTTCCTTACAACTTACGATGGACAAAAGAAAATAGGAACCATCTTGGTGTAGACTGTTGAAGGGCTGCAAAAGGTAAATATTCCACTTTCATTATATTTGGTGCGAAGGGCCCTAGGATTGCCACAATGCCCTTTCAAACCAAAGACAAAGAAAGATGTGGTGGCCCAACTCAATTTTATGAAGCAGTGCAGATGGGTGATGATGGAATCAAGTTTGAGGCTATACTAGGTCCTTGCAGTTACTATCCAAGTTCATCCACACCCTATTCTTAGATGCTCAACACAATGCTACCATGAATAGAATTCACCCCCATGTTCAAGGATTTGGTGTCAAGAGACATGAATGATGTATACTTGAATGCTTATATAAGAAGCACCATCCATGTAGTGAGCCCGCGAGCTCTAAAGAAGTCATAATTGGGAAGTCTTAAACCTACCAGGGGAAAGGCCACTGGGAGAGCAACTATGTTTGCCTTTGGAGGAATGCTAATAGCCATTATTGAAGAAGCATTGAATGATCCCAATACTCCTAGAGAAGTAGTGATGACAGATGCTCGAGAGGATACGGCCATGACCAAAGCATAGAGCACCATGAGCAAGTCAGGATCCAGTGAGAGCAGGGATGACAGAAGTAGACACAGGAAGAGGAAGGATCCCATGCTACTCTCAATAAGAGAAAATAGAGAATACAGACCCAAAGAGAAAGGAAGACATAGGAAGAGAGGAGAGAAAGAGTAGAAGAGGCCCAACAAGCAGAGTTGGAAGCCATAAAAAAGTAGAAAGAAGAGAAAGCCAGAATCAAAGAGGAGCCACAAAAGGATGATCAAGAGAAAGGTAAGGAAAAGGGCTTTGTAAAAGGGGGAAAGAAAAAGACATCAATAAGAAGCAAGGTGAACAAGGGAAGACTCCATAAGAGGAACAAGATGCACTAGAGACCTCCATGGACGAGTCTAGAAAGGCTAAGGCAAAACATCAAGCTAAAGAGAAGAAAGTTGAAGAGGAATATCACATGGCTATTTGAAACTCAATAGAAGAGACATGCAAAAGAGAAGAGACACCAAGGGAAGCTCCACTCGAAATCATCCAACCAACCATTAGTTCAAGTAGGGCTAAAAGTACAGCAAGTGGAGAAGGGTACAAGTCAATAGAGGGTAAGGGGAAGGCACCTATCCATCCTTTGCCATCACCATCACAACCTACTCAAGTAATAGAGAGAACCCAACTACTAATTACACCATTACCATTGCCACCATTTCGTAGATCAAAGGGGGGTATCCAAATCTCAAATGAAGCTTGGAAGCACTCTACTCAATCTTGTCAGGTGGTCCATTAGTAGGATTTGCCCTCATAAGATAAAAAAGGACTACAAAAAAAGAAGTAGAACAAGAAAGAAGAACAAAGAAGGTGCCATAACTAGAGGAAACATTGTCCTTGATTCCCCTCATCACTTAGGGAACGAGGCAAGACTTTTATGACCTCCTTAAGAGATTGGAACAACAAAGGGACATGAAGGATGCAAGCAATACTTGCCTTAGAGAAGGAGAAGGAGGCATGTGCAACATTGTAGTGGCAATACACTAGGGACATCTACAAACTCATAACAGAGCTAGCCAACTTGTCTAGGAGAGCTATGAATGATGACAAGTATGAGGAACTGATAGCATAGTATAAACAAGAGAAGGAAATTAGGGAGGAGATTGAAGCACAATAGGAGAAAACCACTAAAATCATGGGTGAACTTGAATGGAGGTTGAAAGAGCAAGATTAGCAAATTGTGCAATTGCAATAGGACAAGGAAGAAGTAAAGCAATTGAAAGAGAGGATACTTAAGCTGGTAGAACAATGGGAGGAAGCCACCAAAGGGCAAGAGAACCTTAAGAAGATCATAGCCACACTCACCCATGAGAAGAAACAACTTCAATGAAGCAAAGAAGAGCATGTTTCCATTGTGGAAGCTCTAACAAAGTGGCAAGAGAAAGGGCTAGAGCAAGCTAGGAAACATATTGATCATTGGGAGGTAGAAAGCCATGCAAGATCTTGCTTACAAATTGGTGAAGGCAAAGGATGATAGAAATATGGCAGCGGATAGAGCCTAGCTGGCTGAGAAAAGGATGAAAATATAATAGAAGAGCTTTGTGAAGACCCTCACTGAGGTCACCAGCTCTTAAGAGGAGGACTCAATGGAGGAACTACTATGGGCATATACATGTATAGACACGTATGCTAGGAAGTTGCACTAAGGTGTTTTGTAAATATGGGCATAGACAGGTATGCCATGGCTAGTCTCATACTCAGAACTACTATGCTATTTTCCTTTTGCCCGAATCTCCTAGAGGATATGAACGAGAGCTAGTTCATGAGTTGTAACCACCCCTTCTTGCCTTTAACAATGGTGAATACTTGCCGATCTGTTAAGGGATACATGATGAGTAAAACTTTCTTGGAAAAAATCCATGAGACCCCTACTCTCGTCAGTCCAAGATCATAGGAGGGGCAAGGAATAGTTGTGTATTATTACCCAAAAAAGAAAAGAAAAGGAAAGAAAAGAGAACCTTCACTTCCCCTATTTCCTCCCACTTTCCCTCACATTCACGTAGGGTCCTCAAGGGTAGGACATCCCAAGAAATTGGCAGGCTTGTCTCCTTGAATATCACCCCATTGCACCAAAACTTCTCACCAATTGGGTCTTCAAATGTGGGACAAACCTAGGGAATCTCAGTTCTCCTAATGCATACCCATCTCCCAATCGACATCAACCCACCAACACCTACCATCGCACAACTTTTCCTTACATGTATTCTGAAGACCTAGAAGCACAATCAATAACCACCCTTTCCTTTAGCAGCAAGTAACCTCTTACCTCCCCATGCAGGTCCTAGGCACCTTCACCAATGCTAAGGGATTGGCACTTGTCTAGGATTTCTAGGAGGGGGTAATATTAACCTTTTTGCAAAGAAGCCACAATAAGTGAGAAACAACAAGCTACTAGACTACACCAAGGGAAGCCAAATATTAACAAAGCGAGATGCAAAAGTCGAGGAGCATTCAAGAGTGATGGCCTGAAGGAATAATGATTGCATCCAGTTGGAAAAAATTCAAAGCGTGGACAAAGAGTGCTCATCAAGCTAAAAAAAAGGACAAAAATAATATAAAAGCGTCAGGTGCTCTAAAAAAATTAGGAATTAAGAAAGAGGACTAGATAAATTTTGTAAAAGCATGTTTGAGCGTCGAGCTTTCTCTTGTGAAATTATAATTAATTTGTATTTAATGGTGTGCGAGTGAGTGAGTTTGGGAAATTAGATGGGACATTGGGCTTGAAGAGCGGGCATCAAGAGATTATGGGTGGTGGGCACCTTAAGATAAGAGGTCCATCCCAAGTTTAAATTCAAAGGCAAATATATATGGTGGGAAATATTATTGTAAATCATTCTAATGACTAATACAAAGCATGATTATCTCTTTCTTCTCCAATATATTTGCTTCCATATTTGTGTAGCCATCTCACACTTGTAGAAGTTCTGAGAGACAAGAAAGCTTGCTCTTGATCTTTACTGTATTACTCCATCGTTTCCCCTCACCTTCTCGGGATCCATCTAGTTTGTGGGGTGGAAAGATAGAGACTGTGCTCTGTGTGTGTGTGTGTGTGTGTGTAGAGAGAGAGAGAGAGAGAGAGAGAGAGAGAGAGAGAGAGAGAGAGAGAGAGAGAGAGAGAGAGAGAGAGAGAGAGAGAGAGAGAGAGAGAGAGAGAGAGAGAGAGAGAGAGAGAGAGAGAGAGAGAGAGAGAGAGAGAGAGAGAGAGAGAGAGAGAGAGAGAGAGAGAGAGAGAGAGAGAGAGAGAGAGAGAGAGAGAGAGAGAGAGAGAGAGAGAGAGAGAGAGGGGGGGGGGGATGGTAGGAAACCTCATGAGGTTAGAGATCATGAAGGAAACTTGACTTGAGGGAGTGCATGATTGATATGCATAATTCCATCTAGATCCAAGATGTAGGCAAAGTGGTCCTACAACCTCACCTTGCCAGTCTGTTAAGAACATAGCTAGAATTTCACAGCCTGAGACTATTTCTAATCAGCCTAAGGATCCAAATGTGTAGTCATCTTTGATAGTCAAGATTGACCAATCCACTAAATTAAAAGCTACTAGTTCTAATTCTAATGTGAAATCATCATAGTTATAGCCTTCAAATGTGATCAAGGCTGTTATTTTAGTTGAGGAACATGCTTCTAGTGATTTCTCCTTCTTACAACAGAATACAAACTCTAGTCCAAAGAGCACAAGAAATCCAATGATTCACAAGTCTTTTTTTGCATCTCAACAAGAAGCTCTAGTGCATTGAAAGCTAGTTAAGAGATCTGTCATGGAGTCTTTAGCAAATATGGGGAAACAAAGGATCAATCTAAGTTACAAGTTCCAAGACACTAGATGAAGCAATATTGACTTTGCTCACTCGTGCATATGTTCATACAGATGTTGAAATCTCGACTATTGAGGATGAGAAGCTCTTAGAGAGGCCTCTATCATGGTTGGAGCAATCACAAATTTGTTGATGTTATCATGAAGTTGTGGGAGACCTCATGAAGCATATGACCAAGATAGAACTGGAGAAGCATAGCTTGATTCCCAATGTTCCACCATGGGCAGTGCCAAGCAAGCAAGGAGGAAGTTGCAAAATTAGCCAAGAAAGCTCAAGGATGAAGTGAGTTTGAAAAAAAATGATATTCTACATTCTAGTCAAGGTTTAGCTACAAGATATGAGAAAACAAAGACACTTTGGACTTCAATACATGATCCAACATATGTAGCCCCTACATATTTGAGAGTGCTTATGATTGTTTGTGGTGAATATCTCTAAACTTGCCAAATAGATCCATTGTGTGAAAAAATCCTTTTTAATGAAGAGCTACATATTGCAAGTTGATTGGGACAAAGCAACATGATGATTGGGGGATGATTGATATTGCTAGATATATTTTTTACCCCTTACGACCCACAACTTCTTGATGGCCATACTTCATTACAGTACAATCTTGATTTCTATGAATGGTTTATTCTAAGCTTGAGTGACATAGGACTTCATATTTCCTTTTTTTCTACTATCTTACAGTATAAATCTTCATTACATAGTAGAGTGATGTACATAAACCTTCTATTAACACTAACACACTAGCTAAAAGGATTATGCTTGAAACTCTAGATCCTAGGCCCACAACTATTGATATCCCTACTAATCTAACCCAACAATTAGACCAAGTTGAGCTAGCTAAAACTTAGAAAGCTTTATAGGAGGTTGGTTAGACTCACCTCTAGATTAGCTCTACTAAACTTGACTCTTTTTTTGGCATCCAACCTTTGCTGATATATTGGCCATTCATTATTGAGGCTACTCATTTGGCAAGGAAATTAAATTTCTTTGAAATAGAATACCTACTCCAATTTGATGCCGTATTCACCACTACTGACAAGCTATTCACCATGATTGATTTAGACCTTGTTGCTAACAATGAGGTGATACAAGTTGCTTCCCAATGGCATCCCACTTGGGAAGAGAGTGAACACATCTTCTACAAAATTCTCTTGCTTCAATATGAAAATGCTAAGACCCTCCCTCAAAAGCAATTGCAATCATGGCAACTTATTCGTGCTTATGCTTTTGTGACAAAAAGTATCGACTAGTCAGTCCTTGATTTGCTTGAGGAGAATTGCATTTCCTCGAGTCACTTCTTAAAAAGTTGTTTTTCTCATTAACTTCACCTTACTCATGATGATAGTCCTCTTATGAAAATGGTTTAGTAGTAATATACAATCCTTGCACTTCAATCTAACCCAACTTACTATGAGACCACCTCATTGCACTCTATCATCCTACCTTAGAATCTTGACATGCTATCATAATTGAAATATCATCCATTGAATGATAAGATTTAGATTGAAGAGAAATTACATATAGCTAGTAGCTTGGTAGGACCTTTTTTGATTAGTGATTTGATTACTTACTTATGTGGATTGACTACCAAATCACTTGACTTGGATACTTTTGCTAACTTATTGGAGTACAATTCAAATTTCTACAATTGGTGGATTCTAGACTTAACAAAACACTAACTTTTGTATATAGCTAACCCTAGTTAACTTGTATATTCTTTATTGTTTCACTCAATGTGTTGCACTGACAAGAACTAAAGACCCTTTAAATTTTGGAACAATGCCACATTTGATGTGAGGGTAAGGTCCAAGGCATGTGATCTCATTTCTCTTTTGGGTATAATGGCAAAAAATAGAAAAGTTATCATTAGTTCTTCCCATCCGTTTCGCTACATGGTACTCTCATAGCTTTATCAAGTGCATGGAAGCACATGGTAGATCATATAGGTGAGGATAGAACCTAGAAATGAGCATCTAGGACTTGAAGATTACATGAGCACCTAAAACTTTCCTAAATATTTCAAGTCCTAAAAGTATTGAGATGGCACACCATCAAAACTATTGAGATATTTGCAATCACACCTACTTTAGTCCCTTTGTATAGGACAGCTAGGCTAGGAAGATGCAGTCCATTCTATGAAGAGAGACAAATTACCATATGCACAATGGATGTTAAGTGCTACCAAAAAACTCTATATAATGATGTACTTGAACTATCACTTTCATATGATGATAATGCAATAGTACTTGTCTCTTATGTCAAGTGTCTGTGTCATTGTTGTCCATACACAAGATTGTGTTTATGAGTTCAAGTCTCAATCTTGAAACCTAATTCACTTGTGTAACAGTTGTCTACATTGTCATGTCAACATGAGTTGTGTCTTTATCTTCCATCCTCCATAGCTTTCGCCTTTTCCATGCTCTAGATCCCGCATCTTTAACAAAAACATCAAGACAATAAGATCATCTTGGGGTCTCAACAAAGAGACAAATACATTAGATATCCATTGTCAATGAGGTCCTCAATTTCTTTAATGAAGACCTCCATTGATTACAACATATAATGATCATATAATTCCTATGGAAGAGTTGCAAATTGCTTCATTAACATGTACATAACTCTTCATCAACAGTTCGGTTCTTCTTCAACCATCACTTCATCATCAACAAGTCAATAGGCTTCCCATGTTCCAGCTCACTACTTAATCTTCATTGTGCACACTCCTATGCATAGCTCCATTTTTGTGAGCTAGGTTTACTATTTGCATGTATCTTTTAGATCTCTCATATTTCCACTTTGATTTTGTAAGGCTCCTAGCCAAGTTGTTTAACATTGTCTTATTCAAGAAAGAGAGTAGAAGCAAAAAAACACACAAAAAAGAGAATAAGAAAAATACGAAAAGAAAAGAAGAGAAACAAAAGAATAAAAAAGGACATATACACTCAGATGCCCTACACCACACTTGGGGATCCTCAAGTTGGATGCATCCAGTGACCTTGGTTGATCGGCTCCATCTCTAGCACTTTTTCCAAATTGTTCAATATTTACCCAAGGCATATCAAGGTTAAGACATACCTAGGGAGTCTCAGCTCACCTTGGTTAGACCTGTCTCCTTGAGTCACTTGCACTTTTCCATTTCCACTTCATTAATCCTTGAGCCCACGATTCAAAGCTTGAAGCAAAAAGGACAAGGTACTTCAAGCAAAAAGGGCCCAATGGTGTCAACTACTACAAGTGTTTGATCTAGTGAAGAACCATGTACTTCAAGAACTTATTGGATTTGACTACACTTCTTATCCATATTCCCAATGGTGTCTCTCCACCAATAACTTCCTTTTCCCTCTACAACAATAAGTCTTCCTATTTGCACATGGAGTGCAAGATTCATCACTTTATCAACCATCATCAAGAGAAGAACCCTTGGAGCTATCTTCTAACTAAGTATTAGCCTACCTACACACATGCACTGACATAATATTTGCACTATAGTCTATTCATGGTCTTGGGTCCTCAAGTGTGGGACAACACTTTAGGCTTGTTGCTTGGAGTTTGCTGACCCATATCCTAAACCAAAAATATTCTATGCCTTGTGCACAAATTGAGAAGACTAGCACTCTCCCTTAGGAAGTGAATGTAGAGAGGTTTTACTTTGCAAGTAAAAATATTTGTGGAGACTCATGATCACTCCCTTTTGCATCCATGATCAAATCTTCCATCATTTGCAACCTTCTCTTACTTTTAAGTGGTCTTTCAAGTTCTTTCTCCTAGAATAATTGTTAGTCAAGTGTCTCTTCACCACAACACCAACTTTTGAAGATATGTTTCCAACCATATTGTTCTCATTGCCATCTACCACAATAGCAAAGCAACATCACCTTACTGCATGCAATAGGAATATCATCATCATCATAACCATTCAGATTTCTTCATCAACCGCATGTATTACTCCTCCATTAGGATCATTTCTCAATTATTCCTAGCATTCTATGTCTACTTTTGATGTGAGTCTTATGGGACTATCATGTGTCTCGGAGGGGGATAATGGTAATAATATTTTATGAAGGCTGAAGTCAAAGAAGCTCAAAGAAAAGTGAAAGCTAAAATATGTGATTTATTTGATGGTGGATTATTATTTTTGGAGTGCTTCAATAATTATTTTTGGGTACTTATAGTATCAGTGCACTTCACTGACATTAGATTATCATGATTGTATTATTTTGTGAGAGCTGGGCCCACAATACTCATGTACATTATATCATTACCCATAGTTGTATTTATCACACCCACAATTATTGTGTGGGTTACACACATGGATTTGTGACTAGAATAGGCTACGCATATTTAGGTTAAGGACAAAGCATGCTTTAAGGAAGGATCAAGCCTAGATCCCACAAAGTGGGTTATGCCCAAGAGAGGGTGCAAACCCAAATTCACAATTATGGAAACCCTAATTGCAAATGGTTGCCACCTTAGAGAACCAACCTAACCGCCCCGCAACCCTAATCTTAGTTTATATAAGGGTGAAAGGTCTCAGTTGTATTTTCCCTTTTGGTGTATCCATGCTATATAAGCTTTGTCTCAGTGCAACCATTTAATCTTTCCATTATATTATCTTGCTTTTATCGTTGAGGGTAAGTGAGAGGGAATGAGTGAGAAGTATGTAGAGCAGGGACCGAGGGAATGTGAAGCTCTTTGTCATCTTCTTGATGTTCTCTTCTTCTCTAGTTACTCAACTAGTTGGTGTACTTAGTGGTGAATATCAAGGAGCAACATCATTAGATCATGTTGATTTGGTTGTGGAACCATCTTCAAACCTTTGAGACATCAAACACAAAAGGGTAAGGTAGGTGAGTTTGCTACAACTTGATGCTAGTCTTGTGTTCTTGCTTTCTTGGGATCAACTTGATGCCATGTCCAAATTCCTAACTATTGTTGCGTTTAGCAACATGCTTGCTTCTTCATGTGCGATAGATGATTGTCAAACTCTTCGTTTTCCCAACATTGAGGTTTTACCCACCCTTAATTAGTTGGAAAAAGGCCATGCAAAGGAAGTGGGACTCTATAATAGGATAATTCCTATGGGGAAATCAAGGAAAGCAAACCTACCTTGCCTTGATAGAAATGGATTGCCTAAAATAGGATTATCTATTATGTGGATTATAGTCAATGGGCATTAACATTGAAAAGCATGCTTTGAGATTCAAGATGCTTCTTAAATACTAGGAATTCAAGATGCAATGGGCACAATTATTAGCATATTATCTCTACCTAAGAAAGAGGGAGTTTGGAGGAATTCAGAATCTTACGTTGAAGAAGGTATGGCTAACTAAAGGGCCTTACTTAGCATCAAATTCTTAGATCTATTTGGAGACATCATCTCTCATGTAGGGAAATCCTCAAATCATCATATTGGAATGAGAATTGCAAGGGAATGAATGGGAAAGTAATTTTTTTTTGATATGAAAAATCTCAGTGTCCTTGGAAAATACGTTTGAAAAGAGAGGAAGTATTGTTTCCGGGTTTAGCCATGTGGAGATTTGGACAAACTAAGGGGGTGCATCAATACATTTCAAAAATGGTGGAATATCAAAATTCAAGATAAAGAATAAAGATATAATAGATGTTTTGACTACCAAACCTCAAGATAAATAATAAATATGTAACGACTACTTTGAAAACTAGCTTATTAAGGAGGAGGGGGATGCTAATAGTAGAATTGGTTTAACTTTTCAATTAGTTCTAGATAATGCAATTTGAGAGAGAGTTTGGAAAAATGATGAGGAAGAACTAGTCTCTCAAGTTACTATTTGAAGATAAACTTTATTGTTGCTATTATGGTGATAATAGCTCAAAGCTATTATATATTTTTTGTATCTCTAGAGCATGCAATGTGATTATAAGGAGTTAGACTATATAGAGTCATAGGTAAATAGCCAACCACAATGATATATTAAAGTATTTTGCTTCCTTGGGCTGATTGGTGAAGGATTTGGGCCTCTTGATTGGTGAAGCTTTATCCACTCAACCAAGGGATAGGCATATTTTTTGAATCCTAATCTCTCATAATCCATTTGTTGAGCCCATACCATTTGCTTGATGGAATTAGGCATTCAACGCTCTTCTTCACTAAATCAAATTTATTGTATAAAAGGGATCAATTGAAAGTATCATCCCATTCAATCATTCAGTGCATGCATTAGTGGTTAATGATTTTATTAATCTTTACCCTTTAATAAATTTGTATCCTAACTTGTAACATATTTGATTTGTCTACTTACCTTACTAAAATATATATATTTTTTGAAAAGGGTAAGTTAGTAGCTAGTGAATCATTGAGCTATTGGGGTAATGTCATGAATCACGTGTGGGGGACTTGCTTAAGTTGCTGCACCAAACACGCACCATACACACAAGAGGAAGCTCACTCAAGAACACAAGAAGAGAGACGGAGGCCAAAACATTTTCTTGTTGGTTTCATCATCTTCTTTCATGAACAGTATAATATACACAAAGTATGGATAAGATACAACATAAAGGAAAGTGGCCTACTAAGTCAAACAATGTATAACAAACTATACTGATTGACTGGCACTATAAATATACCAACTGTAGATAGGTGTAACAAACCAAATATAACAAGTATTGAGTTAGTGGCCATGTAAGAGTCATAATGACCATCGATGTGCTAAGTGTAGATATGTGGATCCATCTAATTCGGTGGTCCATTATCAATGTCCGTACATGTTGAACTTGCAATCTCACCACTTTCCCTCAAGCTCAATTGCATCTTTGTAATTCCAAGTAAGCTTCGATTTGAAGCTTCTTTGTACCCAATGCCTTCATGAAGATGTCGGCTATCTAATCCTATGTATTGCCCATGTATTGACATATACCAAGTCGATCTCACCTATAAATACCTTCTCTCTTACAAAGTGGTAATGCACTTCCATGTGTTTTGACCTAGCATGGAAGACAGGGTTCTTAGCTAATTGTGTACTACTAATCTTGTCACAATAAATGACAACTAGATCATCTACTTGCACATCTAGATCACCCAATAACTTTTGTAGCCACACTATCTTACATGATGCTACATCAACACCCCTATACGTAGACTCTATACTTGATGAAGCAATCGTAGGTTTATTTTTGATGCTCCATGTAACTGCTTCACTACCAAGGGAAAAATGAATCTACTAGTAGATCTTCTATCAGGCATGCTACTAGCTCAATTTGCATATGTGTATCTACATGTGTATATCCTCATGTGGCTCATAAAAAAGAAAGTGGAGTTCATATACCTCAATATGCATCTAATTGCATCCAAATGAGGCTTTCTATAGGCATATGCTTAAACTGACTAATAAGGCTAACAATGGAGCTCAAGTTTGGCCTTGTGATAGCCATGTAAATCAAGGTCTTCTATCTTATCCCCATCATCAATACTCAACTTCACATTTTGCTCCAATAGCACTGAAAGAGGCTTATGTGCTATCATACCATACATGGACTCTCCATACATTCCCTTCCCCTGATAAAATTCTTTTACCTTCTTAAAGGTTCCCACACTCATCTATGACTTTCTCACAAGCTTTCATGAAAGTCCTTCATCATCTATACTTGAGTAGATCTATCAAATACTACTCTCAATGGTAGCCCACCTCTCTTCTTTGGGTGTTTCCATAACAACCCATCCTTTAGAAAGTATTTGCAAGCCTTCCATCTAATTATCTTGAGCTTTGCATCAGTCCAATCAGCCCTTCTAGTCAATGTGATCAAGTACTATCTATATTGTAGCCATTCATCTACATACAATGCTTCTTCAAAAGCTTCCACTAATGATACATGACATACATGGTTTATAGCATATTTGCAATATGGTTTTCTTTTTCTACAATATGCTTAAGCTTGGGGATCATAGATTTTATGTAGGCTATCAATCTAAGCATAGCAATGTTGGGTGTAGAAAAACTACTGATCATCCCAAGCAAGGGCAAACAAATTGTCTCTACAACAACAAGAGCTCCAATAAAATACTATTTTTCATACTTAAGGGTAGTCACAACACCCACGTAGCTCTCTCTTGATTTATAGATACCACTAGTCTATCATTCAAGTCTTTGGCTCCGAATCTCACTTCATACTTGTTCTTGTATGCATCATCTTGCCCTATGGCCCATCCAATCCCAATGGGGCTGGTATCCATTGTAGTCATAATCTTCTTTTTTGAGTGTTGATGCAGCTTGCAACAATTTCTTAAGCTTTCTCATGGCCTTGGTATATCTTCTATCCCAAAAGAATTTCTACCCTTTCTTGAGTAGCTGATATAGCGCATTTACAATATGAGAAAAGCGTGGAATCCAAATCATAGAGGAGACACATGCAACAAGAAATCTCTTGACATTTAACACTAACTTCCAATACTTTGTTGAAATCTATTCGTGACTAAACATACAAGACTAGTTTATATTCTAGTTGTTTCTTTGCCTCTATGGATCTTGATTTTTACATTTCTTTTGCACATCTTGCATAGTTTGCTTTGGCCTTGGCCTAGCAAGAGGTGTAGATTGCTCATCCCCTCTAGTTACTCTCTTCAAAGTACTAGACTTTCCATAATCTCTTTTTCTTTTCTCTTTAACAACCACCTCAGTGTTCAGAATTTTGGCTAGATAATCATAAAACAAGTAGGTATCTATAGGAGGACTATCTGAGGCACCTTGCCCTTACATGCATTCTACAAGGCATAGGCCCAAAGCTTTATCTTCTTGCCTTCAAGGTTCTTTTGATTTTGCAATCCCTTAGCTACAACATCTATGGTGGCATAGGATGAGCATGCATACATATCCTCTAAAATATTCTTCATGCCAACCTTGCCAAGGTTTGTGGCAATAGGGAGGCTTGTGTCATTGGTACTGATTTTCCCATCCTTCTAAAAAATAAAAAATTTCCTCATAGAATCTCTCTACGTTTCACGGTCTCTATGGTCATGCTCAGCAATGTCGCACCATGTACATCTGTGAACAAATTTACTTTGGGACGAAGTCTATGAAGGAGTAGCTCTCCCAAGATCTTTGAATTTAGCCAATTATATATGTAAATCTCTCATATTCTTTACAAGGTCTTTCTTGATTTCCTCCTTTGCTACTGTTGAAGCAAGTATAGGAGGATGTGGTCTAGGTAAAGGCTCATAGAATGTAGGAGTAACCAAAGCTCATGGTGTAATTAACTATTCTCTCCTTCCTTGCCTCTTGACTATCTTGGATATAGCTATCTAGCCCAATTAGTCTTTATTCCTTGCTCTATAGCATCATCTTCAAGAAGTTTCTCTAATCTAATCTAAAACAGTGGATTCACAGCTTGCAAGAAAAGAAGAACCTTCTCTATATCCAAAGTCAATTGCTCTATAGCGCTTAATTGCTCTAATGCCATATTTCAAACTCTCTTTATAATTCTCTAGAAATAAGCCTCTTTGTAGGCTTGGAAATCCAATCCAAAAAATTCATTTTAGTCACTTGGTCAGAATCTTCAAGATACTACTATTCTTTTAAAGTGCTTTTGAATGTAGTTGATGTATGGCCATTATTTGCATAGATTGCATTCACTTGAGTCCTCAGCTCTTGGGCCATAACCTTGTAAAAATACTTTGGTGTGTCATCTATCAAAACTATGGCCATCTCAAGCTTTTCTTCATAACCACAAAGAAACCTTGTAATATTGCTGCCATCAAATTTTTGGACTACTAAAATGACATTTTTCAATGCATTAGTCATGGCATCTTCTTGTTACATTTCATAGGTCCTAATGAAATCCATGAAGTCTCTCACTCTAACAACATGATTATTTGTATGCATATGATCTCCCATCTTGTCAAATATGGATGTGGCTTTTCACATCGGGTTTACCAAATGTAATGTTTGGGGGGGGGAGTATATGTCAAGGCACTAATCATTGGGGTTTAAAGAAAACAGACAATATATATGGAAGAAACAAAAGAATCCAACACACACTATGTATTACTCTTTGATAAAATCTATACATTGTAACCACTCCTCTTGGATTATAAACTTTTTATCTAAGATGGTGGCTTAGAAGAAACTATGTCAGGATAATTTCTTGACCACTCTATGCAATCTGAAACTCTTTGCTCTACCAATACAATGAAAGATTATGCTTCATACACTAACCAGAATAACTCAAAATGCTTTATGGACAGCCAGATGCACTTCAACCCATTTTCACTGATAAAAAATTGTGAAGAATACTCCCTTATAGAGCAACAAAACTTTAATATAAAACATCTATAATGCTAAATACAAAAAGCTTCATATTTTTCCACTTTCTACGTGTTTTGGGTGAGCTTCTCAAGCAATAAGGCCCCCATAATAAGGTAAGAAACAATGTGTCTTGAGTTCTTTGAAGTTCAACCCTATAAAGATAGAGTATTGAATAGCAAAACTATCTCTAAAGCTCTCCAAAATAGTCCAATTCATGCTATTTCAAAGATAGGCAAGAACACCCAAGTGTATGGCTTGATTTCTTCATGCTTTGTCCCTATTTTCCGTTGTGCTTGATGAGAGTGGAGTTTTGAGCTCGGGATATGCCTAAAAATTGCCAAAAAATCCAAAATTTAGGGAAAAAATATTTAACATTGAAGCCGGCGGCTGCAGTTAGGACGATTTTAAGCACCAAGTGAAAGACGGCTTTTAAAAGGCACCCGAGCAACACTTGTGGATTTTTGATAATTTTTTTGACTGCCGTGCGGGATGCCAGGAGCTGCCAGTCAATGTGGGATGTAAGACGGACGCGTAGGATTTTTCAGAGGCTGAATCGGAGCCCGGACAAGGAAGGGGCCACAATTTGGCCAAGATATGAAAGGGTGGACAAAACTTGGACCAAAGGGGGGGGGGGTGCCCTTTGGGATTTTTAACCCTCCCTAAAAAAAAAAAAAACGTGAAGAAGAAGAGATGGCGACGTCTGCAGGCCGCGCGAAAAATGCCCCCCCCCCTCCCCCCAACTCGAATTCGGGACTGTAAGTAAGCCATGGAATAGAGATTGCCTGCCAACTTCTCCCTCTTGGCTAATCATATTGCCAGTCTTCGCGCGAGGAATGGCTGTCCGGATGAAGAGATCAGAATCTAGTCTTCCTCTCTCCTCCCTCTCTCTCTTCTCTATGGGCTGTTCATGTGTACCATCTTGAAGGAGGAACCGGGGAGGGAGAATGAAGGAAATGGTGATGGACATTGATGGAGATGCTGAAGATTGAAGTACAGCATTGGATTGAGAGCAATGGAGGCTCCGTCTGCTGGTTATGTAGTCATTCAAGGCGTCTCGGGTTACATAAAAACACGGTATGACATGAATGATTTTTGATAGTTTATGATGATAATTATGTTCTTATTGGATGAAAATTTGTTTGTGGACTGGTTTCATCATGAGTAATTGCTGTGTATCAGAAAATTTGGATTTTGCAATGATTTACATGCTCTATTTAATTCTCGTAAACTCGAAATGCGGTTATTAAGTTGTAAAATGGTAGTTTTTCCGTTTCGAGTGGGTAAAAGGTGTTCTCATGGGGGGAAAATGGAAGATAAATTGAATGGTAGTATGCTGAAGTGATTGGAATAAGAAAAACTAGAAAATAGTATATTTTATTGAAAAATAAATCAAGAAAATGGAGAAAATTAAAAATACGTCTTGGAAAAATAAGGAAAAATATAATGATTATTTGTGGGTGTGTGGTAGTGGCAGAGCATGAGGTTTAGCCTCAGTTTACCCTATCTCCTTGTTAAAGTTTGTGATTTATTGCTTTTTCTACATAAAAACATGACAAAATGAACCTCTACACCTATGCAACGAAAGCAATACCTAAACGTAGGGGGTTGGGAGTTTTGAATGGTGTGATTTGCGTGCTGATTGTTGCTTATTTTTTGATGCACATCATGACATAGAGGGTTTTGTATTTTAATTAAGAGGATAGTAGCACGAGTGTTATCTCGGTGCTATCCTTACATCGCTACAATGGGTTAGTGAATAAGCATTGAAAAGCCTGGTTGTGCACAACACATGTCTGATTTGAAAATTATGTTTGAGCACTTTAGGATCATTCACTTTGCATGTGCATGTAAACCATGGTGTCAGAAAAAAAAAACTAGATGCATAGCACCTGTTTTCAATGACGATGACCCACGCTTGAGTGTGGAAAGGCATCCTAAGCCATAGGATAGACGTTTGCTTTTTGGGGGATTATTTGGTAAGGACACATTGTATCTCCTGGAGTATTTTCGAAATGAAGAGTGGAGTTTGTTTGTTTGTTTTATATGTTGAGCAGTGCATCAAGGGGCCAATCCCTGTGATGTAGGAGAGCTGCAGTGGGGCCGTGGTGATTCCAGCGAGAGGTTGCCTCCCATGTATGTGATTATCATGGTATTCATTGCCAATGTGTAAGGGTTCTCCCTCTGAGGAGTTTATAGAAAAGGGAAACGTTGGACTAGAAAACTATAAAACCTTTGAGGAGTTCTCCCTCTGAGGGTGTGTTTGTCTGTTATGAGCATGAGGTTCGGCTAGTGCCATAGCCAATGCCGGCCCATTTCAGGTCCCATCAGTGGTGCGTCTGTGCCGAGAGTTGCCAACAAGTGGTGGTTCTCGAATCTAGGGTTTTTAGGGACCAAAAAAGTTGGTTTATGTCCTCTGACAAGGACCATCAAGCCAAAATAGAAAAAGCAAAACGTGCTGAGAGGGCTAGACGACGGTTGGAGATTGTAAGTTGCTATTCTCCTCAAAGGAGTAGCCCGATACGCATAAGAGGCAGTGGTCTTAGTAACCCAACTGCTGCACATAGTCCTTTAGGTGCAGGAGGAAGCACAAGTTCTTCCTCTCATCCACTAAGTCAACCCACTTCAAGTGGGGGTGTGATCCCATCAGTTCAAACTCCTAGTGTCAATCTGATTGTCGTCATGGCACAACCCATTGCAATTCCTGCAGGGACGTCGGATTTGCCAGCTCTAGGAGTTCCTTTGCCCATTTTTAATGGGTTAGCCGAAGAAGATGCGGAGTTTCACATTTGTGAATTCCAAAGATTAATGTTTGATTACCACATCCAAGATGAGGGACATCTCATGATGTTCTTTAACATGACGTTAAAAGGAAGGGCTGCAGTATGGTATCATATCATAGAGACTGGAACCATAACCACAATCGACCAATTTTATGCAGCTTTTCGAGGAGAATATGCCCTTGAAAGAGGTGGCCAATACTGGTTGCGTGTTTTGAATGTAACATGCCAAGACCCCCATGAGAATGTGAAAGCATATGCTAAGAAGCTTAAGGAAGTGTTTCGTAAGTTACAAACTTACATTCCTATTCCACCGACTGCCCAATTGCAATACTTCTTGCATGGATTGGATTTCAATATTCAGGTACAATTGAGCAATGTGACTTTGGTTGACATAGACACCGCCATCACGCATGCAAAAGGAGTAGAGTCACGATTACAAACGGCCTACTCCTCTCGAATAAATCTTAATGCGGGTTTAGAACCTGGAGGCAATTTACCATTGATGAATGGAAGTCAAGGGATGTATATGAATAACCCTAATGGGAGAGGAAGCATGGTTCAAAATGTACATTTGTTGCCAGCTTCTCCCAATGTGACTATGCCTATGGCTAGTCAGTTGGCTCCACCAAATGTTGGAGGCCAAGTTTCGAATCCTAATGTTGTTCTTGTGAGTCAACAACCAATGCCCAATCAAATTGTTAGGCCAATGGAACGACGGATAGACGATCAAGGCTATGAGTCGAGTGCCTCTAATGTCCTTGGCAAAGTTAAGGATATGATGAAGCACTACACTGACATGATTTCTGAACAATATCGACAAATAGCTGTTGACGTCAATTTCCTGAAGAAACAGCAAAATCCGATAGGGAGTCGACGCCCTAAAGAGGGTGGTCCCTCAAGATTCAGCTGTAAGTGGTGTAGCGAACAACATTTCCCTAGAAACTGTCCAAATATTAAATGTGATATTTGTGGGAAGTCGGGCCACTTAGCTGCTACCTGTTGGAGTAAGATTAGTTCCCTCCAACAAGGGAGTAAACTGCCAGGTCCAGTTAATCATAGGGCGCAAGGTAATAACCTGCATCAAAATGATGGACCAAGACAAATACTGCAGAGGGGAAAGACCACTATAGAAGAGTTGCCACAAGGCAATGGAGTTAGCCTTATTGAGGCTGTACACGTCAATGGCGTTGAAACCTCAAACCTACGAGCTGTGACAAGAGGCCAAAAGGCTAAAGAGGTTGACAAAGATAATGCAAAACCGGTTGAGGGAAACCCTAAGCAAGGGGATAAGGGGACGCAAGTCCTGAATCCTGGCGTGGAAGGTGGACCTCTAAGGCCTGTTGACAAGAAAGTTGATCCTAAGAAGGATGAGGAAGTGCCAAGAAAGAAGGCAAGAGCTAAAAAAGAAGCACCAAAGCTGGTCCCGAGACCAAAAGAAAGGATGGTTTGGCGAGAAAAGAGAGCTTTGGCTACCTATCATGATTTTGATTTAGCAAGTTCTCTTTGTGAAGTCAAACCAGATGTAAACCTCTTACAATTGATTAAATTATCTCCAAGAATATGCAAGGAATTCAAGAAGATCCTGTGTATTGGGTATATTGTAGAACCTTTGGGCATAGCGCGAGTAGGGGAAGATTGGTTTGATCATGCTGAAAAGAATTGCCCTAGGGTTCCAGCATACGTGGATGGAATATTAGTAGAGCATGCTATTGTAGATAATGGATGCTCTGTCAATATCATGAGTTCAGAGTTGATGGAGAGGTTGGGCCTAGGCATCCAAAATGATGGTTCCACCCTTCTTAGAATGGCTGATGATAGTCTAAGGCAACTAGAAGGTTGTGTTACTAAAGTCCATGTTACAGTTGCAAGTGTAGAATGCTTCTTGGACTTTAGGGTAATAAGATTTGCAGGACGTCCTAGCTATCGAGTCTTGCTAGGTAGGCCTTGGATCTTACGGACAGACTGTCAAGTCGATATACCTACCGGTCGAGTGGTTCTAGGTAGAGGTGCTAATCGAGTAATAGTCAATGCTTACCCCGAATCTCCTCAGAGTGAGAGAGCTCCTTTATCCTCTAGTGAATTAGAAACAACAAATGATCCATCTGGTAGTGAGACATCATCCAGTGATGAGTCTAAAGAGGGGTCCACTACAGAGGATATTTATCAGATAACTCTAAATGAGCCGATAGAGCCGTAAGATAGGATAAGAGACACGGATGTGATTGAGTTAGACCTTAGCACGCCAAATGATTCGCGGACAATTAAATTAGGTTCCATGCTTAGTTCAACAGAAAGGGAGGACTATGTGTCCTTGATTCAGGAATTCCGCGACATCTTTGCCTGGAGTTATGACAAGCTGAGAGGCATTCCTCCCAGCTTGGCTATTCATACTATTCCTGTAAAAGAAGGTAGTCGTCCTGTGCGTCAGAAAGTAAGGCATATGCCTTTTAAATTGAGGGACGGGCTGTTTGAGGAGTTACAGAAGTTACAGAAAGCTAGTTTAATCTTCCCTATACAGCACACGGAATGGTGTTCACCAGTTGTTATCAGGAAGAAGAAAAACAACAAGATCCGACTATGTGTAGATTTTAGAGAGCTGAATAAGCAGACGGTTAAGGATTACTACTCATTGCCATTTATTGACCAGATTTTGGATCAATTGGTGGGTAGGGAAATATACTCATTTATGGATTGCTTTGTAGGATATAACTAGATGGCAACTGCAGAAGAGGACAAGTTGAAAACAACTTTTATTACTGTCTTTGGTACTTTTGCATACCACGTGATGGCCTTTGGTTTGTGCAATGCACCTGGATCATGGCAGCGAACAATGGACACGACCTTTGGTGACATCTTCCGAGATGAGTTGAAGGTATTTATCGATGACTTGGGGGTAGCCATTGTAAGGGAAATGATGTTGATTATCTTAAGAAAGTGCTTTGAGCACTGCAGACAATTTTGTATTGCTCTTAACCCACGGAAGTGTGTCTTTGGAGTGCCTTATGGGCTATTGCTAGGCCATATGGTCAGTTCAGTTGGAATCACAACCGACCTTGAAAAGATCAAGGTTATAGTCTCCATGAGTCCACCACGCACTCCGAAAGAGGTACATAGCTTTCTGTCATCGATAGGGTACTATCGGAGGTTTATAAATGCCTTGGCAGAAAGGACGTTGCCATTAACAAACTTGTTATCCTTTAGCTGTCTATTTGTATGGAGCGACCCTTGTAAGGTAGCTTTTGAGGATGTGAAACAGGAGCTAGTAAAAGCACCAGTTTTAGAAGCACCTAAAAGAGGCGAGGTATTTTACATATTTTCAGCAACCATCATGCATAGTATCAGCTACTGTTTAGCCCAAATCTGGGAGGAAAATTGGTAACATTTGATAGCTTTTGCTAGTAAAAAATTAGGCATTTCAAAAATTAACTACACTTACATGGAGAAGTTGTGCCTTGCAATGGCCTTTGCGACTAAAAAATTCAGGCACTACATCCTCTATGAGAAGGTAGTTTTCTATACGAAGGCGGAAGGGCTTAGATTGCTTATGAACAAGCTACAACCGCCTGATCGTCTGGCAAAGTGGTTAATCACTTTGCAGGAGTTTGATTATGAGATTAAGAATAAGCCACTGAGGTTGCAGGGGATTGTGGAAGGACTTGTGGATTTCAGGGAGCCAAAAGAGACTTTGGCTGAGGGAAGTGATATCGAAGAAATGTTTAAAATTGATACAATTTCTATCCCATCTTGGTATGCTGCTATCACGTATTATCTATCAATGGGAGAGACTGGAGCTGGTTTATCAAAATCAGAAAAGAGAAAAATCAGACAACAGGATTTGAAGTTTTCATTGATTGTAGAAACACTATATCGGCAGGGTGTTGATGATATTTATCGCCGATGTGTGATGCTTGACGAGGTTCCTTTAATCTTGGAAGAGTGCCATGACTCTGCGTGTGGAGGGCACTTCGCTGGACGGTTGATGGCACAGAAAGCTTTAAGAGCTGGATATTGGTGGCCGTCCATCTTCCAAGATTCCTTTGAGTATGTTAAGAGATGTGATACCTGTCAAAGACATGACAGCAGAGAGAATAGGAATCCCCCACTTACACCTATCATGGCTATCCTTCCATTTGAGAAGTGGGGCATTGACTTTGTGGGTCCTATCACCCCGTCATCTACTACTCAGAAGAGGTACATTATAGTAGCAACTGATTATTTTACAAAATGGTCAGAAGCGTGAGCGACGAGGCATACAATGCAAAAGAGACTGCAAGTTTTCTTTTAGAGTAGATTATCTACCATTTTGGTCCACCGAAGGAAGTAGTGTCAGACCGTGAAACCCACTTTTTGAATAAAGTGATCAAAAACCTGACTGAAGCTTGGCAAATCAAGCACAACAAAACGACCCCCTATAATCTGCAAGCCAACAGGCAAGTCGAAAGTACTAATAAGCAGCTTGTGGGTATCTTGTCTAAAATAGTCTCGGAGAAGAAAGACTGGGACAAGAAGTTTTGTGTGGCAGTATGGGCATACAAAACAACATTCAAGCGAGCTACCGGCCATACTCTATTTAAATTAGTTTATGGGAAAGAGTGTGTGGTACCCCTCGAAATCGAGTTGCTAACCATAGGGTTTGCAATTAACCACTCTTTGAGATATGAGGATGCACTCTTTGAATGTTTCACGACCATAGCCCACTTGGATGAACTGAAATTGCAGAGCTTATTACACCAAGAGGTAGCTAAACGCCGGATGAAGCAGTTGCATGACCTTAAAGCAAAGAAGTATACCTTTAAAAAAGGGCAATTAGTTCTGTATTACGATGCACGTAGGGAGCTGTTTCCAGGGAAGTTGGAACCTAGATGGGATGGCCCCTACAAGATTGTCAGGATAGGGAAAAATAGGTATACAGCTCTACTAGTTGATTTGTAGGGAGTAGAGTTTAAAAATAAGGTTAATCTTAATAAGATTAAACTTTATTATTTCTAAGTATGCTAACACAAAAAAATGCATTGCGGGTCCATGTTGGGGCTGATTTGAGACCTACAAAAGAGCTTAAAGCTGGTTGATGGGGCGGTTAATTCCTTATTTGGAGCACCCATATCTAGAGCAGAGATACCATCAGGGGAAACTTATCTGGTGGAGCAAAGGATACAAAGTGATTGAGCAAGAAGACATAACTTTTGTGTGGGAAATCAAAGTCTTCTGCCATCATTGCTTACGAATGTTGACAAGTATCCCTGTTGAGTTTAATGAAGAAGGTGGGATGGAGCCATCAGTTCATCCTCTAAACATGTTAAATTTTGATGATCATAATTACGAATAGAGGAGTTCCTGATGGCAGGCTATGTAAACCCATTGTGGATGTCCACATTATATTTCGACGGAGCGTCCAGAGGCCCTAATAAAAAGGGGAGTGTTGGAGTAGTAATCCAAGATCCCCGACGTAGAGTTACGATGAAGTTAGCTGCTTATCTCGGGGTAGGATCTACTAACAATATGGCGGAGTATAAAGCCTTGATTATGGGACTACATATTGCCAAACAAGGTGGTATTCAGCGGTTGTTAATAAAAGGGGTTTCCCAGTTGATCTGGAATTAGCTAGATGGGACATACACAGCGCGGAATCCCATGCTTTGTATGTATCATCGAACTGCGATGACCCTACTTGAGGAGTTTGAGAGATTATCTTTTCAGCTGATTCCACGTTACTGGAATCGGTTTGTGGATTCACTAGCAAATCTTGCTTATGAAGAAGATATTTTCTTCAATTGTGGTCTTAGTTCGGACACTGCTATCAATAATGAGACAAGACCTGGTCGCTTGTGGGGAATGTTATCAGAGCATGCAATATATGGCAGGTGATGGTTGATATGGGTGATGCAAAGAGTAGCCGAGACCAATCTACCTTTGTTATCCTGGACCCATAGGTTGATTAGACAACATGTTATGCGTACACCTCTTGCTATATATGTAGGAGGGATGGGTCATAATCTTATGCATTTAGCTTAGGGTTGCGAGTCCTATTTTTCCACCTTAGAAAGGAGCATATTATTGTATATCTGTACTATTTTGGGGAGGGATGTGTAGGTGCTATCCTGTTTGATCTCATTAGGCCAAGAGGGCCAGTTTTGTGAGGTTTTAAATGTTTTATTTCATTAGGCCAAGAGGGCCGATCAGTTTTTGTAGAGAAATGCTTTATTTCATTGGGCCAAGAGGGCAAGTTGTTTGTTTAGTACAGGTGCGGTTAATGGGTTTTTGTTTTAGTCCTATACTAGACAGGTTTAAAGAAGAGCTTGGAAGGAGCCTATATCCTGCAGCGGGAGCTTCTCGTGGCCCTATCCAGGTGATATCTCTCCTTTACGAGTGCCGTGTTTTTATGTTGTATGTGTTTATGTACTTGTAGGAGATTTTCTTTTCTTGATTGGGACCGGCGTCCAAGGCATGAAGTCCCAAGTTTTGGTTAGGTCTGTCTGAGAGAGGGCTAAGTAGTCATTGCCTCCTGTAAAGACATTGCCAGACATCGAAAGACCTGTTTCAGAAGGCAGTTCTAGTGACCCTGTTCTGCTAGCTTGCTCAGTAGCCATTTTAGGAGTTCTTGTTAGTTGTGAGGCAGTTAGAGAAGCTTGCCGGAAGGAAAATGAGGATGATGGAGAGGAAAAAACCCGAATATCTCAAAGACAATAAATATATGCAAAGGTGTGTAAAAAGGGGTTCTAACCCCTATAAAAATAGAAAGAAAAGAAAGGAAATTTTAGAAGCAGTACTCATTGTCTTGCGGAGGCCTAGTAGGTTCCTAGGGACGAGTCAGAGCCAGGGCCGATGCCTTGTCTTCCTAGGGGTGGCGTCTTGCTGGAAAAGAAGAAAGTCAGGAAGGTTGGAGTGAAAATAAAAGTGAGCATCAGAAAAGGATTAAGTATCACCTTGCGAGGGCTTGGTAGGTTCTTGGGTACCGAGACAGGACCTGAGGCCGATGCCCTATTCTCCTTGGGTCACTACGCTCAGCTTCCTCCTTTTTACACGCTCGAGTATGGGAAACTAAAAACCTAAAAGAAGAAATGTGCTAAACGAAAATACTTCTTGATCAGGCTATAGGAGTCCTCACCTAGTAGGAGCTCCTGGCTGTGTTGTCCTTAGTTAGGTAGGTAGTTCATACCACCACTTAGGGTGACCTCTTTGATAGTTCTTTTTAGTTTGGCCGTGTTGGAGCAGTCGGTTAGCGACTAGCTTCGGACCTTCTATCAGACCTAGGCCTACTCCTTGTGGATTTCATGCCTTGGTTTTGTCAGGGGGTATGGTAAGCATTGTGCTATGTTTTAGTATGTATTTATTTTGTATCAGCTTGATGCTTACTTTGGTTGTTTTGTGCAGATATGTTGTGGGATTCAACGGGTTGAGTCGCCCTATCCTGTGGTCACCAGTGAGAGCGGATTTTTGAGCCCGTGATGTGCCTAAAAATTGCCAGAAAATCCAGAATTTAGGGAAAAAATATTTAACATCAAAGGTGGTGGCTGCAGCTAGGACGATTTTAAGCACCAAGTGAAAGACGGCTTTTAAAAGGCACCCGAGAAACACTTGTGGATTTTTTATCATTTTTTCGATTGCCGTGCGGGATGTTAGGAGTTGCCACTCAGTGCGGGATGTCGAGATGAACGCACAGGATTTTTCAGAGGCTGAATCGGAGCCCGGACGAGGAAGGGACCACAATTTGGCCAAGATACGAAAGGGTGGACAAAACTTGGACCAAAGGGGGGGGTGCCATTTGGGATATTTAACGCCCTCCTAAAAAAAAAAAAGTGAAGAAGAGGAGATGGCGACATCTCAGGCCGTGCGAAAAATCCCCCCCCCCCTCCCCATAACTCGAATTCGGGGCTGTAAGTAAGCCATGGAACAGAGATTGCCTGCCAACTTCTCCCTCTTGGCTGATCATATCGCCAGTCTTTGTGCGAGGAATGGCTATCCGGATGAAGAGATCAAAATCTAGTCTTTCTCTCTCCTCCCTCCCTCTCTTCTCTATGGGTTGTTCATGTGTACCATCTTGAAGGAGGAACCGAGGAGGGAGAATGAAGGAAATGGTGATGGAGATTGATGGAGATGTTGAAGATTGAAGTACACCATTGGATTGAGAGCAATGGAGGCTCCGTCTGCTGGTTATGCAGTCATTCAAGGTGTCTCGGGTTACGTAAAACACAGTATGACCATTTTTATGAAGAAAATGAAGGATTTTTGATAGTTTATGATGATAATTATGTTCTTATTGGATGAAAATTTGTTTGTGGGCTCGTTTCATCATTAGTAATTGCTGTGTATCGGAAAATTTGGATTTGGCAATGATTTACATGCTCTATTTAATTCTCGTAAATCTGAAATGTGGTTTTTAAGTGGTAAAATGGTAGTTTTTCCATTTCGGGAGGGTAAAAGGTGTTCCCATGGGGAGAAAATGGAAGATAAATTGAATGGTAGTATGCTGAAGTGATTGGAATAAGAAAAACAAAAAAAAAATATTTTATTGAAAAATAAATCAAGAAAATGGAAAAAATTAGAAATACATCTTGAAAAAATAAGGAAAAATATAATGATTGTTTGTGGATGTGTGGTAGTGGCAGAGCATGAGGTTTAGCCTCATTTTGCCCTATCTCCTTGTTAAAGTTTGTGATTTATTATTATTTTTACATAAAAACATGACAAAATGAACCTCTACACCTATGCAAGAAAAGTAATATCTAAACGTAGGGGGTTGGGAGGTTTGAATGGTGTGGTTTGCATGCTGATTGTTACTGATTTTCTGATGCACATCATGACATAGAGGGTTTTGTATTTTAATTAAGAGGATAGTAGCACGAGTCTTATCTCGGTGCTATCCTTACATTGCTGCAACGGGTTAGTGAATAAGCATTGAAAAGCCTTGTTGTGCACAACACATGTCTGATTTGAAAATTATGTTTGAGCACTTTAGGATCATTCACTTTGCATGTGCATGTAAACCATGGTGTCAGAAAAAAAAAACCTAGATGCATAGCACCTGTTTCAATGACGATGACCCACGCTTGAGTGTGGAAAGGCATCCTAAGCCGTAGGATAGATGTTCGTTTTTTGGGGGATTATTTGGTAAGGACACATGGTATCTCCTAGAGTACTTTCAAAATGAAGAGTGGAGTTTGTTTGTTTGTTTTATATGTTGAGCAGTGCATCAAGGGGCCAATCCCTGTGATGTAGGAGAGCTGCAGTGGGGCCGTGGTGATTCCAGCGAGAGGTTGCCTCCCATGTATGTGATTATCGTGGTATTCATTGCCAATGTGTAAGGGTTCTCCCTCTGAGGAGTTTATAGAAAAGGGAAACTTTGGACTACAAAACCATAAAACTATAAACGCATAGATTAGGCTTTAGGGCAGTTTGTCCTTTAGCAGTAGATAGATGCTCTTGGCCCGCGAGGCTGCGAGGGTGTGTTTGTCTGTTATGAGCATGAGGTCTAGCTAGTGCCATAGCCAGTGACGGCCCATTTTAGGTCCCATCACTTGAGTTGAAGATTATCAATCTTCTTACCCTATTGTACTTCCTCCTCCTACTCGTGCTAATGATGGCACCAAATAGGTTGCATTTTAGCGAGTATTTTATCTCCTAAAATTCTAGCAGGGCTACCCCTATTCATGACTTAATGCTGCCTTATTATGCTTTGTTTTTGCACTCTATTGGCTACTCTCTTGTCCACCTACTTGTTTACTCCCATAAATACTTACTTGGCCCCTTACTTTGTCCTTGGGCTACTTGGATTTAGGCTCTTTGATCTCCTAAATGTCCTAATCAACTTGGTAGAGAAATGGTAAGTTCAAAAGTACAATCTTAGTATGTCATATGCGATCAATAACCTACTCTTCAATGCCATATTTTAGCAATGTAACTTTCTCATGATCTTCTACATCTTGTATCTAAGTTATGTAAACTTATTTTTAGCTACTTCCAAATTATTAAAAGATTTCTAGGGACTTATTTACTGTCATCAAATACCATTGGCCCATCTTGGATCAAAAATTGTAATGGGACTAACATATGTATCATCAATAGACCGTGCTATAATGTCTACAAAAATAGTCTTCACACATATATTTTGTTTGGGATACTCTATATCTTCTAGCCTCCACTTCACCATCAAAGTAAGTTCTTTCTTTGTAATGAACCAAGAAACGGCCCATGATGAAGGGGGTTTAAAGGGGGAGGTTAATAAAGGTATTAACCTTAATCTTAAAAAGAATGAACAAACCAATTGATCACCATCACCCTTTCGTCACATCGATCACAACATAGTCTTTGTTTTGGTTGCTTGATCAATCATCACTACCTTCATAATCTTCACCATGAAAATTTTCAAATTCACTCGTTGATAAGGCCAAAGCTACCATGCCACCACCCATTCACTAGGAGAACTCACCCTAGTTAAGTGCACAATGATCATACGAATAATAGCCTTAGCTTAGACTATAAACCCTTAGCAAAGGCATAGGCATGAGTTGATTTTTCTATTGGCCGCCATTTTCTACTTTCGTAGAGAGAGAGAGAGAGAGAGAGAGAGAGAGAGAGAGAGAGAGAGAGAGAGAGAGAGAGAGAGAGAGAGAGAGAGAGAGAGAGAGAGAGAGAGAGAGAGAGAGAGAGAGAGAGAGAGAGAGAGAGAGAGAGAGAGAGAGAGAGAGAGAGAGAGAGAGCATCATTACTACATGAGGATCCACCTATAAGAAATCATCTCTATAACTTGCATTCAAAGGATATTAAGAAATAATGCCCTTTCTTTACATGCTATAAGGCCTTGAAATGATACCTTTTACTTTACTAAACTTACAATTTTTTTTCACATTGTAATTAACGAAACCCTAAACCAGTGAACCTTGGAAGACTAGTATACAAGGACCTTATTCACGATGGCCCCAAAGAGGCAATACTCTATAGCAGGTAGCACGAGAGTTATAAACATAGTTGTAAATGTGGATAACACACCATCTCATGCAACAAAAATCCAAGTTCCTTGATAGGTTAATATTCATTTAATACAAGGATTAGAAACATAAATAAAAAATATTTCAATATTCGATGAAAAATCTATGGCTTAACAAATAGGCCAAAAAATGAAAATTCAACAAGACAAGGATCGTGTTAGAATAAAGTGGGAACTATTAATTTAGATTTTAATTCTTGAAAGGCAAAATAAATTGCACGACATCAAAATACATTAAATAAACTATTGCTATAGTTGCATATAAGCAAGGTGCATCAAATAAATCAAATTTTAATTCAAGAAGGATCGTGAGAAAAATCCACAAATTTTTTTAGTAAGAATAAAAAAGCAAGTAATTGCATCAAGAATATTTTTCTTAGTATTTACAAATCATGTAAATATAGGAAAATGTGAATTAAGATAGTTAAAAGTGGTTCATTAAATTTGTTGAGTAAAAGTACTTTCATAGAGAAAATCTCAATGTTATTAGTTAAGTCAAAATCATTAAATTAAGTATATAGCCATTAAAAATGATTGAATTGTACACATGACCATTAAAAACCTAAGATATTTCAGTCAACTTGCTTTTCCAACATAACAAAGTGAACTACAAACCCTATTTCATGAAGCGATTGGAAAGCCAACATGATCCTCTTTCAAGAAAATAGAAGCCTCAAATGCCTAGGGAAAATAGTCGCCTTGTTAACTTCTATAACTTTCAAGATAAAAATCAAGATTCCAAGGTTTCCAATCTAGCTCCCATAAAGTCAAGACTCATAATAAGGTTAATTGATCAAACTTAAATAAAGGTTTAGGTTGAAAAAATATTACAAGCAATGGTCAAAACAAGTTGAAATTGTTTAAAATAAAAACCAAGGAAAGATCCAATGAAGAAGACTAATTAGAATTGAGATTTTAAAGGGAACCTAGATAAAATCTAAGAAGGGGATAAGACCAAGTTGGAAAGAATTGTTACTAGATTAAAACCTTACTCTGATTACCTCACTATTGTGTAGAAATATTTCTTGAAAAATAGTTACTTGTGCTTGCAAATGGTGCATACATCTTGATGCACTTAGGAAGTTTGATTGAATTGATCAAACCCCTAATCTACCAAATTTCAACAAGATAAAAGGAAAGCATGCTAGACCTCTCCCAAGGCTAGCTGCAAATCCCTTCACCAATGGGGATTGGTTTTTTCTGTCTCAAAGGGTTTGGGCTAACCCCAATGGTGAGAGGTCACTCCATAGGGGATCCTTGTGTAGGAGGACTTGAGGGTGATAGGGGGGCTCTAGCTAGTAAACTCTTAGGCTCTTAGGAACCATCTAATTTGCATGACTAAGGATAGACCTCCCGAGTGCCTTATTACTAGTTGGGGATGAAATATTGGTAGAATAAAGGCCTTCATGTTGTTCTTTTGTACAGGAGGAAGGTGAACACTTATATAAGATTCTCCATAAATAAAGAAGTTGTATTCGAAATGATTGCTTTTTTTATTTGTGTGTTGTGACTTAAGTTACGTGAACAAACACTATGGCTAAAAGGACTAGTTAAGGATTGTTTTTATTATTTGTGTATTGTGACTTAAGTTACGTGAATGAACACTGTGGCTAAAAGGACTAATTGAGAAAGTCGATTTTATTTGTAACATAAATATGTTAGGCAAGTAGATAATTAAAACTATCCAATCGAGGGAAGTGGGAGGGCGAGATTTGTGAGACAAATCTGCCCTTAGACAGGGTGGTCTTGGTAAGCCAAGTGCTTCTTTACATTTTGATGAGTATAGTATAGGAAACATTCACTATATAGAATCAGTTAACACCTTGACTTCGTATCCTTTTAGGGGGATAGAGTGAAACTTTGCTCTACAGGGAGAGGGGTCAACATACCCATACTCCTCCTCATTTCTCACTTTCCTTGAATCAAGTGATACGAGTCCTGGGCAATCCAGCATAAGAAGATGCTTGTTAATTTGAATAGGTGACCTTAGTTTACTTAGAATCCAGAATTCAGGTTGATACTCATGGAAACAACCAGAACCTTCTATTGCAAAAAGTGGACTTGAGAGAGTCTAGGCACGGCAAACCTCATGTTATTTGAAAGAGTACCAAGCAGCATTGCCTAGAAAATCATCTTGATAGATCACTAAATCGTATCACTGAGGATGTTCCAGATTGAGTTTTGTCTCACATGGTATGAGAGCAAAAAACTAAATTAATGCTTAATAGAAAGATTTATTTGCAATCTTGTTTCAGGAAAAGTTCACTTCAAATATGATTTCTCCTCTAACAATTGGTGGGATCTCTTTTGAATAATGAAGATTGGAAAAAATCTTGGTATTTGGAGTATTGTTTATCTCAATGATGCATTCTATTGATTTTGATTAGCGGGATTGTTTCATGAGAATCTTGGAGTGTATGTATAATCCCTTGCCATTGTATCGGGAGCATTGGTGGAGGAAAAGTAGAGTCTATTGTTTCATCAATGCTAACTGAGTTGCTTGTTTTATATACACATTGTCCTTTATTCTTTTTAAATTTTCTCCTCACTCAAGCACATTCATCTTTAAGTATAAGGTTTTTGGGGGTTAAAGACCCCTTGCAAAATATTGTACTTACTATTTTTTGGCACTTGTGCCTAGCCACTCGTGTTTTAGTTACACTTACAGTACCTGAATACCTGTATACCTATACACTATAGGTGGTGGGAACCTATCACTATCACTTCATTCTTTATTCTTTCAATGACATTTGAATAAAGGGATGACCAATCACACATTGTGACTATTGGAGTTCCTACATTGTGTATCTCTCTCCCTCTCCCTCTCCCTCCCTCCCCCTCCCCCCCCTCTCTCTCTCTCTTGCTCTTGCTCCTTCCACCATAGCTCTTGCTTATGCTTTGTGCTTCTACTTTAGGGCAACTCCCTTCAATTGGTATTAGAACCATCTTCCCCAAGAGCTCAAGCTCAACTTGACATTGCTTCAGCTTGTGGAGAAGAGCTTTAGTTCACAATTTCAATGGTAGCCATGTATTCTTGACCACCCCGAGGTATGCATTGAGCTCTACCTCCTACCCATCTTCTTTTTCCCTTTTGCAACTTTTTCCACCACTTCCCTAGGACCCACTAGAGCTTCCCCAATGCCACATTCCACTTAGCAGAGGTAGCAAGAGTGGCTAGCAATTCAAAGTGGATTGCACATATTTGATACCCCTTATCCATGATCAACAGTCTACTCCTTAATCTCTAGATCTCCTGACCCTTGAGCACTCTTGGGCATTCACTTGGAATTATATTTAGCACTCAAGGACTTAGTTAGGTCTCATTTGAAGCTCCCAGGATTGATCATTGATTCAATTTATGACAATTCATTATCATATGGTTCATGGCAACACTTCATTGTCTGGAGGTTATTTATGCTTCTCGTGATGTCTATTTGATAAAGGATCATTTGGGGATGTTATGTCAATGTATTGGAATTCTATGGGACTGATTTGAGCACTCTTTTGCTCTATTTTATAGAGTTTTTTTTACTATTCTGTGAAATAAGTAGGGCTAAATGCTATTTTATCAGAGAAACTAGGTTCCTATTGCTTTTGTTAATGCTTCTTGAGCACTTTGGATGTTACACTGGGGTATACCATTAAAATTACGTGCTTCATTATGCTTCTAGATTCCTTTTGAGCCAAGATTAGAGCTTTGAATCTTGACATTGGTTGTCATTCACTGTTATGTATGGTTATTTGATGCTCTAGTAAGAGCTTTGCAAGATACTTGGATCAGATGCTCTCGAATTTATGCTTCTTGGCTCTTAGATGTATGGATGCCTTTCACATGATGTTATGAGCTTTGTTTGCTCATTTGGCAACTTTTGTTCCAGTGGGAGAGCCACTACTTGACACTTGGATATTACATTAAGCATTTGGTTATGCAGTTGAACTTGAGGGTCTTAGAGTGAGACCATGGGACTTGGTGACATGTACATGCTCTTGTCATGCTTTATGTACGTAGTTGATGCTTAGTAGTAACATTACTTTTAGGCCAGCACCTACCTCTATCGTCATGATGCCATTTTGTGATGTATGCATATTGACTGGTTATGTGTTGAGCTTCCGTTACATTGCTTAGTCCATTGTATATTTAGTTGGTCTCCTCTATTACTTGTGAGACCTACTCTATGCATGATGGTTATGCCTATGGGATATATCTTAGTCTAACACACTGATTCTTTGACAGTTCTTGGTGTAGTCACATAGTCACTCACTGCTAGTTAGAGCTATTCCTTTGGTAGTTGGAGTTTGTCTTATATTATTTATTGCCCATCTTTGACATTGATTTCTTATTGCTATTTTTATATTCAACATGTTGTAATTGTAGTTTATTGTACTATTTGTGTGAGCAATCACCTTCATTGGATAGCTCTTTGCATTGATTTTGTAGACAATTCATTACTTGGTTAATACCCTTTGATTTTTAGCTTGATTAGGCAACGGTTTTAGGGATATTTTCAGTAATTACAACAACTTTCTTTAACAATTTGTGTACTTGTTTTCCTTCATTATGGTTGGTGCCTCGAGTGATAGTGCTATCCTTAATATTGACAAGTTGGATGGCACCAACTACAGCTACTAGAATGTCGAAATCTGGAAAGTTTTGGTGTAGAAAATGCAGGTTAGGCCTTTGAAACATAAGGGTATCAAGCCCAAACTTATTGATGCAAAGGATTGGGCTGAATTAGATGAGCTATGTAAGTGCATCATCATATTATCCCTCTATAAGTAGGTGTTCTATAATGTTATCTCTTTGCTGGGAAGTCCATATGGGAATTATGAAAAAATATTCACAAGATCTATGGCAAGCACAGCCTTGCTTCTCACATGTATTGGGTCTGAAAGCAACTCATGGACCTTTGCATGGAGGAAACTTCTGTGTCAGCTCACTTAAATGAGTTTCATTCCATTATCAATCATTTGTCTTTTTAGGGGATTGAATTCAAGAGCACTTTGGTTCCCTTGTTCCTCTTAATTACATTCGTAGAGCCAAATCATGTGTTGTACTACTATGTGTATCTACAGATGAGTTACAATTGTAAGATCTAGGGATAGTGCACTCTTGATTGAAGAGATTAACAAAATGAATATTGATGCTTCTCATGATTTGACAATTAGAGGCAATAATGGTAGGAGTGGTAATGACTGCCATGGGAGAGACTCTCAATAGTCTTGCTCTCAATCACGTGGACAGTCTCGCAGTGAGTCCCATGGCCATAAGTCCTCATTAACTTGTCATTACTGTGGGAAAGAAGGGCATATTCAGCCACACTGACATAAGATGTGTGAGGACAAGTACAAAGTAAGTTTGTAGTATGCTTAGCCAAGCAGGCTTATCACAACATTTTTGTACTGAGGTAGGTACTATTGCCATACACTTATGGATCCCCATGTATTGCTCTTGATTATTAGATTCCAGAGAAGGTATGGTATGGAAAAACTCCCTCATATAATCATTTTCATGTCTTTGGTTATGAGGCTTTTTGCCATGTACCCAAGGATAAGCGCAATGAGTTGGATCCTAAGTCTAGGAAATGCATCTTTCTTGGTTATGGGGATGCAAGTGAGATGGGCTATCACCTATGGGATCCACAGGCTTATAAGGTTATTTGTAGGCATGATGTTGTTTTCCACGAGGAGAAAATGCATAAGTAGTCTACGCCTATTATTGAGGAATATAGGATAATATTTTAGGAGGAGCCTTCTACTATGGCACATCCAACTAGAGAGCCTATAGTAGTGGCTATTCCCCTTGTGGCCTAGGCCCTTGATGCTCCACAGGATGTATAGGCCCCATAGCCAACCTTGAGGTGGTCTACTAGAGATAGAAAATAGCCTACATGGTTTTACCCTTTATGGATTATATTATGGTGACAGATGTTGGTGAGCCTCTTATTTATGATGAGGCCATGCGCAGAGGTGATAGTCACTCTGAAGAGAGAGTCATGTAGTCAGAGTATGACTCACTATATAAAAATAATACATGGGATTTGGTTCCTTTTCCTAGTGGCAAGGGTGCTTTGACATGCAAGTGGATGTATAATTTGAAAAGTACCCCTAGATGCCCCAAGATGAGATACAAGGCTAGATTGGTTGCTAAAGGCTTCAACCAGGAACATGGTGCAGACTTTCATGAAGTATTTTCTCCTATTGTGAAGATGAGTACCCTATGCTTGATACTGGATTTGACTGCTTAGCTTGACTTAGATCTTTATCAAATGAATATCAAGATGGCTTTTCTTCATGGGAACTTTCATGATGAGATTTACATGGAGCAACCTCGGGGCTTTGTAAACCTTGGCAGAAAGCACCTAGTGTGCAAAATGTGGAAGAGTCTTTATGACCTTAAGGAGGCACCTAGAAAATGGTATCACAAGTTTGATGCTTTTATGCATTCATGTGGGTATTCTCACAATGATGTGGATCTATGTTTAAACACAAAGAAGGCTTGTGATGGCAGCCTTATGATTTTGATCCTCAATGTGAATGATATGTTGATTTTGCTGGGAGTACTCATGATGAGTTGGATGCCTTGAAAGTTCAGCTTAAGAAGAGCTTTGAGATGCAGTATATGAAACAAGTCTCACATTTTCTTGGGATGCGCATTACATGCGATCACTCAACAAAGGAGATCCTCTACTTATCATGGAAGGAATATATTTAGAAGGTCCTTGAGCAGTCTCATTTGCAGGGTATTAAGTCTATTGACTATCCTTTACTTTCTCATGTAAAGGTTAGTCCGGACCGATTGTCTATAGTCTGATTGAGCAGAAGGCCGAGATGGCCAAGATCCCTAATACATCCGAAGTGGGTAGGTTGATGTATACCATGATAGCTACTTATCCTGACATAGCATTTGTAGTGGGAGTTGTGGCACACGATATGGCTACACCTAGCCGATAGCATTGGGATTCTATCAAAGGTATCATGAGGTACCTAGAGAACACAATATCTATATGTGTATGTTATGGTGGCTAGTACACTAACTCTAATTATGTAGGACATGCAGACAATAAGAAATCCACATTTGGCTATGTTTTTACTTTTGCTAGAGGTGCCATTTCTTAGATGTATAGGGTGCAAAAATGCACAACCCTCTCTATGGAAGAGTATGTTGTAGCTATTGAGGCTTGCAAGGAGGCTCTCTGGCTAGAGGCCACAGACCTTAGCATTACTGATGTGGTCCCTATACTACATTTGGATTCTATGAGTGCTATTCAATGAGCCAAGCATTGGGTCTTCTATGTGAAGGTGAAGCACATTGAGGTGCGTAAGGACTTTATTTGAGAGGTCATTGAGGACAAGTCCATTGAGTTTGTCAATATCTCAACAGACCAAAATCCTACACATGTGCTCACTAAAAGTCTCTTAATGGAGTGTTTTGTCTTCCTTTGAAAGTTGATGGGTGTTGGATGAGATGACATCTTTCCTCATCCTATTGTACTTATGTACATTTGTACTTTGTTACTTTTTCCTTATTGTCTCATCACCAGGGGCCCATTCGCCTTTAAGTGGGAGGTTGTTGGAGGTAAGGGTACTTGTGCCTAGCCACTCGTGTATTAGTTATATTGACAGAATCCACGTACCTGCACATTTGTACACTAAGGTTGTGGGCACCCATCACTGTCACTTCATTCTTTATTATTTTAGTGACATCTGAATAAAGGAAAGGCTGGTCACACATTGTGACTATTGGAGTTTCCACATTCTCTCTCTCTCTCTCTCTCTCTCTCTCCTCTTCTAGCATGGCTCTTGCTTCTGCTCCATGCTTCTACTTTAGGGCTCACTCCCTTCAACACATGACCATCACCCACCACTGCCACTTTGTTCTTTATTCTTATTATGACAATATAATAAGGGAAGATATGCCACACATTGTGACTATTGGAGTTTTCCCACACATATGGTCTTTCTCTCTCTTCTTGCTCAAACATCCATAGCTCTTGCTTCTTTCTTCCACTTATGCTCTCACTCTTGCTTATCCTTTCTACCTTTTACTTAGGTTGTGACTGAGTTCCTCTATGAGGTGGTGTATAGCATCACAAAGCCTCCACAAAGCACATGGGCTCACTTCATCTAATGACTTTCCATGGAATTAGAGCTAGACAAGATAAAGCATGGTTTTCTTTCCCATCAAAGTCTTAGAAATCATTGTGGTGCTATGGATTTTACTTATATTAACATGATTTTTCCACCAAACAAATGTTCTAATGTATGATTTGATCGCTACTCTAGTCATAGCATGATAATTCAAGGTATTATGGATATCATGATGAAATTCCTTGATGTCAAAATTGGATGGTCTCAATCTCAAAATGACACAAGAATTTTAGGCTTATATCATCTTTGTCATGACCCACAAAGATTAGCAAGTATCCCTTTTGAGTATCTTGGTCTAATAGTCCATGAGTACATTGTTGGGGAGGGTGGATTTTTACTTCATTAACTTATGATACATTTCCCTTGTGCTACGATATCTAACCCACATATTTCTTGGTATAAATTCTTGTAGTCTTCCAATTAAATAATCATAGAGCGTGCCTTTAGGTGGCTAAAGGTCACATGGAAGATTTTGAATGAGAACGTGTACTCAGCTAAGCTTTATTTTGTTCCACACATGATGAACATTTTTTGCATATTGCGTAATCATCTCATCAATATGATTGATGAGCTTGCAAACCTTGATGATGTATGCATAAACATTAATGATCCTCTACTAGATAATCCATTTGTTTTGTAGAGCTAAGCCATGCCCTCGACTGGGGCTTTGATACCATGTAGAAAATGTCGAATCTAGAGCATGGCTATGGAGAGGAAGAGTGAGCTCATGAGGTGACAGACATCAAGATCAAATGTCACACAAGTGAATTAGGTTCCAAGATGGAATCTTGGACTCATAAACACAATCTTGTATAGTGGACTGACAATGACACATACACTTTGCTAGAAGTATAAAAGTACTATGACATTGTATTCAAAATGAGAGCAAGTACAATGTTTTATAGGAATAGACTAGGTTGCACTTTCCACCACTGTGCATATGGGATTCTGGATCCTGAGCCCACATTGATCCATACAAAGAGGCTAAGCTAAGTGTGATTGCCAATATCTCAACAAGTAGAATGTTGTGGCTCCTACAACTCTCCTAGAACATGAATGTAATAGAGTCCTATCATAATATAGACGTAATGATCCAAGAAACTATATATATTTCTCACTTAATTGATTTTTTGAGATATCACACTACCCTATAGCAAAGGGAAATTTTACACTCTCAATATTAGTAGCCACGTAGACATACAGTTGCAATGCATCCAAGAGTTTATCTTCTAATACCATATTTAGATTGCATATGACATGTTTATTGCACTCCGTGCTAAAAAAAAAAAACTTAAAACCAACTAATGTGAAGTGCACAAACAATCTTTTCATGATTTCTTTCTACTAGCCTTATGCTGTGTTGCTAATGAATAATATCGTGATAACTTGTGCTACATCAAACCTCTTAAAATCATATGAACCACAACATATATACTAAGATATACAAGAAAATAATTAAATTAATCAAATATCTTTCCATTTCAATCCCACACCCCTACTATTTAGATTTAGATTGCTTACACAAATGTAGGGAGATTTCATGATAATTTTCTATAGAAACAAGCCCTAAACACACACTTTAACATATAAATAAAGAAAAGTTGAGGTAAACCCTCATGCTTTATCTACATTATACATTCACAAACATTTTCTTAGAATTTTAGTAATTTTTAACACACAAAAACTAATTTTTTCTTAAATATTTTCCTTCATTTGACTTAGCTAAAGTGCGATCCATCAGCATATTCATTTTCATGCCATGCAAACATCATTTGATCCCCAAAACTAAAAAACAACACCATTTTTTATTAAATCTCGTGTTTCAGGTTTTGCAGTTAACAATGCAAGGACAACTTTCTTTGGGCTTTACAAGCCTCTTGTATGAATGTATTGAACAATATCAACTCAAATACATGCACCTATCAAGGCATCCACTCCTTCATCTCCTCTCAATCTTTGGTTAGCTCAGCTTGACATAAACCCTTCATCTTCCACCTCCATCTTCACTCTATCTCTCTTGGCTGCCATAGACAACACCTATCTACCTCTATTGGAGCAGCCATATCTCTTCAACCAGGCCATATCTCTTCAAGCTTTCATCTCAAGATTTGTTCCTTAGGTCAAGGTGCATCTTTCTAGCCCAAAATTGCCTAACACTGTGTAACATATAGCATGTCATTGTTGAAAAACATAGATTTGGTGCAAATTTCAATGCCATAAATTGGACCTGTTTTCTCTCCCTACTGTGAGCATTATCCAACAAGCAAGTCTTGGAAAGATTTTGAAGATTTCAGTATCCAACAAGCAAGTCTTGGAAAGATTTTGAAGATTTGAAGCTTTCACTAAAGTACAATCATCAAGCATAATGAAATTTTATGCTACCATTGCTTGTGTCTTTCAACACACTGCAAGTCAGCTTGGTTAATGATCAACCTTAATCAAGTGAAGCCATTTTGAAGATGTTTCCAACAAGCATTTCCCTTTAAATCAATAAGGAGGGGAAGTATCCAAGCATCAAAGCATCAAACTCAAGTGCCTGAAAGCATAGTATCTATTGATACTTATCAAGTGTTATTTTACACTACATTGTCTCTTGACACAATTAAATCTTATGATGCTAAAATTTGAGTGTTTTGGTGTTGATTTTCTGTTCTAGCATGGGCAAAGACTCTCCAACTATTCGGTTCAAAGGGGTTGTATTTCACACTTGGCAAACCCACATCAAGCTCATTCTGATGAAGAAGGGTCTTTGGGCCATTACCAATGGAAAGGAGAAGAAGCCTCGTGATGCGGACCTTGTAGCTACTTGGCAAAAGAATGATTACAAAGCACATGCCAACATTGAACTAGAATTGGATGACAGCTACATCCACCATGTGGATACCTGTGAAACCTCTAATGATACATGGAAGATATTAGATACTTTGTTTGGTGCACAATCAAAGTCATGTAAGTATGGATTACTGATTGAATTTTTCAGGCTAGATATGAAATCAAACACATCTCTTACAACTCACTTAAACTACATGGAAAGTCGCTTAAACTCAACTTGTAGGAATTGATCTCAAGATGCATGAAGATATTTGTATTGGTGTGTTGTTAAAAATCCTGCCTCCTCACTATAATAATGTGTCAACTACATTGATCAACATGCCTAGTCCTAAACTGGTTGACATTAAGGCTGTCTTGCTAGAAGAAGAAAATAAGGTAAAATCCAAAGACAAACTAAGCACCTCTAAAGATGAACAAATGTTATATGTAGGTACCAGGTACAAGGGCAACAAAGATCAATTGGTATGTGACATTTGCAAAAGGATTGGGCACATAGAGAAATTCTGTCATGCACTAGGAAGAGGTGTAACGTGTCCACTAGGATCATCCAAGACACGTCTTAGCAGTCCATCGGAAAGGATGTCTACAAAACTCCGCCCGGCACTCCCATGGAATGTTATGGGTTTTGCAATCTAGGTCTTCCTGTGTCTGCCACGTAGCGGAAGTATCCTGGCTGTTCCCACTTAGGATCGACCTGAATTTGGGTTTTCTTGTTTGGTCATTAGCTAGTAGCAACTAGCGTCAGACCCGAGCGAACTACTTTACGCAGAAACGCCAGGTCCGAAGCGGATTCACGCTGCACTTAGTTCAAGGAGAATGGGAACGAGAGGGATGCAAAACTCAACCTCTCTGCCATAAGGCATAGTCCCATTCCGTTCCCCTAAAACAACGTAAATTGGGTAAAACATAATTCTAGGTCATTGTTTTCGATGAACCTCCCGCTGCTCTTCGAGATTTTTGAGAAAAGTTCCCAGCTAACCGGGACCACCCAACCGTAGGACGGACCCATGGCCCATCCTCCGCACTTTCCTCAGTTTGTTTTAGTTATGTAATTATCTAACACATTAATTTGACATATAACAACCAGCTTCTTTAATTAACCCTGTTAAGCACTGGTTCCTTCACGTAATCTTATCACGTGACATAGAAAAACAATATCAAACAACTTCTTTATTATCATTTCATCATTTTATCTTTGAAATACAAGGAGTTCCGCCCGTAGGTTGTCCATAATCCGCCCAAAGGCTTATCCAGTAATCCGCTAGGGATCACTATTCCAAGCTTCTGCCCGTAGACTAGTATGCGGGCCTCGAGATCCAATCCCGAGTCACGTTAGCCTCTTGTGCAGGACCCGGAAGGCGAGGGATTTACGGCCAGAGCCCCCCCTGGCACCCAAGCGTCCTCTTGCTCCAAGTAGAGCTCAACGGAAAGACCTCTCGCGGCGGGTTCGGTCCACGTTCCCGGCGCGGTCAACAACCCCCTTGGTTAGGGTCAGGCAGGCAGTCGGGGGTAACTGAAGCTGCCTCTCCCTTCAGGCCTTCAACCTGAAGCATTTAGATATCTTTTCATCCTTTAGTTCATTGAGCAGACAATGCAAACAGTGCTTTCTAAACTATTACAAGCACAATCAATTTCAGTGGTCGTTTATTTGGCCAACTGTTAAAAAGTGAATCTTTCTCTCCGAATGCATCCAGCATTCGATCTGGGATCAAATTGCGACTTGGCAAGATCCCCAAGGGTTTGTTTGTTCACCTTTTGTCCTTGGGTTAGGGCCATACCCTGTTAACCCAACTTAACCAATACCTTAGGTTTTATTAATAGTAAATCCTGGCGACCATGTCGCTTCAATTTATTGATTGGTCATTTGCTTCCAGGCAAATACCTAACTCTCCTTTTTCTTGGCAATTATTTCCCAAGAAAGGTGATGAAACAGGATGATTACTCATCCTCTTGTAAGTTAAATTTGCGTAATAACTTGCCAACCTCATTTCAAGAAATGGCAAAACTCTCTTGTGAACAAATCACAAGTCTATGCGATGTTGCAACTTTTTGCACATGTGTTACATCTATTCCACGGGATCATTTCACCCATTGAATGGCGTTTTCCGGTCACGGAATTACCTCCAGTCGAGAGGCAGGGTTTAGGGTGTCTTCTTACCCAACCCATTCCTAATTATATTGGGCCACGGTCCTAGGAATTTCCAACTCAGTCGGAGTTTCATCATTTGAACGAGTGATCCTTAGGATAGAAACCTTAGATCGTTTTATGCATGAGCATCCAATTGACTCAACATTTCGTGAATGTGGGTATGATCTTAGGGTTTGAGGGTTTTGACTTGGCAACAAGTGTAAAACTAGGTCGAATCCTTATCGCGCTAAACCCTAGTTAGCACTTGGGATATTTGTCATATCGACTGAACCATGCCCATATGAATCCCTTGTGGGTTAGGTGATTTAGACAACTCAATATACTTGTCTTGCGACAAGGATGAACCTTTCCTAGAGATAATAAACTAGATCTAAAGGAGGAAAAATAGTTACAACTACACCAATACATGTAAACATGCGATTCATTGCTTCTACGCATCACATGGTTCACAATAACCCTATCTTTCCTTGGTAAAGTAAAAATGCCTGATAATCTGGACACTAACTTTCCTAGGTCCTACTAGGACTTACATCAAATAATCATGCCTACAACCTTGTTGTCTACACTTTAGAATCTCATGCTTTGATAAACCATGCAACCTTTCCTAAATGCGGCTCCTGATGAATGAAATTTTTGCATGATGACTATGCAATACGCAACTTTCTCCTAGCTACAATGTAGTCAATGAAGTTCATACAAAACTAAAGCTAGTGTTAACTTATTCCATTTTACATGCCACTTGCAAGTCCATAGATCATTTTCGTGCTCTTCTATTTCTTTTCGGATAACATCTTATGGGTGTTAACTTTTCCTCATGAATCATTACAAGGAAGATTTATCTAAAAATGCGACATGCCATTAATCTTTCCATGCCTAGTAAAAAGGTGTACCTCAATAATTTCAACCTTGTAATGAGGTAACAGTTGTCCTAGGCTCGTCACTTTTGAATGCACAAAAGGAAACTTACTGATAAGGTCCTAAAAATGCATAGACACCTTATGCTCTTTTCATTCATTCCATTGAACGTACCAATGATCAATTTTCATATCTTAAGCTATTTCTAGTAAATGTTCAAATAGCCAATTCATTTTCCAATTGCATTTAACTTGACTAGTTGAATTTGAACATGCATGAGTGCTTCCTAATCCATGAAGTTATCGTGACTAATTCAATACTTTTGTGTGGAATCCAAATAGATAAAACCTGGACTTGTGGACTCCGGGAAATATCCACGTAAATACTAGGAGAAGATCCTCCCGCAGGTGCGTCTTGTGACTTTTTAGGGCCCATTGTAGGCGTGATTTTGGCTTCCGGATTGCCTTCGCGGTCTATAAATTTACTCGCCTTGGTATGCAGCCTCAAGATCTTGCCCTTCTCCCTCGTACGCAGGAGATACCTTCATGGAACTTCGGATCTTTAAAAGGCCGGCCTGTGGGACCTGGGCCTATAGGATTTGGGTATATGGGACTTGGAGCTTATGGAAGGCCTTAGGATTCGGAGCTTGGGCCTTCTTTCTTTCGGAAAAAGAGAGGGTTCGTGAAAGGGATCTTGTGATGGACCTTGCAGGAGTGGAGACTTTAAATCTGGCCCTAGAGGCCTTATGGGAGATTTGGTAGGAATGGCCTTATAGGCTTCCTCTTCAAAGCCAGGGAAAAATGGACTTATGGAGGATCTGTGTGAAAGGGCGTTAAGGAACCCTCTTGTTCTCTACAAAGACCTCGGGGGGGTTGATAGGGATGGGGTTATGGGGGAAATGTAGTGGGAAGGGGCTTTAAATCAGAGCCTAGGAGGCTTATGGGTGATTGGTGGGAAGGGACTTGTGTTGGGAATCCACGAGAAGGGGGGGGGGACTTTATGGGGACTTGGGTGGGAAATCCACGGGAAGGGGGGACTTAAACCGGGGCTAATATGGGTTGTGTGGGAAGGGAATGGGAAAGGGGGATTGAATCCCGGGGGTAAAGATTGCTTGTGTAGGATCCAATGGGAAGGGGGCTTAGGGAAGCTCCCTTAGAAGCTTCCTAGAGAAGCTTCTAAGAAGCTTCAGCACGTGGTGTGACAGCGTGGAGACCTGCAGGGCGGCGGCCAAATGAGCCAGGTGGCATCGATTCTGTCAGCTGGCAGCTCCACGGTTGTAACGGCTTCTGGCGATGGCAACGGCGGCTTCAATTTTCAGGCGGTGGCTCCTCCCGTACACAGCACAGCCCCAGCAGCTTCCTCATGGCCCCTCCTTCACCGGCAGCCTCCCCACAGTCCCTCCATCACCGTCGCCTCCTCACGGCCCTCCATCACCGTCGCCTCCTCACGGCCCCTTCATCACCGTGGCCTCCTCACGGCCCCTCCATTACCGGCGCCTCCTCACGGCCCCTCCATTACCATCGCTTCCTCACGGCCCCTCCATTCCATACTACTTAAATAAGTGAGGGGGATGGTCCTCCCTCTATCAGTCTCCGACTCTCCTTTTTAGCCCCCCAACTCCCCCGTTTAGAGGGGTTTATATAAGAAAAGGGGGGAGAGGACACCCTCCCACGTGGTGGCCTGCATGGCTCATCTCCCCTCCACCTCTCAAGTTCCCTACTTCAGTCCATCCCCTTCCCTCAGCCACGCTTCGGCTGGGGAAAGGAAATAAAAAAAATTTGCACTAATTATGACATTAATCTCTTGACCTCCTCCCAAGAGGGAGTTTACCTATGGTTATGCGGGTTATTTAAACCTCGGTCACGTTTTGCCAGTGGAGAGGTCATGATTCCTCGGTCCCGATTTACCAATGCGGAGTACTCCTTTTCTCGCGTACGATCATAAATCAACTACCGGAAATGGAGATAATCTTTTCACAAATTTACGATGTGCGGGAGGTTGGTCTAGTAATATTTCAAACGGAAATATTACATTCTCTTCCCCTTGGAGGAATCGAGATGTCCTCATCTCGAGATGAACTGGGGATATCTATGGTTGAGAGTGCTTTTCATCCACCCAAGTGGTATCCTCCTCGGGATAATCTTTCCACTGGACGAGGCATTCTTTCAAGGTTCTAGATCTTAACTGTCTCTCCCTAACATCTAAAATCTTATCCGGTCTTAGTTCAAGGACTCCTTGACTAGGCATTGCAATATGTTGGTCATCAAGTACATGGTTAGGGTTAGGTACATACTTCATTCTTCAATAGACTGATATGGAATACATTATGAACCTTTAGGTTTTCAGGGAGTTGCAGTCTATAAGCATTATGTCTTAAGCACTCGAGGATCTTGTATGGTCCACAATACCTTGGACTTAGCTTCCTGCAATCTCCTAAGGATAGAGAACTCTTCTTTGGGCATACGTGAATGAAGACCATGTCTCCTTCCTCAAATATTCTATCTTGACACTTCAAATCCGTGTATGCCTTTTGTCTATCCTTCGCAGCTTTGATGTCCCGAGAAAGTGAAATTATGAGCTTCGCACAATATCTTCTATTTAAGTAACTGGCTTGCCGGTATACATGCTCTCATTCTATAGTAGACATGTCCATTATTGACAGAGAATTCATGACCTTTGGCCTATAGCTTTTGTTCCTGGTCCTTGATAGAGATTTCCCTTAGCATCTTTTGATAGGCTAGATCATGGCATGCTTCCTCTCTAGCTAGTTCGAAAATAGGGTTGCTTGGCATAGATACCTTTGTAGCCAGAGATCTGGCCGTTGATGGATTCTGCAAGATTAGGGAATTTAGGAATGCCTTGCGACTGAGTGCATCGGCAACTACATTCTCTTTCCCTGGACGATACTTGATCTTAAGGTCACACTCCTACAGCACTTCAATCCACTGACATTGCCTCATGTTGAGCTTGTTCTAGGTAAAGTTCCACTTGAGACTTTTTTTATGATCAGTCACTAGTGTAAACTTGTAGTGTCTCTGAAGCTTGACAACTAAAAGTTCAAGATCATGGGTAGCATAATTCTTTTCATGGCTCTTCAGTTTCTTGAAGATTAGGCTATAGGATGACTTTTCTACATAAGCATGCTAGTATCAGTTACTACCTCTACTCCTTACTGTGGTCTAGAAGTTTTAGGATCGGTGCTAATACCAAACTTTGCTTCAACCTATCAAAGCTAGTTTGTTCGGCAGTTGACCAAGCAATGTTTGCTTCTTCAGTAAGTCTGTCAAAGGTACCGCAATCAAAGCATAGTTTTTGATGAAGACCCTATACCATCTTGTTAATCCAAGAAAGCTACGTATTTCATTAACGGATATTGGAATTGGCCATTCAAGCACATCCCTGACTTTGGCTGGGTCTACTGATATTCCCTCCTAGATATTTAATCTGACGCTTGAAGAATGCACACTTCTTCATTTTTGCATACAGCTTATGAGACCTCGTTGTCTCAAGGACAATCCGTAGTTGAGGTTCATGATCTTCTTCTTGTTTAGAATGGACTAAAGTGTCATCGAAGAAGACAAGCACGAAATCATCAAGATATGATCTAAAAAATATCCTGCATTAACCTATTGAATGTGGCAGGCATATTCGTAAGCCCTAATGACATAACTAGAACTCAAAGTGTCCATATCTAGTGTTGAAGGTCGTCTTTGGGGTATCTTCTTCCTTGATTCTCATCTGATAGTAACCAGACCTAAGATAATCTTGGAGAAGTTCTTGGCACCTTGAAGACTATCAAGAAGCTCATCTATTCTAGGAATGTGATATTTGTTCTTGACTGTTGATTGATTCAACCCACTGTAATCAATACATAGTTGAAGTGTTCCATCTTTTCTATTCTGGAACAGTACTGGTGCTTCCCAAGGTGAACTGCTAGGATGGATGTAGCCCTAATCTAGTAGTTGCTTGAGTTGTTCCTTCAACTCAATTGCTTCCGATATAGATATTCTATAGGGTCTCTTCGCAATTGGCGCAGCTCCTATTACTAGCTTGATCTCATGATCTACTTCACTTTGAAGCGAGAGTTCTGTTAACTCTTCAGAAGCTACGTCCACGTATTCCTTCAGCCAAGTGACCAAATCACTTTACTTCTTTATCAATATTCATAGTCAAGACAATCGGAAAAAAAAGTTTTATTCCATTCATATCAACATAGCCCTTTCGAGGTACAATTATTTCTTGGGGCGATGGAACAAGTTGATACATTAATTCGAGGAGAATAAGATATTATTGCATTCAGCTACAGGAACTGAGTAGTAGTACGGATTGGGGTCATCGATTTTCAGGAATCGATAGTTCATTGGAAGATTAGGGTATCTTTTCCTTTGAAATCCATTCTTCTCATGACATCCCAAAACCTTGATTCGGTCGGCAGGGATTCTTTGAATCACTTCTCCGTACACATACTTATTCTGGTTAACCCTTCGACCCCCGACCTGTAGGGACGCGTTCGCGTGAGCCTCAACAAAGACGAACAGCTTTACGATCTTCAAATCCTCCATCCACTTGATTCTCTTCAAGTTAATTTGAAGGTACGCAGGTTGATAGGCAGTTATGTAATAGATCCCTGTAACACCCATCCATCTCCGTTCCACGTACACAGGCGATGGATTGTAAATGCGGTCTAGGATGTTCATCATCACAACCCTTTGTCGATAATTCGTGGAATGCATCGCAGTCATAAACATGACTCGAAACACTAAGAACCTGTTCCATGCTTCATAATTCTGCAAGACAGCATTGAAAGTAAGGAAATGTTTGGGGCAGTAACATTTGCTTTACTTCGTCTTATTAAAATTTCCTAAAAACAAGTCCTTTGTTGGTTTGCTCTGATACCAACTGTAATGTGTCTACTAGGATCATCCAAGACACGTCTTAGCAGTCCATCGGAAAGGATGTCTAGAAACTCCGCCCGGCACTCCCATGGAATGTTACGGGTTTTGCAATCTAGGTCTTCCCGTATCTACCACGTAGCGGAAGTATCCTGGCTGTTCCCACTTAGGATCGACCTGAATTTGGGTTTTCTTGTTTGGTCATTAGCTAGCAGCAACTAGCGTCAGACCCGAGCGAACTACTTTACGCAGAAATGCCAGGTCCGAAGCGGATTCACGCTGCACTTAGTTCAAGGAGAATGGGAACGAGAGGGATGCAAAACTCAACCTCTCTGCCATAAGGCATAGTCCCATTCCGTTCCCCTAAAACAACGTAAATTGGGTAAAACATAATTCTAGGTCATTGTTTTCGATGAACCTCCCGCTGCTCTTCGAGATTTTTGAGAAAAGTTCCCAGCTAACCGGGACCACCCAACCGTAGGATGGACCCATGGCCCATCCTCCGCACTTTCCTCAGTTTGTTTTAGTTATGTAATTATCTAACACATTAATTTGACATATAACAACCAGCTTCTTTAATTAACCCTGTTAAGCACTGGTTCCTTCACGTAATCTTATCACGTGACATAGAAAAACAATATCAAACAACTTCTTTATTATCATTTCATCATTTTATCTTTGAAATACAAGGAGTTCCGCCCGTAGGTTGTCCATAATCCGCTCGAAGGCTTATCCAGTAATTCGCTAGGGATCACTATTCCAAGCTTCTGCCCGTAGACTAGTATGCGGGCCTCGAGATCCAATCCCGAGTCACGTTAGCCTCTTGTGCAGGACCCGGAAGGCGAGGGATTTACGGCCAGAGCCCCCCCTGGCACCCAAGCGTCCTCTTGCTCCAAGTAGAGCTCAACGGAAAGACCTCTCGCGGTGGGTTCGGTCCACGTTCCCGGTGCGGTCAACAACCCCCTTGGTTAGGGTCAGGCAGGCAGTCGGGGGTAACTGAAGCTGCCTCTCCCTTCAGGCCTTCAACCTGAAGCATTTCGATATCTTTTCATCCTTTAGTTCCTTGAGCAGACAATGCAAACAGTGCTTTCTAAACTATTACAAGCACAATCAATTTCAGTGGTCGTTTATTTGGCCAACTGTTAAAAAGTGAATCTTTCTCTCCGAATGCATCCAGCATTCGATCTGGGATCAAATTGCGACTTGGCAAGATCCCCAAGGGTTTGTTTGTTCACCTTTTGTCCTTGGGTTAGGGCCATACCCTGTTAACCCAACTTAACCAATACCTTAGGTTTTATTAATAGTAAATCCTGGCGACCATGTCGCTTCAATTTATTGATTGGTCATTTGCTTCCAGGCAAATACCTAACTCTCCTTTTTCTTGGCAATTATTCCCCAAGAAAGGTGATGAAACAGGATGATTACTCATCCTCTTGTAAGTTAAATTTGCGTAATAACTTGCCAACCTCATTTCAAGAAATGGCAAAACTCTCTTGTGAACAAATCACAAGTCTATGCGATGTTGCAACTTTTTGCACATGTGTTACATCTATTCCACGGGATCATTTCACCCATTGAATGGCGTTTTCCGGTCACGGAATTACCTCCAGTCGAGAGGCAGGGTTTAGGGTGTCTTCTTACCCAACCCATTCCTAATTATATTGGGCCACGGTCCTAGGAATTTCCAACTCAGTCGGAGTTTCATCATTTGAACGAGTGATCCTTAGGATAGAAACCTTAGATCGTTTTATGCATGAGCATCCAATTGACTCAACATTTCGTGAATGTGGGTATGATCTTAGGGTTTGAGGGTTTTGACTTGGCAACAAGTGTAAAACTAGGTCGAATCCTTATCGCGCTAAACCCTAGTTAGCACTTGGGATATTTGTCATATCGACTGAACCATGCCCATATGAATCCCTTGTGGGTTAGGTGATTTAGACAACTCAATATACTTGTCTTGCGACAAGGATGAACCTTTCCTAGAGATAATAAACTAGATCTAAAGGAGGAAAAATAGTTACAACTACACCAATACATGTAAACATGCGATTCATTGCTTCTACGCATCACATGGTTCACAATAACCCTATCTTTCCTTGGTAAAGTAAAAATGCCTGATAATCTGGATACTAACTTTCCTAGGTCCTACTAGGACTTACATCAAATAATCATGCCTACAACCTTGTTGTCTACACTTTAGAATCTCATGCTTTGATAAACCATGCAACCTTTCCTAAATGCGGCTCCTGATGAATGAAATTTTTGCATGATGACTATGCAATACACAACTTTCTCCTAGCTACAATGTAGTCAATGAAGTTCATACAAAACTAAAGCTAGTGTTAACTTATTCCATTTTACATGCCACTTGCAAGTCCATAGATCATTTTCGTGCTCTTCTATTTCTTTTCGGATAACATCTTATGGGTGTTAACTTTTCCTCATGAATCATTACAAGGAAGATTTATCTAAAAATGCGACATGCCATTAATCTTTCCATGCCTAGTAAAAAGGTGTACCTCAATAATTTCAACCTTGTAATGAGGTAACAGTTGTCCTAGGCTCGTCACTTTTGAATGCACAAAAGGAAACTTACTGATAAGGTCCTAAAAATGCATAGACACCTTATGCTCTTTTCATTCATTCCATTGAACGTACCAATGATCAATTTTCATATCTTAAGCTATTTCTAGTAAATGTTCAAATAGCCAATTCATTTTCCAATTGCATTTAACTTGACTAGTTGAATTTGAACATGCATGAGTGCTTCCTATTCCATGAAGTTATCGTGACTAATTCAATACTTTTGTGTGGAATCCAAATAGATAAAACCTGGACTTGTGGACTCCGGGAAATATCCACGTAAATACTAGGAGAAGATCCTCCCGCAGGCGCGTCTTGTGACTTTTTAGGGCCCATTGTAGGCGTGATTTTGGCTTCCGGATTGCCTTCGCGGTCTATAAATTTACTCGCCTTGGTATGCAGCCTCAAGATCTTGCCCTTCTCCCTCGTACGCAGGAGATACCTTCATGGAACTTCGGATCTTTAAAAGGCCGGCCTGTGGGACCTGGGCCTATAGGATTTGGGTATATGGGACTTGGAGCTTATGGAAGGCCTTAGGATTCGGAGCTTGGGCCTTCTTTCTTTCGGAAAAAGAGAGGGTTCGTGAAAGGGATCTTGTGATGGACCTTGCAGGAGTGGAGACTTTAAATCTGGCCCTAGAGGCCTTATGGGAGATTTGGTAGGAATGGCCTTATAGGCTTCCTCTTCAAAGCCAGGGAAAAATGGACTTATGGAGGATCTGTGTGAAAGGGCGTTAAGGAACCCTCTTGTTCTCTACAAAGACCTCAGGGGGGTTGATAGGGATGGGGTTATGGGGGAAATGTAGTGGGAAGGGGCTTTAAATCAGAGCCTAGGAGGCTTATGGGTGATTGGTGGGAAGGGACTTGTGTTGGGAATCCACGAGAAGGGGGGGGGGGACTTTATGGGGACTTGGGTGGGAAATCCACGGGAAGGGGGGACTTAAACCGGGGCTAATATGGGTTGTGTGGGAAAGGAATGGGAAAGGGGGATTGAATCCCGGGGGTAAAGATTGCTTGTGTAGGATCCAATGGGAAGGGGGCTTAGAGAAGCTCCCTTAGAAGCTTCCTAGAGAAGCTTCTAAGAAGCTTCAGCACGTGGTGTGACAGCGTGGAGACCTGCAGGGCGGCGGCCAAATGAGCCAGGTGGCATCGATTCTGTCAGCTGGCAGCTCCACGGTTGTAACGGCTTCTGGCGATGGCAACGGCGGCTTCAATTTTCAGGCGGTGGCTCCTCCCGTACACAACACAGCCCCGGCAGCTTCCTCATGGCCCTTCCTTCACCGGCAGCCTCCCCACAGTCCCTCCATCACCGTCGCCTCCTCACGGCCCTCCATCACCGTCGCCTCCTCACGGCCCCTTCATCACCGTCGCCTCCTCACGGCCCCTCCATTACCGTCGCTTCCTCACAGCCCCTCCATTCCATACTACTTAAATAAGTGAGGGGGATGGTCCTCCCTCTATCAGTCTCCGACTCTCCTTTTTAGCCCCCCAACTCCCCCGTTTAGAGGGGTTTATATAAGAAAAGGGGGGAGAGGACACCCTCCCACGTGGTGGCCTGCATGGCTCATCTCCTCTCCACCTCTCAAGTTCCCTACTTCAGTCCATCCCCTTCCCTCAGCCACGCTTCGGCTGGGGAAAGGAAATAAAAAAAATTTGCACTAATTATGACATTAATCTCTTGACCTCCTCCCAAGAGGGAGTTTACCTATGGTTATGCGGGTTATTTAAACCTCGGTCACGTTTTGCCAGTGGAGAGGTCATGATTCCTCGGTCCCGATTTACCAATGCGGAGTACTCCTTTTCTCACGTATGATCATAAATCAACTACCAGAAATGGAGATAATCTTTTCACAAATTTACGATGTGCGGGAGGTTGGTCTAGTAATATTTCAAACGGAAATATTACAAGAGGTCCCAAAAGGCCTATCTAGTTGCTATTAAAGAAAAAGAAGACCATGGAGAAAAAGAAGAAGAAGAACACCAGGAGAAAGACAAACCTCATCAGTCCTTCTATTCTGATAGAATATTTTAGCCTTGTATTGCCTAGTCATAATGCTTCTGACATAAGCTTGTAAACTCCTCATGTAACCTTGTACTATAGCCTCTGTACATTTTGTGAGGCCCCTGTTATAGTTTGTGGATGTCCACCATGTCTTTAGGACCCACACTTAGCCTTTTCTGCAAGACAACCTTTGGTGTTTACCATGTTTGTGGTGTGCCCACACTTTTCAGGTGGTTGCTCACTAAAGGCTCTACACACTTTGTACTTCTCTGGTTGTGATTGAGGAGGGGTATTGAGACATTGGCAATCACAGTTAGCTTAGCCTCTTTGTACAGAGCAGTGTGGGATTAGGATGTAGAATCCCATATGCATAGTGGTGGAAAGTGCAGCCTAGTCTATTCCTACAAAACATTGTACTTGCTCTCATTTTGAATACAATGTCATAGTACTTTTGTACTTCCAGCAAGGTGTCAGTGTCATTGTTAGTCCACTACAAAATTAAGGGAGATTCTTGTATCACCAGAACCTATAATCTTCCCAATGCTAGACTACAATGCATCCTTCAATGTACATGTCTTTATCTTATTATAATAGTTTCTCATGAATCACCACGAGTTGTATGGACCTATCCGTCCACTTGCTATGCAAACTGTGCATATTGTAGCCAGCATAAAGCTTAGATTCCAAGGCATTATTAGAAGCATACTGGGGCCTAGACGTCTTGCTAAAATCAATGCATCTGTGAACCCATTCATCATTCCCCTCATAAAATACAACTTAAGTCTAGACGTTTTCATCTTCGTACTCTACTAAGGAAACATGGAATTTCCAAGTTTTTTTGGGCACAAAGGGGAGAAAGCTCTAGACTTTTTGGATGACTTAGAAATGGCCTTCCTAGTTAGAGGCCGGGATGATGAAGCAACCAAAGTACGGGCCTTCTCTTTAGTTCTAAAGGATGATGCTCGAGTGTAGTATCAAGCTCTCCCGGAGGCTAAAAGGGGTAATTGGGAGGATCTCAAGACCACATTCATGCACAAGTACCAAGATACAGAGCCACCTAAAGATATTTGGAGACAACTCTTAGATCTTCGCCAAAACTTACCAGGGGAGTACCAAGCATATAAAGGTATGTTTATAAAATTGTGGGATAAATGGACAACCTCCTTAGCCGAGGGAGAAAGAGTACCTGATTGCCTTAAGAAAGATTGTTTTCTAGCCAGACTTCATCCTCTACTAAGGGAGAAGGTCAAAGGAAAGTTTCCCACATCCTATGAAGAATCAGTCACTTATGCGAGGGAGAAAGATAGAAAATTGAAGTATCAAGCCCAGTTGAAGGGGAGAGTTGAGCCCATACAGGTTTTGCCAACCATGCCAAGGCCTAGAGAAATAGAAGAGGCCCCACCTGAACCGGAGATGCCACAACAAGAGCTCCTACAACGCATTACTAATCAACTTGAAAGCCTTTCGTTAAATTTGGTGCAAGGAGTACGACCCCCTTCCCTCATAAATGAAGGCAATCGAGGTCCAAGGAGACAAGAAAGAGAGTATGTTTGCTATAATTGTGGGGAGACTGGCCATGGTATGTACTTTTGCCCTCATCCTAGGCGTTTTCCAGGAAATGGGCTCCAACCAAGGAGGGGACAACAAGTGACACCACCTAGGGAAATGTTTGTTCCACTGAATCCAGGGCCTCCACCACCGGTTCAAGTTCTCCAGCATCCTCGACCACTTGGAGAGGTGCCGCCCTTGCCTGTCCAGCCGCTAGAGAATCATGATGTTAGGATAATTAGTTTAGATGAGAGTGATGTCAAAGGGAAGGCCAAAGTAGTAGAGGTTGAAGTAATGCCGGTGAAGAAAGCCCGGAGAATTGAGAGAATGGAGCCTACACCACCAAAGGAGGTTGAAAATATGGAAGAGGAGGCAAAGTCATCAATGGCTACAAAGACACGCAACAGTAAAAAGAGGAGGGCTCGCTCACGCCGACACATTGAGCCAGATGATTTTTCCCTGGGTAAAGGTATTAGAGCTTATGATTTTCTTACTGATGTGAGGAATCAAGGGCCAAAAATTTCATGGCCACAATTACTACATCTATCTCCAACAGTGCGACGACAATGGTCAAAGATGGTAAGCATTAGATCCATGAAGAATAGACATGTGAATGTAATCCAGACTAGAAAGATGAAAGATATTGTGCCTCTAGTGGAAGCCGAAATCAATGGGCAGAGAGTGTCAAAGACATATGTGGATGGAGGTGCAAAGATTTGTGTCATGATGGAAAAGTTGATGCATCGTTTGGGATTAGAGGTAAATGAAACTACTAAATTTGGGACCAAAATGGCTAACAATATAGTAGTAAATTGTTTGGGAGTTATAAAGAAAGTCAAGGTAAAGGTGTGTGGAGTGCAATTGGAGCTTGACATGTATGTGATGGCAGTGAAGGGGGACGGCTATCCGCTCATTCTTGGGCGACCATGGCTAATGGGAATGAAAGCCAGACAAGATTGGGAGACAGGGGCTTTAGAGCTAAGGCCACAAAAGGGGTTGCAGAAAAAATGGAAGAGCACTATCTACAACATGAAGGAGGGCCGACAAGAGGATCTTGTGTTAGAGACCACCGCTGATGAATGGAGTTCCAGCGAGGGTTGGTCATCTATGACAGAGGGAGAGTCTTCTAATGAGGAGGAAGAAAGCTCTCTAGAAGTGATGGGGATTACATTAAAAGGGCCTTCTAGTAGTGAAATTCCATAGTAGCTTCCAAAGGTCGAGAAGGAGGGGTTAGAAAAAATGTTGGCTAAGAATCTATCAGTTGAGGAGAAGGCAACCTACATGGAAGTGGTGATAAAACACTCTGCACTTTTTATTTCTGATTATGAACACATCACAGGTGTGACAATAGTACAACATCACATCAATCTAAAAGAGGGAGCAAGGCTGGTGGTGCAGCGACGACGACGGTTGGGAGTAGTTCAACAAAACGCTCTACTCACTGAGGTGCAACAACTTTTGAAGGCAGGCTTCATCTATCCAATAGGGGACTCAAAGTGGGTTTCACCTGTGGTGGTGATACCCAAGAAGAATGGAAACTGGAGGATTTGTGTGGACTACAAGCTGCTAAATGTTGCAACAAAGAGAGATCACTTTTCTCTTCCCTTTCAGGATGAAATACTCAACGAGGTGGCCGGGCATGAGAGATACACTGTTTGTGATGGGTATTCAGGTTGTTTCTAGATCCAAATAGCTGAGGAGGATCAACAGAAGACCACCTTCATTACACCTTGGGGTTGTTTTGCTTATAAAGTAATGCCATTTGCTACCTTCCAACGATTCATGAATTATGTCTTCCAGCCATATTTTGGGAAATCCATCAGGGTCTTTATTGATGATTTTTGTATTTATAGTTCTAAGGCTCTACATCTAGGGAAGGTGGATGAAGCTTTCAACCGACTCACACAAATGGGGGGCAGTTAAACCATGAGAAGTGTCGCATTGGCGAAAGTAATGTAACTTTATTAGGGCATGTCGTAAGTGAGAGGGGCATTGAAGCAGATCCATAAGGCCCTATTGGCGGTGCCATCACCATCTTCTGTGAAACAACTAACCTCTTTCATTCAGAAGGTGTGATATATGGGGCGGTTCATTCATCTCCTCTCCCAATTAATATTTCCACTGCAACAGTTAACCCACTCTGAGGAGCTCCTATGGAGTGATGAAAGCGAAAGGTGCTTTCACGAGGTGAAGAAGGCTCTTAGCACCCTTCCTATAATTTTACAGCCTTGTTGGGATTAGGAGTTTTTTGTCAATTCGAGTTTTGGGGAAGATGCTCTAGGGGCAGCACTACTACAAAAAGATGCTAAAACTGGCCTAATGAGACCGGTTTACTTTTCTAGTAGAGTAATGACAGCATTAGAACGAGGGTACAAGATGGTCGAGGTGATGGTTTTGTCTCTAATGTTTGCTGTAAGAAAGTTTTATCCTTATCTTCTCCCTAGGCCATTCACAGTGATCACGACGGAAGAGCATTTTCCCTATGCCTTACAACATATGGATGTTTTAGCCAGAATCGCTAAGTGGGTGATACAACTCCAAGAGTTTGACTACACCTTCAAGGTGGAGGATTCTACTCGAGCTTGCCTAGCTGATTTGTTGACCCATAAATGCCATCAAAAGAAGGAAAAGGAGAAGGGAAAGGTAAAAGAGGAGACATCTCCTCTTGAGGAGCCGCCACGAGTGGAGAATGCCCATGCCCTCTACTTTGATGGGGCATACAAGGGTATTAAAGACAGAGCGGCAGCAGGGATAGTGGTGTTCAGTCCCGAAGGTGACAAACTTTATGGAGAAGGTATCAGCTTGGAGGATGTCCATTCTAACAATGAGGCATAATATCAAGCCTTGCTTTTAGGTTTGAGGTGGTGTCTTTCACATGGTGTTACTCGACTTAATGTTTTTGGGGATTCTATGCTAATTGTTAAGCAAATGAAAGGAATCTGGGCTTGTAAAAATGATAACTTAGCAGTGAAAATGAGAGAAGCTAAAATTCTCATGAGAAAGCTACAGAAAGCCCAAATCTATTTTGTGCCAAGGTGCACAAATGGCGACGCAGATGCTCTAGCAGCTAAAAAATTGAAAGAGGTAATGGTGGACATCATTATAGTAAAGCTTCCCTTATTTCAGGGTAAGTTTCAACTACAAGATGTGCTTTATTTTCTTGAGCATGGCGAGGCACCTACACATATGAGTAAGAGTGAGAAAAGGTGGCTGGCTACTAAGGCCACTGAATACTACTTGATAAATGATGTGTTGTATTGCAAAGGAAAGGATGCAGTGCTTAGAAGGGTGCCAACATCAAAGGAGATTATGAATGTGATTAAGAGCTGCCATGAGGGGGTTTGTGGCGGACATTTTGCTCAAGAAATAACCAACAGGAAGATTCTCCAAGCCGGTTTTGTGTGGCCCAGTCTACATTGAGATGTGCAACATTGGTGCCGCACTTGTGACGATTGCCAAAAGGCTAGACCAAGGAAGCTAGTGCATGAGAAACAAAATCCCATAACTACATATGGCCCATTTGAGAAATGGGGGATTGATGCAATAGGGCCACTCCCACAAACCCAGTCTGGCAAGGAATACATCATAATGGGTGTGGACTACATGACGAGGTGGGCAGAGGCTTCAGCAACTAGTAGGATCACATCCCAAGAAGTGGAAAAATTTGTGTTTGAAAATATTTGTTGTAGGTTTGGCACACCTTTGGAAATTATCTCTGATCGGGGTCCTGGTTTTAGGGCGAACCTAGTAGGGGAGCTAATGGAAAGGCTAAAAATCAAGCACAGGCATTCTACTCCCTACTACCCACAGTGTAATGGTTTGGTCGAAAAAGTGAACGGGCCGATTTGTAAGATAATTACCAAGCAAGTACACATGCACCCCAAGCACTGGGATAAAAAATTGAGTGCAGCTCTTTGGGCCTACAGGACTTCATTCAAAACCTCACTTGGCTATACTCCATTTCACCTCGTCTATGGCCAAGAGGCTTTGCTTCCTATAGAGGTGGAACTGGCCAGTTTGCGTGTTTTAGTAGCCAGTCAAGAGAAGAATCAAGATAAGAAGTTAGAGGAAAGGATCTTGGATCTAGAGAGGCTGGAGTTAGACAGAGAAGCAGTAGTCCAACACTATTCCATGCAAGGCTGAAGAGAGGAGGAAGACATTTAATAAGAAGCTGGCTAGCAAACACATAAGGGAAGGATCACTTGTGCTACGTTATGATAACCGCTTTGATAACAGAAAGGATGCTAAACTTGTGTTCAAGTGGGAAGGGCCATTCATGGTCATAAGGAGATATCCAAATGGTAGCTATAAGCTAGGTGACATGGATGGGAAGGTTCACAAGACAAGGGTAAATGGATGGCGCGACTGAAGCCTTATTTTCAAAGAAATATGAACACTTTGGAGCAGTCATTCAATGAAGAGCCACAAATGAGGGGGCGCAGTCCACCTTGCTCTATTGGACCATCATTATTAAGCTAGAGGCATGAATACCTCTAGCCTAAGGAGAGGGGTAATGATCCGGGTTTTTTACAACCTGGATAATTACTACAAAATTTGGCCAAAACCCCTATCAAGAGCTTACCATATCACTTTGGGTTTACTCTTCAAGCACTAGGTATGCTACATTACTTCTCGATTATGATAACTCTAGCAAATGGGGGGGGAACAAGTTCTTAGGAGGCATGTCAATGTAAAGGGTAAAAGGGATGATTATCTTAGTGAAGATGAAAATGGATTACACCTAGGAGTTGAGTGAGTGCATTGATTTTTCAAAGGACTAGCCTCCAACTACACATGGGCTCTGCCTGCATCACTAAGATTTGGAATCTATCACCATCATTAGAGGACACCTCACCCTAGCACACAAGTCAATATCCACATCATGGTGTCATTTGGATCTTACACAAAAGCTTACAAGCATAAACCCCTTCTGTCACATGCTTATATGTATTTATATATATATGGGGGCTAAAGTCAAAGCAGATTTTGGAAGCTGTTTTTAATAATCTCAATAACTCCCAAGAAAAAGAGAATTTCAAGAAAATTATCACGTAGCCCAATCTGTTTCGACTTGGTCTACAAAGTTGCAGAAGAAACTTTTTTCAGATTCTTCACGGATTTGAAGTTACGAAGGCGCACACTGCTAGCTACATGCAATTTGCTTCTCTCTTTCACCACACCAACTTTCCACTCTATCCTTCTTGTAAATATATTATAATGTAATCTAGCTCCATTTCTCTATTTTGTCTACCACCACCCTTGGCTTCTTGCATGATGACCAAGGTGGGGACTTGTCCCATCCACTATTCTCCATATTTTCAAAGATACCATACATCATCTAGGATTATGTTAATCAAGAAGATTAGCTTGATCTAAACCCTCATGGAGGCTATATAAAGAGCCCATGGAGAATGAAGAGGAGGAGAAGGAGGACAATGACAAGCCCATGAGAGCACTCTAGAATACCCTCATGCTAGTCCATATCTTTGTGGTGAGCTATGAGTGAGTTCTTTTATTATGTAGCATAATTGCAAGCTTCCTCTACCTCTTCTCCTATTATCTCCCTCTCTTCTCATCTTCTCATTCCATGTAGCATAATGGTAAGCTTCCTCTATCTCTTCTCCTATTATCTCCCTCTCCTCTCATCTCTCTCTCTCATATTCTAATATGGTGTCTAGTACATATATTCTCTCTTGTAAATTTGTGTCTTGGTTCTCTTGATTCTCTTTGAGAAAAAGGATGTCCTAGCCCATCCTCCCTTTGGCTAGGTGGTGCCCCTCTTTAGTTCTCTTAGTGAGGATTGGAGGTTGGATGGGTAAGCGGCAACCCGTTCATCATTTCAGCCCTCAGTATGAAGAAAATTATTTACCCTTTCAGTTTGACCATCAATCTGTGGATGGTATGTAGTGGTGGCTGGAGCAAGCTTGGTGTCCATATATGTGAAAATAGCCTACCAAAGTTGCTTATAAGCTTGGAATTGCAATTATGCACTATGACTTTCCGTAACCCATGCAACTTAAACACATGCTCCATAAGCTGAGTGGCAACTTGAGAGGTAGTGTATTGGGACTTAGTTGGGATAAAGTGGGCAGTCTTAGTGAGGTGATCAACTACCATATATATACTATTCCATCCTTTCTTGGTGGCAGTGTCATGTCCCTATGCAGACATAGTGTAAAAAAACATGGAGTGCATCATCATTCAGCTTTCTCATGAGTATAGAGAGTCAATGCCATCTTAGTCATTAGTGCTGGTGTCAATAGTATGGTTTGTTCCAAAATACAGGATTTTTGGATAGGTTTAGCATATTTTTGATATTTTGGAGTCTTACCCCCCTTTCAAAGCCAATGGAACCATCAGATTTGCGGTTTGAGAGCAACAAAGAAGAAGGCAATGTTTGGTGTTTTTGATCTACCACGGAGCTCCAAGAGATCTAATACTTGGAGATTGCTTCCGAGTAGTCCTAGACAAGGACTTTGTTCATGTTCTCAAGTTCTATCAATACATAGTGCTTTGATTCATTGAGATTTCAGATTTGTGGTCTGAGAGCAACAGAGAAGAAGTTAATGTTTGGTGCACGTTTTTGATCTACCACGGAGCTCCAAGAGATCTAATGCTTGGAGATTGCTTCTGAGTAGTCCCAGACAAGGATTTTGTTCATGTTCTCAAGTTTTATCAATACAAAGTGCTTTGATTCATTGAGATTTGTCTTTATCTTGTGTACCTCTTGTCGATTCTTTTTCTTCTCTTCTATCTCATAATCTCTACTTCTCTCTGTGATTCCCAATGGATATGAACTTTCGACTAAAACCCCTTTGACATTGGTGAACTTGATGTGAAAGGTCATCAAAAGGAAAGACAAGATGGGAGAAGCTTCAAGCACAATTTCTAGTAATGTTTTGCAACAATTAGTGCAGAATATGGACATGCTTATGCAGGTACAACAATAACAACAGGTGATGCAAGCTTCTGCTCAAACAGAAACTATTGTGATAAATGCTCTATTGGCAATAGAGCATGATATGAAGTTGTTTAATGGAAGGAATGTATTTGCATAATTGCATACCGATGCTCAAAAGATGGAGTTCTTTGGGGTGGCTCAACTTGCATGGAAATGGTATTTTTTTCATCACTGTACATGAATTGAAAGATCGAGTTATTGAATTGTACATGCAAGATGTTGGCTGGGTAGCCTTCAAAAAGACACTCAAGGAAGAATTTTACATTGAAGACACCAACTTGATTACCCACAAGACTTTCCAGGAGTGGGTTCTACAACCCAATAAGGGTCTTTATTAAGAGAATTTGAAAATCGGTTCGAGCAGTTAGATATTGTAGAACAACAAGCTCTTGCAAGTTAGAAAATTGAATTGTTTCTACAAGTGGGAGATCTCGAGCTTCAAGAGAAGCTTGATTATTTGTTAGAGGATCTGACTATAGAGATATGGCTAAAACAGAGTGGAGGCATGTCAAGGAAGCTATTAGTGCACTGGTGAAAAAGCATAGAAAAAGAGAAAGATTGCATGTATCTAGCTTGCCCACTATTACGGGGAAAATAGTTGATGTATCCAATAAGCTACCCAGTTCTATGGCTAATCCTATGGCTGCACCTGTGATTGTTCCCACTTGTAGGGAAGATGTATTAGATGAATTGGTTAAAGGCATGCATGATCTTTAGTTAAAGGTCACAAAATTGGATGCCACAAAATTGGATGAGAAAGAACAAGAGGAAAGGGGATGGGCAACAACCTCTAAACTAGGGAAAAGAAGTATGTGGTGTGATAGTTTGTAGCATGAAAGGAAGGATTGTACTGCTTCTCAGGAGGCCTTGGCACAACATCTCATCTTTTGGAAAGATGGCAAGATCCATGCACAAGAAATGGGATTGCCTTTTGCTTTGAATTTGGAAAGGGAGGTATGCAAAAGATGTTGAAAGACTTGGTTGTTTGAAATGCTTATGCAACTATACTTGCTTTTGCTTTTGGTCTACAGTTGGATAGAATGCCTGGCCAAGTGATTGTTGGTTCGAAGGCTACAATATGGACACATGCTTTGCATGCAACTAAAAAAGAGGAAAGTTACTAATAGTGAGATGTCTCATGTGCATGGTAATAAATTGGTGACATAACTGGTTGGGAATCATCGGTAGATGCATATTCATTGGATGCATATTTAGCAAAAGGGCAAAACACAAATATTCTTGTGGAAGACAAACAGAAGAGAGATGAAGATAATGCAAGGATATCTAAGAGAGTGACAAGAAGAAGTGTGGATATTCCTAAAGCTGCAAATCAGTCACCTCTCGAGAGTGTTATGGAAGAGGTTGGGTAGGAGCAGAAACAAGATAGTAAGCAAGAGGGCAAACAACTAGGATATAAGTTGCAGGCTGATATTAAGATATCCATGGTTGCCTTGGAAGATATTGTACTGGAAGAGTCAGCTATTGCATCTATAGATTTTCTTAATGCATTTGAAGAAGTTTACGAAGCTCATGTTTTACTTGATGTAGGGACTCAGGGGGAGATTGGTGAAGTGTTGGATGCACATGATTTGCATGATACAAGTATCATTTATGAGACAATTTATGAGCTCAAGGAGATACCTTTAGAGGATGCTAGATGTGATGTTCCATAAATGGAGAATGTTTTGGATGCTTTGTCAGAGTCCTTGATAGGAAATTCAAAGATACTTCAAGATATGGATTGCTTTACTATTTTTGGTAATGGTCACTATTCAAAGATACCTTTAGAGGATGCTAGATGTGATGTTCCACAAATGGAGAATGTTTTGGATGCTTTGTCAAAGTCCTTGATAGGAAATTCAAAGATACTTCAAGATATGGATTGCTTCACTATATGGAGAAGTAAATTTCTATGCGCTCGACTTTGAAAGAGTAGGCATGTTGCTATGCATTTGTTGATGGGTGCATTGATAGCTTGTATATGGAGATTCAACAACCTCTAGTATATGATGCACACCCAAGGCCTTATAACCCTAGATGGGACACTAGGTTTGGTTCAAGAGTTATCCATATACTAAGTATTTTGATCTATGATCTAGGGGGATGCCTTCTTATGTGCATGATAAGCGAATAGTTGACGCTATGGGTGTTTGACCCGGGTGGTGCATCGGGGGCACATATCGGAGTATGTGTAGGTTTAGAGGGGATGGATGTTGTATCGATTCATGGACACTGTGTGAAAAAACATGGAGTGCATCATCATTTGGCTTTCTCATGAATCTAGAGAGTCAATGTCATCTTAGTCTCATTTTAGTTGAATGTGAAGTCGACCTTCTTGAACGATGATTTGAAGAAGGAGATCTATGTAGAGCAGCCTATTGGCTTTAGTAGTATGGTTAGTTCCAAAATACAGGATTTTTGGATAAGTTTACCCTATTTTTGATATTATTTATTGTAAATATCCTAAAAAGCTATAGAATTCTTCTAGAATAGGGTGATATATAAAAATCAAGTTACTTTTTAGCCAGTTTTGGATTAGCTCATGCAAAAAGAAGGACTTCCGAAATCACGAGGCATGGGATCGCAGTTTACAAACAACAAACAACAAACAACACTCCAAACTGGGAGAAGAAGAAGGAGTGATCTAGAAGAATATTGATAAGGTGTTTTGGGGTTTTACCCCCCTTTTGGAGCCAATGAGACTATCAAATTTGTGGTCTGAGCAACAGAGAAGAAGTTAATTTTTGGTGTGCATTTTTGGTCTACCAAGGATCTCCAAGAGATCTAAGGCTTGGAGATTGCTTTTGAGTAGTCCCAGACAAGGATTTTGTTTAAGTTCTATCAGTACATAGTGCTTTGATTAGTTGAGCTTGTGTATCTCTTGTCTATTCTTTTTCTTGTGTTCTATCTCCTATTCTTTACTTCCTTCTGTCTCTGATCCTCGGTGTATTCGACCTTTCGACTAAAACCCCATTGATGATATCAGGGAGGTGAGTAATGAATCCATAGTGATATGTGTCTATTTCCCTTTAGGAATAGGTAGGGGCTGTAAGAGATCAGCACGTCTAAGTGTGCTGTCCTTATTCTATTGGCATGGGATACAACTATCCACCAAATCCTTGACATTTGCAAACAATGAGTTTCCACCACAAGTAAAGCACCAATAAAGTATTCATTATCACATTTTAAGAGTAGTCACAATACCCCAAAGCTCACTTTTGATTTGTGGATATCTACATTGCCTCATTTAAAACCTTTGCTCCAAAGCAAATAACATACTTATGTCCCTCCTCATCATCTTGACCAACAATCCAACGAATCCCAATAGGGTTAATATCTTTTGTGATCACAATAGGCATCCCACAAGCACAATCTATCTTCTTGAGAGTAGGAGCAAGCTATGATAAATAGCTTGAGCTTCCTCATAGCTCTAGCATGCCTTTCATCCCAAAAGAACTTTTGCCCCTTGTGAAGCAATTGATACAACACATCCAATACCTTGGCAAAATGCAAAATTGATATAATGTAAAACACAAATGCTCCTAGAAACCTTCTCACCTCTAAAATTGAAGTGCAAAACTCTACAATCTTCTTAATAGCATCTACATTAGGAGGAGAAGATTTCCTACCATAGTAACCACACAATAAGCACTTTGTTCACTTCAATAAAGTGATTTTATCCATGATAAGATCAAATTCACCTCTTCTAAATCTAGACACAATCTTCTTACAATACATAACATGATCAACAACAAAGCTTCTACATCCATGAGCATCCAATGACTCATCCTTATCCTCTTTTGTGTAGCTTTTAATAGGCCCATCATCGAAAAATGACATGGTAAGTTGTGGGATATACTCACATAGGGCCTTGTTCATGGCATTCAACATACGAGCTATGCAATTTGTAGCTTCCTGTGGTAAGGTGCGCATCCTAACAAGACCCAAAAAAATTTTCATGGTGGTCAAGTCTCTACTTTCTAATGCAAGCTAAAACTGATCATACCCCGAATATAGATAATCAAGAGAATAGGCAGCCCTGATCTGTAGTAAAAGTCTCAACAAAATCATCCACAACTAGACATGCACCAATATTTTTGATAAACACCTTACTCACTAGCTACAAATCCTGAATAAACCTAAGAGGACTATGCTTCTTAGGCAGTGTAAATCATCAATTCAAATAGGGTGTTGAAGGTGGATCAAGTATCCCCATCAAAATTCTCTCATTTAACAACTTAGTCAACTTTGGTAGATGAGCTTTAGGCATAACTGGAATACATCAAAGATTCCAAGAAATGTGGGGCATCATAAAGATGGTTACATGGATAATTACACATGTGCCTTGCCTATTGGATAGAGATAATACATGTTTGGGAAAATTTTCCTTACAATTAATTAGCACTAGCCTCACAACACATAGGCACTTATTGTGCTGGTAAGACTTGGATATGTGCTTTTGTGCCTAAGGTTTTAATCTTGAAGCAGATCTTATCCAAACTAAAATTGACTTATTAAAAAAATATTGTTTTCATCCTTGAAGATTGTATTCAATCATAGTTCCAACATATTCACTGTTGATGCAATCCAAATATCTGTTGAATTGGTCTAAGCAATGGCTTTGTTCAGTCACACAATAGTCTACATCAAATGGATGTGGCATTTCTTATAAGCGACACTCTTATCAATGAGCCCCTATTGTAGTGGTCTCCCTCTCTTAAAGGTTGGTGTCACCATAGGATATTTAACTTACCCCATTGACTGTGGTTATCAAAATTATTCTTGATAGCATTATGCATTATGTATATGCATATGACCTATTTGAAACATTATGGTATTGAGAGTCTAGCAATCACCTCCGTTTGTATGCCTCTTTGTATGGAGTAGTGGGCAAGGGAAATGCAAGCTATCTAGGAAGAGATGCCTAAATCCCCTAGCCATAGTAGAGAAAAAGGGAACCATCATGAGCCTATAAAGCATTGTACTTTCTTATCATTTGAATAGTATGTTGTTGTCCTTTTTCCTTTCAATCAAGTGTCAGTTTCATTGTTCATATACATATGATTGAATTTATGAGTCCAAGTATTTAATCTTGGAATCTAATTCACTTGTGTGACAGTCATTGTTCTTGTCTATGTCTTCATGAGTTTAGTCTTTGTCTTTCAACCTCCATAGCCATGCTTTAGATCCATGCTTCTCAACATGGTATCGGAGCCATGGTGAGCATGTCTCAAATAAGTAAACCTCTCTTCCAGCCTCTCTCCACCTCTTCTTAGCTTCAGTCTGGCTAACAAGCTCATTTCTCACCTCCATCTTCATTCTTCCTTTCATGTTTGCCGTAGCCACGCAGGACATACCCTGCTTGGAGCTCCCAAATCTCTTCATCCAATCAATATATCATCAAACTTCCTTCTTTGGACCTCTTTCCCACTTCAGAGAGCACTCCTTTATAGCACCTCATAGTCGGATATTAATGATCATCTAGCCCAACATTACATGAATTTGAATTCACTGCCAAATCTGCAGTTCTTGGTGGTCATACATCTTGATCCATGTATACAAGTGACAAAGAATCATGTGGTCATAAGGCTTTTACAGTCAACTCTATAGGCTCACTCCTCAACTCGCCGAATGATCCATCCCATGCACTGCAATGAACGAAAAACTAGTCGGCCTGTCTACTAGCAAACCCTAGATCACCATAGCCAATCTTCTTCAAGCTCATAAAAACACTTCATGTTCTCACTCCTCCCAACACACTGAAGTCTTTGCCACTTAGATCTGCTCAATTTTTAGTAAGTGCAACACTCATTAAGAAGATTTGGAAGATTTGGAAGACCCAAATAACAACATCAAAATTCAAACTAGTATCTTTTGATACTACACTGCCATTGCTTGTGTCTCTTGACACATTCAAAGCCAGCTCATTATTGGCCTAAACCTAAGAATTCTGGTGTTGATTTGATATTGTTCCAGTCACTCAACATTGGCAAAGACTCATCATCCTACCACTTCAAGGAAGCCAGGTTTCACATAGGCAAACAAAGATAAAACTTATCCTAATGAAGAAGGGCTAATGGGCAATCGCCAATGATCGGGAGAAGAAGCCATGAGATGCTACTCTTGTAGTAGCGTGGTAGAAGAGCAATGAAAAAGCTCAAGCCATCATAAATCTCGAGTTAAATGATAGCTATATCCATCATGTGGATACTTGTAAAACCTCTCATGACACAAGGGACTAGCTGGAAACCTTGTTTGGAGCCAATCCAAATCCTCTAAATATGGGATGTAAATTGAATTCTTTAGACTTGATATGAAGAGCACTACCTCTTAGGAAACTCACTTAAATTACATGGAAAGTCTCTTAACTTAGCTTGTAGGAATTAAAATAAAGATGGATAAGGATGTATGCATTGGTGTTTTTTGGAAAAGACATCCTCTTGAATATGGTAATGTTTCCGCTACATTAACTAACATGCCAAATCCTAAATTGGATTACATTAAGCCTCTGTATTAGAAGAAGAAAATAAGATCAAAAGAAAGAAGAGCCAATAACTTCAAGAGATGAAAAAGTGCTATATGTAAACAACAAGTACAAGGGACAAAAAGACCACTTGGTTTGTGACTTTCACAAAAGAATTGGACACATTGAGAAGTTATATCATTCTCGAAAAAAGTCTCAAAAGTACCTTGTAATTGTGAAAGAAGAAGAAGACCATGAAGATGAAGCAAAAGAAGAAGAAGAAGAAGAAGAATAAGACCATGAAGATGAAGCAAAATGAGGAGAAGAAGAAGACCATGAGAATAGAAGGACAAGCCTCACTAGTCTTTCTATTCCCATTACTTTGATTGACTTTTTTAGAGTCTTGTATAACCTTGCCTTAATGCTTTTATCATAATCTTGTAAAACTCCTCATGTAGCCTATGCATAACAGCCTCTATACACTTAGTGAGGCCTTGTTGCAATCCTCGAATGTGTTCCATGTTTGGGTGTACCCACACTTAGCAAGATGTTTTGTTTTCCTTGCAATAACCTTTGGATGCTTCACATTTTTGTGGTATGCCCACACTTAGCAATGTTCTACTCATGACATCCTTTGTACACTTAGTGCCTTTTTTTAATGGTTGTGATTAAGGAGGGGTGTGTTAGATATGATCAATGCCCCACCCTCATTAGGTACTACCAATGATCCATGGTGCTCAAAGTTGTAAGGCCCCCATTATGAGGAGAAGCCAAATGTGAGCCCGGACATTGGTTGAGTCCTGACTTGTATATCAGATGAGGTCTATGTGACCGGATGGCAAAAAGGTGACTGTTGTGGGTCTAATCTTTGGGTTAGACGGAGTGGTTAAGCTGGTAGCAACTCGAGGCACATTGCATTGAGTTGCGTGGTAAGGGAGTTAAAAGGGGCCCCTATTGTGGGGTCCGGGGGCCGCGGAAGCGGCCCCTGGCTGGGGGGTCCCAGGGGGGCCAGCGGCCCCCCTGGCGGGGGTCCGGGGGCAGCGCCCCCGGCCCGATGGTAAAGGGAATATTCCCTGGAATATTCCCTGGCCGACTAGTGGAGGCTCATATGGTAGGTCGGTCAGCAGGCCGACCTAACGACCTTCGCGGGCTATAAAAGCTAAACCCCTTCGCAGCCATCTTACACTTATCTTTCACCCAGTCAGAGTTGTTGTTCCAGCTAGCCTTAAGCTCTTCACCTATCTTCTGTCTAGATCGCCATCTAAGCTTCACATAGTGGAAGCGCACGGGTGGACAGAGCCATCTTTGTATCAGTTGTTTGGAGTTAAAGAATTTTACTGATTCTCCTCTTATCTGTTGTGTACTCTCTATCTCTTTCTCAGATTCTGTTCGCTGCGCCGTGTAATATTTTACATGGTATCAGAGCCCAGGGGGTTCTAGAGATCGGAGAGAGTGCAAGAGGCAAAGGCTTCAACAGCAAAGAGAAACGATGTCGACTCCGGGAAGCAGTTCTGGCGCATCAGGAAGCGGTGCAGGAGGTGGTGCTGCTGTACCGGCTATTCAAACACTGAGGATTCGTCCACCAACCTTCAGCGAAGGCAAGTTAGATGGTACAAACTACACCTTGTGGAAGTTCAAAATTACTACTATCCTTGATTCTTATGAGCTTCTGGAGACTGTGCTGGGGACTGACGCAGAACCACAGCCTACCCCCGACCCATCAAATCCTAGTGTGATGATTCCTCCGAATGCAGATCTTCTACGAGCTTGGAAACGAAGGAATGCAGATGCATTGTGTGCCTTAGTTACAAGCTGTTCTGACAGTGTTTTGACTCTGATTCAGCATACAACCAAAGCGTCAGAGGCTTGGAATGTACTAAGGAGTCAATATGAAACACGAAACCAAACAAGGATTCAAAACTTGGAGAATCAACTAGCAGCGGAGAAGTTTGCTGAAGGAGAGACGGTTGAAGCATTCATCACTCGGATTAAGAATCTGCGCGACCAGATGGCTGGCGCTGGGATACAAAAGACTAGCGAAGAGCTAGCTCGGAGGTGTCTTCGGATTTGTCCACAAAAGTTTGATGGACTAGTAACTGCCCTTAATACTCAGGTGAGACCTCAAGCTTTGACTTTTGAGGAGTTTTGTGCATTATTAATGGAGGAGGAGTTGAGGCTGAAAGCCCGAGAAGGAAGCAACAATGGAGATGCTGCATTCTCTGCCAATGCAAAAGGCAAAGGTGTTTCCTCCACCAAAAATGATGGTGACAAAAAGAAAAAGGGCGGCAAGAAGAAGTTTCAGGGAGAGTGCTTCTACTGTAAGAAGAAAGGACATGCGATTGCAGATTGTCGTGTCAAGAAGGCAGATGAAAAGAATGGTACCCTTAAAACTAAAGGGAAAGAGACAGCCAATACGGCTGAAGCAGAGTTGGAATTATTCATGGCGACCATTGAGGAAGTGTGCTCCTCGGCGCAAGAAGAATCTACCACTGACTCTTGGGTGTTGGATAGTGGGGCCTCCCGTCACATGACCAACAAGAAAGGTCTATACAGTTCTATGCAGCCTCTACAAGAATCCATCACTGTGACGGTTGGAAATGATGCTAAATGCCCTGCTGCGGGCACAGGTACTATTTCTTTTGTTGCTGCAAATGGTGAAGTCAAAAAGCTTTCAAATGTGTTGTATGTTCCCGAAATCAGGAGAAATCTCTTATCAGTTGCTGCCATAACTGATCTTGGTCATGAAGTGAGGTTCAAGAAGACAGGTGCAAAAATTATTGATAGTGCTGGCACAATTGTTGGAAAAGGAGAAAGGAGGAACAACCTGTATGAGCTAAGTGCTCTTACAGCCACCGCTGGAGTGGGCACAAGTAAGCTTTGGCATGAAAGGTTTGGACACATCGGATTTGCAGTATTGAAGGAGATGCAAAAGCAAGGTATGGTTGCTCACCTACCTACAATAACTGAATTGAAGGAACCATGTGAAGCTTGTATGATGGGCAAGCAACAGAGAAAGGCATTTCCACAAGAAAGCAAGAATAGAGCACATGCTCCTCTAGAGTTGGTGCATGCTGACTTGTGTGGTAAGATGCCTACACAGGCCTTGGGGGGATCTTCTTATTTTATGTTGATTGTCGATGACTACAGTAGGAAGATGTGGGTGTACTTCCTTCGTGATAAGGCTCAAGCTTTTGGTAAGTTTAAAGAATGGCTAATACTTGTTGAGAATGAAACAGGGAAAAGTGTGAAGAAATTTAGAACAGATGGTGGTGGTGAGTTCAACTCAAAGGAGTTTGAAGGCTTTTGCAAGAGCAAAGGGATCAAGCGTCAATTGACGACGCCTCACACACCTCAGCAGAATGGTGTTGTGGAACGCAGGAATCGTACCATTGTGGAGATGGCAAGATGCATGCTAAAGGGCAAGGGATTGCCTAACCATTTTTGGGCTGAAGCTGTTAATACTGCAGTCTACATTCTAAATCGGAGCTACACAAAGGCTCTCAAGGGAAAAACACCTCATGAGGCTTACACTGGTAAGAAACCATCTGTTTCACATTTCAGAATTTTTGGATGTGAATGTTATGCACATGTTCCAGATGAGAAGAGAAACAAGTTACAACCAAAAAGCAGAAAATGTATCTTCTTGGGTTATAATGATGAGCAGAAGGCTTACAAGTTATATGACCAAGAGGCAAAGAAGATCATCACGAGCCGTGATGTGGTGTTCAAGGAGGAGCCGCATACAGTGGAGGAGGAGAAGGCAAGGTCTTCCACTTTATCATCAAGCGAAGAAGTAGTCCACTATGAACCTGTCCCGAGAGCTATCCCTATCCTTAAGGAGGAGGAAGCATCATCTTCAGATGATGAGGAAAAAGTTCACCAACCTGACATCACCCCACCGGAAAAGCCATTGCCGCGCTGGGTGAAGCAGCTCTATGACCACAATAATCCTATGCCTGCATCTGTTGAGGAGAAGGCAGACGGACCAAGGAGGTCTCAGAGAATAGAGGAGCAAAGGAGGGCTTCTGCTCACATAGTCAACATGGCCTTGATGGTTGAGATTATGAGAGAAGTAAAGGAGCCAACTGACTTAGAAGAAGCACTTGCAGATCCATCATGGAAGGCTGCTATGCAGGCGGAGTATGACAGCATAATGAAGAATGACACTTGGGAGCTAGTGGATCGGCCAGCAAAGCGGAAGATTATTGGCACCAAGTGGATCTGGAAGGTAAAGTACAAGGCTGATGGTACCTTAGAAAAGTACAAAGCTAGACTGGTTGCCCAAGGATTTTCACAAGTTGAAGGGTTTGATTTTCAAGAGTCATTTGCCCCAACTGCCAGAATGACCACTATTCGCACGGTACTTGCAGTGGCTGCCCACAAGAAGTGGCCAGTGTACCAAATGGATGTTAAGTCAGCGTTCTTAAATGGTGACCTCAAGGAGGAGGTGTACGTGGCTCAGCCACCAGGGTTTGAGGCCCCCCATTCTGAGAACAAAGTGTGTAAACTGAAGAAGGCATTGTATGGGCTGAAACAAGCCCCCAGAGCATGGTACCAGCGGATAGATAGGTTCTTTTTAAACCTAAACTTCAAAAGATGTGCCTCAGATGCTAACTTGTATGTTTACAGGGATGGTAAAAAGTCTGTAGTGATTGTCCTATATGTGGACGACCTTCTTATTACAGGTGACTATGAAGATATGATCAACCAAACTCGAAAGGCTTTGAGTTTTGAGTTTGAAATGACAGACTTGGGCTTGCTGCACTATTGTTTGGGGATTGAAGTCTGGCAAGAGCCAGGAAAGATCTTCATCTCTCAGAAGAAGTATGCATGGGAGATCTTGAAGGCATTTGGCATGACCGAGTGCAAGGAGATAGCTACACCTATGGAGGTGAATGTAAAGTTATCCGTTGAGGATACATCAGCACTAGCAGACATTGGGAGGTATAGGAGGTTGGTCGGCAGTCTAATCTACTTGTGTAACACCAGACCAGATATCAGTTTTGCTGTTGGTGTTTTGAGCAGGTTCTCAAACAAACCTCATGAGAGTCATTGGAAGGCTGGGATGCGGGTGCTCAGATACTTGAAGAAAACTCTTGACTATGGTATCACATACAGTTTCGGAACTTCTCTTGTGGGGAACTGTGACTCAGATTGGGCAGGAGACATTGATTCCAGGAAGTCAGTTTCTGGTTATTGTTTCTCTTTGGGTTCAGGAATTTTCTCTTGGATTAGTAAGAAGCAACCAACAGTGGCATTGTCTTCTACCGAAGCAGAGTACAAGGCAGCTTGTTTTGCTGCATGTGAGGCCGTATGGTTGAGAAGGATTCTATGGCATATGGGAGTGCAGGATGAAGAACCAACTGTGCTGAGATGTGACAATCAGAGTTGCATCGCCATTGCCAAAAATCCAGTGTTTCATGCACGCACCAAACATATAGAGATCCAATATCACTATGTGCGTGATTTGATGGAGGATGGGATAGTGGAATTGGTCTACTGTCCAACAGAGGAGAATGGAGCAGATATCTTCACCAAAGCACTTACGAAGGATCTGCTTCAAGTTCATCTTCAGAGACTCGGCATTGGGCCGAGGAGATAGTTCACCTATGGGTGGACATTGAGGGGGGGTGTTAGATATGATCAATGCCCCACCCTCATTAGGTACTACCAATGATCCATGGTGCTCAAAGTTGTAAGGCCCCCATTATGAGGAGAAGCCAAATGTGAGCCCGGACATTGGTTGAGTCCTGACTTGTATATCAGATGAGGTCTATGTGACCGGATGGCAAAAAGGTGACTGTTGTGGGTCTAATCTTTGGGTTAGACGGAGTGGTTAAGCTGGTAGCAACTCGAGGCACATTGCATTGAGTTGCGTGGTAAGGGAGTTAAAAGGGGCCCCTATTGTGGGGTCCGGGGGCCGCGGAAGCGGCCCCTGGCTGGGGGGTCCCAGGGGGGCCAGCGGCCCCCCTGGCGGGGGTCCGGGGGCAGCGCCCCCGGCCCGATGGTAAAGGGAATATTCCCTGGAATATTCCCTGGCCGACTAGTGGAGGCTCATATGGTAGGTCGGTCAGCAGGCCGACCTAACGACCTTCGCGGGCTATAAAAGCTAAACCCCTTCGCAGCCATCTTACACTTATCTTTCACCCAGTCAGAGTTGTTGTTCCAGCTAGCCTTAAGCTCTTCACCTATCTTCTGTCTAGATCGCCATCTAAGCTTCACATAGTGGAAGCGCACGGGTGGACAGAGCCATCTTTGTATCAGTTGTTTGGAGTTAAAGAATTTTACTGATTCTCCTCTTATCTGTTGTGTACTCTCTATCTCTTTCTCAGATTCTGTTCGCTGCGCCGTGTAATATTTTACAGGGTGTTGAGAGTTTAGCAAATCACACCCGTTTGTATGCCTCTTTGTATGGAACAATGGGCAAGGGAAATACAAGGAGTCTAGGAAGAGGTGTTTGAATCCCATAGGCACAGTTGAGAAAAAGGGAACCATCATGAGCCGATAAAACGTTGTACTTTCTTATCATTTGAATAGTATGTTATTGTCCTTTGTCCTTTCAATCAAGTGTCAGTGTCATTGTCTTGTGTGACAGGATTGTTCCTGTCTATGTCTTCATGAGTTTAATATTTGTCTTTAAACCTCCATAGCCATGCTCTAGATCCATGCTTCTCAACATACGTCCATTGAGTTTTGGTATAGATAACAGATTGTCATGGTTCTTCACTTTCCTACTCCATTTAAGATGAATGCTTCTTTGGGTGTAGAGTGCTTAAAGGGTATTCCTATGGAGTGCTTGCAAGCTATTCCAACTAAAACCATCCTCATAGTCCTTTATCTCTTCTCATACTCCTTCCAAGTCTCTTGAGCATTGCATGATCAATACCCTTTTGGTATACCAAGGTAAGGGAGCATTCAATCTATTCTCCTAGATAATTTGTAACAACCATTTAGGGACTGTTTTGGTGCATTCATAGTAGCCCTTTCATTATGTAATGCACCTTTCATTGCAGAGGCAATCCAACATCAAGTGCCCATTATTTGAGAGCATGCGATGCAGAAATAACTTCTTGTAATAGGTCTATCTAGCTATTTACAGTAGGCTTGAAAGAAAGTGGTAGAAGACCCTCAAATACAAGATCTATGTCATAAGTGTCTGGCATCTCAAACTAATCATGCAAGAATGTTTCATTTTCAACAAAGATAACATCTCCACTAACAAAGAATTTATTGGTATGTGGATCATACAAGCAATATCATTTTCTCTCTAGTCTGTAACCAATAAAAACGGATTTTATTACTTTGTCATCAAGCTTTCCACGAAGCTCCTTTTGGACATGTACATAAGCTATGCATCCAAACACTCAAAAGTAATCAACCTTTTTCTTTCCATACCAAGCGTCAAATGGTGTGATAATTTTGAGTGCTTTTGCACATGCACAATTTAAGATATGATTCACAATAAGACATGATTTTAATGTATATCCTTCACTAAGAGATGTTACCTCACAAAACCTATTACTAAATATGTTATCTCTTCATTAATGATTTCACCTTAAGTGCTACTCCAGGTGTACTTTGGCTACATGACATTTGATGCACAACTAAAAACTCCGATTTTTCTCTCATCAAATAGATAATTTCTATACCTCGGATCCTAGGCCAAGTAGGGTTACTATTGGCCCTAAAGGGCCTATAACGAGCTATTGGAAACCTCAAGGAGCATATTTGAGAGAACATTGTGGAGTACAAGAAGCTACCTAAATAGGAGTTGGAGGCAACTACACAGATTGAGGCTTGTATACTTAGATAAGGGCATTTCACTATACACATGCAAGATGAGGAGCACATGAGTTTCAATCTCAATTTACATAGAGATTATACTATTTGTATGTAGGGATATAAAAGTATACCATTTCCTAAATTGTAACTTGTGGATGTAACGAGACTCTTGCTCCAGAGACACTCCACACAACACAATAGGATCCTCCTCTACGCAATGTCATACAATATGACTGTGCTACATGCTAGGACTTCATCTCTAACTATAAATGTATAATGTTCTAAAAAACGTTTTTCTAATTATCTCCTTGTTTATCCATATATATAGTGAGCCTCTCCACCCAATGATGGCAATGATGAACCTCAATTATCCTAGATGCATCTATGACCATGATAATCTCTTCATTGACTCCCCAGACATTTGCTACATCCTTGCTAGGGACCTCTACTGAGCTTAGAGCACCTTTCGATACTAGCATCAACTAATATCAAGTCACATGTGACATCGATACAGGTGTGAATGGTAGAGCCTAAGTGAAAACATAAAAGCGAAAGTAAGAACAAAGCAAGGGCTATGGAAGATGGAACAAGGGAGCAAGAGAGAAAGACACCATATGTGGGAACTCCACCAGTCACAACAACATGTGACCAACCTTCCTTATTCTATTAGTTAATCACTAAAAAATAAAGAATGAAGTGAAAATTGGGTGCCTACCATTTGCGATATATAGTTGTGCAAGTATTGTTAATATAGTGAATACACACGTGACATATAGGCACAAGTGTCTTTATCCCCAATAACCTAGCACTTAAAGGCAAATGTGCCTTTAGTGAGGAGAGAACAAGAAAAAGTGACAAAGTACAAATGTACATAAAGTACAATAGGATGAGGAATAGGCTCATCTCATCCTACGTCCATCACCTTCTCAAGGAAGGCAGAACATTCTAATGAGAGACTTTTAGTGAAGGATTCGTAGGATTCTCATTAGTCGACGAGATCTTAACAAGCTCAACAGACTTATCCTCTATCATCTTCTTGAGAAAGGGATACCACACCCCTTGATGTGCTTTGTCTTTGCATTGAAGACAATATTCTTAACCAAGTAAATAACACTTATAGAATCTGCATGTAGTGTAGAAGTAATAGTAATACCAAGATCTATCATAGATGGCCTACTAACCTTAGGGCCTCCTCGAAAGCCTTAGTGGTTGCAACCTACTTTGCCTTAGTAGTAGATAAGGCCATGCATTTCTGCACCCTAGACATCCAAGAGGCAGAAAATTTAGCAAAAGTGAAGACATATCCAAAGTTAGACTTCCTAGTATCTACATGTCTTGCATAGTCAGAGTTAGTGTAACCCATGACTGTAGTATCCTAAACAACATTGAAAATGCTTATATCTATAGTGCCTTTCAAGTAAGCCATGATACCCTTCATGTCATTCTAATGTCACCAACTAGGTGTAGCTATATAGTGTGCTAGAATTTCCACTACAAATAATATGTCTAGATGAGTGGCTAGCATGGCATACATCAAACTGCCCACTATAGATACATAAGGGATCTTGGCCATCTGCTCATCTTACTATAAATAATCAACATAACTAATATTCACATGAGAAGGTAAAGGATAGCCAATAGTCTTAATATCATGTATATGAAACTACTCAAGGACCTTCTGGATGTGCTCCTTTTGTGACAAGTAAAGGAGCCCCTTGGAGCCATCGTGTGTGTGTGATATGCATGCTAAGAATATATGAGGCATATCCCATGTCTTTCAACTCAAATCTCTTCTTGAGTTTACTTTTAGAGGAATCCAACTCATCATGAGCACTCTCAAAAATCAATATATAATCCAAGTAGAGTATCAAAATCATAAGATTACCATAACGGGCCTTCTTTGTGTATAAGCATGAATCCACATAACTGCAGATATATCTCTATGAATACATGAAAGCATCAAATATGTGGTACCATTCTCTATGTGTCTACTTAAGGCCATAAATGCTATTTCTCAACTTGAACACTAGGTGTTCCCTATCTTTTTCCTCAAAGCCCTTAGGTGGCCACATATAAATCTCATCATGTAAGGCCCCATGTAGGAAAGCCATCTTGATATCCATCTAATAGATGTCTAAGTCCATATGTAGAACCAAAGCCAATACCAAGCATAGGATACTCATATTGACTACATGAGAGAAGACTTAATCTAAGTCAACACCATAATCCTACTTAAAATCCTTAGCAACTAGTTTGGCCTTATACACTAGCTTGGGGTGTCTAGGGATACTCTTCAACTTGTACACTCACTTGCATGGAAAAGCACACTTTTCACTAGGCAAAAGAAACCAAATCCCACGTATGATTTTTTTGCATTACCATCTCCCAAGAGTGACTATCACCTTGGCACATGACCTTATCATAAATAAGAGACTCACTGGCACATCTATCACCAAAACATAATCCATGGAGGACACAAACCAATTAGGTTGACGTCTATCTCTAGTATATCATCTCAAAATAGGTTGTGGAGTCTATACATCCTCTCCAACATCATGATCATGGGCTACTAGAATATATGGCAACATGAGGCTCCTCTTGAAATATTACCTTGCATATCTCAACTACCTACTCATGTTGCTTATGCATCTTCTCCTCATGGAAAACAACATCGTGGCTATGGATGGCCTTCTTAGCCTGCAAATCCCAGACAATAGGCCATCTCACCTACATCCCCAGAATCGAGAAAGAGACATTTCACAGATTTAGGATCCAACACTTATTGTATTTGTCCTTGGGAGCATAGCAAAAGGCCTCACATTCAAAGATACACAAATGAGCATGTGAGGGAGCTTTTTTAGACCATACCTCCTATGCAACCTAATAACCAATATCTGTGCATGGAGACATATTTATCAAGTGTATGAAAATAGTAACTACTTGAGCCCAAAATTGCTATGGTAAGCCTGCATGGCTAAGAATACTATTGAATCTCTCCTGAATTGTTAACCCTCAGATGAACAAGGTGGAGAATCTGAAAAATCTAAAGTAGAAGACAAGGCCAAGGGAAAAGTGAAACGGAAGACAAAGGTGCACCAAGAAAAATATGGAAATACAAGATGTGAAAAAAGTCCTAAAGGAGAGAGGTGCACAAGAAAAAGCGCAAGTCAATACTTTTGTAAAAGAGTGCAAGGCACACATGATTTATTTTAAGAGCACCGGCTGCAAATTATAAAGGTAGATGGGTGGTAAGAAGGAAGCTAGGAAGATAGGAGGACAATGGAAAAAAGGACCGGCCATGTAAAAAAGGGGATAAGGGGATGACCGCCCAAAAGGGATTTAGGGTTTTGTATATAAAGCTGAAAACTGAATGAGAAGCTCATTCTTGTGTATGGCCATAAGTAGCTCTCCTCTTGACAGATTCCCTTTAGGTTGACCTATCGGACTGAAGAAATTCTACATATAGATTTTTTCATTCCTAGCCTAAGAACCGTTCATCAAGAGAGATGGGATGGAAAGGAGGCATGGATAGAGCACCTAGTATGCTCCACTATACTTTAGCATCATCGTACAACCAAAATATTTCATGTCACTCCACCCCTTCTCTCACATAGAATAGGCACCTGGGGATTTGGAGTTGCAAGAACCTATAGCCAATCCAAGTTTAACCTCTTCATGAATAAGCAATGCAACCATCTCATTGAAATCCAACATTTCAGCTTGCACAGAGATGGAAGTATCAAATGACTTATATTTATATCCCAAACCATTTCATGTCATTGCAACCATGTCTTCATCGTCAACCTATGTGCCAATGGATGCAACTGATCCCCAATAGTCTTAACCTTTGTGACATAATCCTATTTGCCTTTTCTCTCTATGTTGTTGAATTTATGATAGTTGTGTCATAGTACCTAATAAATATGTTCCATGTATCTTCTAATGACTTGAAATTCATGATCTACACTACCATAGCATTTGAGATACACAAAGATAACTAGTGTGGCACCTTCCGAGCTCTTTCCAACCAACCTCAGTGCGCTCATCTTTGATCAGCTGTAGGATTCCTCTCTGGAATTTCAAGTTCAACTTCAACACCTCTCACCAAGTCCCAATATCCTTTTCCTATTAGGAAATTCTCCATGTGGAACTTCTATATGGAATCATTATTGCTATCAATCTTTTCCCCCACTATCTGGGTTATATTATCGCATTTGCCATGCTGCAAACAATGCTTGACTACCTGCAAGCCAACAAGTCTAACTGACTAACTATAGTCTTTGAATATTTATTACAATTTTTTGCAACAAATTCACTACTGAAACCAGAGTATTTCAGCCCCTTAACATCTCAAAACATCCACAACATGTGGTATAACCCATAGGTATATCAGTCAATACATGAACCATGTAGGCGCTTTAACTCTGTCTCATGCAACCTTACTGTCAGAGTATATACATGCAGCCTGAAATATGTAATCTGTCAGCGACCAATAGTTGATTCATAGAAAAAAACAAATATGTACACATGTCATACATGTTCCAAAACTTCATAGACATTTGCTGCTACATATAGTAGTATAAATATGACCATACACGGGCACAAATCAATGCATAACCAGCAAGTACAAGTGTCAAAACTCTTGTTCACATATTATAGCCAAAAATATTCAAAAATCAAGGTTTATCCAGCTCAAAAATATCTTCAAATGAGTTCATACATTTGTTTCAGTGTGTAGGGGTCAATACATGACCATACATATAACCATATACACTATCTTCAAGAAGCAATGTCATGGACTGCGTTCCCTACTTGTAATTAGCCAAGACACTTTAAATGCATTTTTTTTCAGCTCTAGAATTTAGTTTTCAATAGCATTCAATGCTTATCCTAATTCTTCAAACATTCCTAGACATATCCCAAACTATACATTTGATAGGGACCAATCAATGTCATGTAGTACTTCATGCAAAGACCATGTTTGTTGTTCACAGTTTTATGATAGTTTTCAGCGTGTAATTTTTAGATCTATAAATGCATTCAAAAATTGATTTTTTATTCCTTTTAATCATGCCCAAGTGTACCCAAGTATTGCCCAAACAATCACCTAGCATTCTAGCTAGTCATAACCATCATTCCAAGGCATGTATAGATCAAACAATGCCCTATATTAGTGCTGAAAATTCCAAGACAAATTTTAGCCTATCAGATACTTCCAGATCTATATATTTTTTTCAACACACTTTATCCCATAAGCATGACAACCAATGTACATGTCTCCCTAAGCATAGTTATGCTCTAATGAAGTCTTCTAGACATGTCCAAGAGCTCCAAAATCTTTCCAATGTAAAGCATATGATGTATATACCTTGAATACAACAATTCAAGACTGTTTCTAGGTCTGCAATTCACTATTAAAATTGATAGATGAGCTCCCAAAAAGGCAATAGCATAGTAAAACCTTCAAGTACCTTCTGAAATGTGTATGCAAGCTGTAGATCACTTGACTAGTGATCATTTTACTGATTTGCAGCCATGGGAAATAGTTTGGATAGTAGCAGACGCAAACAAGTGATGCAGCCTAGGGGTGTATTCAGCAACTCTTCAATACACTTATGATCAATGCTCTCTCTAATGTGATCAATGAAGGCTCCAAATGCTCTAGACATGACCCAAACAACCTCCAATAGCAATGGAAAACCAAATGAAGCAATGCATACCTTCAACAAGAACAATGGTAGTCATCCCCTCTTGTCAAGAACCTTGAATCTTCAAGTTCCAAGTCTGCTTCACAAATGCTATCCACCACAGAGCCCATTCATGGCTTTGATACCATAATAGAAGAGAGAGAGACAGAGAGAAGGGTTGGATCAATTGAAAAGAGCTGTATGCTCTCACTCTCCATTATCTTCATATTCCATAATCCATATAACTAAGGTGAATACAACACTCTAAGGTCTAAGGTCTGTAAGACCATTCACACCAAGTATAGACCAACTTATTTAATGTCTGCATGTGGTTCAACTAGACAAGCTAAGTGTCGGATACACACAACCTAAAGATAGTAAAGCTGAGCAGGAAGTCTTAACAAAAATCAATATGGGTTCATTAGAGACCATTGCATAATGGACAATTCTCTTAACATAATGATTGCATTAAAATGGACAGCCATCATAGATGGTAGATGCTTCAAGGTACCACTGTCAAAGTACCATAAATTTGAGTCCACAATTGACATACAAAAATCATGTAAAGGAGGCTCATAACTATATTACGTACTAAATTCCCATTCTATATCATCCACAACATTTGCATATTTTGACTTAAAAGAAGAGGTATCTACAAAGCCATACTAGCCTCCTTCTTCTTAGCAACAAATTTTGGATGACAACCGTTTATGACATGGTCTTTTGCCTTAGCTTGCAAAACATTTGAATCTCATTTTTTTCTCATCCTTATTAGACTTCTTTGTTTAAGTAGCCTTGTAGATTTCTACTTACCAACATAAGAGAAAACTTTACCTTCACCTTTTTAAAAGCTTAGTTTGCAACATGCATAACATGACTATTTTGTCTAGATTGTTCTTCTTGTAGCAAAAGAGAAACCGACTAATCAAATGAAAAAGAATTTGGATTACCTTTCATCATAAAATGAAGAATAGAAGCAAAAGTATTATTAGAATCAAGAAGACCATTGAGAACAATCTACACACGTAAACTATCTAGCAAAATCTCATTTGTAGCAATCAATTGCTCCTTAAGATCATTGATTTTTGTTGAAAAAGTATACATTCAATCATCTTCATCCATAGGTTCACTTTCTAACTACTTATTTAGGTAAGCAATACATGGGTCTCATTTCTTTCTTGATACAAATGCGCAAAAGTATTCCAAGAGTCCTTAGTTGTCAGCATATGTACCATCCCAACGAATGTGCTTGGGAGTTGATGCCAGGAGGCATATTTCACGGTGGATTCCGTGCCACGGTGGATTCCGTGAGGTTTTACGGTGGATTCCGTAAACTTTGATGACCGGGGCTCATACACAAAGTGGATTCTTTGTGCGAGAAGTTGATGGGGACGCTTGTCCTTTTCGGGCGTTTCATTAATTTAGTGTGTACATGGGTGATTCCATAGCGGGTGATTTCGTAAAATGCATATTAAATTAATAAACGTTTATGAGTTTAGAGTGCGCACTCGTAATAAATTAAGGTTAGGATTTATTTCTAACCAGTTGATTTATTTATGTAGCTGAAGACTGCTAGGTATTCACTTTTGTCGGTTTAATTGTATTATTTTACTAACGATTGTGAATGCTTCAGTTGATGTGTAGAGATAGCAGCAGTGGCAGAGGAAAGCATTGGTGGATAGCGAGTATTCGATCTATGGATTATATTTTGATAGGCTTTGTCATGTCTATTGAGGCATCGATTATTTATTTATTATTTTGTATTCGCCCATGCGCACAGTTATGTTATTTCTATTTGGACATTGTATTGGGCATGCCAGACTCTTTGGGCACCGTCCATTAGCTTTATTCCTATTTTTGTAAAAGCAAACTTAAAAGCTAAAAGCTTGATATATTTTTGTAAATTGGGCTATTATTGAGCATGAAGATAAAATATACATAAATACATGCTTTGTGAAGCGCTCACACAAGGTATGGGGGGAGATTGCATCCAATTGGTCTCTTATTCTTGTCGTTCATACTTTTTACCTTGTAACTTGTGCAAAAGGTAGAGTTCATTGTTCTTGGGGACCTTCCGGCATTCACTACGCGAGCATACAGCGATCGATCTGCGCACCAGTGGTATCAGAGCGGAGCTGAGATCAAGAGCTTCCAATCGCTACCCATCTCGTGCGAAGGTGGAGCTCCTGGAACGATCGGGCTCTACGGTCAATCTCGTCGCGAACCGTCGATACAGGCAGACTTCTGGCGATCAAGAACCCCTGTTTCTGTCATTAGATCGCGAAGGACCGGGCTATACAGGCAGAGGACCACTCCTTCATCTCCTTCATCAAGTCGTGGGAAAACAATGAGAAAACTCCATACCCAATCTTTTCAAAAGTTTAATAGTAAAGCTTATAAGCTTTAAAGAAGCTTAATAGCTTCAAAATTCATCAGCGAGGTATCGAAAGACCTCCGAATTTTTCGCGACGGCTGAAAAAATGGCCCCCCCCCACGATCTGCGGCGTTTTCATTCTATTAAGCCTAAGCTTAATCAATTAAGCTTAGTCTCGACTAAGTTCTGCAAGTCTGCAACTCTGCAAGTCACATAAGTCTGCAACTTTGCAAGTCAGACTAGTCAACTGGAGTCAGAACTGACTTGTGCTTAAAACTCCTAGAAGGACTGTTCCTGCGTAGAAACTCCGAACTGCAAAGTTGTTCATTGGAAGGTACTCTACCCATACGCAGGTTTGCTGAAGCATTTTCAGCATACGAAGAAGGAAAAATCGTAGATTTTTCGAAGATTGAGAAAGCTATATCCAAAAACACATAAGCCTTGTAACCCCGAACTTGAGCTATGCTCATCCCGCTAACTAGATTTTGAGTGAGAAAGGTCTTTTGAGTTTTACAGGATGACGGAACCACATATGGATGATCTTATGGCTGAAGATGACTTACCTGAGCCTACGATGGAGCAAAAGTTGGACTTAATCATGATGCAATTGGAAGAAGAATGAAGGGCTAGGCAAGCATTGCAAGAGCAACTGGCAAATTTACAAAGAGCGTCTACCGACAAAGAAGAACCTCAAGCTGAAGATCTGATACGACGTACCATCGACGCAACTCTTGAAGCTCAAACCATTCGCAAGGAATGAAAGATAAGTAAAAGAAGTTTCAAATTCCGTACTTTCAATGGCATACGAGAAGAAAAAACTATTCCAGCATTCATTAGTCAGTTTGATGACTATTTCCATGAGAAAACCTATGCAGAAAAAGATAAAATCAAGTGTGTTACTAATCATTTAGTAGATAGAGCATCTCTTTAGCGGACTGTAGTACGCAAGAGCATAGAATGTCCTACTACTTGGGAAGATTTCAAGAAGAAGTTCATGCAGAATTTCCTTCCACCACAATTTCATGAGAAAGCTATTAAGCAATGGGATCTTCTCCAGCAACGGGATCGTGAGCCTATACCTCAGTATACAGAGCGTTTTTGGAATGCACTCCTCTAGCTATGCATGCTTGAAGACGTACCAGAAGCGACACATAAGCGAAAGTATATGTCTGGACTCCTTGGACATTACTACGCTGAAGTTAACATGTTCAAGCCTGCTACTCTTGAAGATGCCATTTCACTAGCTCACGACACTGAAGATAAGCTACGCAGTAGAGACAGACGACCACAACAATTCCAAGCCAATGGTAACTATGGCTCTAAACAATTCAATTCCAATTTTAGAAGATTTAATCTAGGTCATTTCTCTTCATCATCTTTCCGCAAAAATTGGGCAAAACCATCTGCATTACCATCTAATGTCAATCAAAACCCTAAGCCTATTCCACAGCCAAATCCTAATGTACCTAGACTTCCCGCCATTGCAAACAACGTAACCAAAGCCAAGCCAATAGTATGCTATAAATGCCACCAGCCTGGACATCTAGCAGCAAATTGTCATTCAAAGAAGCCACCAGCTCATATCAACTACCTTGGAGCAATGGACGAAGACGAAAATGAAGATATGCCTGATTTCACTGAAGATGAGGACGACACTAATACTACTTCCGATACTTTACCAGGTATGCCTACCCCACATTCATTATTGACAATGAAATGTTTGGTTCATGGTAAGGAAAAGACTATTTTTCATGATGACGGTAGTACTCATGATTTTATTTCAGCAAAATTAGTAAAGGAATTGAAATTACAGACTGTACCTACGCATTATTGCATCAAAGCTGCATTTTTAGGCACTAGGTATAATGGTACACAGGAAGTGCAAGACTTAGAGATTCAAATTGGTCAATACACTGAAAGAAGAAATTTCTTAGTTGTTCCATTACAGTCGAGTGACATTATTTTAGGTATGCCTTGGTGACACCAGCATAACCCAGATATAGATTATTCCACACACACAATGAATATTAATTTTCAAGGAAAATCCATTATATTATATGGTATGCATGCATCTAATGTTTTTCCACTGCTTTCGCATACTCAAGCTAAACGTGCATTACGCAAGAGTAGTAAATCCTATCTCATTTGGGTGAATGAATTGCAAGTAAAGGAAAATCATATGCACCCTAGGCATAAAGTAATTCTTGCATATTTTAAGGACTGTTTTGCAGAAGACCTACCACCTGGTTTACCTCCTTCACATCCAGAAGACTATAATATAGATTTGATCCCTGGCACATAACCACCTTGCAAAGCACCATATAGGCATAACCAGATAGAGCAAAAAGATATCCAGAGTCAAGTTGAGGAATTACTAAATAGAGGATTGATTCGACCTAGCAGTTCTCCATTCGGTGCACCTGTTCTGTTAGTTAAGAAAAAGAATAATACCTATCGTATATGCATTGACTATTGAGCTTTAAATAAGATCACTGTAAAGAATAGGTATCCTATTCCTAGAGTTGATGACCTTATGGATAAACTGCAAGGATCTGCTATATTTAGTAAAATTGACCTTAAGTTTGGTTATCATCAGGTGAGACTAGATAAGTCTGACATATTCAAGACTGCATTTAGAACACAGTTTGGTCATTACGAATTTTTAGTTATGCCATTTGGATTAACTAATGCACCTACTACCTTTAGTAGAATGATGAACCGTATATTTCTAAAATATCAGTATTGTGTAATTGTCTTCTTTGATGATATTTTGGTGTTTAGTCAAAATGAGAAAGAATATTATGAGCATTTATCATTGGTTTTTCAGTTATTGAAAGAAAATCAATTGTATGCAAATCCTGAAAAGAGTGAATTCTTTAAAACAGAAATTGAGTATTTAGGTCATATTGTATCATCTGATGGAATTAAAGTTGATCCTAAGAAAATTGATGCAATATTGAATTGGCCTGTACCTAAAAACGTGCATGAGTTACACTCATTCCTTGGTCTTGCTAGTTTCTATAGGAAGTTTGTACGTAATTTTTCATTACCTGCTTTACCATTAACCAAACTTCTGAAGAAAGGAATTGTTTATCATTGGATCGAAAATGAACAAAAATCCTTTGACTTACTGAAACATGCATTAACCCATGCCCCTGTTACTATATGTATATCCTCTACATCACGTGCGTTCAAGGCCTATTTATAAATATCCTTATCTGTGAACTTTTCATGAATAAAACATAACCCTTTTCTATTCAATTTGTAAACAACTCCTTTATATTACGCCCTTCTATATGTAGAAAATGTATAAAAATAGTATTTTAAAAATATCTTATTTTGAGCCCACATGATGCACATATATATTCATGAGTAACTTACGCGAGTATCTATCATTTACATCAAGCACTTGTTTGATCCATATACAAGTGTAGGTTGTATTACTTATGCAAAAGGGATGAAAATGTTATGATGATGACAATCGGAAAATGAAAGACACTTGTACATGTATATGCTTTCAAATTAAGCTTCATTCCTTCAAGACCATATATATAGTGTCTATCTAATGTCAACATCAACAAACTACTTGAGAAATATGAAAATTGACTCATATTCATGGTTCAAAATAATGGGGATAATCATTCCTACGTGCGTAACAACAAAGTTTATTTCTTTGAAAACAATATCCTCAATGTGAACATTCAAAATTTGTTCAAGATGCATGAAGTGACAAGACATAACGATGGTCATAAAAGTGTGCGGACATTGATGACGGACCGCATGGTTAGATGGGTCCGCACATCTTCACTTTTACTACGTTGGTGGTCATTATGATACTCACATGGCCACTAGCTTATCACTTATTATATTTAGTTTGTTACACCTACCTATAGCTGGCAAAGATATAGCGCCACTCGCTTGGTGTAGTATATTATGCACTGTTTGACTTAGTAGGCCACTTTCCTTTATATTGTATCTTATCTATACTTTGTGTACATTGTATTGTGTGTGGAAGAAGAAAAAATCTGCAAGAAAACATTTTGGTCTCCATCTCTCTTCTTGTGTTCTTGAGTGAGCTTCCTCTTGTATATATAGTGCAGTGTGTTTGGTGCAACAGCCCAAGAAAGTCCCCTAGCACACGATTCTTGGCAAAAAGTGGGTTCAATCACATCATGGCATCAATCATGTGCATATGTGAAAATTCATATACAATTAACAATCACCAACTAATATGTTGCAATTTATCACGAGACAAAAAATGATAGATGTAAATGTAAGATACTTTAAATGTTAGAACCAAGAAGTGTAACATGCAATGAAATCACTTGAGCATCTCTAGAATGTTGGCTTGGATAATCCTATGAGTGGTACATATTTAAAAATGTATATTTTTAAACAACATATATGTTTGTGTAAAAAACAATATACATTAATTACCGTCAATCGTCAATTTGAATTTCTCTCTAATCAGTACTGTAGGAGGCAAGAGAGTTCAAGAGGCATGAGAAGAGTGGCTATCAATACCATTAATTAGTTGATAGTTAATGAGACTTAAGTCCCACTTGCTACCATGTGGGAGCTAGTGTGCATGCACACCAGCACCTGATGCATGGGGCTCGATAGAGCCATCTTATATGCAAGACAACAGCAGGATGAGGCCATGTCCGACAGGAGGAGGGAAGAAAGGCCAAAGCACACGAGTGTAAGAGGAGCAAAATAGAGTTGAATGGTGGTGGCTGTGTTGAGTGGAGTCGCCAACAACTAAGCGGAGCAGTGGAGGAGCAATCCTTAGGTGGCGGTGGCGGTCGAGACATCGGTCGATGTGATTAAAAAAAAAAAGAGAATGGAGGATAAGGCAAATGGTCCCTCAAAGAAATTCATGATGTAGAGAGGGCTTGCAACAATGTCATCGGATCTAATGGGCAGCCTTGCAGCGATGCGTACGTCCGGAATCTATTGTTGCACGTTACCGAAGGCATGGGGAAACCATTGTAGATTCCTCAGTTGCAAATCGCTACAGAAATTGATTTTGTTGTTGTGGGATACTATTGAGCCAAAGTCGGATTGTCTTGATCTTAGCGTGCCTTACCTGTAGGAAGTGAGTAGTTTCAAGTTGGTCTAGAGTAATTTTGTAATAGCATGCTTCACCCGTGAGATGTGGGGCAATTATTATTTTGAGTGTCCTAGTGGAGATAGATATTATTATTTTGAGTGTCCTAGTGGAGATAGATAGTATAGGAGAAAATAGCAAGGAATCCTCTCGGGTCCAATTTCTTAGAGGACATGCTACAATGGAAGAGGCAAAAAGGAGAGAAGGTTCAACACATAGATGAATTAGAGGGAAGGGTGGACCCAATAGAGAAATAGGAAAGGAAAAGCAATTGTCTCTAGTGGGAAGATGATCCCTGATGGTACAACAATTCACTACTTTTTGCATACGTTAGCCATTCCAATTGGATAATAGAGGGAGGTCCAGCTCACTTATGTTGCTTAATAAAGTCATTTGGAGCATCTAAGCATCGAATCTCTAGGGATAGATGCAAATACAAATGGCTTTAGAAATCTATGTAAATAAATTGGAAATGACATGATATTCTTGATTCTCATATCATGGATTCCTATTCCTAGATGAGTAGATGTATAATTTATGTGATTCATCTCTTTCATTTTTTTCAATGCATGTTGCAATAGTAACTTCAATGCCTAGAAAATATGATAAGTTTTTTATGTCAAATATAGAGATGGTACTAACAAGGGATCTCCATACTCAACAATGATAAGGCATCTCTCTCTCCTAGAAATTAAGACAGACATGTCTTTCTCTACTAGATAGTACTAATAAGGGGACCCATAGTCAACAATGATAAGACATCTCTTTCTCCTAGAAATTAAGGGCAAAATATGGGAACTTTACACAATTTCATTAAAGAGCTACAAGTATTGAAATGCTGAGAGACATTAGGAACCATTAGTTGTCATATGCTTAGAACATTGATTCAAGTACAATGCATAATAACTAGATGTCACTTTCAAGATGTTGTGATGCAATATCTCATTTTTAACAAACTTTGAATTTACCTATTTCATTTTCTTGAATCTTTGAAATTTCTCCTAAACCATTTGATACTCAAAATTTTTATTTTTCTCCTATTTATTGAGTTTCAAACTACAAAGTTTGGTTACAATATTCTACAATTTAGTTGGCTTATTATTATCATCCATGGAAGCAAAAAGATTCGAATACTTCACCTGTCACAATAAGGCATGCTAAAAGCTTTGTTGGCCAAGTATAAAGTAATTTTTTTTGGAACGATTAATTGTCACAACACATGACAAGAATAAAAAAGGGACTACAAGGCTCAAGTGTACCCTTGGTTATGGCTCCATAGTACTTTACATCCCCAATGTAAAGGTTAATTATGTTCGAGTGGTGGGCCAAGGGCTCACCAAGGGTCACTCATAGCACTACTCGATTGGTATAGCCAAATATGTTTTCCTTATTGTGTTCCATGGATATATCTATACTTTCCTTAGTTTGACTTACAAGTGACTTTCCTTTATGTTATATCCTATCTATACTTTGTGTACATTGTATTAGATATGGAAGGAGAACAAAAAAGCTAGCAAGAAAACAGTTTGGCCTTCATCTCTCTTATTGTGTTCTTATTGGGCTTCCTCTTAGTTTATGGTGTGTGTTTGACACTTGGGGGGGTCACTTATGAATATATACATATATAACGTGAGTTCAAAATAAGGGGCTTTTAAAATACTATTTTTATACGTTTTTTACATATAGAAGGGTGTCATATAAAGGGGTTACTTACAGATTGAATAGAAAAGGGCTGTGTTTTATTCAAGAAAATTTACAGATGAGGATATTTATAAATAGGCCATGAACGCATGTTATATCGAGGATATATATATAGTGAATCCCCCGAGGTTTGACACAATAGCTCAAGCAAGTCCCCTCACCATGTGATTCTAACATGATATCAAAGCAGTGCCATTGAGAGAGACTAGTTTTGAAGACTAAAGTGAAGAAGAAGAAGCAAGGATTCGAGCAAGCAAGCAATGGGTAAGAAGCTCTCCCGTTATTTCACTCTTTCTCTTGGATAGTGCCTATGGAGGCACTCGAAGCAGGGTAGAGTGAAAATCTCAGATTGCTGTGAGATTTAGTAAGTGAGAAGAACATTGCATATACTAGTTTTTTGACCATTTGAGGCTATTTTGGGTCTTGTTTTAGACCCACAAGGTTGTGGAAAATAATTTTAGGATATACTATGATTTTGACTCTATCCATCGAAAGTGGATGTACAACTTAAAAATTTTAAATTAGTAACTTTTGAGGTATTTGCTAGGAAGCAAACACAAGTTTTATCTACAAACAAGTTAGATATTACATGTACTATTGAGTAGGTAGTGTGAAAAGGGCTACTTGGTATATTATTGTGCACTTGTTGTAAAAGATCGTAGAAGACTTGCTTGCTATTTTGTATCAATTTTGTGATAATGGAAGAGAACAATAGAAACACCATCATTGAGAAATTGAAAAAGAGTAATTATCCATCATGGAAGTTTCATGTAACAAACTTCCTTATTGGAAAAGACCTTTATGAGTTCATTTGAGGTGAAGAAAATGAGCCAAAGCTGAGTAACCCTACGGTTGTAGATGAATTAAATGCATGGAAAGAATGGAATACAAATGAAAAAAATGTGACATATTGGCTATCTATAGTCATTGATAATATTATATTGGGGCATATAAAAAAATATAGAAACTTCACATGTAACTTGGGCAATTTTTAAAAATATATTTTTAGTAAATACAAAGGCACGAAAGATTCAACACAAGTAAGAGCTGAATACTTTGAAGAAATGAAAAATATATGTCAATGAGTATATTTTTGAAGGTAAGAAGCATTGTAGATTCTTTGGCAATGATTGATGTAATACCAAATGATGATGATTTAGTTTAATTTACTTTGGGTGGCCTTAATAATAAGAAGGCATGAAAATCATTTGTCACTTCTATACATGTACGGAAGCCATTTCCAAATTTTGACAAGTTGGTCTCTCTCATGATGACCAAAGAGATCAACATGAAGGGTGAATCATATGAAAGAAGTGGTGAACAGGTCTAAGTTTTTTACTCAAGTTCAGGAAGGGGACGTGGCACATTCTCTTCAGGAGAGAGTGGTATTGAATGTGTTGGTGATAATTAGTAAAATATGTTGAATCAATAGTTTGATGAAATGCAAGTTTCAAGAGGTCCTAGAAACTTTAGAGGCAAGGGGAGCTCTAAAGGAAGAGATGGATGGCAAAATAGAGATTCTGAAAAATTTGCTATTGTTTGTTATTATTATGGAAAAATAGGTCATATTGTAGCCCATTACTATACTAAGAAGGATAGTATCAATAGTGGTAAATTATAGCAAGAGAATTGTGTATTGTCTTCACGTCCCAAATGAAGACAAAAAATGAGTGTTTGCTTATTATACAACATATAATGAATGCTGTTACATAAAAGGGGACACATGATGATGTATGGTATATCAATTTAGATGCATCTAATCATATGGCCAATCATGTTGAATGGTTTGGAGAGATATAGAATTTACAAAATCCAAGCTATGCACAAATGGGTGATGATTCATACCACTCAATTCCACACGTTGGAAATGTTCCCTAATCCTTACATGATGGCCAGATAAAGAGTTTGTCAAATGTAGTACATGTGTCATACAATCATAAAAAAATTAGTGTTAATTGGTCAAATAGTAGAGCAAGGGTTGTAGGTTTGATTAGATACAAAAGATTGTTTTATAGAAGACTTTAATAATAAGTGCAGGTTGGTCACAAAAGGAAGTAGAGTTGGTCGCATGTTCACCTTAGATGTTGGAATTTTTGCTATGAATGCTACCATGTATGCTAAAGGCAAAGAAATAGTTTTTGTAGACATTGAGATATGGTACAAATGTACTGAATATGAAAATATGTAAAGGCTAAAATTAATGTAATCCAAAGGATTGGTTATAGGATTGTTTGATTTTAGACTTGCAAAATTTCATAAAGTATGTGAGGCATGCTAGTTTGGTAAGCAAGCAAGACAATCCTTTTTGCATGACATAGATGCGAGCTAAAATATACTTGGTGTTATGCATATAGATGTTTGGGGGCCTAAGAAGAACATATCTCTTGGTGGAAACAAATATTTTGTTACGTTTATTGATGATTGTTTAAGAAAGCTATGGATATATTTCATAAAGAAAAAGAGTGAAGTATTTGAGTACCTCAAAACTTGCGAGGCTATTGTTAAAACAAAAATCGGCTTGAAAGTTAAGTGTTTGAGATCAGATGGAGGGGGAGAGTACCTCACTAATGGGGTTAGTGACTTCTTGAGGTCTTAAGGGATAAAGACATAGCTTACTTGTAGATATATTCCACATCAAAATGGGATTGAAAAAAGGAAAAATAAGCATATTGAAGAAGTTACATAGACATTGTGGCTAAAAAGAATATGTGGTCTGAAAGTTTTTCATACTGCTATCTATATTATGAACAGAACTTCCATAGCTATAGTTAATGTGATGACCCTCGAAGAATGCTTTACAAGCAAGAAGCTTGATGTGTCACACTTGAAACTATTTGATTGTATTGCATATGCTCATGTGCCAGATGAATTGCCAAAAAAACTTGATCCAAAGAGTGAAAAATGTATTTTTATTGGATACTCTTTAGAGAAAAAAGGGTATCATTGTAATAACCCTATCACACATGAGTTTAAAGTGAGCAAGGATATTATTTTTTATGAGATGAGCAATTGGTATGTATCTAGTGGTGATGCATTGGATGATGATGATGATCACAATAGTTATGTGCAAACAAGAAAGCAAAAATCGTAGAGCCTTAATGAATCAACAATATCATCTAGTACTACATCTATAGTTAATCCTTGGTTTTGGAGACTAAGAAGTAGCCCCACATCTTCAAGTGGATCCATAAGTATTGTAGGTAAAGACAAATGGAAGAAGAAAGTATCAGATGGTAAGGATACATCTACTAGTCATTCGAAATTTGGTGGAGATTCCAGTGATTCAGAGAGTTTGGATGACGAGCTTGATAATCCTTTAGTTAAGATACCAAGTGACAAAGAGCAAATGGTAATGTAAAGACTCCATTGAGTGATCCACTAATATGTGCATCTAGCAAGGCTAGATACCCTATTAAAATATTTGGTTTTGAAGGTTATGTAGCTCGCCATTATGCTTATATGGTGAATGTGGTTGAGGATGTTGAATCCACTTGCTTTGATGAAGATGCTATTAGTCATGCTTATTGGGATGCAATAATGGATGAGAAGATGGCTCCATTAGAAGCCAATAAGACTTTGAATCTAGTACCATTGTCAAATGGAAAGAAAGCTATTGGTTGTAAGTGAATTTACAAAAGAAAGTGTAATGCAGATGGTTCTTTTTTAGCATGTATAAGGCTAGGCTAGTTACAAAAGACTATGCTCAAATATATGGTATAGATTATGAAGAGACATTCAGTTCAATTCCTATAATCACAACTATTAGATGTGTGATTTCTTTGATAGAGCATGTAAATGGTTGGCGTTTGTAGAAAATGGATATCAAGAATGCCTTCTTACATGGTGAATTGCAAGAAGTGGTTTCTATGGATCAACCAATAGGTTATGAGGATTTAGAGCATCCCACATATGTGCGTATGTTAAAGAAAGCTCTCTATGGATTAAAGCAAGCACCTAGAGCATCTTTTGACAAGATAGGAGAGTATCTTGTCAATATTTGCTTCCATGTTTTTGATGTTGACCACTCGCTTTATGTGAGAAATGAAGATGCAAGTTTGGTCAGCATAGTCATCTATGTGGATAACTTGATTCTTACACATAATGGTGACAGTGGGATTTTTTTGAAAAAGAAGTTTGAGATGAAGAATTTGGGTGAGCTAAGGTACTTTCTTGGTATTGAGGTGATTAGATGTGATGATGGTATATAGCTATCCCAAAGGCAGTATGCCTTAGGTATGTTATATATCTAAGCATGGTATGACAATGTGTAAGCCTCTTTTAGTGCCATTGGAGTAAAATGTGAAATTGACTATTGATGTTGGGGATGAGATAGAAGACTCTACTATTTTCAAAATTGAGTTATGTTATTGGCCTTGTCCATCATTTTATGAAAATGCCTAGAAAGCCTCACTTGGATGTAGTTAGACGCATATTGAGTTATGTGAAGTCCACTTTACATTATAGAATTTTTTATGAGGTAGGCAAGGATATACATGTATTTGGATACACATATGTAGATTGGGTTGGTAGCATATTTGAACACTATATTAGTGAATTTTGGAATTCTCATATAGTTTGGGAATTCCCAATATAGTTAATATTTGGCTACATGATCAAATATTCACTATCGCAAGTGCTCTCTAGGTTAATTTCTTAGTAAATACTGCATAGTAGGGGTGATAGTATACTACTTTGTAGGACCCCAATCTTGTCCCCTTACTAAAAAGTGGAGTTTGTCTTAATTATTGTATAGGTTGTCTTTCCATGTTCCACTTTGAAGCATGGGTTAAGATTTATCCACATGGCCAAATCTTTACCCCTTATTTAAAAGTGGGACTTGAAAGATTCTCGAATTCTCTAATATAGTGTTTTTGATAGAAGATCTACCAATGGATTCATGTTTTCCCTTGGTAGTGTAGCAAATCATGTGGATTAGCAAAAGGCAACCTATAGTTTTTTCATCGAGTATAGAGGTTGAGTATAGAGGTGCTGATATGGCAACATGTGAGGTGGTATTGTTGCAAAAGTTATTGGATGATTTGGATGTGAAAAGAGATGGTCCAGCTGTCATTCACTATAAAAACATAAGTAGCATACAGTTAGCTAGGAACCCAATGTTCCATGCTAGGATAAAACACATTGAGGTGCATTACCACTTTGTGAGAGAGAATGTACTTACAAGAGAGATTGACTTGGTATATATTAGCACACAGGATCATATAGCTAACATTTTCACAAAGGCATTAGGTACAAAGAAGCTTCAAAAGTTTCAAAGCTTACTTGAAGTTATATAAATATAGATAAGCTTGAGGGGTAGTGTTGAGATGGCAAGAACATGAGTAGTCATTAATGATGCACCACGTGCTATATGGGTCCTCACATCTACACTCAGCACAAGTCATTATGATCCTCACATGGCCACTAACTTATCACTTATTATATTTAGTTTGTTGTGCATCTACGTAGAACTAGCATAGTTATAATGCCAGTCGATTAGTATTGTCAATTATGCACTGTTTGACTTACTATACCACTTTTCTTTATGTTGTATCTTATTTATGATTTGTGTACATTGTATTGTGTACGGAACAAAAAGAAAAAATCCGCAAGAAAAAATTTTGGTCTCCATCTCTCTTGTTGTGTTCTTGAGTGAGCTTCGTGTTATATGTATGGTGTGTGTTTGGTGCAAAAACTCAGGCAAGTCCCCCTATCACGCGATTCCTAGCAATTCGATCCATATACCACTATAAGTCTTACATAGGTAAAAGGGATGAAAATGTGATGCTAATGATAATCGAAAAAGGAAAGGTACTCATAGAGCCTTCTGTTGCAATTACTCAAATCCTTGGTGGGTGCACATATAAGAAATCATCTATAGAATGTGTGCTCAAAGGGTATTAAGAAATATCTTTTCTTTACATGCTAGACATAAAATGACCCCTTTTACTTAACTAAAATTTTTGAATTTTTTCAAATTGTAATGAAAATATCCATTTTGTAAATATAATCCTATAAATTTTACTAAATAGAATGCCATTTTTTGAACTCACATGGTATCTTATAGGTTCTATAAGCTGTACCCCTAGGCTAAGATCTCATCAAACACTCAATATATAGATTGTACATGCTTTCAAATTAAGCTTCCTTCCATCAAAACCGTGTCCACATTGTGACATTGTGGATATGTACAAATTTACATATAATCAACAATAATCACCAAGTAATCTTTTGAAATTTTCATGAGGATAAATATGTTAGATGTAAAGGTAAGATATCTCATACAAAACAACAATAAAATGGATTAAAAACATGAATTATCTAACAAAAGATGATAAATAAGAAAGACGCTATCGAATTTGTAGTTATTTTATCTAAATAAATTTATCCAATACAAGACAATGTTGAAGGTGCTATCAAATACAAGCTTGATACCAATACAAGCATGATATTGACTTAACATATTGCAGCATTAGACCTATTGACATATCCAAGTTGGTAAGGATGATACTAGAATCTCTTGGATATGTAGGGGCCTCCATTCTTAGTTTTGATGGTTGATCAGTATGCACAACTTTTAGATCAATATGCATAGCTATTGATAAATACATACATGCATTGCATGTGAGGCCATGCAATATGTAGAATGAAAAACAAAATAGATTAGAATGGTGGAATCAATGCTGAGGTGGATCTGGAGCAAGCAAGTGGAGGAGTGAAGCATCAACTAGGTGGGTCTGAGGAGAATATTTGCCTCCCTTTCTCACCCCTTAACAAATAGATACAATATTCAATTTCTCTTGGGTTTGCTCTTCCCCTTGGGATTTCCCTAGGGTTTTTGAGACATGAACACTTTAAGAAACAACAACAACTAAACAATCCATTTGAGTATTTCTCAAGGGATGGTACATCCCACAACATATCCCTCCTTAAGGACACAAAATTCAATAGTTTATTGCCACATGAAGATTATCCAACCAACTTCCCCTTTCCAATGATCTTCTAATACCATTGGTCTAAACTATTCTTATTTGATTTAAGTCAAGATACCTCACCTCTTAGCTCTTTTTTACGTCACAATCTTTCTTTTAAATGATTCAACAATTTATTATGCACAATCCTTTTGTCATTGGATTAAGAGACATCTACCTTTGTTTCTATCTTCCACCTAGGTCACTAAGATTCTCTACAACCTGACCAATTTGAGTATTAGTTAGCAATATGAATTGCTACTTCACAAGGAAATTTCATGCATAATTCTTTGCATTTCAACCCCATGAGCAACCTTTACTTCTATGCAATAACAAAGTGGTCTCAATAGCAAAGCTATGATTTATAAGATAAGATATTCTTAGACTAGGACCACATTAAAATCATAATCTCAACTTAGCTTTATAACCAACCAAAAAAAATAAAAAGGAAGGGTCCTTGCAAGTCAAGGTCCTAAAGTTATCTCACCCAATAGAATAGTAAGGTTGAAACATTGTCATAGAGCCTTCCTTTAGCTTCATATCTTTCAAAGATTTTGTAATGCTCCCATGTATCCTGGGCTTCCAAAGCTTTGAGTAGTTGTCTGAGTGTGCATCTATCTTAACCCTATAGCCTTCCCTCCCATGATGATGGGGAGGATCACTAAAATCACCACTCACTCTCTTTCCGTATAGCTTTCCCTTTCTCTCTCTCTATTCCTATCCCTCTCTCTTGTTCTTCTTCTCTTCTCCTCCCCTATCTTCTTCACTATCTCCTCCTTTTTTCCTTCCTCTCCTCTCTTCTTCTTCCCTACCTCTCCTCCTCCTCTCTCTTGTTCACTATCTCTTCTTATTTTCCTTCTCCATATTATCTACCTCTCTACCCCTCTCTGTGTGTGTGTGTGTGTGTGTGTAGCAGCACTGGCCTAAAAAGAATCATCCTAAAGACTTATTTGTTGAGGCTTTTTGTAAGTCTTAGCAAAGGGGGGGGGGGGGGATAGGCCTTCTAGTTTATCACTCTCATTCTCTTCCTCTTCTTTGCCTTTGAGGCCATCCCATCTTGCATCAGCTTGGATTCATATTATCTTAGATTGTAGGATAGAGTGCATAGTGATGCGAGCTTGGGAGGCATCAGAGTGCATTGTGGCAGTGGCTACGAGACTAGGTATGATGATTAGGAGGAGGGTGGCCATGAATCTAATGTCGTGATTATTGGTTGACGATGGCAGTGACGGTTTTTTTTTCATTTCCTCTAAAAATTTTAAAGGCTTAATCCCTCAAAAATCCCCTCCTCCAAGCCCCTAGCCACAAGCATAGGGGGGAGAATAGTAGAATATTACAAGTAATGCCGAATTATCAATGGGTGACATTGGCAAAAGTTGTATTTATGCTAGATAGGTATGATGGGTGCCTTGGTGTTACTTTGGGTCTAGACCATTAATTGGGCCATTAAATGTCATTAAAGGGACCATGCATTAATATTAAATGATTGACAAGTCCAAGGCCAATAAATGTTGGGACACTAAATGTCCCATTGTGGACCATCACATTAATGATAGGTCATTTAATGTCCCATGTAAATGAGTGCCAAGTCCAAGGCAAATTAATGTTGGGACATTAAATGTCACATGCACATTATCACATTAATGGTGGATGGTCAAATGGTTAATTAATTCAATTTTAGAAATTTACTTCTAAAAATTAATTAATTAATGTTGAAAACTTAGATTAGAAGGATGCCAAGTGGCAAAAGAATTTGCCACCTATCAAAACTTCCCATGTCAACAAGGGGAGGAATTCTAATTGAGGGTCATTCTAGTCAATGAGTACATTGTGGAGCTTAGGAGAGAGAGGAGATGTGACCCAAATAGCTTTGAGATAGGCAACAACTAATCATGTAGCACAATAGGATATGGCAATAGGTTTCCTCCACCTCAAAGATAACTTATACATTTTAATTTATGTTTACTTTATGCTTGTTGTAAATTAATTTAAGTTAGGTTATTTACCACCCTTGCTAGGAAGGAAGGCTACTTTAGTAGGGAGTACTGATTGATTGAACATTTCAGCTTGACCAATCCACATGCCCTAGGCCTTAACATAGATGCTCACAATATCTTCATAGGTAGATACATGATGTTATTTCTTGGCAACTAGAGTTAGGCCCTCCATATCCATAAGATATTATACCATCTAGAGCTCACTGTCACTAGATAACATTTTATATTTTTTCACATAACCTTAGTTAGTTTTCTTCTTATTTTCTTTTTGCTACATTTTTGCTCCGATAATTGTACCATTGTGTACATGATTGTAACTCATTATTGTAACTCATTGGTCATTTGGGCCTTTTTCAAAGGTTAATATGTCATATCATTTCATTTCATTTATCTCTCTCTCTCTGTAATTGAACCAAGGGAAGAGGGAATGCATTGAGTTAGCTAATCTCTCCTATAGGTCAATTTTGGCCTCTTCAAAGGATATTAATAGATCTTTCTTTCACACACCCACACACATGCGTGCAAGAGACACTAACTATGCATTGCTCCATTGATGTAATAGAAGCTGAACCATCTCACTTAGCACTCTCCTTTGGCTCCATCCCACTCAAAACTCTCACTCTAACTAGGCTATCACAACCTTTTTGAGGAGCTATAGTTGATCTCTACATTGCCAAAAGATAAACTAGAATAAGGTGATACTATTTCAAACAATTAAAAGAAGTTATAAGTACGTACACCTAGACTCTATGGACTTGGGGCATGTAATGCTCCACTAATTGTCCCAAGCACTAATGAAAGATCCATTTTCCTATAAGAGGTATGATCTTCCCATCTTGTTGGGGATAAAGGCACCTTGCCGACACCACACATGTATTCACTACACTGATAGTACTTGCACACCTATACACTAGAGATGATAGGTACCCATCACTGTCACTTCATATTTTATTCTTTCAGTGACTAATAGAATAAGAAAGGCCTGTTGTGAGTGTTGGAGTTTCCACATATCGTGTCTACCGCTCTTGTTGTTTTGCTCCATCTGCCATAGCTTTTGCTTTGCTGTTGCTTCTTCTTGTGTGCTTCCACTCGAGATCTACATTTCAATTGGTATTAAAGGAGGCATTTGAGGATCTTCTTCATCCTTTGATTCATCCCCCAAACTCAAAGCTTCAACTCAAGGTTTCATGGTAGCCATTGCTTCTACCTCCAAAGGTATGCATTAAGTCTTCCCTTCTCCTAGCTTGTTTTAACATGCTCCCAACTTATCAAGGAGCTTTCTAGGGCTTAGATGATCCTTATTAAGTTCTTGTTGAGCTAAGGATCAGCCATTCTATCCATTAGAGGGGATATATAGCATGTTGTGTGTAGAAGTTCTAGACAATTATGGCAGCTTAATAGCACTTTTGTATTTTAGCTATAGATTTGTATACAACGTCGGATTTAGGTACTCTATAACTAGAAATGAGGAGCGTAATAAGAGCTACATATATGACTACTCATAGAGTTGATTTTGAATGATTTTCAATTCACTGTTCCACACAAAACAAAATATTTATAGTTTGGATATGAAACAATAAATTCCATAAAGTATGTTTGATGCTTGGGGGATGCTATTTTGGTGCCCTTATGCTATGGTTATGCTTTAAATGCTATTTGGAGTGTGTAGATCTTGATTAACTTATATTTTTAGAGGTTTAAAGAAAGCATACAACACTGAATTCCATGCTTTGAATGCTAACTGTGCCTGCATGGTATTTTGGGTATGGTACATGTCTACGGTGATATCTAGCATGAATGTATGAGCTCAGATATGGTTATGGCATAATTTAGCACTTGGATTTTTGAGCTTTTATGCTTATTCACTAACGAGTATTGAAGCTTCATTGGACATTATGCTTCTAGATGTATTTGTGATATGCTTGGGCTTCCTAGATGCTTTGATGTATATGTCTTCATCTTTGCTTGCTCACTTTGCATTCCAAACTTGCTTCTAGTGGGAGATGCTTGTACTTACTTGGCAAAGCTTCATTCTTTGAGAGAGTGGGACTCTTGATTCATGTATATACTCTCTTGCTTGTGGGGCTGATTTGATTCCATATGCTTTGAACATTGGCACTTACCCTCTCTCAATAGTTTGTTAATGATGTATATACCTATGGGATGCATAGCTTACTAACATCTTGAGTTTGTGAGATATTCTTTGGTACCAATGGTATATGCTTAGTCACTGCTAGTTGCATTCTATGTATCTCATTTGCTACTTGGATATCCCTAGTAGCAGAAGCTTGCTTTCTTGGCTATTAGTCCACAATTGGATCGACTTGTACTATTGTCTTTATTTCAACATTGCTATAATTATAGTTTTTAGTATTGTCTTGGAGAATAGATATTGTACTTTGGCAACCTCTTGCTTGCAGTTGGTGGATAGCTCTATAATTTAGTATTCTCTCTTGTTTTTTCCTTTTTTGGTGGAGTTTTGGGGGCTAATTTGTAGTCATTTATAGCAACTTATTGTCTTAGATTTTACATTATTGTACTATAATTATGGTTGGTTCTTCAAATGATAGTGCAATTTTCAATATTGAAAAGCTTGATGGCACAAATTTTACCTATTGAAAAGCTTGATGGCACAAATTTTACCTATTGAAAGACATACATATGATATATACTAGTTCAAAAGAAGTAGGTTAGGCCTTTCAAAACCAAGAGTGTAAAGCCCAAAGGCATTGATTAGAATACTTGGAATTAGTTTAAAGAGCTATATAAATCTACTCTTACATCACCATCATCTAAATATATTTATTTCAATATTGTGGGAGCTGAGGATAATGCTTGGAAGTTATGGAAAAAGATATGTAATCTTTATGATAAGCGAAGTCTTGCTTCAGAGATGTATTGGTTGAAATAGCTCTCATGGACCTTCACATGAAGGAAGTGACTAGTGTTTCCACGTATTTGAATTAGTTTTACTCGATTTTTAGCCCATTGACCTCATAGGGCATTGAGTTTAAGGACAATCTTTCTCCCTTGTTCTTGTTCGTTTCTAAGTAATGGGATACTTTTTGTATTGTGATGTGTGCTAATATACCTAAGGATGATTTAAAACTCCAAGATGTTGAGGATGACTTACTCACATGATGATAAGAGTGGTAATTATGTTCGTAGTAGAGACTCATAGAGATCTCAATCTTGTAGCCTGTCTCATAGTAAGTCCTGTGGTCATAAAGGCCTCTCTTACATGTCATTATTATAGGAAGTAGGGTCATATTAGGAAATAGTGCCTTAAGATGTGCAATGATAAGCACAAAGAGAGACGCAAGGGTAAGTGCAAGAAAAGTCTAATGATTAAAGCATTATTCCTAGTAAGTCCAGTGTGAAACTTGAGGAGATAAATGCCTTAGAGCATGAGTTTGATGATGATTACATCTTGGTAGCTTATTCTCTTGATGTTAGTCAGTTAGCTATTTGGTGCCTTGTATACATTTTCTCAGCATTGGCTGCTTGATTTAGGGCCTTCTTTCCATGTGATCCCACATAGAGATGGGTTTCATTCCTATCAAGTTCCTATCACAACATGGCAAGTTCTGTGCAACTAGGAAATGACTTGGCATTGAATATTATTGACATTGTTGACATTAGACTGCAATTTACTTCAAGCAAGCACTTTTTTTTTGCATGTTGTATATCATATTTCCAATTTTACCAAAAGCTTAATCTCTCTTGGATAGTTGAATGATGTAGGTTATCATGGATCTTTTGGTGATTTTATATGGAAGATTACTTGCAGAAATCTTGTCTTTAATTGAGATTCCAAGGCTAACAACCTCTATTCCTTTCTTGTATTTGGATCTATTGACCATGTTTTTGGTGTGGCTAACATACAAAATATATCCTTATGGCATTGTCACCTTGGGAAGATATTCTTAAAATGAATGAAAATGCTTTCTCATTTGTAATATCTTTCACCTCTTGACTAAAAATGTTTTGATTTATGTTATCATTGCGTTTATGGAAAGAAAACACACAATTCTCATAAGAATTCTTGCATTACACACATGTCTGATTCTCTGGCTCTTATTCATTTTGATATATGTGGTTCCATACTCTATCAGTCTCACTAGGTGGCACCAAGTAATTTGTGACTTTCATGAATGATTATTTGTATAAGATTTAGACATATCTCATAAAGCAAAAATCAGATGTATTTGCTATCCTTCAACATTTGCTTGCTCATGTTGAGAACTATATCTAGGTATAGGCTACTACCCAAGGTTAGATAATGGAGGTAAATATATCTCTAAAGCATTTGAGTAATTTTGTGATGAGTAGGGTATTAATAAGAATCCATTGATCACATCTTATATCCCATCTTAGAATGGTGTTGCAGAGTGCATGAACAAGATGATTCAAGAGAGAATCCATTGTATTCTATAAAGCATTTGAGTAATTTTTTAATGAATAGGGTATTAAGCATCCATTGATTGCACCTTACACCCCATCTCAGAATGGTGTTGCAGAGTGCATGAATAAAATGATACATATTAACCCTCAGACAAACAAGGTGGAGAATTTGAAAAATCTAAAGCAAAAGATAAGGCCAAGGCAAAAGTGAGACAGAAGAGGAATGTGTGCCAAGAAAAATCTGAAAATACAAGAAGTGCAAAAAAATCCTAAATCAAGGAGAGAGGCACACAAGAAAAATCACAAGTCAATACTTTTGTAAAAGAGCGCAAGAAGGTGCACCATGATTTATTTTAAGAGCATGGGGTTCTCACCTGTGTAAATTGTAAAGATAGATGGGCAGTAGGAAGGAAGCTAGGAAGATAGGATGACAATGGGAAAAAGGGGGATAAGGGGATGACCGCCCAAAAGGGATTTAAGGTTTTGTATATAAAGTTGAAAAGTGAATGAGAAGCTCATTCTTTGGTATGTGGAAATAAGAGACTCGTCTTCTTATCTTCTTATCTTCTCTTTGCTTTCTTGTGCGTGCTTGAGAGAGGGAGTGTGAGAGTGTGAGGGAGTGAGTGTGTGAGGGTGAGGGATCAAGGAGATTAAGCTCTCCACCATCTCCTCTCTTCTTCTTCTCTTATGTTTTATTCTCTTGTCTTGCGCATGAATACGAAGGATGGAGCTTGGAGGTGGAGGCTAGCTTGCATCAAGAATTATGGAGCTACTGGTTTGCTTGAGGGAGGAGGCAACTCAATCAAGCATGAAGGTAAGCTCACTACACCCCGGTATGAATAAGCGGTCTATGGGTCTTAGCGGTTGATCTTGAGCTTGCCTCTACATCAAAATGTGGAGCTCTCGATCAACCACTAAGACCCACGGATCTCTTTTTTTTCAAGTGTTTCAAGCCAAGCACTAATGGCTACCTCTCACATAGCCGACATGCTATCTCTCTCTACAAGTGTACTGAGCTTACCTCCATGCCCAATTAAGTTACCTCCTCTCTCGAGCACTCTAATAGCTTCACGATCCAAATGCAAGCTTCAAGCGAGCTTGATCCTCAAGCTCCACACTCCAAGCTCCATTACCATGAGTAAGAGAAGAGAAGAGAAGAGAAGAGAAGAAGAGAGGAGAAGATGGAGAGCTTTTCCACCATGGTCCCTCACCCTCACACACTCACTCCCTTACACTCTCACACACACTCTCTCTCAAGCACAAGCTCAAGTAAGCAAGAACAAGAAGAAAAAGAAGAAGAATAAGAAGAGAGGTACTTTTCACCACACTCAAGAATAAGCTTCTCATTCACTTTTCAACTTTATATAAAAAACCCTAAATCCCTTTTGGGCGGTCATCCCCTTATCCCATTTTTTACATGGTCGGTTGTAGGCCCTTCTTCCCATTGTCTTTCTATCTTCCTAGCTTCCATATTATCGCACATCTATCTTTGCAATTTGCACGGTGAGAGATGTGCACTTTTAAAATAAATCATGGTGTGCCTTGTGCTCTTTTATAAAAGTATTGACTTGTGCTTTCTTGTGTGTCTCTCTCCTTGATATAGGACTTTTTTGCACTTCTTGTATTTTCAGATTTTTCTTGGTGTGCCTTCATCTTTCATTTCACTTTTTCCTTGGTCTTATCTTTTGCTTTAGATTTTTGGAATTCTCTACCTTGTCTGTTTGAGGGTTAACATTCAAAATATAATGGGATCTCTCGCTCAATTGCCAAGACCCACAGACCGCTTATTGTTCAAGTATTTCAAGCCGAGCACTAATAGCTATCTCTCACATAGTCGACGTGCTATCTCTCTCTATGAGTGTAGTGAGCTTACCTCCATGCCTGCTTATTGTTCAAGTATTTCAAGCTGAGCACTAATGGCTACCTCTCACATAGTGGACGTGCTCTCTCTCTCTATGAGTGTAGTGAGCTTACCTCCATGCCCAATCAAGTTACCTCCTCTCCTGAGCACTCCGATAGCTCCACGATCCAAGTGCAAGCTTCCAGCAAGCTCAATCCTCAAGCTCCACGCTCCAAGCTCCATTGCCACGAGCAAGACAAGATATGATAATAGAAGAAAGTAAAATAGGAGAAGATGGAGAGCTTCTCCACCACGGTCCCTCACCCTCACACTCTCACACTCCCTCTCTCAAGAGTAAGCTCAAGCAAGCAAGAAGAAGAAAAAGAAGAAGAGAGCTACTTTCGGCCACACACAAGAATGAGCTTTTCATTCACTTTTCAACTTTATATGAAAAACCCTAAATCCCTTTTGGGTGGTCATCCCCTTATCCCCTTTTTTACATGGCCGATTGTGGTCATGTAAAAAAGTATTGAATTACAATTTTACATGGCCGATCGTGGCCATGTAAAACAAATCATGGTGCACCTTGTGCTCTTTTACAAAAGTATTGAATTGCACTTTTTCTTGTGCACCTCTCTTGTTGATTTGGGACTTTTTACACTTCTTGTATTTTTATATTTTTTTGGCGCACCTTCGCCTTCCGTTTTGACTTTTGCCTTGGCCTTGTCTTTTGCTTTAGATTTTTTGGATTCTCCTTCTTGTTCGTCTAAGGGTTAACATTACTCCCTCCTAGACAAGTTCCAGTCCCATGGCTCTTTCCATCATAGGTAGCAAGATGTGACATGCACTGAAGATGTGGGTGGAAGGGACTCTTGTGGTTTGCCTTAGAGGAGTTTTGGTGGTGGTGTGGATGAAGGTCATTGGGGATATGTTGTTGGCCTGATTGGCTAGTGATAGGGTTGTTGGAGTCGGTGATAGGGGTGATAGGGCTGTTTTTGTTTGGGAGTTGTACTCATTGCTAGCACAGGTGTTGATGTTTTGGAGATTCTGCACATGATGATTCTTTGGTGGGCTTGCATGATGATAAAGAATAAGAGTTCAAAGTTGAGTGTTGATGAAGATTTGACTGTACTTTTGTTGGAGTCTTCAATACTTGCAATTGATAACCTCTCACATGGTCTCTCCCTAGGGGTTAGTAGTGCTAGTCTTCTTATCATGTGCACAAGACATAGTTTGATTAGTTTGGGAGACATGTCAAAATCTAAGTAACCCGAGAGTATTGTCCCACACTTGAGGACCCAAACTGTGTATAGATTGTGGTGCATGTATTATGTGAGTGCATGTGCATACTTGGAAAGTACGTAGTTAGGAGATTGTTGTTTTGGTTTCTTGTAGCAATGTGTGGAGGAAGCGAGGGTTCAATGTGGTGGGAAAAATTGTCAATGTTGAGGAGAAGTATACTTGAAGGCTTCTTGAGATATTATTTGTGCTTTTGTCAATACGATGTAGGATAACTGAGCTCATTGATGCCGAGATTAGAGTAGTGGTGGGAAATTTAATGACGGTGGTCAATCGCCATTTTTGAGTATACCTAAAAAAAGAAAAAGGTAGTGCACTACCTGGGGGTGCATCTATCTCCCTATGCAGTATTGTTGTCCTACACTTGAGGACCTAATTTGTGTACAGGGGAGGTGTTGTGGGTGTCACTTAGGGAGATAGATCTAACCATAGGCGAGCAAAAACTCCCTAGGTGTGTCTTGCCCTTGATGTGCCCTAAGTGTGAAGTGGGGGGACAGGAAGGGCTAGGGGGTTAGGCACGGAGCCAATTGACCAAGGCCACCCAACATGCCTAACCTGAGGACCCCTAGGTGCAATGTTTGTGGCGCTGTGATATACATGGAAAAGCTCATTGTTCCTTTCGTTTTTCTTTGTGTGGGTCTTTGTTTGTTTTCTCTTTTCATTTTCATTTTCTTTCTCTTTTTTTTTTCTTTTGGAGATGAATTGAAGGGAGCTCTCTAGCTCTCACCCTGGAGACCTATGGACTGCTTATTGGTCAAGCATTTCAAGCCAAGCGGCCATGGCTACCTCTCACATAGTTGACGCACTATCCCTACCCATGGGGTGTAGTGAGCTTACCTTGATTCTCGATTGAGTACCTTCCTCTCTCTTGCAGGTCGGTAGCCCCATGATCCTTGAGGCAAGTTCAAGCAACCTCAATCCCTCTCCATCAAGCTCCATCCTCCATGGCCACACAAGACAAGAGAAGAGAAGTGAAGAGAAGAATATGAGGAGAGGAGATGGAGAGCTTCTTCTCCTCGATCCCTCACTCTCACACACTCACTCCCTCGCTCCCTCACTCAAGCGCTCACAAGAAGACAAGAGAAGAGAAGAATAAAAAGAAGCTTATTGCTACACACTAAAAAATGAGCTCTCATTCATCTTTTAAACTTTATATACAAATCCCTCAATCCCATTTGGGCCGCAGTCATCCCCTTTTTAGATGCTCGGTCATAGCATAGGCCCTTTTTTCCATTGTCCTTCTATCTTCCTATCTTCCTAGCTTCCTTCCTACTGCCCATCTACCTTTAGAATTTGTAGAGGTGGGACCGGCACTCTTTAAAATAAATCATGGTGCACCTTGTGTTTTTTTACAAAAGTATTGACTTGCACTTTTTCTTGGAGCACCTTCGTCTTCTGTTTCACTTTTGCCTTGGCCTTGTCCTTTGCTTTAGAGTTTCCCGATGTTTCACCTTGTTTGTCTAAGAGTTAACATTATCTCCCCTCCTAAACGAGTGCCAGTCCTATGGCACTTGTTGGTGGTGAGAGAGACGGTGGTGCTGGGTGGCCGGGGGCTTCTTGAGGCTATGGTCATATTGTGTTGAGTGTGTGTTGGAGGGATATCCGGAATTGAAAGGTTCTTGAGGGTGAAATGAGCCCTGGTATTTGAGGGATGTATGGAGCTGTTGGAGGGATTTATGGAACTGAAAGGCCCTAGTGTTGGGTATGATCCCTGGTGGTGGAGGGATGTTGAGGGGTGGGTCCATCTTTGAAATTCAAAATGGTATTAGATGGATTTTTGCTTGGAGGATGGCATGTGGACATATCCTTGGTTGAAATTTAAGATGGTGTTAGATAGATCCATCATTTAGCACTCCATGGTTGAGTTTGCATATGATGTTCCAAATGAGCTTCTTCATTCACTTTTGGATCAAGGTTGGCATATCTGCCCCTTGCTTGGGTGTGCTTTGCCAAATGGCACAAGGCGTAGGATGGGGAGTGCATTGCATGGATGATGGGATCTCTAGACTTGGTGGTGGGGCATGTGCTTGTACCTGGAAAGAAAAGAAGGTGCACCATCTAGGGTATGCCTGCCTGATCGTGGAGTGCATGGTGCCGATGCTTGTGGAAGTGGGAGATGGGTCTACCTTGGGCAAGCCCTTGGTGGTGTCCCAGTTGGTATAGATGGAGGGTACGTGCATGTAGCTTAGGGTGACAGGTCTAACCATAGGTGAGTGGTACCTCCCTAAGTGTGTCCTGCCCTTGTTGGGCCCTAAGCATGTGTTGTGGGGGTGGGGCTAGGCATGAAAATGCTAGGTGCAGTGATTTGTGGCATACAAAGTTCCTTTTTGTTAAATACCCAAGGTGCTCTCAGACTCTATCCTGATCTTCCTCAGATGAGTTGTGAGGTGGTCTTAGGGATTTAGTGAAGAAGGCGTGGTTCTGTAGGTATTCCTTGATGCTAGCCCTCACATTGAGAGGTGTAGTTGACAAAAAAGGGTGGTTGCACCACGTAAAGTGGCTATCATTCATGTCTTCAAGTATCCTCATGCAAAATGAGGGAAGTAGGGTTACCCTCATCATGAGCCTATAGCACAACTATCTATTCCTAGGTTAATGTCAAAAAAGAGTGGAGGGAGGTGGGCTTCCTCGACTACTAGCTTTTGTTTAACCAGAAACCTAATGATCCTAAGGTAATTACAAGTGGTTATTAAGGCTGGGTCTGGGCAAGAAGAGAAGTCCTTGAGGAAGCGGTTAATAGAAGGACGCAAGTCCCCTATTCTAAAGGTCATGCATTCCTCGGGCGTTGCTGCATTGACATTGTAAATCTTCGAAAAGTCATGCCTACCATGCACCCCCTATCATAATCCACTCCCTATTTACAAGGGTAGGGCATGTAGGTGGGATCATTCCGTTCTTCCTATAGCGTGCTGCAGAAGGCCATCCATGCAGAAAATCAGCGTCCCAAATCTTCTTCCGCCACTTTGGCTATGCCTTGTAGCCTTGGACAGTTTTGGGAGCCTGATAGACCTTGTCCTACCAATAGTCTATGGGCTCTTGCCTCCATTGTTTGATGATGATGCTTTGCTCCTCGACCCATTGGTTTGCTAGAGTATTTCACAATTGAATAATTCCTTCCACTACTTCCAGGGGTAAGACTTGGTTTAAGGCCTATGGATAGAGGAAGGAGAACTCAAAGGGTTGGGATTGGAGCTCTTGTTGTTGCCAGATAGTTAGCTCCTACGGCTAGTTAACGGGGTGGTAATCCTTGCATGGTGGCATAGGCTTGTCAAAAAGCTATTGTGGCCATGCCTGCACCCTCTGCTGGCTTACTCCACAAGTTCCTGTCTTCTTCTTCTTACAGAAATAACGCGCTCGTGAACCTGGGTACCCTCTGGCTCTTCTAGGGGTAGACTAGGTAAGGGCAGACTTGCCTACTTGATTTGTGGTTCTTCTTCAAATGCTTACTTGAGATGAGGCCCTTCCTTGGTGTCTTGTTCCATAGAGAGTTGGATTGGGGGTGGGTCGAGCTGCTCTTGTTCCTCGAATCCGAGTTCCCTAAGCTCATCGATGGAGAGGTCGGCTTGTCGCAAGTAGCTACGTTGCTACTCCTTGGTTATGCTCGTGCCGGTTGGAAGTGTGTGCTCTTGCAGGCCATATCTTAAAGCTCTGGTTGTCAGTTCTAGCTTCCTCCTCATTCTCTCCACCGAGTCCTCTCCTTCAACTTGTGTGACATGAAGCACAAGGCTCAAAAAGGCTTGCCTCTGCATGTTGAAATGTGCTTCAGTGGACTCAGCTCTGAACTCTTTGAGCAGTCTTTTACATTTTCATACTGTCCAAGCACTCTGTCAGTCCCTGCACTCTTTTAAGGTTACGTTCCTCCCACTACTTTGCCTTTTCTTCCATGTTTTCCTCATCCCTCTCCATCTCCTAAGACATCATATGATTACTATCTATTACTGCTCGCTCTAGATTTCCATCATCTGGGTCTTCTCCTTATCCTGGTAGTTTAGCTACTCCTTGGCCATCCTCCTACCTTGCTTAGCCACCATGGAGTACTGTTGGTAGGCTTCTGCAATCAGTTCTGATAGATCTTCAATGTTTTGTGCACAACTTTCAAGCTCTGCCTCTGTCGCTACAGCTTCCTTTCGGTCATGGCCAGGGCCATTAGTGCCTCCACCTCCTCCCAGAAAAGGTCATCTTGTAGGCTTCCTGTGGCTTTGTCGATGGTCTTGGCCCTCATTTCTGACACGGCTTCTATTTCTCTCTCTGAAAGCTAGATTTTGTCAAGATTTTGGGAGAGAAGGAAGGAGTCTCAGTTGTAGCTTTCTTGCTTGCACAATGGGGGAATCCACACAAGGGTGGAGGCTGAAAACAAATTTCCTCTTCTTAGTTGTGTAAGCCAAAAAGAACTCTCATGCATAGAAATAGAAGAACCCTATATATGGGTCTCAAATCAAACTCAACTAACTAAGGTGGCATACTAACTGAGCCACGAACTAGAGTAGATAAGGATAGCTATCATCTAGCTATTATTCATGGGTGGCGTACCAACCGCATTTGCACAACTGACAAGTCGGTGACATAAATGCACAACGGTCACCCTAGCATATCACAAGTGGAGCTCGATATCTCAACACTCCCCCTCGAGCTCAATCCCAATTCCTGCACAGCAAGCATGTCTCTGAACTTTCGCAGCTTCTCTGCGCCCAATACCTTCGTGAATATGTCAGCTACCTGATCCTCTATGCTGAAATAAACTAGATCAATAAGACCTAGTAAAACCCTCTCCCGCACATAGTGATAATGCATCTCAATGTGCTTTGCTCCAGTTATTTGCCAAGTGTATACTACTCATGTTATCACAATAAATGACAACTGGCCCATCTGTAGGCTGATGCATATCATAAAGTAGCTTATGCAACCAAGCTACCTCACATGCAGCCATTACTGCACCCCTGTACTCAGCCTTTGTGCTTGACAAGGCAACTATAGGCTGTTTCTTGCTGCTCCAAGTGACTGCAGCACTCCCAAAAGAGAACACATATCCACTGGTAGATCGTCTATCAGAAATACTACCAGTCCAATCAGCATCAGTGTATCCATGCAACTGTATCTGAATCCCAGTCTCATAAAGTAGTCCATACTGCAATTTGGACTTCACATATCTGAGTATGCGTCTAGCCGCAACCAAATGTGGTTTCCTTGGAGCCTGCATATACTGACTTACCAATCCAACAGCATAGCTCAAATCTGGCTTGGTAATAGTCGTATAAATCAAACTTCCTACTATGCATCTGTACATAGTAGGGTCTTGGAGAAGCTCACCTGCATCTACGCTCAACTTCACATTCTACTCCAAAGGAATTGAAATAGGCTTACAGCCTGTCATTCCATATTTGGACAGCATGTCCAATCCATACTGCCTCTGCAAGAGCCATATCCCACTTGGTGATCTAATCACCTCAATGCCCAAGAAATAACGTAGCTCCCCCAAATCCTTCATCTCAAACTTTTGCTTTAATAGCATTTTCACATGAAGGATATCTTCATCACTGTCACATGTCATAATCAAATCATCAACATAAATGACAAGTAGCATAATAACTTTCTCTATTTTTCTCACATAAAGTGAAAAATCTGCCTTGGAAATATGAAAGCCAATAGTGACAAGATACTGTCCTATCTTGTCAGACCATGCTGTAGGTGCTTGCTTCAAGCCATACAAGGCTTTCTTAAACCTGCAAACAAACTTAGGATGAACATCATGCACATAACCTGGTGGCTGCTCCATATAGACCTCTTCTTGCAAACCACCATGCAAGAAGGCATTCTTTATATCCATCTGATGTAAAGACCATCCCTTTGATGCAGCCATAGCAATGACTGCTCTTACGGTTGCCATCCTTGCAACCAGACTGAATGTTTCTTCATAGTCAATGCCATATGTTTGTGCATATCCCTTGACTACTAATCTTACCTTGTATCTGTTCACAGAACCATCTGCGTTGTGCTTCACCTTATAAACCCACTTACAGTCAATTGCATTCTTATCTTTAGGCAAAGGTACCAACTCCCATGTAGCATTTTCCTCCAAGTCATCCATTTCTTCATCCATGGCTTTCTTCCATTTTTCTTTTCCCATGGCTTGCTCAAAAGAAGTGGGTTTTGGTTTCTGTATCACTTTGACTATATATGCATAGTGAATGGTTGTAAATCTATCATATTTCAACCTATCCACAGGATACCTAGCTCTAGTAGACCTGCGCAAAGTAGGTTCACTCCCAGGTGCTCTCAAACCATCCCTGGTCTTCCTTACTCCAGGTGTAACAATAGAAGGAATACCCAACTCATCATCAATGCTCTGTTCTGAGCCACTGGATTCACCATCCAAGAGTGACTTGCATTCACATCAAACATAGGCTGATCTACCTTCTCTTTTCCTTTTTGTGATACATGCATACCACTATTTGCATTGCTTTGAGAAGATTCTCCTGATCTCAATCTGCCTGTCCATGGCAAAGAATGTGAACCACTGCTAGAGGATGCTCCAGATCCACTAATATCTTGTGACTGCTGCTGTGAATTCTGTGCAGCATTACCATTTTGTGGATCTACATTATCAATCACATTTACTGGTTTATACCAGCTACTCATCTCATCAAAAACAACATTTACTGGTGTATCTACATTATCAATCACATTTACTGGTTTATACCAGCTCATTGTAAACTTACGAGTAGAAGGGTTATAGCATCCATACCCTTTCTGCTGCAAAGAGTAACCAATAAAGATGTACTTCTCAGCTTTTGGATCCTACTTGGATCTCAACTCATTTGGCACATGAACATAGGCAATGCAACAAAAAATTTTCAAATAAGAAATATCTGGTCTCCTACCAGTATACCTCTCCTCTGGAGTCATCCCATGTATTGCTGCAGTGGGAGTCCTGTTCATTATGTAGACTGCTGTAGCAACTGCCTCAGCCCAATAAAAATCTGGCAGGTCTTTTTCATTGAGCATGGCACGAGATACCTCTCCAATATGCCTGTTTTTTCTTTCTGCAATTCCATTTTACTGTGGGATATGACTACATGAATATTGCTGCTTTATGCCATGCTCCTGCGAACCTTGCAAACTCATTTGAGAGGTACTCTCCCCCTCCATCTAACCTTAGGCATTTTATTTGCAGGCCTGTTTCTTTTTCAACCATAGCTTTAAGAGTTTTAAAATACCCAAAAACTTCACTTTTCTTTTTCAAAAAATACACCCAAATTTTTCTGCTATAGTCATCAATAAAAGTGACAAAATAATAACAGCCTCCAAGAGATGCAGCTTTAGTAGTCCACACATCAGAGTGGATTAATTCCAATGGCTTCTTACTCTCTTGAACATGTCTAGGAAATGGTTTCCTTGCCTGTTTTCCAAACTGACAGGCTTCACATACCTTATGCATTTCTGCAACCTTGAATTTAGGCAATCCTGCAACAATATTTTGGGCCTGCATTGATTTAAGTCATTGTACATTAACATGACCAATGCATTTATGCCAGATATCAATATCTGCAAACACCGGTCCCATGTGTAAACATTGCTGTACTCAATTCAGGCATGTCTGCATCCAGTGTAAACATTCTGCCATTCTTCTTTCCTTTTGCTATTAAGCGACCTTTATTTTTCATACCCTCAACAAAGCATCCATGAGGATTAAATCTGACCTGCAAGCCCTGCTCAAACATTTGATCAACAGAAACCAGATTCTTGGTGATATTCGGGACATGAAATACATCTGACAGGTATTTTCTTTTCCCATCCTGCATAGACAAAGGAATTTTTCCAATATGCACAATAGGATGTGCAGTATCATCAGCAGTCTCCACAAATCCTGGTTTTTCCATTTTTCTTGCATCCTGCATCCATTCTGCATGACCTGTCATGTGGTTTGATGCACCTGAGTCAACATACCACACTTCATTGCTTTCTTCTACACTTGTCACAGAATTGTTCATGTGCTGCACCATAAACAAATGCTCATTTCTGTCATCACCCTGTCTACTAGAAGATGCATAATTTCCTTGTTACAATTTCCCATTCATGATGTCATTCTGCTTTTTATAGCAGTCTTTAGCCATATGACCCATTTTACCACAGTAGTAGCATTCAACATTGCTGTTTGCATTTTGGCCTCTTTGCCATCCACCACGACCTCTTTGGCTCCCCCTACCTCTAGAGTTACCACGTTCTCCTCCATAGGAGTGGTTTTCTTGAGTCTGTTGCATATTCTGATTTCTACCATGGCCTCCAGATCGGCCTCCTCTACCTATGCGTCTACCTCTTCTAGCATTTGAGTAGAAGATAGTTTCTTTTGAAGTTCCTCCTGAAGAAGATGCACCAACATTTCTCTGCTCCTCAGAAATTAGAAGAGCAATCAACTCCTCAAAATCAGGAAATCTTTCACGAACTGAAATGGATGTCTGAAACTGTGCATAATCCTTTCTTAGACCATTCAAGGTCACATAAACTAAATCATCATCTTCCACTGGCGACCCAATGGAAGCAAGTGCATCTGCAATCTTCTTTACCTTCATGTGGTAGTCATTGATACTCATATTTTCTCTTTGCACATTATGCAACTCTTGCTTGAGCTGCATTTTCCTGGCTTGCGTATTTGTGCTATACATTTTTGACAAAGTATCCCATGCCTCCTTTGGCGTACTTGCATCCTGAATATGCACAATCATAGAGTCTGAAATACTGATAGACAGCCAGTACATAACTTTCCTGGCTCTCTCATGCCATGCTTTAAATGCCTGCATTTGCTGTTGATTGGGAACATCAGGAAGAACTGGTTCTTCTTCATTTCCTGCAACAAATTCCCAATATCCTTTTCCCATAAGGAAATTCGTCATTCTAAACTTCCATGCTTGGAAGTTGTTATTGTCAAGCTTTTCAGTTACAATCTGTGAAAGAGAATTAGACGCCATTACAGAACACTGCAAAAAATTCTGCCACTGCAAAAAAAAACACAGCTTCACCCTCACAAGGGCAAATCTGCAAAACTGGCGAAAGTGGTATTTGACCACACAGTCACTTCCTAGTGACGATTTTGCATAAACAGAAAACAAGGATGATTCTGTAACACCCAATGTCTCTGCGCACATGTAAACGATGCAATTTCTACAGTAACTTTTCACCGACTTGTAGAACAGTGGTCGCACAGCATAAAACTGGGCCTTTTCCTAAGTGCGTGCAGAAAACTTCCGCCTCCAAAATAGGCCTCGAAATGCCCTTAAATTAAAAAAATAGAGCAACCATGGGCTAAAGCTTTCTCCCACAGCATATACTGCTCTCTTGCTACACCGCGAAGGGCGTCTCAATTTGAGACAATGCACTCTTGCACTTTCCGGCTGTGCTACCTGCAGAGACTTGCTCCCAGAACAGAAAAATGAAAGCAACACTTGTCCTCTTACCAGAACACCGCGAACTTAGCTTGCTTTCTTGAGCTCCTTACCATGAACAAGGCTCTGATACCATGTCAAGATTGTGGGAGAGAAGAAAGGAGTCTCACTTGTAGCTTTCTTGCTTGCACAATGGGGGAATACACACAAGGGTGGAGGCTGAAAACAGTTTTCCTCTTCTTAGTTGTGTAAGCCAAAAAGAACTCTCGTACATAGAAATAGAAGAACCCTATATATGGGTCTCAAACCAAACTGAACTAACTAAGGTGGCATACTAATTAAGCCACGAACTAGAGTAGATAAGGATAGCTGTCATCTAGCTATTATTCATGGGCGGTGTACCAACCGCATCTTCACAACTGACAAGTCGGTGACATAAATGCACAACGGTCACCCTAGCATATCACGAGTGGAGCTCGATATCTCAACAGATTTTAGGGCGGCAAATGGGCCTAAAAATTGGGAAAAAATGTGGAATTTAGCAGAAAAATGTTCAATCACGAAGGCAGTGCCTCGACCTAGGATGATTTTAAGCGTCAAGTGCTTTAAAGGCACCCGCGCGACATTTCCAGATTTTTAGTAAATTTTCCATGTGCCTGTGCGAGTCAAGGGAGCTGTCGGCCAGTCCAGGATGCCGAGATGGACACCCAGAATTTTTCGGAATGCAATTCGGACATCGGATGCAGGAAAGGTCGGAAAAGGGGCCAGAGATGAAGAGGTAGCTAAGGAGGAGGACCAAAGGGGGTGCCTCTTGGGACCCCCCCTCTGTCGACGTGCTGATCGACGCGACGAAAAATGGCGCCCCCCCTCCCCCCCCCCAAATCGAGATGTGATGGCTATGAAGAAGCCATAGCAATGAAGGCAACAGCAAAACACATTGATTCTTCGCTTCAAATTGCCGCCTCTCGTGCATGGAATGTTGGACTATAGAGGGAGAACAGAAATTAGTCTTTCTCTCTTCTCCCTCTCTCTCGTCTAAGGGGTGGTGTACGCGGGAAGAAAAAAGAAGAAGAAGGAATGGCAGATGCTCGTCCGGCGAAGATCGGATTGCTCCATGAATGAAGAGGGGCTGGAGACGGCAATGCGGGGTCATGCTGACTGTTAAATGCATGCTGGAAATCAGTCCCGTAATCAAGACCAAGAAATCGAGACCTGAAAATAAGCGGTAATGCTATTTTTACAAAGAAAAATGATCTTTTTATGCTATTTGGTTTATGAAACCTTGTTCATATGGGATGAAATTTCATTATGATATTGTTTGCCATGAGTTTCAACTATTTGCAACCTGAAAATCAGAAAATATAAGGCTACATGGTCGGAATTAATGTTAAAATACATAAAAAACACGTGTTTTAAGGGTAAAATTGGGATTTTTTACTATATAAATGAGAAATATGATATGTCACACCAACTAAATCTGAGTTTTTGCCATCAATGAACCTAAGGGACACATCCCACAATCAACTTTCATTTGCAGTTATTATTTATTAAAGAAAAATAGGGAAAAATCCCCAAAAATGAAAAAAATGGGTTTAAAAATAGGGAAAAATAGAAAACGGGCTGAGGAAAATTAGGAAAATTTATATCTATGTTTGCGAAATTTATAATGATGGTAAAGCATGAGGTTGGCCTCGGTTTGTCCCTGTTTTTATGTTTTGTGTGTATTTATCATTCTTTTAAAAGGGAAAAATGCATAGAAACCCTATCTAACCAATCAATGATACAAAATACTAAGAGTTGGATGAAGAGGGCCTGAAACGATGAAAGATAAAGAAAATATTTTATTTATGCATTGCACTTGGCATATAGGAAACGGTTTAAATAAAGAGGATGGTAGTAAGAGCATATGGCTCGGTGCCTCCTTTCAATGCAGCACGCGCTAGTAAAATTCATGGAAAGAATGCTTTAAGCACCATTCACGATACTGATTTTCTTTTGTTTGTGCACTAAACCATTCACATTAGGCACTATGCATGGTTCATGGTATCAAAGGAAAATCTCCTGGACTACATAGCAATTGTTTTCTTAGGACTTTGACTTACGATTGAGAGTGTGAGGTTATCCCTTGCCGTAGGGTAGAGGGTCGGTTTCCTAAGGGATTGTTAAGTGAGGAAGCATGGTATATCTCTTAGAAATACGAGAAATATAAAAGAGAGGAGTTTGTGCTTGTTTGTGTTATATGTTTAGCAGCGCATCAAAGGGCCAATCCCTGCGATGTAGGAGAGCTGCAGTGGGGCTCTGACTATTAGTCGTCGGTGGAGTGCCTCTATATGTGTAAGGGTTATCCCTTTGAGGAGTTTTAGGAAAACGTTGGGCTATAAACTATAAACGCATGAATTAAGCTTTAGGGCAGCTTGTCCTTTAGCATTAGATTGACGCTCTTGGTTCGCGAGGCTGTGAGGGTGTTTGTGGGTCATGAGCATGAGGTCCGGCTAGTGCTATAGCCAGTGCCATCCCATTTCAGGTACCATCAGTGGTGCGTCTACCGGGAGTCGCTTATAAGTGGTGGTTTTTGGATCTAGGGTTTCTAGGGACCAAAAGAAAGTTGATTTATGTCCTGTGACAAGGACCATCAAGCCAAAATCCAAAAAGCAGAGCATGCTGAGAGGACTAGACGGCGGTTAGAGATTGTAAGTCGTTATTCTCCTCAAAGGAGTAGCCCGGTACGTATAAGAGGCAGTGGTCTGAGTCACCCAACTGCTCCACATAGTCTTTTAGGTGTAGGGGGAAGCGTAAGTTCTTCCTCTTCTCGACCAAGTCTACCCACTTCAAGTGGGGGTGTGATTCCACCCGTTCAAGCTCCTATTGTTAATCCCATTGTCACCATGGCACAACCCATTGCAATTCCTGTAGGGATGCCGGATTTACCAACCTTAGGAGTTTCCTTGTAGATTTTTAATGGGTTAGCGGAAGAGGATGCAGAATTTTACATTTGTGATTTCCAAAGATTGATGTTCAATTATCGCATCCAAGATGAGGGACATCTCATGATGTTCTTTAATATGACGTTAAAAGGAAGGGCTGCAGTATGGTATCACAGCATAGAGTCTGGGACCATACCCACAATTGATCAATTTTATGCAGTTTTTCGAGGAGAATATGCCCCTGAAAGAGGTGGCCAATATTGGTTGCGTGTCTTGAATGTAACACGCCAAGACCCTCATGAGAATGTGAAAGCATATGCCAAGAAGCTTAAGGAAGTATTTTGTAAGTTACAAACTTGCATTCTTATTCCGCCAGCTGCCCAATTGCAATAATTTTTGCATGGGTTGGATTTTAATATTCAAGTACAATTGAGCAGTGTGACCTTGGCAGATATAGACACCGCTATTACACGGGCAGAGGGAGTAGAAGCACGATTATAAACAGCCTACTCCTCTCGAATGAATGTTAATGCGGGTTTAGTACTTGGAGGCAATCCATCATTGACGAATGGAAGTCAAGGGATGCCTATGACTAACCCTAATGGGAGAGGGGGTGTGGTTCAGAATGTACCTTTCCTGCCAGCTCCTCCCAGTGTGACTATGCCTATGGCAAGTCAGTTGGCTCCACCAAATGATGGAGGCCAAGTTTTGAATTCTAATGTTGTTCATGTGGGTCAAAAATCAATGCCAAATTAGATTGTTGGGCCAATGGAACGACGGGTCGACGATCGAGGCTATGAGTCGAGTGTGTCTAATGTCCTTGGCAAAGTTAAGGATATGATGAAGCATTATATTGACATGATTTCTGAACAATATCGACAAATAGCTGTCGATGTTAATTTCTTGAAGAAGCAGCAGAATTTGATAGGGAGTCGATGCCCCAAAGAGGGTGGACCCTCAAGATTCAGCTGTAAGTGGTGTGGCGGACAACATTTCCCTAGAAATTGCCCAAATGTTAAATGTGATATTTGTGGGAAGTCAGGCCATTTACCCGCTACCTGTTGGAGTAAGATTAGTTTCCTCCAACAAGGAAGTAAACAGCCAGGTCCCGTGAATCATAGAGCGCAAGGAAATAACTTGCAGCAGAATGATGCACCAAGACAAATATTGCAGAGGGGAAAGACCACTGTAGAAGAGTTGCCACAAGGCAACGGAGTCAGCCTTATTAAGGCTGTGTGAGTCAATGATGTCGAAATCTCTAACTTAAGAGCCGTGAAAAGAGGCCAAAAGGCTAAAGAGGTTGACAAAGATAATGCAAAACCGGTCGAGGGAAACCCTAAACAAGGGGATAAGGGGACGCAAGTCCAGAGTCCTAGAATGGAAGGTGGACCTCTAAGGCCGGTTGACAAGAAAGTAGACCCTAAGAAAGATGAAGAAGTGCCAAGAAAGAAGGTAAGAGCCAAGAAAGAAGTACCCAAACCGGTCCAAAGACCAAAAGAGAGGATGGTTTGGCGGGAAAAGAGAGCTTTGGCTACTTATCATGACTTTGATTTAGCAAGGTCTCTTTGTGAAGTTAAACCAGACGTCAACCTTCTACAGTTGATCAAATTATCTCCAGGAGTACGTAAGGAATTTAAGAAGATACTACATATTGGGTATATTGTAGAACCTTTGGGCATAGCACGAGTAGGGGAAGATTGGTTTGATCATGTTGAAAAGAACTGCCCTAGGGTTCTAGCTTATGTGGATGGAATATTGGTGGAACATGCCATTGTCAACACTGGATCCTCCATCAATATCATGAGTTCAAAGTTGATGGAGAGGTTGGGTCTAGGTATCCAAAAAGACAGCTCCACCCTTCTTAGAATGGCTGATGATAGTCTAAGGCAACCAGAAGGTTGTGTTACTAAAGTCCATGTTACGATGGCAAGTGTGGAATGCTTCTTGGACTTTAGGGTGATAAGATTTGCAGGACGTCCTAGCTATCGAGTCTTGCTAGGGAGGCCTTGGATCTTACGAGCAGACTGTCAAATCGATATACCCGCTGGTCGAGTGGTTCTAGGTAGAGGTGCTAATTGAGTAGTAGTCGATGCTTATCCTGAGTCTCCTTAGAGTGAGAGAGTTCCTTTATCTTCTACTGAATTAGAAACAACAGACGATCCATCTTGTAGTGAGATATCATCCTCCAGTGATGAATCTAAAGAGGGGTCCACTACAAAGGATATCTATTAGATAACTCTAAATGAGCCAATAGAGCCGCAAGATAGGATAAGAGATGCAAATGTGATTGAGTTGGACATTGGCACGCCGAATGATTCGCGGCCAATTAAATTAGGTTCAATGCTCAGTTCAGCAGAAAGGGAGGACTATGTGTCCTTGATTCAAGAATTCTGCGATATCTTTGCTTGGAGTTATGATGAGCTGAGAGGCATTCCTCCCAGCCTGGCTATTCATACTACTCCTGTAAAAGATGGCAGTCGTCCTGTGCATCAGAAGGTAAGGCGTATGCCTTTTGAACTGAGGGACAGGCTATTTGAGGAGTTACAAAAGTTAAGGAAAGCTGGGTTAATCTTCCCTGTTCAGCACACAGAATGGTGTTCACTAGTTGTTATAAAGGAGAAGAAAAACAACCAGATCCGACTATGTGTGGATTTTAGAGAGCTGAATAAGCAGACGGTTAAGGATTACTACCCATTGCCATTTATTGACCAGATTTTGGATCAATTAGCGGGTAGGGATATATATTCGTTTATGGATTGCTTTGCAGGATACAACCAGATGGCAATTGCAGAAGAGGACAAGTTGAAAGCAACTTTTATTACTGTCTTTGGTACTTTTGCGTATCATGTGATGGCCTTTGGTTTATGCAATGCACCTGGATCATGGCAACGAGCAGCAGACAAGACCTTTGGTGACATCTCCCCCGATGAGTTGAAAGTATTTATTGATGACCTCAGGGCAGCCACTGTAAGGGAAAGGATGTTGATTATTTTAAGAAAGTGCTTTGAGCACTGTAGACAATTTTGTATTGCTCTTAACCCACGGAAGTGTGTCTTTGGAGTGCCTTATGGGCTATTGCTAGGCCATGTGGTCAGCTTAGTGGGAATAGCAACTGACCCTGAAAAGATCAAGGTCATAGTTGCTTTTACTATGTTTAAAATTGATACAACTTCCATTCCATCTTGGTATGCTGCTATTACGCATTATCTATCAACAGGAGAGACTGGAGCTGGTTTATCAATGTCAGAAAAGAGGAAAATCAAACAACAGGCTTTGAAGTTTTCCTTGATCGCAAGAACACTATATCGGCAGGGTGTTGATGATATCTACCGCCGATGTGTGATGCCTGATGAGGTTGCTTTCATCTTGGAGGAGTGTCATGACTCTGCATGTGGAGGGCACTTTGCGGGACGGTTGACGGTGCAGAAAGCTTTACGAGCTGGATATTGGTGGCCGTCCATCTTCCAAGATTATTTTGAGTATGTTAAGAGATGTGATACTTGTCAAAGGCATGATAGTAGAGAGAATAGGAAACGCCCACTCACGCGTATCATGGCTATCCTTCCATTTGAGAAGTGGGGCATTGATTTTGTGGGTCCTATCACCCCGTCGTCTACTACTCAGAAGAGATACGTTATAGTAGCAACTGATTATTTTACAAAATGGTCAAAAGTACGGGTGACGAGGCAAGACAATACAAAAGAGACTGCAAGTTTTTTTAAGAGCAGATTATTTGCCGTTTTGGTCCACCGAAAGAATTAGTGTCGGACCGTGGAACCCATTTTTTGAATAAAGTGATCAAAAGCTTGACTGAAGCTTGGCAAATCAAGCATAATAAAACAACTCCTTATAATCTGCAAATGGGCAAGTTGAAAGTACTAATAAGCAGCTTGTGGGGATCTTGTCTAAAATAGTCTCTGAGAAGAAACGAGACTGGGACAGGAAGTTGCATGTGGCAGTATGGGTGTACAATACCACGTTCAAGCAAGCTACCAGCCATACTCCATTTAAATTAGTTTATGGGGAAGAGTGTGTGTTACCCCTTGAAATCGAGTTGCCAACCATACAGTTTACAATTAACCACTCTTTGGGAGACGAGGATTCCCTTTTTGAACATTTCACGACCATAGCCCATTTGGATGAGCTGAAGTTGCAGAGCTTATTATACCAGGAGGTAGCTAAACATCGGATGAAGTAGTTGCATGACCTTACAGCGAAGAAGTATACCTTTAAAAAAGGGCAATTAGTTCTGTATTATGATGCCCGTAGGGAGTTGTTTCCAGGGAAGCTGGAACCTAAATGGGATGGCCCCTACAAGATTGTGAGGCTAGGGAAAAATAGGTCTACGGCCCTATTAGCTGATCTACAAGGAGTAGAGTTTAAAAATAAGGTTAATCTTAATAAGATTAAACCTTATTATTTCTAAGTATGCTAATATAGACAATGCATTGCAGGTCTGTGCTGGGGATGATTTGAGACCTGCAAAAGAGCTTAAAGTTGGTTGATGGGGCAGTTAATTCTTTATTTGGAGCACCCATATCTGGAGCAGAGATACCATCAGGGGAAACTTATTTGGTGGAGCAAAGGATACAAAGTGATTGAGCAAGACGACGGAACCTTTGTGTGGGAGATCAAAGTCTTCTGCCATCACTGCTTACGACTGTTGACAAGTATCCCTGTTGAGTTTAATGAAGAAGGTGGGATGGAGTCGTCAGTTCATTCTCTACACATGCTAAATTTTGACTATCATAATTACGAGTAGAGGAGTTCGTGATGGCAGGCTGTGTAAACCCATTGTGGACATACACATTATATTTTGATGTAGCGTCCAGGGGCCCTAATAAGAAAGGGAGTGTTGGAGTGGTAATCCGAGATCCCCGACATAGAGTTACAATGAAGTTAGCTGCTTATCTCGGGGTAGGATTCACTAACAATATGGCAGAGTATAAAGCCTTGATTATGGGACTGCATATTGCCAAACAAGGTGGTATTCAGCGGTTTTTAGTAAAAGGGGATTCCTAGTTGATCCTAAATCAGCTAGATGGGACGTACACAGTGCGGAATCCCATTCTTTGTATGTATCATCGAACTGCTATGACCCTACTTGAGGAGTTTGAGAGAGTGTCTTTTCAGCTGATTCCACGTTACTGGAATCAGTTTGCGGATTCTTTGGCAAATCTTGCTTATGAAGAATACATTTTCTTTAATTTTGGTCCTAGTTTGGATATTGTGATCAATGATTGGTGCGCAGATCGGTCGCAGATAGCTCAGGTGGTGAATCCCTGAAGGTCCCCAAGAACAATGAACTCTACCTTTTTGCACAAAAAACCATGTAAAAGCATGCACGACAAGAGGCAAGAGACAAATTGGGTTCAATCTCCCCCATGCCTTGTGTGAGCGCTTCACAAACCATGTATTTTATGTATATTTCAATCTTCATGCTCAATAATAGCCCAATTTACAAAAATATGACAAGCTTTTAGCTTTTGAGTTTGCTTTCTACAAAAATAGGAAAATAAAGCTAATGGACGGTGCCCATAGAGTCTGGCATGCCCAATCTCAATGTCCAAATAGAAATAACATATCCGTGCCCATAGGCGCATACAAAATAATAATCAATAATCAATGTCTCAATAGACATAACAAAATATAGGCGTGGCGCCTATCAAAATATAGTCCAAAGGTCGAATACCCGCTAGACTCCAATGCTTTCCTTCGCCACTGCTGCTATCTCTACACATCAACTGAAGCATTCACAATCGTTAGTAAAATAAAACAATTAAACCGACAAAAGTGAATACCTAGCAGTCTTCAGCTACATAAATAAATCAACTGGTTAGAAATAAATCCTAACCTTAATTTATTACGAGTGCGCACTCTAAACTCATAAATGTTTATTAATTTAATATGCATTTTGCGGAATCACCCGCTATGGAATCACCCACGTACACACTAAATTAATGAAACGCCCGAAAAGGACAGGCGTCCCCATCAACTTCTCGCACAAAGAATCCTCTTTGTGTATGAGCCCCGGTCATCTAAGTTTACGGAATCCACCGTAAATCCTCACGGAATCCACCGTGCCCAGGACAGGCGTCCCCATCAACTTCTCGCACAAAGAATCCTCTTTGTGTATGAGCCCCGGTCATCTAAGTTTACGGAATCCACCGTAAATCCTCACGGAATCCACCGTGGCAGACGCCTGTCCTTTTCGGGCGTTTCATTAATTTAGTGTGTACGTGGGTGATTCCATAGCGGGTGATTCCGCAAAATGCATATTAAATTAATAAACATTTATGAGTTTAGAGTGCGCACTCGTAATAAATTAAGGTTAGGATTTATTTCTAACCAGTTGATTTATTTATGTAGCTGAAGACTGCTAGGTATTCACTTTTGTCGGTTTAATTGTTTTATTTTACTAACGATTGTGAATGCTTCAGTTGATGTGTAGAGATAGCAGCAGTGGCGAAGGAAAGCATTGGAGTCTAGCGGGTATTCGACCTTTGGACTATATTTTGATAGGCGCCACGCCTATATTTTGTTATGTCTATTGAGACATTGATTATTGATTATTATTTTGTATGCGTCTATGGGCACGGATATGTTATTTCTATTTGGACATTGAGATTGGGCGTGCCAGACTCTATGGGCACCATCCATTAGCTTTATTTTCCTATTTTTGTAGAAAGCAAACTCAAAAGCTAAAAGCTTGTCATATTTTTGTAAATTGGGCTATTATTGAGCATGAAGATTGAAATATACATAAAATACATGGTTTGTGAAGCGCTCACACAAGGCATGGGGGAGATTGAACCCAATTTGTCTCTTGCCTCTTGTCGTGCATGCTTTTACATGGTTTTTTGTGCAAAAAGGTAGAGTTCATTGTTCTTGGGGACCTTCAAGGATTCACCACGTGAGCTATTTGCGACCGATCTGCACACCAGATTTTCTTTTAGTAATTGAAAAACTAATGATAAATGCTCATAATGCTCTTTTACTTTGACTGAACACCAAAATATCATCAAAGAAAACAATCACACAATATTGATATTTCAGAAAGATACGGTTCATCATTCTACTGAAAGTAGCAGGTGCATTAGTTAATCCGAATGGCATGACTAAGAATTCGTAATGGCCAAACTGTGTTCTGAATGCAATCTTAAATATGTCGGATCTATCTAACCTCACCTCATGATATCCAGACTTAAGGTCAATTTTACTAAATATAGAAGATCCTTGCAGTTTGTCCATAAGGTCATCAACTCTAGGTATAGGATACCTATTCTTTATAGTGATCTTATTTAATGCTCGGTAGTCAATACACATACGATAGGTATTATTCTTTTTCTTGACTAAGAGTACAGGTGCACCGAATGGAGAACTGCTAGGTCGAATTAAGCCTCTATTTAGTAATTCTTCAACTTGACTCTGGATTTCTTTTTGCTCTATTTGATTGTGCCTATATGGTGCTTTGCAAGGTGGTTGTGTGCCAGGTATTAGATCAATCTTATGGTCTTCTGGATGTGAAGGTGGTAAACCTGGTGGTAGGTCTTTTGCAAAACAGTCCTTAAAATATGCAAGAAATTCCTTATGCCTAGGATGCATATGATTTTCCTTTGCGTGCAATTCATTCACCCAAATGAGATATGATTTAGTATTCTTGTGTAGTGCACGTTTTGCTTGAGTATGCGAAAGCAGTGGAAAAATATGAGATGCATGCATACCATATAATGTAATAGATTTTCCTTGAAAATTAATATTCATTGTGTGCGTGGAATAATCTATATTTGGATTATGCTGGTGTCTCCATGGCATTCCTAAAATAATGTCGCTTGACTGTAATGGGACAACTAAGAAATTTCTTCTTTCAATGTATGCACCAATTTGAATTTCTAAATCTTGTACTTCTTGCGTGCCATTGTACCTAGTGCCTAAAAATGCAGCTTTTATGCGATAATGCGTAGGTACAGTATGCAATTTTAATTCCTTTACCAATTTTGCTGAAATAAAGTCATGGGTACTACCATCATCATGCAAGATAGTTCTTTCCTTTCCATGCACCATACATTTCATAGTTAATAATGAATGTGGAGTAGGCATACCTGGTAAAGTGTCGGAAGTAATAGTAGGATCATCCTCATCTTCAGTGAAATCCGGCATATCCTCATGCTCGTCTTCGTCCATGGCTCCAAGGTAGTTGATATGTGCTGGTGGCTTCTTTGAATGACAATTTGCTGCGAGATGCCCTGGCTGGTGACACTTGTAGCATACTATTGGCTTGGCTTTGGTTACATTATTTGCAATGGCTGGAAGTCTGGGTGCATTTGGATTTGCTTGTGGAATAGGCTTTGGATTTGGATTGACAGTGGATGGTAATGCAGGTGATTTAGGCCAATTCTTGCGGAAAGATGGTGATGAGAAACGACCTGGATTAAACCTTCTAAAATTGGAATTGAATTGTTTAGATCCATAATTACTGTTGGCTTGGAATTGCTGTGGTCGTCTGTCTCTTCCGCGTAACTTATCTTCAGTGTCGTGAGCTAAGGAGATGGCGTCTTCAAGAGTAGCAGGCTTGAACATGTTCACTTCAGCGTAGTAATGTCTAAGAAGTCCAGACATATACTTCCGCTTATGTGTCGTCTCTGGTACGTCTTCAAGCATGCGTAGCTGTAGGAGTGCATTCCAAAAACGCTCTGTATACTGTGGAATAGGCTCACGATCTCGCTGTTGAAGTAAATCCCATTGCTTGATAGCCTTCTCATGAAATTGCAGTGGAAGGAAATTCTGCATGAACTTCTTCTTGAAATCTTCCCATGTAGCAGGACATTCTATGCTCTTGCGGACTACAGTCCACCAAAGTGATGCTCTGTCTATCAGATGATTAGTAACACACTTGATTTTATCTTTTTCGGGATAAGTTTCCTCATGGAAATAGTCATCAAACTGGCTAATGAATGATAAAACAGTCTTTCCTTCTCGTATGCCATTGAAAGTGTGAAACTTGAAACTTCGTTTACTTATCTTGGATTCCTTGCGAATGGTTTGTGCTTCAAGAGTGGCGTCGATGGTACAGTGAATCAAATCTTTAGCTTGAGGTTCTTCTTTATCGGTGGACACTCTTTGAAGTTTTGTCAATTGCACTTGCAATGCTTGCCTAGCCCTTCGCTCTTCTTCCAATTGCAACATGATTAGATCCAGCTTTTGTTCCATGGTAGGCTCAGGTAAGTCGTCTTCAGTCATAGGATCATCCATATGTGGGGTAGTCATCCTGTAAAACTCAACAAACCTTTCTCACTCAAAAGCAGGTTAGCGGGATGAGCGTAGCTCAAATTCGGGGTTACAAGGCTATGTATTTTTGGGTATTTCTTTGTATATTTTCAGAAAATCTGCAATATTTCTGTTCCCGTTGGCTGAAAGTACTTCAACGAACTTGTAGTTAGGTAGAATAGCTTGCTGCGAACAACTTTCCAGTTCAGAGTTTTTGCATACGAACAAGTCTTCTAGGAGTTTTGAGCACTAGTCAGTTCTGATTTAGTCTGACTTGCAGAGTTGCAGACTTAGCAGACTTGCAGAGTTGTTGACTTGCTGAACTTAGGCCAACTTGCAGAACTTGCAGAACTTGATTTCAATTGACTTGCTGAACTTGACTTCAGAAGTGCGGGACTTGGAGTTACTGAACTTGTCTGCCCTGTGTGACTTGATGAAAGTTAAGTGACTTAGCTTAAGTAATTAAGCTTAAGCTTAATAAGCTTAATGACTTAGGCTTATTAAGGAGGGAGAATCGTCAGGAAATGGCGCAATTCGTGGAGGACAAGAGTATACGTTTGCTGACGTCGTGAAGATTTCGGGCATCCTCAGTTACTTCGTTGACGAATTTTGTGAAACTTCTTCACTTCCTTAAGCCTTTAAGCTTGTAGACTAAGATTTTTGAAGAAAAAGATATGAGCTTCTTACTGTTTATCCACGACTTGTTTATGGAGATGAGGGAGTGGTCCTCCGCCTATAGAGCCTGGTCCTTCGCGATCTGACAGTAGAAACAGGGGTTCTTGATCGCCAGAGATCTGCCTGTATCGACGGTTCGCGATGAGATTGACTGTAGAGCCCGTTTGTTCCTGGAGCTCCGCCTTCGCTCGAGATTGGTAGCGATTGGAAGCTCTTGATCTCTGCTCCACTCTGATACCGCTGGTGCGCAGATCGATCGCAGATAGCTCATGTGGTGAATCCCTGAAGGTCCCCAAGAACAATGAACTCTACCTTTTTGCACAAAAAACCATGTAAAAGCATGCACGACAAGAGGCAAGAGACAAATTGGGTTCAATCTCCCCCATGCCTTGTGTGAGCGCTTCACAAACCATGTATTTTATGTATATTTCAATCTTCATGCTCAATAATAGCCCAATTTACAAAAATATGACAAGCTTTTAGCTTTTGAGTTTGCTTTCTACAAAAATAGGAAAATAAAGCTAATGGACGGTGCCCATAGAGTCTGGCACGCCCAATCTCAATGTCCAAATAGAAATAACATATCCGTGCCCATAGGCGCATACAAAATAATAATCAATAATCAATGTCTCAATAGACATAACAAAATATAGGCGTGGCGCCTATCAAAATATAGTCCAAAGGTCGAATACCCGCTAGACTCCAATGCTTTCCTTCGCCACTGCTGCTATCTCTACACATCAACTGAAGCATTCACAATCGTTAGTAAAATAAAACAATTAAATCGACAAAAGTGAATACCTAGCAGTCTTCAGCTACATAAATAAATCAACTGGTTAGAAATAAATCCTAACCTTAATTTATTACGAGTGCGCACTCTAAACTCATAAATGTTTATTAATTTAATATGCATTTTGCGGAATCACCCGCTATGGAATCACCCACGTACACACTAAATTAATGAAACGCCCGAAAAGGACAGGCGTCCCCATCAACTTCTCGCACAAAGAATCCTCTTTGTGTATGAGCCCCGGTCATCTAAGTTTACGGAATCCACCGTAAATCCTCACGGAATCCACCGTGGCACGGAATCCACCGTGGAATATGCCTCCTGGCATCAATGATGAAACAGGACCCATTCGCTTGTGGGGAATGTTATCAGAGCATGCTATATATGGTAGACAATGGTTGATATGGGTGATGCAAAGAGTAGCCGAGACCAATCTATCGTAGGTTGATCAGACAACATGTTATGCGTACGCCTCTTGCTATATATGCAGGAGGGATGGGTCATAACCTTATGCATTTAGTTTAGGGCTGCGAGCCTGTTCTTCCTCCTTGGAAAGGAGCTTATTATTGTATATCTGTATTATTTCAGGGAAGGATGTGTAGGTGCTATTTTGTTTTATCTCATTAGGCCAAGAGGGCCAATTTTGTGAGGTTTTGAATGTTTTATTTCATTAGGCCAAGAGGGACGATTAAGTTTTGTAGTGAAGTGCCCTATTTCATTAGGCCAAGAGGGCAAGTTGACTGTTTAGTGCAGGTACGGTTAATGGTTTTTGTTTTAGTTTTGTGTTAGACAGGTTCGGAAGAAGAGCTTGGAAGGAGCCTTTGTTGCACGAAAGATTCTTGTGGCCCTATCCAGGTGATATCCCTCCTTTATGAGTACTGTGTTTTATGTTATATGTGTCTGTGTACTTGTAGGGGTTTTTCGTTTCTTGTTGGGGACCGGCAACCAAGGCATGAAGTCCCAGGGTTAGGTTCAGTATGTTTGAGGGAGGCATGAAACCTTGTCTATATGGGATGAAAGTTCATTATGATATTGTTTTCCATGAGTTTCAACTATTTGCAACCTGAAAATCAGAAAATATAAGGCTACATGGCCAGAATTAATGTTAAAATACATGGAAAACACGTGTTTTAAGAGTAAAATTGGGATTTTTTGCTATATAAATGAGAAATATGATATGTCACACCAACTAAATCTGAGTTTTTGCTATCAATGAACCTAAGGGCCACAACCCACAATCAACTTTCATTTTCAGTCATTATTTATTAAAGAAAAATAGGGAAAAATACCCAAAAATGGAAAAAATGGGTTTAAAAATAGGGAAAAATAGAAAACGGACTGAAGAAAATTAGGGAAAATTATATCTATGTATGTGCAATGTATAACGATGACAAAGCATGAGGTTGGCCTTGGTTTGTCCCCGTTTCTATGTTTTGTGTGTATTTATCGTTCTTTTAAAAGGGAGAAATGCATAGAAACCCTATCTAACCAATCAATGATACAAAATACTAAGAGTTGGATGAAGAGGGGCTGAAAAGCTGAAAGATAAAGAAAAGATTTAATTTATGCATTGCACTTGTCATATAGAAAACAATTTAAATAAAGAGGATGGTAGCATGAGCATATGGCTCGGTGCCTCCTTTCAACGCAGCACACGCTAGTAAAATTCATGAAAAGAATGCTTTATGCACCATTCACGATACTGATTTTCTTTTGTTTGTGCACTAAACCATTCACATTAGGCACTATGCATGGTTCATGGTATCAAAGGAAAATCTCCTGGACTGCATAGCAATTGTTTTCCTAGGACTTTGACCCACGATTGAGAGTGTGAGGTTATCCTTAGGATAGAGGGTCGGTTTCCTAAGGGACTGTTAAGTGAGGAAGCATGGTATATCTCTTAGAAATACGAGAAATATAAAAGAGAGGAGTTTGTGCTCGTTTGTGTTATATGTTTAGCAGTGCATCAAAGGGCCAATCCCTGCGATGTAGGAGAACTACAGTGGGGCTCCGACTATTAGTCGGTGGAGTGCCTCTATATGTGTGTGATCGTGGCATTGCCAATGTGTAAGGGTTCTCCCTTTGAGGAGTTTTAGGGAAACGTTGGACTATAAACTATAAACGCATGAATTAAGCTTTAGGGCAGCTTGTCCTTTAGCATTAGATTGACGCTCTTAGTCCGTGAGGCCGTGAGGGTGTTTGTGTGTCATGAGCATGAGGTCCGGCTAGTGCTATAGCCAGTACCGGCCCATTTTAGGTCCCATCACTCTCTAGCCTTCCTTGCTCTTCCATTTCCGTCCACAACTGGAATACGAGGGCGACCTCCTGTTCTTCTCGTTGTTCTCTTGGTGCATGTTCTTCTTCTTGCAAGCTTCCCTATAGTTCTGCATACATAGCTTCCACCCATGCCATTCGCTACTGGAGCGCTTAGCATATTGCTGGATGAGCCACTTGTGGCCCCATTGCTCCGCCACCAAGTCTTGGGCTTCATCCTCTAGTATTTGTCTTAGGCGATCTTCAGTTCCTTGAGCTTTCTTTTCTTGGGCATTGAGTTGCTCTTTCAAGCTCTGAATTTCTTTCTGATGCTCAGAGGCTTGCCATGTTATCTCTAGTCGTAGGGCTACTACAACCTCTCTTTCGCCCTCCATCTCCACAGCAGCGGCCTTCTTCTCTTCCTTGGCCTTCTCCAGTTGGGGCTAGGAGTTAAGCCACATAGGCGTCATAGTCTGCAGTCGAGTGCATCGTTGGTAGTGTTGTGGTGGACGCTTCCAGCTTTTGTTACTTTGGGTCCTCCTTGGACTCGGCGTCCGCCGCAAACAACCTTTTGACTCTTGTCACCCTGGCGCCATCTCTCATACTTTTGTGGTCGGGAACTGCATCATGGACATGAGCTGAGTGGTGTCCATGGCAAACACTGGCTCCGGTGTGGTGGAGGAGGTGGTGGCGGTTTAATATGTGAGAGTCAAAGAGAGGGGGTGAAATGGGGCCTTGCCCTTTCCTACAACAATTGGGGCTACTTCAGCACTACCCGGGCTCAAGGTGGCCATTTCTCTAGAACCGTAGGCCTCCTCTATAGACCTGTGCATGGCCTTCACCATGTCTTCATCTTCATTTCTTTTTAGCTCTTCTGCCTCTCTCTTGGATCTTCTCTTTCTCTTATCTTCAGTCCTCTTGGACTATTTTTGGGCCTTCCTCAACTCAGTCCATTCCTCCCTTGTCATAGTTTCTTTTGTCTCCTTCTTCAGCTTTGATGGGGTTCCCTTCGCTTATGCCTTAGGCTCTCCTTGGCTGGAATGCATCTCCTACTCCTCCTTATCACTTATAATCCTTTTGCTTGATTGCATTTGTCCATGGTGAGGCAGTCGGTCAGTGGTTTCCCCTACTCCCTCTCCACCTTCCTATGTGTCCTTCAAGGCCTCTTGAATGATGGCCGTTAGGATCCCACCAAACCTAATGGTGGATAATTTGGAGGACTTCTTTTGAACCAATCTTGTTGTGGAGGTCGGCGATTCTCCTCCTACTATCATTCTACCAGTTGTCAAAGCTTTTGCTAAGCTCTCAATAGTTTTGCCTACGAAGGCGTTCCAATCTATTTTGTCTGGCGATCTTGCTGCAATGCTCTTCAACAACAGCACCCCAATTCTGTTCATAAGGGCATTGTACCTTTGGCTAGAGAAGAGAGTATGGATCATCTTTGCCTACAGCGTGATCTTAGGATTTGGAATATCTGCTAAACTTACCCCATCCACAATGTGTACAACAACCTTGTTCACCCCTAGCATGCTGTACACGTCCCTTTTTGGGCATCACTGGTGTTAGAAATCAAGCTCACCGTCAGTGTGTCTTCATCTATGACCGACATCTATGACAGCTAGTGTGTACAGCTGTCTACATGTGACTACATTAAATAAGTCGGGTTAGTAGTCAGTCAGTGACCTGACTAGAGTTAGTCAGTCTAGTCTACATTTACACTAGGTCACTTATCTTGTAGTGTGTGTGTGTTTTTCAGTTAAGTGTGTGGAAATGAAGGAACGAGCTTGAGAGCCTGAAGGCTCATGGATATGGAGTCTTTCCCTTTCTCCATGAGGAAGTCAAACTTGGTTTGAATACAGGTTCTAGTGCATCTCAGAGTAGAGACATTGTGTTGTACTCTAGCCAGCGTGGCAGAGGATCTAGAGGTCGTGGTTCATTTCGAGGCCGTGGTGACACTCTTAATACTTATGGACAGCAACAACAGTAGAGTAATTGGCATGGTGTAAATACACAAGGCCAGCATGGATCTGGTGGGTTTAGAGGCAGGGGGAGATCACCCCGAGGTAGAGGTGGTGGTTCTGGTTCATGGCAGTCGTCTGATCAGTCCAACAAGGACAAGGACTGCCATTATTGTGGCCGGTATGGGCATATTGCAAAGGATTGTTACAAGAAGCAAGGAGATTTGAAGGCAAAGGGCAGACAACATGGGCACTATGCATCTTCCAGTGGTGCTCATGATGAGTCAATTGATAGACTCTTTGCCATGCAGCATGTGTCCAAGACTACGTCAAGGCAGAACAGAGATGACAGGTGGTACATTGACTGTGGAGCGTCAAACCACATGACCTCGCATGGAGAGTGGTTTGATGAGATGGTTGCAGGTACACATGGTCATGTATGTACCGGGGATGATACCCAACATGACATAAAGCATAAAGGGATTGTTCCATTGATGATGCCTGATGGCAAGAAGAAAGGCCTGCATGATGTCTTACATGTACCGACCATAACAAAGAATTTGTTGTCTGTGGGTCAAATGGCAGAATAGAATCTACAAGTGAGGTTTAACAAGGATGGATGTTTCATTGAGGAGTATGGAAATGGCTGCAAGCTAATTGCCAAGGGCAGAAGGGATGGCAAGTTGTTTACTTTGGAAGCAACCATTCCTGAACTTAAAGCAGCTATGTTTGCTCATGATGAGAGTGCCATCAGAGATGTAGAGATCTGGCACAAGAGAATCGGATATGTCAATGTACAAAAGCTGAAATTTATGCAGCAGAAAGAAGTAGTACTTGGATTACCTAAATTCAAGTATAATGATTTTGGTCATGTATGCCCTACATGTCAGTTTGTGAAGCAGGCACGGTTTCCTTTCATGAGACATGTAAAAAACAGCACTAGGCCCTTACAGTTGGTACACTCTGATGTCTGGGGTCCTTCACATAATGCTTCCTTTGGTGGTGCATGATATTATGTCTCATTTATTAATGATTTCAGTAGGTACACTTGGCTTTATATCTTGAAACATAAGGATGATGTGTTTGATGCATTCAAAGACTTCAAGAAACATTCTGAAAATGAATTGGGCTTTGAGATCAAATGGAGGAGGTGAATATGTCTCAAACTACTTTGACAGGTATCTTGCTAAACATGGGATCAGAAGACAGCTCACATGCAGTTATACACCGTAGCAAAACGGTGTTGTAGAGAGGAAAAACAGGGTTTTGATGGAGTCAGCTAGAGCTATGCTGAATGAAAAATGTTTGCCAAATGGTTATTGGGCTGAAGCAGTGGTGACTACTGTATATGTGCTGAATCGAACCCCTACAGCAGGGATTTATGATGTCACTCCGTATGAACGGCTGTATGGTCATAAACTTGATATTTCACACTTGAAGGTATTTGGCAGCATTGCATATGTGCATATACCGGATGAGAAGAGGAAGAAATTGGATCCTAAGGCAGTGAAAAGTGTGTTTATTGGATATGCATAGGAACGGAAAGCTTATAAGTGTTATGTACCTTCTACGCATGAGACACTCATAAGCAGAGATGTGGTATTTGATGAGTTAGCATCTTGGTATGGGAATCCTGTTGCAGTGCCTACTGATGGCTCACCCAGTATGAGTCATGCTGAAAATACTCCTGCAGAGAGTACTTCCATGACTGGTCAGACAGGTATGTATCATCTACAGTGAGTCCTTGGACAGGTCGATTACGGAGTCGCACTACTGCATCCACTGACACGGATATGTCAGTGAGGGGGAGAACAGATAAGGGAAAAGAAAAGGTTTTTGAAGATGTAACAGGTCCACTCACTGCAGGTTATGATTCATCTAGCAGTGACAGCTTAGATAGTGAATTGGGGATTCCGTTTGTTATGATGCCAGGTGCTAGACAGAGCCGTTATGTGCCGCCTCATGAGAGGCAAGCTCACAGTGAGCCACAGCTCAGGAGATCAGAGAGAGTCAGACGACCTGTTGACAGGTATACTTACACTAGATATTCAACCCGTCATTATGCTTATATGACGAAAGTAACAGGTTTTAGAGAACCAAGTAAGTTTGATGAGGCAGTTTCAGATGAGAATTGGCGTGCTGCTATGGATGAGGAATATTCAGTTTTTGGCTGAAAATTGTACATGGGATTTGGTACAGTTGCCTGAGGGCAAAACACCTATTGGATGCAAGTGGGTGTATAAGGTAAAATGTAAATCAGATGGATCATTGGAAAGATATAAGGCCAGGCTGGTTGCAAAAGGGTATGCGCAATAGTATGTTCTTGATTATGAGGAGACTTTCAGCCCTCTAGCAAAGATGGCTACAGTTAGAACTGTGATTGCTTTGGCAGCAGCTAGAGGCTGGAAACTATGACAGAAGGATGTAAATAATGCATTTCTCAATGGAGAATTACAGGAAGAGGTTTACATGGAACAGCCTGAAGGCTATGTATATCCAGAATTTCCAGCACATGTATGTCGGCTAAAAAAGGCATTATATGGGTTGAAACATGCACCAGAGCATGGAATGCTCGCATTAGCAGTTATTTATAGCAATATGGTTTCCGATTGGGAGATGCTGATCATAGTCTGTTTGCGAAGAAGACAAATAGTGGCTATGTCTTTCTAGTTGTCTATGTTGATGAATTAATCATTACAGGAAATGATGAAAATGGGATTGCAAAAATAAAGACATGTTTACAGGCTGAGTTTAAGGTCAAGGATCTTGGAGAGCTGAAATATTTTTTGGGGATTGAGGTTGTCTCTACACCTCGAGGCATATGGCTGCTACAGAAGCAGTATGCTCATGACATGTTACAGAAATATGGTATGGCTGATTGCAAGCCTATGGATACGCCTTTGGAACAGAATGTCAAGCTGCAGATTGATGTTGGGACAGAGATTGAGAATGTTACTATGTACAGACAGATGGTAGGCAGCTTGATCTATCTCACGATCACTAGACCTGACTTGAGTTATGCTGTGGGGCTGATCAGTCAATTCATGCAGAAGCCTCACAAACCACACCTGGATGCAGTCAGAAGAATTCTGAGATATGTAAAGAGTACCACAGATCATGGGATGTTTTATGCATATGGGAAAACCCTTGACTTGATGGGGTACACTGATGCTGACTGGGCTGGTTGCACATATGACAAGAGGTCAACCAGTGGCTATGCATTTGGATTGGGTAGTAGCATGATCAGTTGGCAGAGTAAGAAACAGCCTACAGTTGCATTGTCCAGTACGGAAGCAGAGTATCGTGGTGCGGCCTTAGCGGCCTGTGAAGCTAAGTGGTTACAGAAGTTACTGAATGACTTGGGAGTACACTTGGACAGCAAAGTCAAGCTGTACTGTGACAATTTGAGAAGTGTTATGTTAGCAAGCAATCCTGTTTATCATGCAAGATCAAAACACATTGAGGTTCACTACCATTTCATCAGGGAAATGGTTTTAGCAAATCAGATTGACTTGGAGCATGTGAAGACTGAAGACCAGGTAGCAGACATCTTTACCAAATCACTTGGTAAAGATAAGTTCATTCACTTTAGACAGCTACTTGGAGTGATGTAGATGATTTGAGTTTTGTTTTTGAGCTTGAGGGGGAAAGTTAGAAATCAAGCTCACCGTCAGTGTGTCTTCATCTATGACCGACATCTATGACAGCTAGTGTGTACAGCTGTCTACATGTGACTACATTAAATAAGTCGGGTTAGTAGTCAGTGACCTGACTAGAGTTAGTCAGTCTAGTCTACATTTACACTAGGTCACTTATCTTGTAGTGTGTGTGTGTTTTTCAGTTAAGTGTGTGGAAATGAAGGAATGAGCTTGAGAGCCTGAAGGCTCATGGATATGGAGTCTTTCCCTTTCTCTCTCTCTACTCTTTGAACAACTGGGTCCTACTAGTTAAGCCTAGGCCTTCTCCACCACCTCAGGGCTCAATTCCACCTCTACTTGGTGGGCTTCTTCCCCTTTTCCGATTGTCACCATGGCACAGTTCCTTTCGGCATTGAAGCTCTTCAAAAACTCTGCGCATTTTTTGTAGTTGACTGCCTACCCAACCTTTTCTACGTACTTCTATAGGTTGCACTGGTCCACGAGTCGCTTTATGGGTGGCTCTTCCATGACGGTGTCCTCTAGGTTCACAGCGTGCTTGGATGTGAACTGGTTGTAGCCCCTCATTTCTACTATTAAGCCATACTTAGCTTGCTCTTCCTCTGTGAATGGATGCTTGCTGCCTTTATCTTGCCCTACCATGGTTCACCATTAGTATTCCTAAAACATTTTCTTGCTGGAAAATAAATAGAAATTGATCGTGCTTTTATGGAAATAAGAGCATGCTTAAAGCAACAAAAAGAATTTTCTTTTGAGAAGTTCTATTCATTTCCAAGATCTTATGACACTTTTCCTTGATTTCACCTTTCTTCATGCTTACCCCTTCCCCCCTTGGGAATGAGAAGAATCCTTCCTAGCACTGGACATTGGAGAGGCAAGAAATTGAGGCACCATAGGTTGCTATCTACTTTGGCATAAGCCAATCGTAGAAATCAGGGTTGTATTCCAAGTGGGCATGATGATTAAGATTACGAGGACTAACCGCATACTTGGGTAATGTAAGTTAGGATATCGTTTTGAAAATCACCCGAGTTGATGTGACCAGTGCCACATGTAGCTCTTCTTCCCTAAGGATACGATCAATGTAAGGATGGGTCAGGACTTGGTCGTCTAGGTGTTTGGAGCGAGTGGTGGACAAGACCCTAAGCGAGGTTGATACTACGTAAGTTGGGCCATACTCAGTTGTTTTGATGGCACGTCGCTACTCAACATTAGTCATTATTTGGCAACCTCGTTTCTCCCATTGCAGACGTAGGTTAATCCATTTTTGTAAGAACAATGAGTCAGAGTCAGTGAGGCAAGTGAGTTCCTCTAACTCACTGAGTAACATAGGCCTTTGGATCTTGCAATATGAGGTTATTAGTTGTGTAATGAATGCATGCTCCCTTGAGATTTCACCATTATCAATCAACTCCTTTGAGACCTTCGGGGATGTTATGGTCATGAACTCGTATTCTTCCGAAGTGCAGGGTAAGGAATGAACCTTAGAGGCAAGGGTTTCATCAAGCAATCCGAGGTCAATCTTTTGTAGCTCCTAGCGAACGTGGTGAAGGTGTTATCCAAGAGCTTGATGCAAGTCACCAAGTCATCCCCCGTATTCTAAGCAAGGTCCTTGGCGACCGATAGAAATGAACATTGCTCGTATTAGGAAGGCCTAATACATGCTGGGGGTTGGGGTGGAATTGGGCTAGACAGTGATGGTTTTAGTGGCCGTGGACTTGACAATGCTGTGTCTAAGGGTAGCTCTGTAGTTTGAGCCACGTGTCCAGTACTACTTTGGTGTAATAAGGGTGGCTGCACTGGCATGGACGGTGCATTGCTTTCCTCTTGCCGAGCCAATGAGGTGCCAAGTTCTCTAGACTTATATGATTTTGGGATATCAAGATATTGTTTCGGTCGATATATTGGTTGGGTTTTTTTGACCGCAACCATCACGAGTTTTGTGGGCTTTGCAGCTCTGGTTTCTTATGTGTCCCTTGCTTAGCACAACAGGAGTGGGGCTTCCTAGAGATGGGGTGGTAGACAATGGTCGTGGTTTGGCTATGATTCTAGGATCTCTCATCTTGGGCACCCATCGCTAGGTGTTGCCTTGGTAGTATCCTTGGGCTCGCAAGAGATTTTTGGGAATCCATCGCAGCTTGATTGTGCATCTATTCCAATAGCATTGGATTGGTCGCTTAGGTTTTGAATGATAGCTGTTGGCCCTACAGGGCCGTGTTTGCTTGCTGTGTGTAGGCCATTTTTGGTGCCTTGGAACCCATTTAAGTGTGGGCTTTGCGGCCTTGGGAATGGCCTTAGTTAGTAGTCATTTTCTATTTTGGGTGGGTTGTGACAACTCACAACCCTCCTCCTTAGCACACCACCCTTGAGCATGGAAGAGATGGCATCTAGGTTGACAAAGGTTTTCTTCCAAGTGTCCATCTCGACCCTTACTACTTCTGCTTAGTTTCCTAGGAAGATTAGACCATTTCCCTAGTCTTCAATGACTTGAGCATTCCTCATCCAAGGTCAGCCTAGTAAAATGCCATAATCCACTCCCTTCATGACGATGAAGTTCATAGAAAACTGGACATCCGCGATCTTCATTGGCCAATTCTTTGAGACTCCAAGTGGCCTTACCTTCATTTTGTTGGCTAGAGTGACAGTGAATCTAACGGTTTTGACAGGCGGGTTTTCCCAAGCTTGCACAGTGTGGTTCAACACACTCACTTCTGCCCCAGTATCTACGATTCCCTTCTGCATTATGTCTCCTAGGGCTAGGATACACAAAACTACATGCATCTCAGTGCCTTCACAAAAGGAGTTAACATGTAGTGACTTTGGCACAGAGTGCAGTGTCAAGCTGAGTATCTACATGATTGCATCATGATCGTGCAAGTCAACGCTAGCATGCTTCATCAGTTCTTTTACCCAATGTTTTAACACTCGCCATAGCGTGGGGTGCTGTCTGAGAGAGGTCTCCTAAACTCAGAGTCATTGGGGTGGTCACTAACGTGGCGAGGAGATTGTTGGTTTCTTGCCTCTCCCCTAGGTTCGTGCTTCTTGGCCATTGGTCTTGACTGACTAGTTTCTTGCCTCTCCCTTGGTTTCTTGTCTCTCCCCTAGGTTCGTGCTTCTTGGCCATTGGTCTTGACTGACTGGTTGGCTCGTGGCATCTAAACTTTGTCCGTGGCACCGCCAATGGCATGGGTGCATCTCTCAACCTTGGTCGTGCAGGTGAGACTAGTGTGGTCTCAGTAGAGAGGTCCTCGATCTCATTCTCTAAGATAGGCTCAGTGTCATTGAGGTCGGGATGGGTGTGTCCTCACTGTTGAATGTCTTGAATTTGAACAACCCCAAGGGCACTGATGGTACAATTTTTGAGCTAATGGATGCCTTCCATCTAGGGCAATCAGCAAAGAGATAAGTGATGCCACACTCGACACATCTAAGGTCGGCTTTTTCCTTATTCACTTGTTCTCTCTCTGGACGTTGTGATGAGATCTAGCCCAGGTGACCGCAAGTCCAACACAAGATTGGATCTTGGGTCGGCCCCATGAAACCTCTTCCCCTACCTCTACCTAACGCCATCATTGGTACTGGTTGATAGTTCATCAGAATTAGATCGCCCTCCTTGTTGCATGAGACGTGAGGCTTTATGTAGGCTTTGTCTGTGTTAGGCTCCTCCATGTAGTAGACTAGAGCATCACTTGGTGGATGGGTCACGTAGGGTCCTAGTGGCTGGAATATGTCCATTGGATTAATCTCCATCCTAGGGATGATAGGTTTTGCATCCTGTGGTGCTGGAAGTGCCAACTGGGCTCCTCTTCCAAAGAAAATTGGTGGCATGTTCCCTAGGTACGGCGGGGTGTACTGCTGGACATAGGGGGATCTCTTGGGCAGCCTATAGTGCATGGCATCATGGCCAAATCTTCCACAGTTCACACAAGGCCTAGATCTAGGATCCTGGAACTCTGTCGGGAGGTGGTTGCCACTGTAATACATGCATTGGACATGCGGTCACGCTGGTCTCCTCACCAATTCCTATAGTCATGCTAGCTTCATCCTCACCTCAATTAGCTCCTGGCCTTGATCTACACTCTTCCCCCTGTCACGTGCTACGGGTTGATCCCTTGCTAGAGGTTCTAGTCCTCTATGAGGTCCTCTGACTGGAGTTGTCACGGTTTGAACTTCAAGAGCTTCTCTCTCTCAGTTGGTCATCCCCCCTAATTGCTTCATCAAATTCCTAGCTAGCACATCTCACTGCAAGCTAGAATTACTCGCTAAATCCTTGTACAACTCCTTGCTGTTGCAGATTTCGTTTATGAACACGGTGGAGATCGCTCTTTCATGGGGTCGCTCATTCGTAGGGATTCTCTTGAAGAGAGACTGCGCATATGAGTGATGTAGTCTCTTATTTCCTCCTTTTCCTTTTGATTGACGTTCATCAATCAGACTATGAGGTTGTCAAAGTGCCCCACTTTTGAGAATCTCTTAATGAAGAGATCTTTTAGTCAGGAAAAGTTTGCTCGCTCAGCCGCATCTATGTTGCTAGTGTACCACATCCTACCCTTATCACCTAAGCAGATCCCAAACACCTGGGAGCATTGTGCAAGGTCCATGAGACCGTTGGCCTTGCAAACTTGCTCGAACTGCTCTATAAAGATATACGGGTTGCTACTAGGTTGGTACTTGTCCAGTTGCTTAGCTATTGCAAGGATTTTTGATTGGCTCTTCACCCATCAAGTAATTTCTAGTCCTCAGAGTAGAGAGGTTGCTAGTGATGCTGCACTCTTTTTGACAGACGTGTTGTCCATGAGCCACTTGGCCACAAGCTTAGTCGGTGTGAGTTCTGCCTCTAGCACGCTCTCTCTCTTTGCGTTTGGTCCCACTTTGCTTTTACCCGCTAAGGCTAGCATGGGTCAAACTTCGTGCACATCCACATCCTACTGCAGCTTCCTAGCTTTTTGTTCACGATTGTAGGTCACCATGCCCTACAGCACTTTCCTAACTGCTTTTCTTTCTTCCTCTTGGCTACCACTACCTCCTCTACTAGTCTACCGTGGATTACTGTTCTCGTCAACATGTCATATTCATTGACCATGTCTAGGACCACGGTTGGGAATTCACCCATGTCCAGCTAATCATCTTTCTGGTCTATGTCTACTCATGACATCATTCTTCCTTCCTACTCCATGAGGTTTTTGATCAATTCAAGCAACTTTGGTAGTGCTTTGCCCTCAATCTTGCCGTCCTTTCAGTCCCCTTGTCGTCTTTGCAAGTCCTATTAATGGGGCTCTCAAGTACTCGAATATGTTTCAGGGTCTCCTCCTATTAGTGGGTTCCTTCAAGTTATTACGTCTGAGTGTGTTCCTTGTTACTAAAAACAGTCCTCAACTTGTGTACACTCAGTGCTGGGTGCTCTATTGTGCACAGTGCAAATTTATGCTTTCCACCTCACTGGTGCACTTATGTAAAATAAATCACTGTGGGGTGCGCTTATAGGTATGGCTACCCCCTTGGCCTATCTACGACTTAGTATGAATCTAAGCATAGTCTTTGGTCACTCTTGGGGTCTATGCTACTCCCTCTTTGCTCTATTAAGGCTGGGTTACCATGTAAAGGTCGATCTCTGGCTCTAAGTCAAGTCGGGGTCCCTTGGCCAGTCTTCTAGGGCCGCTTCTAGAGTATTGACTCATTCAAAGTCACTTGGTAGATATCTTCTATAGTGGACCCCTCATTGGATTCATCACTTGATGACGTCTCACTAGCAGATAGAGCATCTAGGATATCAAACTCTGACAAAGATAAAGGAACTCTCTCACCCTGAGGAGATTCATCATAAGCATCTATTATTATATGTTTAGCACCTCGATCAAAGATCAATTGACCAGCAATTATATCAACTTAATAGTCTGCTTGTAAGATCCATGGGTCTTGGCGGTTGAGGGAGATCTCCCATTACATTTTGGTTCCATTGCCGGGACTAATGGATTCAAGCCTTGAGTCCTTGCATGCTCCAAATTGAGCATTGAAGTAGGGTTTTTCCCCAAACCAGTGCTTAAGGTAGATATGTAGGAAGCGAAGGAGTTTGAAGAGGTATTTGATCTCCTTAGTAAGTAAGTTTTTGTTTTTTTGGATTTAGAAAAGTAGGTTAGAGTAGTGTAAGTTTTTTCTTTATGATTTGGATGCGTTAGGGTAGGAAAAAGCAAAGAAAAAAGAGAAAAACAAGTATTAGTGTTTCTGTTGTCATAACAGGGCTAGAGGGTTTGATTTGTTTGTCGATTTGCATCTTGGAGTTTATTTGCTATTGCAAGTATATACCACTCTTCCACTCTATCCATAGCTTTGATATGGAGGTGCATGCGAGATGTCGTGACCTAAATCATGTGATTTGAGCATTTTATTATTGCATTGGCCAAAATCGCGATGTCTTTGGCCATTCGAGTGATGAAGATTTTGGGTTGAGTCCCAGAATCGACCCTTGGCTCTCCTGTATTCGGCCATTTGGCCCACCACCACTCGCACGCCCACTGCTCGGCCCACTTGATTTGGCCTTCGGCCATTTGGCCCTCGGACAACCACATTTGGACTAAAATAATTTAACATTCGGACCAGTTGCATTCAGCCCTTGGCCATTTGGACGAGGCCGAATAAAAAATTTGGCCCTTGTAATTCAGACTTGTTGAGCTGAATTTGGATTTTTTCAAAATTTTAACATGTAGACCTTGAAATTGACCCAAAGAGCATATAGAGCCGAAAGCACATCATAAGTATATCATTAGGTTGAAATCTAGAGCAAGTAGTTCAAAACTTGGCTACAAATGGGTCCTTCGAATCGTGCATGGTATTTAGCATAACGGTCCTGCAGGCCGGGGGGACTGCCCCCCTGAATCCTCGCAGAAGGGCTTTGGAGCTACCCCCTCCACACCTCCCCCAAGTAGGCTGGAGAGAAAACACGCGCCATGACAGGTCCTCCAAATCAGATCCTAATGTAGTAATGGCTCTACACAAGCATATATTCTCACTTGCAAAACAACAATTGAAAGCCCATATCCAAACAAAGACAAACAAATACCCTAGAACCTCAATGGGCTAATCTAGCCAACAAGAGCAAAAAGGTCACACCACAAAAACACGTATATGTTGCATTCAGACTGCATCTAGTCAAGGCGGAATGTAACAACAACAAGCTACAACTGCGAGAATGACTAGACATGACGGTCTTGATGATAGATACACCTTGAATGACACTGCACAAATGACCCAAGACATCAATAGAGGATCCACATCTGGTTGTGCAATTGGGGGGACTCATAGGCATGTATTAGAAGGCTTGAACTTATAAGCTAAGAACCGAAAGATGAAGACATAGTACTGCCTGCTTATCTTAGGGTCAAACTCAACACAAAAAGAGAACACTATGTCGATGCTCTCATCAATGAAGGAGTTGGTTTTAATATTTTGACCTATGAAGCATCAACCCTACTAGGCCAACCAGAGCTCACACCAACTAATGCAACTCTTAGTCCTTTTACGGGAGACACACTCAAGCACTTATAGGGAAGTATAAAATCCTTGTAACTATTGAAACTGAAAGCTTGCCAATCCTATTCCATGTTCCTCCAAATAGTGCTAATTATAGAAAGAAACCCTCCTAGAAAGACCCTTCAAAAAGGCAATGAAGTGTGAGGCCGATTATGTAGCACATAGGATACACTTGACACTATCGGGTGTGAGGATAATCACAACCTTTAGTAAGAGTGACCTCATCAAACCTCAAGGGAAAGAAAAGGAATATTCTGACATGCCATGCAAGCCTAGTAACAAGAGCAAGGACTTGTTGAAAGAGTTGATACAAGTGCATGTTGAATAGAGAGAACCAGTTGAGTGAGGCTATGCTTGAAACAAGAAGGTCAGGAGACAATGCCAAGGATAGGCTTTGGGATTACAAATATCATAGAAGACCACAAAAGAAGCCCAAGCCTTATAGACAAAGGCATCAATGGAAAGCCAACACAACGCCATGATGGATATCTAAAGCATTGCTATGTGCTTAAGGGTATTACATAGGTAACAGATGGATTTGGGTACCAAAGCCCCCTACTAAACCACCTATATCAGCTAAAGGCTAGATTGTATCAAAAGCAAAGAGGTGTAGGAGAAAATCTAAACGAAAATCCAAGTCTCAAGTCAACAACATTGAAGTGACTGAGCCCATCACACAAAATCGAGAAACCAAACATGACTATTCGAAAGGTAGATCCTTAGCCTAGCATGATTAACAAGCGGATGTCAAATATAACTGTCGAGTGTGCACAAAATCCACTAGTGCCCAAGGAGCCTTTGACTTTCCAAGAGGATAATGAGCATCACAGGCGCAATGTTGCTCATGATGATAAGGTTGATTACTAAAAAAGAAAATGGAAGAATCGTCTAATAGCAACGAGCAAATCTTCCAGCTAGTGCCAAGTCCACCTAGAAGTCCCAAATCTTCTACGCCCTCTTTCCTTAAATGGACATAGAAAGCAAACAGTATTCATCAACAACCACCTTTAATTCTTAGCCTAAGGATATGCTTGTGCAATCCATTGTGAGTAGCTCGATCTGCACAAGTGAATGCACAAAGGGAAACAAAAGACATGACCACTTCTGATCTGCTTAAGGACTTGACACCACAGTCTACCAATAGTAGCCAATCCACTGAACTAGTTGCTACTACTTCCAATTAGGAATCACAACAGTCTCATAGACCTTGACCGACGATGCCCCTTGTGGAATGTGTCCTTAGCAATTCACCTGCAGAAGAGATGTCACGACCAACATCCTTGACACCTCCAACACTTTCGAAGCACCCAAAGCCTAGGATTCACGATAAATCTCTCAAATATTTGGCCAAATAGATAGCACATCTAACCAATGAACCAGAGATAAAGTGCCTGATGAAGCTTGATCACAAGTTGACAACCATCACACATGCATATGTCCATATAGACATCAAAAGGCCAACACTGAGTACACAAAGCTCATAGCCGAACCCTTGACTTGGGATAAGCAACAACATGTTTGCTCCCACAATGTAGCTATCACTGAAGAAGTCATAAAGGACATCCCAAAAGCCACAACTAGAGAACTGTGCTTGATACCCTCACTCTATACTACTCCATGTGAGATAAAGGAGGAAAAGCTTGAGGCAATCAAATGAAAAGAGAGAGGACAAGGTAACTTTGTGCAGAAATGGCACTCCAACCAAAGTTTGGCAGCCAAAATTGGCCCACTGACTAATGACACTCACACTGAACAAAGGAAAGCCCCTTGGACATCAATACATGATCCAACATACATTGCCCTGACCTCATTAAGAGTGCTCGCAATGGTCCATGAGGTCCAACTTTTTTCCACCACTGTCCAAAAACATCCCTTGTACAATAAACCGATTCTAGAAGAATATCTACACATGGCTAGCAGGCTAGGAGTAGGGAGCATGGTTCTTGATGCTAGTGCATATGTCTTGTGCCTCACTCAAGACCTTGAAATCCTAGATCTCTATGCTTACAATCAATAAAATGTTGACTTCTTCAGCGAGTTTCATCCAAGCCTATGTGATAGGAACCCTAAATTGGTATCTTGGTTCCACACTGGAGTCACCCAAACCTCCAGAGCACGAGAAAAATAGCTCTAAACACAACACCTGCTCTGATAAGAAATAGTGGAGGCATGTTCCAATGGGTAAGGAAAAGAGTCTAGAGTAAACTCCCACAACCAGGAACAACTGCCAATGCAATGGGATGAGGGGCTAAACAGAGGGAAATTAGTTGAAGAGCTAGACTCTCAAAAAAGAGAGGTAGTTGTACCCTCACTATAACGTGTCCACCTGTTATCTTCAGGACACATCTTAGCAGTCCATCGGAAAGTATATCTAGAAGGCTCTGCCCGGCACTCCTATGGAATGTTACGAGGTTTGCGATCTAGGACTCTCCACGTCTACCACATAGCGGAAGTATTTCGACCGTTCCCACTTAGGACCGACCTGAATTAGGGTTTTTCCTATTGGTCATTTTCTAACAGCAACTAACGTCGAACCCAAGCGAACTACTTTACGCAGAAACGCTAGGTCTAAAGCGGATTCATGCTGCACTTGGTTCAAGGAGAATGGAAAACGAGAGGGATGCGAAGCTCAACCTCTCTGCCATAAGGCATAGTCCCATTCCGTTCCCCTAAAACAACATAAATCGGGATTAATCATAACTCTAGGTCAACGCTTTTGTTGTTCTGTTCTTTGAGGATCTTCCTGCTATCCATCGTGATTTGAGAAAAGTTCCCGGCTAATCGGGACCACCCATCGGTAGGACGGACCTATGGCCCATCCACTGCACTTTCCTCGGGTTGTTTTAGTTATTTAATTACCTAACACATTTAGTTGGACATGTATCAATCAGTTTCCTTAATTAGCCTGTTAGGCATGGGTTCCTTCACATAATCATATCACTTGACATAGAAAAGCAATATCAAACAAGTTCCTTGTTAACATGTTATCATATTAATACATAAAGTCCAGCCCATAGGCTTATCCACAATCCACCCGAAGGCTATCCAGCAATCCATAGGGATTACCAATCCAAGATTCCATGCGTAGACTAGTATGCGGGCCTCGAGATCCAATCCAGAGTCACGTTAGCCTCTTGTGCAGGGCCCAGAAGGCGAGGAATTTACGGCCAGAGCCCCCCTGGCACCCAAGCATCCTCCTGCTCCAAGTAGCACTCAATGGAGAGACCTCTCGCATCGGATTCAGTCCACCTTCCCAGTGCGGTTAACAACCCCCATGGTTAGGGTCAGGTAGGCAGTTGGGGGTAGCTGAAGCTGCCTCTCCCTTCAGATCTTCAACCTGAAATATTAGATATCCATTTATCCTTTAACTCATTGATCAAACAAAGCAAAATAGTGCTCTTAAATCTGTAACAAGCATAAACATTTCCATTGGTCGTTTATTGTTGGCCAATTGCTAAGGAGTGAATCCTTCTTTTCAAATGCATCCAGCACTCGATCCACGATGACTTGCTAAGGAGTGAATCCTTCTTTTCAAATGCATCCAGCACTCGATCCACGATGACTTGCAACTTGGCAAGTTCCCCTATATCCTGGGTTAGGGTCATACCCTATTAACCCGACTTGATCAATACCTTAAGTTCATATGTTATTCCACTTTATTGGTTTGTCCTTTGCTCTACGCAATTATCTTTACCCCAAAAAGATACTATATTAGGACGATTATTCATCCTCTTGCAAGATAACTTGCATAAGAATATGCCAACCTCATTCCGAGAATTGGCCATTCCCTTGTGATCCAATCACAAGAATCATACGACTCTGCACTTGTTGTACAAGTGTCGCATCAAACTATGGGACTACTCTACCCATCAAATGGAGTCACGAAACAATCTGTTCCTGATTACATTAGGCTGACACTGTCAGTCCTAGGGTTCCAAGTTCCATCTTTTTAGAGAAAGATTCTTAGGGACAAACCCTGGATCACTTCTCAAATATGTTCCATTGTCCCTACATTCGGTGAATGTGGGCAAGTATTTAGGGTATAGGAGTTTTAGTTTTAGCAATACGTGCGACTAGGTCACATATTAAATCCTAGTGAGATCTTTGGAATTGAATTAACTCTTTCTAAAACGAGTACTCCATGGGTCTAGGTGTTTAGGTTTATGCCAATTTGTTTGATTCTTGAAGATAATTATGCTATCATTTCCATAAACACATGACTCATTGTCTACACGTAAATTGATTTTCAATCCTAACTTATCGATTTAAGATCAAGCATAGGTTAGGTTATAACCTAATCCCAATTTATAATTGAAACTGAAATATTTGATAATTTCTTTTTCGAGGACTTGGAACAAGATTCATGCTAAAACAGGCAACCTTTTACTAATAATTATGCAATTAAAAAATGATAATCGACTAGAGTTATGGAACATAAGAATCATTTCATGCTTTGCAATTTCCTATGGGTTATTAGCACTTTCCATAATGACTCATTTCGAGGAAGATATGTCCTAATAATGTGACATGCAATTTATACTTCCATGCCTAAACGGAGTGCACAATCTTAATTCCGTTTTGTAAATATGGACATTAATCTAAGTTCAGTTCATTGAAATGCACAAAAACTAAATGCATATCAATTTTTTGCTCACTTTATTTTTGTTTGCTTTATTAAAAATACTAATGACCGAACTTGTCCGTCGTAAGCTATTTCTTTTAAATTAATCAAAGTATTCAAGACGGAAAATGCATCCTATCTCAAAAATTATCTACACACGATTGAATTATAATAATAAAAAATAAAAGTTAGAAAGAAGAACCTGGACTTGTGGTGAGATGTCCACGTGGATGCTAGGAGACGATCCTCCTGCGGCGGCTGCGCCTTGGGCTTTCTTAGGAGCCATCGCGAATGTAGCCTTTCTGTCTTGGATGCAGCTTTGTGAACTCCTTTTTGAAATTCCACCGTAGCTCCCTTCGTGATAACTTGCATCGTCCATCGGAAATGGTTTTAGAAGGCTTCCTCCTTGAAGTAGGGATTTCACGAAAAAGGGGTGCTTAAACCTCGGGAGGGTTTAAAAGGTCTTAGTGGATCGGAAAAGGAAGGAAGGAGAATGCATAACCCACTAGTGAGGGGTTTAATCACGGAGTAGCTGGGTTTTCAACCCACTTGAAGGATATTACGAATGGGCATGAGAAGGGGCTTCGAATCCTAGGGGGGGAAAAGGGGGCTTATAGGGCCCTTAGGAGGGCCTCTCGAGTGTGTGGGGAAAAGTAGGGGGTGTTATAGGAAAGGGTATGAAAGGGCTAAAAAGGGAATTTTTGCATGGGGAAAAAGGGCCTAAGGGGGCGCTTAGGAGGGAATTGTTTTTGAGATGGGGGGGGGTTATATGGAAGGGTTAATAGGCCACATGAAGGGGCTTTGAGGAAAATTTAAGGGGGAAAAAGGGCTTATAAAAAGGCCTTAAGTAGGCCATGTGAAAGGGGGCTTCCTAGGAGCAAATAGAAGCTTCCTAGGAAGCTTCTAAGCTTCCAGGTGGAGTCCTGAGACCTCCACGTGGCAGAAAAGGAAGCAACGACGACGGCTTCACGACTGTTCTTCTCCATAGCAGCAGGGTGGTGCCCAATTTCATGGCAATTGGTTTCCCCTTCTTCTCCAGGATGCAAACCCGTCCTCAGCTGGTAATCGATTGGTGGCAGGGTGGCATCTTCAATATTTCCCTCCCTCACGAATTTTTCACACAGAGCCTCACTCTCTCCCTCTCTGAAATTCGATGGCGTCCCCCTTTAGGCGTTCACGACAGCGCCTCCTTTCTGCCTGCACACCCCCAATTTATATAGGTAAGGGGAGGGGGATCCTCCCTCCCCTGCATGGCAGCGGGCATGGCCACTTCACTCCTGCAAGCTCCATCGAGGAGCTTAGTCACTCCTTCTATTCCCCTCTCCCTCCAGCTTGACAGCCGGGTGGGGGGAATAAGGGGAATAGTTAAAAAAAATTATCATTATCCTATCCTTAGAGGCCATTCATATGTGAAAGGTGTAATTAGATTGATAATATTACACTCACAACCTAGCGGGGCTGTTCAATAGGCCGTGGCTATGTCCCATGAGGATACACCAGAGAAAGAGAAGGCTGAGGTACAACCAAACACATCAACGGTTGACCTAGTTTAGGGTCCTGAGTCTTTAAAGGATACACCTCAATTGCCCAAGAAAAAGAGGATAAAACAATGATAGTTGCAAGTGACTATAGACACCAAGAATATTGAGACCAAGAGAGCGCTGAAGAGTTGAGGAATAAAGCATCAAGTTCACCCACAAATGAACCCATTGCCATCTCTCCTAATAGTGGCAAAACCTTAGACACATCCGTGTGTTTTGATAAATCATAGAAACCGTTACCATCAATGGTTTCTTGCAACGCTCAATCCACTAGCAATAGAACTTACATTGACTAATCAAGAGTGGATACAACACGGTCACAACAAGTTGACAAAACTATACGAGTCACATCCAAGGAGAACCATGACACAATAGTAGCAAAGCCTCAGGAGAAACATGAAAACCTCAAGGACATGAGAAATCCTAGCATTGACCAATCTTGCTCATCTAGGCTTGAGCCCCCAACTATGCTAAAGCCTAGGGAAACTCCCAGAACCTTGCATGAGATAGAAATTGAGCAAGCCTTCATAGAACATAGAGGTGTCACAGAGTGCTTGACTGAGTTGGAGGCTAAACTCAAATTGTTCGCATGTGCTTACGTCCTTGTGCACATGGGCACATTCCTTAGAGAGCAGCTTGAGGAATATTTGTCATATTCGCTATCTTGGGAAGAGCAAGAATATCTTAACAAGCACTATGACAAACTCCTACATGAATGCATGCAACTCATCTTTGACAAGGATGCCAATGAACTACGCTTAACTGTGACATTCAATGAAGTGCTTTGCCAACCAAATCTCTTAGAGATAGAGTAGCTAAAGTGAAAATCAGAGGGTTGAAGTCAATTTGAAAAACGTTGGTTTGAAATCCACACTACAATGGCTGAACTTGGAGCCTAGATTATGACAAGTCTTAGAGGAGCGACTAGCCCAATGGTGGTCTCAAAGAGACCCTTGACCTATGTGGCACCAAACTTTCTTTCGAGTACTAGCTGATGTTTGGGTTATGGACTTAGCTAGAGCTAGCCATGAGAACTCCTTGAGTGATAAAATTCTCATTGAGGAGGAGCTACATGTTGCCAACAGACTTGGACAAGGTACCATGCTACTCGATGTTTCAAAATATCTATTCTTATTGAGTAGGCTACCACGATTACTAGATAAGTGTGCCGCACTCCAATGCAATCCTGAGTTACACAATTGGTTTTTATCCTTATAAAGTGACATGAATTTATAAACGTGTATATAAATAAACAATGTGTTTTGTGACTGTGTATAAATAATACCAAAAGAAACAAAGCCAACACACACACAAACAATGATAATCAAGCGCAAGTGATATGCATCGAAGTCAACATTATGGGATTCAGATAAGTGATGTCTTTTGGAGCTTCACCTATTCATTATGATTGAAGCATATGACTTGCACGTGCTCTCACGAGTTGCCAAGTGAATACAAGATGACACATGTCTCTATACGAAAGCATTCAATGTCCAAGTCACCACAAGACCACCAACCCCACAAAGAGCCATTACGAAGAAAGCAATAGAAATACCAAGAACAAACAACCATGATGGAAGCCATGCTTGCTGGAAGAGAAAATCGCCCCTGTAGAAAACACACATTGCATTTGAGCGTGGCCCAAAGCATAGTCATTGGCTGCTCTCTCTTTCTTGGCCAAACTCTACATCCGAGGCAAGATTAGGGTGGCAAGCTCCCATTCATGACAAAATAGCAAGCAAAGTACATCTTGATGGTAGAAATAAGAGATTTCAGCCAGTTTAAGCTTACCCTAAACCTAGAAGACACCATCATGGAGAAGCTAGCTATAAAACAACTCCTAGACCAATGTAGTCTACATAAGTATGTAGAGAAGGTCAGGCAGGCTATTGATTACAGCAAGTGTGCAAAATTTCTGAGGAGCTTTGATGCCAAAAGAAACTGTGGCATGGTGATGGTAAGAAGAGGAGAAGAAGCTTGCCAAGTAGAGGTGGAGTTGAGCCTTGTGATGGTGGAGAAGGCCCTAGGTTTAGCTAGCAGCAGGATTGAAAGGATGTGTATAACATGCTAAAGTTTATCATCACCAATCCAAGAGCAAGAAGGAGACAAAGTTCACAAGGAACAGCGAGACAACACGAAGAGAGTTACTAATAAAAAGGAGAATGACCAACCATCTCAACAGCAAGAGAGCAAGAGGACAATCTGTGAGCAACAAGACTAAAAATTTGTCAAGTCAAGCAGAAAGGAAAGATCACACTCTCAAAATCCCCATAAGAAGAACTCAATCCACCTCCAAAGAAAATAGAGAGCTACAAAGGGTGGACAAGGAATCGAAGAGATTAGAAGAAGAGCGCAAGCAAACACTAGAAGAGGAGGAAGAATGACTAAGGCAAAAGAGAGGAGGAGATTACTTTAATGAAGATGGAATTAAAGATTTAGCCTACAAGCTGGCACATCGCTGCAACATGGACTCCATGCCATGACACCTAAGCCTAACACTGGCTTAGGAGTAGAGGAGCAATGTGCTCCCCTAATGTCAATTGGATGAACCCCACAAGAACTCTCCTTACTAGGAGCTTGGGGAGCCAAAACAACAAATGTAGCGGCCTCAGTGGGAGCCATTGGAGCTAGTCCCCGAAGAAGGGCGTGACTCTAAATCAGATCAATGAAAGAAAGAACAAGTGCAGGAGCCAAGCCCCCTTCGTGGCCACAACAAGTACAGTCAAAAGAAAAAAGGGCTCCATGCCAAGCCATGCATTCCTGGGTAAATCTCTTAGGCCCCCTTGGAATGTAACTACTATAGAGCATCAGGATGATGTTGTCTAGCATGCCCCCTCCCAATGCATGTTAACCATAAAACAAACAAGGTGGAATATCAAGAAACTCTAAAGCAAAGGACAAGGCCAAGGAAAAAGTGAAACAGAAGACAAAGGTGCGCCAAGACAAAGTGCAAGTCAATACTTTTGCAAAAAAGCGCAAGGCCCACCATGATTTATTTTAAAGAGTGTCGGGCTCCCACCCATGCAAATTGTAAAGGTAGATGGCGGTAGGAAGGAAGCTATGAAGATAGAGGACAATTGAAAAAAGGGCCCAACCATGTAAAAAGGGGATGACCACCCAAATGGGATTGAGGGCTTTGTATATAAAGTTCAAAAGATGAATGAGAGCTCATTCTTGAGTGTGTGGCAATAAGCTTCTTCTTCTTTTTCTCTTCTTTTGTCTTCTTGTGAGCGCTTGAGTGAGAGAGTGTGAGAGAGTAAGGGAGTGAGTGTGTGAGAGCGAGGGATCGAGGAGAAGAAGCTCTCCATCTCCTCTCCTCATCTTCTTCTCTTCAATTCTCTTCTCTTGTCTCGTGTGCCCATGGAGGATGGAGCTTGATGGAGAGGGATTGAGGTTGCTTGAGCTTGCCTCAAGGATCGTGGGGCTACCGGTGTACAAGAGAGAGGAAGGTACTCGATTGAGCATCAAGGTAAGCTCACTACATCCCATGGGTAGGGATAGGGCGTCAACTATATGAGAGGTAGCCATGGCCGCTCCGCTTGAAACACTTGACCAATAAGCGGTCCGTAGGTCTCGAGGGAGAGCTCCCTTCATTTTGGTTCCATTGCCCAGACTGACAGATTTGAGCCTTGAGTGCCACGTGCTTCAAATCGAGCATGGAAGTAGAGTTTCATCCTTGAATTAGTGCTTGAGGTAGATAGGAGATTTAGGCATTGTAATATGCAAAACAAGTAAGTAGTTTGGGTTTTTGATGTGTAGATGAGCAGGTTGATGCAGCCCAAGCATTGTCTTGTGATTTTCATTTGCATTACGATAGGACAGGACGACCAAGAGATTGTGAACAAATAGTAGGTTTTTATTGTTGTAAATAGGGCACAACCAGGAAAAGAGTTGGGGAAAGATGGGCTTCCAGGCCTAAGGACTAAGGAGGGTGAGTTGGGAGGTAAGGACTGAGTAAGGTAAGTCCCCAAAACCCCAAGGATAGGGGAAAAGAGCTCATTTCTGCACACTGAGAGTGAAAGAGAGAGCTTGAGAGAGAGAGAGAGAGAGAGAGAGAGAGAGAGAGAGAGAGAGAGAGAGAGAGAGAGAGAGAGAGAGAGAGAGAGAGAGAGAGAGAGAGAGAGAGAGAGAGAGAGAGAGAGAGAGAGAGAGAGAGAGAGAGAGAGAGAGAGAGAGAGAGAGAGAGAGAGAGAGAGAGAGAGAGAGAGAGAGAGAGAGAGAGAGAGAGAGAGAGAGAGAGTTATAGGTCATAGAGAGATCACGACCATTGATTCAGAGTTTTCCAACATACCAAGTAGATACAAACTTCATGGCTATGTATTTTCTTGATCTGGAGAAGAAGGCATAAAAATGTTATGATCGCTCTACTCGAGATACATTAGTGAGCAAAGATATCATCTTTGATGAGATGGCCTCTTGGTATGCATCACCGTGGCTAAAGTGCCATCACATATGACTTCTACACATGTTTCTACAGTTAATTCGTAGCAGAGTACTACAGTGATAGGCCCTTTGTGGTACGACAGTATCTCCATGTACAGGGAGATTGAGGAGCTCTGGCTCACTGTCCACCACTGACACCATTATGTCAACGAGGGGGAGATATGATGTGGTGGACAACAAAGGAAAAGAAAAAGTCATTGATGATACACCTGGTGTGGTGACACTTGGCAGGATGACTTCAAGTTATGACTCAGCTAACAGTCTAGAAAGTGAGCTTGGTATTGTTGATGGTGTATACACTTTTGGTACTAGGCAGAACAGGTACATTCCGCCTCATGAGAGAGGGGAATCGAGTAGTGCATTACAACTTAGGCAATTGCAAAGAGTCATGTATCTTGTGGATAGGCTGACTTATAGTGGTTACTCTATAAAGCATTTTTCTTATATATCAAAGGTGATAGAGGTCAAAGAGCTTGCTACATTTGCTGAAGTAGTGATGGATAAAAATAGATGCTTTGGCTAAAAATAGTACTTGGGATCTTGTGCCACTGTAGAAGGAAAGAAGACCATTGACTGAAAATGGGTGTAAAAAATTAAATGCAAGTTGGATGTCAGTGTAGAGAGGTATATATATATGCCAAGATACTTGTCAAACTCCTTTGACACATATTCACCACCACCATCAGAACGTGGGCATGAGACATAATAGTTGAACTCGTTCTCTACATGAGATTTGAAATCCATAAAGCTATCTAGAACCTCATCTTTAGGTTTTAGAATGTCTAGCCAAGTGTACTTGGCTTGCTGAAATCATCCGCAAAAGGCACATCATACCTAGATCCTCCAAGAGATACATTATGTGCAAATCCCCTTACATTTGAATGAATAAGCTATAAGGGTCTACTACTCTTCCTTGTATGTTTGACAAATGGAAGGTGGGCTTGTTTGCCAAAATAAAAAGCTAAACATATGTGTCCCAAATAAACATATTTAAATGTTGGGAACCATGAAACAATATTCTTTTGCTGCATATTTTTTAGCCTCTGAACTTTTATGTGGCCAACATGTTTATGCCAAATGTCTATGTCTTTGACACTTGCATCATCATGAGCAAACATTGCACCTTCTAGTTTAGAAATATTTACATCCAATGTAAACATTCTGCCATGTCTTTTTGCCCTTTGCAATGAGCTTGTAACCTTTGTCGTAATCTTCAATAAAGTAGACATCTTTGTTAAATTGTATTTGCAGATATTGTTCAACCATTTAGCCAACCAATAACATGTTCTTTGTGATGGGATGGAATGCATAAAACATCATACAATTTCTTTGTCGTGCCATCATTCATAACCAAGAAAACAACTCTTGTATGAGTTATATCATGTTGGGTATCATCTCCAATGCATATATGACCATTTGTACCTACTTTCATTTCTTCAAACCACTTGCCATGTGGTATCGTATGATTTGATGCTTCTAAATCAATATACCATATGCTATCTAATTTTTCTTGCTTAGTAGCCCTATTCCATACATATGTCATAGCAAAGAACCTATCATCACTTTCATGCTCTACATGATTGGATGAGGCATAATAACCCTGCCGCGTGCCTCTTTGATTTGCTTGCTTCTTCTTCCAACACTCTTTAGCAATGTGTCCATATTTCATATAGTACTAACAATTGTTGTCCTTAAGGCCATTATCGTGCATAGTTTGCAATTTTTCTAGGACCCTTTGCCTTTGGAATGAGACCTTCCCCTTGGTTTGGAGTATCCACCACCTGTTCATGATGTATTTGCTGATTTTGCATCTAATATGCATGTTGTTGAGTCCCTCTACCATGGAAGGACCCCCTATTGTGGCTGTCATGACCTCTCTGCTATGAATAAAACATTACATCTCTGCCTTTTGTGCTATTGGAATTAGTAACTAAACCTAGTTTTACTTCTTTATGAATAAGCAATGCAACTAGCTCATTAAAGTTAGGCATTTCAGATCTCGCTGATATAGATGTCTCAAATGACTTGTATTCAAGTCTAAGACCATTCAAGGTCACTACGACCAAATCCTCATCCTCAACTTTAGTTCCAATAGTTGCCAATTGATTTGTAAGATTCTTTATCTCTATTAATTCTGTATGGACCCTTTTTTCTCTCCATGTTGTGAACTTTTGCTTTAATTCAATGTTGTGTGTGCACTAGTAGTAGTGCCATAGTACTTCATCAAGATTTTCCAAGCATATTTAGGAGACTTGTAATTTATTATTTGCATGGCCATTACATCTAGAAAGCACAATGAGAGCTAGTGCAAGACTCTACAAGCACATTCAAGCCAAATAGAGTGTGCCTCCTACTGTTTAGGAGTTGGATATTTGTCTGGAAGCTTAGGCTTATCTTCATCACCTATCACAAGATCCCAATAGCCTTTCCTGATGAGAAAGTTCTCCATGTGGAATTTCTAGATAGCTTAATTATTAATGTCCAAAATTTCACTCACTGTCTAAGTGATATTGTCAATCTTGTTAGCATTTGCCATGATTACAGCTCTATGTATTACTAATGTCCTCAACTATCAGTACATGACTCTCCATGAGCTAACTAAATCTTTCACTAACCATGACAGTTGTGTAACATCCAATAAATACAAGTACATCAATTTGTACCCTTTAATCAGTTCATTTCATCTCAATTTAGCTCATTTGAGCATATTGCAGACATGAAAGGTCCAACCCTTTCATTCTAGATGCATAGGAAGTTCACCATGAAAGCAAGATAGTTTCAATCAACTAGCTTTATGATAGTAAAATTCTACAAAAACCAATAAATATCATCATATAGACATGTCGAAAAACTCCCCAAATATGTAGCAAAGCATCTAGACATGACAGCCTATTCATGTGGATTGCATCTCTTGCATACCCCTTATGCAACCAAGTTGTCTAATAGCAGACACATAAGCAATCTATAAAAAATAGCATATTCTTTGGAAAAACATGGGAATTTTCAGCTCAAAATAGCCTCAAGTCATAGTGGACATGTCTTGACCTCTAAAACCAATATATAGTCATATAGGCATTAATGCTTGATTATACAACTAGTAGTAGTGATAAAAACCTTTCTCTCAGGTTATGGACAACCACTAAACTATTTATCTAGCAGTACAATCACTTATAGACTGAGCATTCAAAGCTTATTGCACTCTAGAAAAAGCATTCTCTAGTCATGGAACAGTGCCCAAGCATGTACAAGTACCAAACTCCCTTTACAAAGCTCAAGAGATTCAATAGTTGTCACTCATTTAATTATAGTTTTCAGCATGTGAATGCACTTTCAAATCTAAAATTTAACTTTTCCTAATCATTTTGAAATGCATGATATTGATATGATGGCAAATATCAAGCATTGTCAAACATCTCATGAAGCTTGAGTGTACCCCATTAAACATTTAATAACTGAAGTACATCAGACATTTCATCCCAAATGACATGCACAAATCTTGGACAGGTCATGTCGATTCTTGTTGCTATTCAAGAGCATACCAAAGACTGGTACATACCCTTTAGATATTGGACAGGTCATGATAAGCTGAATAATAAGCCTCACATGATGTTCCATAATGCCAAGCATCATTCCAATTGCACTAGCTAGCATTTCCAGCTCCATTAGCATGGAAAATCTTGTGCTATTCACACAAACAATAGGAATCACAATTCTGTAGTAGTCATATTCAATGCTTACTCATCATGCTGGCCATTAAGGCATGCTTCCAAGCTCTAGTACATGCCATTGATCCTTCCTATTAGCCCTCAATAGGCTCAAGAAAATATGGACATCACAAAGACTGGTACATACCCTTTAGATATTGGTTATTGTTGCCAATGTTAAGAATGCAGATCTAGAGCATGGCATGAGTTATGGAGGATGGAAGATCAAGGCTAGACTCATGTTAGCATAAACAATGTAGAGCAACTGTTACACAAGTGAATTAGGTTCCAAGATAGATTAGCTTGGAATCATAAACACAATCTTGTGTAGGACACTAACAATGACAAACATACTAAGTGAAAGTACCAAGCATCATGATATTGTATTCACCATTGTGAAAGTGATACTCAAGTACAATGCTTTATAGAATTTGGGTTGTTCCACTTTCCTCATTGTGCATATGGGATTTAGGAAACCTCTTCCTGGAGCATACATCATTTTTCATTTCTCAACACCCCCCCCAAATGATGAGTCCCTACACTTGCTAGCTTTTGCCCCCCTACATGATAGCATGGCCCGGGAGACTAGTTCATAGGTAGCCTAGTCAAGTTAAAGCTTGAGACTTTATATCTTTGGCAAGGGTTTTTACAAATAAAAGCCACTAAGGGAAACATAGAGATCCACTATGGGAACAAATTCCTTAGAACAATCTGTCAGAGTTGTTGATGGTAACAGAAGCATCTTCTTCTTTTTCTTCATTCATGAATTGACTTTGGTGGTGGTCATTTTGCATATGCTGTGCAGTTTTCTTGTGAAAGAATTCATTGGAAATATGGCCAATCTTACCACAATAATGACATGTCATTTGGCTTTTGTTGTTGGTGTTGAATCCTCGACCTCTGTCTTTGGGTCCAATAGCTCCTTTGGTGTATAGGAGATTTTCCTTTGAGCTAGTTGCTTTTACATCTTTGCTTTGAATTTTTTTTTTCTCCATCAAGTAGTGAGTGCTCAATGTCTTTGAGTGAGAGACTGGGAACATTACTTAGGGTGGACACAAGGTTCTCAAATGGATCCTTATTTACACTTGCAAGCAGTATGGCTAGTGCTTCATCTTCATCAATATTCTTCTTAAGGGTTGCAAGCTCGATTTTTAGGCTCTTGAACTTGTTAATGTGTGTGGTCATGGAAGCACTATATTTGATATCTAGTTTATAAAATTTCATGAGTAAATTTACATTTGAATTCTTTGCTTGGGTACCAAACATCTTGTCAAGTTCCTCCCAAATAGTTCTAGCATCTCTAATGCCAAAGATATGATGTAGCACATCATCACTTAGTCCCCAAGCAATGATGCCTAGTGCTTTGTTATTCATCTTCTTCCATTCTTTGGTTTTGAGTTGGTCTTCTTCAATGAACCCATCTTCATCATCTTCCTTCTTGCTATCTACATCATCCTCAAACGGGTTCCACAAGTCCTTTTGCATAAGGTGATACATGGTCTTCTCCTTCCAAGCATGAAAAACTTCACCATTGAATTTAGCTATTTGCTCAAGCTTTGCCATGTTGATAAGATTCAATTAACTAGAAAAAAGGTTGTATTTTCATGTTTCAAGAGACACAAGAAGATCAGTGTCAAATTGACACTAGTTGACTATTAATGGACACTAGTCGGTACTTGATCTGATTTCTCTCACGAACTTTGTGGATGACTTCTGAGCTTCCTTGGGCACTTCCATAACTATAATGAACTTCAAAGAGTGTTGCTCAGTAAGTAAAATTACTATTGATAGCTTCAATGAGAAGAAACAATGAAAAATGTCAAACTTTAAAGCTTTGGCTATGGTTGCCCACATAGATGATAGTTAGGGTCTCACAGATTGTGACAGATAGATAGAGAATTTTGGGAGCCCTTTCAACCTAAGATTTCCCACTTGGGGGACTTCAAATTCCCCACAAAGATCTAGAGAATTCCATGTCGTGCTGAGTGCTAGATCAAATCGAATCTCTGCCTATGAATTTTGCACAAGTTTCACGTTTTCTTGTAATGTTGGGTCCTACAAGGCACAATGTTGTCTTCTGACATGACAAGGAGAAGCGCCTTAAGTCAAAGAACAAATATATTGAAGAGAGAAAAAGATGAGATGCCCTATTTTTCTCACACTACTTCCTCCAAGGTCATTAGATATGATAGTTTGCAGACACAAATAGGATAGCAAGCAGTAGTTTGTGCAATGCTGGAGTTATAGTTGCTCAATTTCAAGGATTGATGTGCCAGGGAGGAGCTTTGGAAATATAAAATCACTTCTCCAAAAGGAATTTTAGAGAGATTTGACTTATGGAGAGAGATATGAGAGCTTCAAGCTGATAGGGTGTTGCTGACTATGGCTACCATGGAAGCTTCATTGAAGGTAGAGATGCAAATGAGGTTGGAGATGGGGTTCAACACTCAAATTGAGCTAAGAAGAGATGGAGACGAGCTAAGCCATGCCCAAATGGGCTCTAATACCATGTTTAGAATGCTGATCTAGAGCATAGCAAGAGCTATGGAGGATGGAAGATGAAGGCTAGATTCATGTTAACATAAATAATGTAGAGCAACTGTTATACAAGTGAATTAGGTTCCAAGATAGATTTTCTTGGCCTCATAAAAACAATCTTGTGTAGAACACTGACAATGAAAAATATACTAAGTCAAATTACCAAGCATCATGATATTGTATTCACCATTGTGAAAGTGATAGTCAAGTACAATGCTTTATAGAAGCTGAGTTGTTCCACTCTCCTCACTTTGCATATGGGATTTAGGATAGCTCTTCAGGGAGCATATATCATTTGTCATTTCTCAATAGCCAATGTCTTCCTGTAGAGATCCACACTCTAGCTCCCAAAATCTAGGCTCATAAGCTCTCAAGGATTCATGGCTCTCATACCATGCTCAATATGTAGACGAAGGGGGAGAGAGAGGCAGACATATGAGGAGCACAGAGAGCATAGTACACTCTTCAGTCTTGTTCATTTTCATTATTCATTTTTCTATTGACTTACATGCCCAATATCAAGTAAGACCTAAGTCTACATAGCAACGTAAAGAGACTTAGTTACTAATAACTAATAGTATGACTAGTTTGACTGATGTAATTATGGCACACTTTCCATCTAGCTAATCTATAGATGGAGAGAGTTGGTACATCCTCAAAGCTTGATTCTTCACAAAAGATGCTTTGTATGATTTCTAAATTAACATCTACACATACTTTATACATCCCATCAACTCTAAACTTGGGTAAGCCATCCATAATCTATTTTGCCTATATATTTTCAAATGTTGCGCATTTACATGACCAATTAACATATACCTAATCTAAAGTATTCAAGCAAATTTACATCAAGGATGAAGAATCTACCAATGTGCTTACCTTTTGCAATCAATATCCAACCATTCCCAATGCCCTCTACATAACAACCATAAGATGTGAACCAAACCTATAGTCCCTATTCCACCGTCTGACCAACAAAAACTAGGTTCTTATTTATGTTTGGTAGATGTAGCACATGAGACAAGTAATTTGTTTTACCATCAACTTGCATACCCAAGGAAACATTTTCAATATAAGTAATGGGGTGGGTTGCATCACCCCCTATCACCACATAACCTAGAGACTCTAAACTTCACATCTCTCTAAACCACTCTCCATGAGAAGCAATATGGTTGGAGGAACCTAGTTCTATATAACATATATCATCCTTAGATGAACCATAGTAGTCATAGTAATCATAGAATGTTACATGACATAGACCTTCTTACTTTTCTCATCATTATTTTTATTAATAGAGTATAATTACCTTGTTACTTTTTACAAACCTGATTTCAACCTTTTTTTGTAATAATTATTAGAAATGTGGCATTTCTCACCACAACATCATCAATCTCTACCATCACTATAATTTTTCTATTGGTAAAAACATGCAACTTGTCCTCTTTTGCTTCCCGTTCCTTGAGATTGTCCTCCCCTACATTTTATTGTGCACCATAAATTTAACCAGAACCACTACCTTGACCTTGATCAAGGCCTCTACCTATGTTAGTAGAGTTAGACACATGTTTAAAATTTCTCTTACTTTTAGAAGAAGATAAATCCAAGCCAAGATTCATCTCCAAGTTCATCTGAACATGCTTGCATAATAACATCATCATTAAGTGCTACACTGATAGAAGACCCATCTAGAAATTTTTGCATGTATTCAAGATTTTGGCATAAATCTTCATTTGAGAAATGTGCTAAAATGATGGAGGTTACTTGAAACATTACAAGATAATATGATTATGTAGTTGTTGTAAATAAATTATTATTTTTTATATAAAATATTCAATTAAATTAGTGGTTTGTGTTATGAATTGGCTAGGCAATGAAACGGCCCTCTGACTCTCTTGGGCTCATAACTAGAAAGCTATAGATTTTGGAAACCTCATAGACTTTGGAATTAGTATATTTTTTTGTTGTTAGGTGAGTTTGGAATCTTCTTTGGAATGAGTACATTCTCTAGATCTAAGGTGATCTAGTGTATACCATCCATGTGCACCCATCTCTTAGGATGCAACTCCATAGGATGCTATCTAGATGCTCCCATCTCTTGTGATCCTTTCTACTTTGTCTCAACATTTTCTGCCAACAATCTTCATATACTTTTGCATCAGTAGTATTCTTGTTTGTTGTAATTAGGAGCCAAATATTAAGTCATTACACTCATGTAGTTTGTTGTTATTCTCTCCTTATTCACATAAAAAAATGGCAACTCCTAACCACATAGGATAGACTTTACTCGCTAGGTTGCACAATAAAAAAAATTCCCATTGCTATATCATTGTTTGGTCTTAGTTCTTCCCTAGGTTTGTTTCGTAATTTTTATTCATCTATCTATGTTTCATCAATTAACCAATTTGATAAAGACATGCTTTTAGGCCAAAAATCATGACAAAATGTCATTTGACCTTGTGCAACATTGAATCACAAGTCCAATCCATTTTTCATATGGAGATTACTCTCCTTTGATTTTCATACAACTTTTCCACCGATTGACAAATAGTTTCAAGCCTTGTATAACTTTCTCATGATCTTCTATCTGTTTATACTTGAAGAATCTTAGGATCACATTCAAGAATCATTGGTTTTCCATCATCACCACATTTCCACAATTTGATTCCATTTCCACAATTTGATTCCATTAGCAGAGGCGATGACTCACTCTTAATGGGGTGTACCTTGTATTGCATCAATGTCACTCCATCATCCATACAAAACTAAAATGCAAGGGTTTTGAGTTGCCAAGTAATCTATGTACTCCATGTAAATAACCTTTGAGATGCTCTTTAAAATCACATACTTCTTTCATGAGAAATGGTATAGGACACGACTTTATGCATTCATTAAAACTTCTCATTTTATTTTCAGATTTCCATCATCATAACATTTTCATCCCTTTTCCCTAAATAAGACTTATGTTGGTATATTGATTAAATGTGTTTTTAATGTAAATGATATATAGTAATTATATTAAGATTCATCTTGGAAACTTGATCAATCAAGTCCATTGTGTAAATGATAGTTGTTAGTATAGGACTTCTAATTTTTTCAAAACTAAACAATGTAATGTGGAATGTGTTGACGTATGGTCTTGTATCATTTCATAAATGAGTTTCGTTTCTTTTTAATGGTTCAATTTATCACCCAATACATAAAAACCCTTGAAAGGGAAATAATTGAATGCCACCTATGCATTCTTGTTGTAGATAAGAGTTTTGCTTATACCATTTATATCTTTGTATGGAACTTTATGTAAAATTAGAGATGATAAATTATACTTGTCTTATGCTTTCCTTAGCTCCTTATTGATTGACATGTTCTCTATTTTGTAATGTAGGAGAGACAACTATGAGTGAACCTTAGTGCACCACACTCAAATATCAGGCCGACCTTTATATTGGGGATGGGGAGCACCATGGAGGAATAACCAAGAGTACTTTTGACCCTTGTAGTTCCTTTTCTATTCTTGTCATTTGTTGTTGTAACTATTACTTCTACCAAAAAAATTTCTTTGCTTGACCAACAAAGCTTTCATTCATGCCTTGATGTGATATGTGAAAGTATCAAAACTCCACAACCAAAGTTTGTAGGATGTTGTAGATGATAATGATAAGACAACCAAGTTATAGAATATCATAACCAACCTTTTATGGTGGTTGGAAATTCAATACACAAGATGAAAACAAAATTTCGAGTACAAAAAAATTTAGGAGAACTTTCAAAGATTCAAGAATATGAAACAGGTGAACACAAATTTGTGTTTAATTCAAAGTTTGTAAGAAATTTGAGATTTCTCCACAAGATGCTGAAAGAGACATCTAGTGATTATGAATTGTACTTGAATCAAAGCTCTAAGCAAATGACAACTCATGGGTCTTAATGTCTCTCACTAGTTTAATATTTGTAGTTCTTTAATGAAACTTTGAAAAGTTACCATATTTCGCCTTTTAATTTTTGGGAGAGATAGATGTCTTATCATTGTTGATTATGTGCAACCTGCACTAAAAATGGTGGAAGAAATCAATCACATAAGGTATACATATGGTGCACAGATCGGATGCCGTAAGCGCGCATAGTGAGTATCAAAAGGTCCCCAAGAACAAAAGAACTCTACTTTTTGCACAAAACTCAATGTAGAAGATTTGCACGACATGAACAAGAGACCAATTGGGTGCAATCTCCCCCCATGCCTTGTGTGAGTGCTCCACAAAACATGTATTTTATATATTAATCATCTTCAAGCTCAAATAATAGCCCAAATTACAAAATAGCACGCTTTTGGCTTTTGAGTTTGCTTTTGTGCCAAATAGAGAATAAAGCTAATGGGCGGGCACCCAAGAAATCAGGCATACCCAATACAATGTCCAAATACAAATATCTAAATCGTGCGCCCATGCAGATACAAAAATAATAAATAAATATCCAACACCTTGATAAATAGGCGCGAAAAAAATATAGGCGCCATGCCTAAGGTATGCGCCCATCAAAATATAGATGATAACTCGAATACACTCTATCCTGCAATGCTTTCCACCGCCACTACTGCTATCTCTACACATCAACTGAAGCATTCACAATCGTTAGTAAAATAATACAATTAAACCGAAAAAAGTGAATACCTAGTAGTTTTCAGCTACATAAATAAATCAATTGGTTAGAAATCAATCCTAACCTTAATTTATCACAAATGTGCACTCTAAACTCATAAATGTTTATTAATTTAATATATATTTTGTAGAATCACCCGCTATGGAATCACCCGTGTTCATACTAAATTAACGAAATGCCTGAAAAGGATAGGCGTCCCCATCGACTTCTCGCACAAAGAATCCACTTTGTGTATGAGCCCTGATAATAAAAGTTTATGGAATCCACCGTAAAACCTCACGGAATCCACCATGGCACAGAATCCACAGTGAAATATGCCTCCTGGCATCATACCCCCGAGGCGGGATAGCAATTGTCCTCAATTGCTATTAGCTCAATGTGGAGCTAACAGAGTGGGGAAAGCATTTAAGTCTCTAGCGTGCATCCATTGGGCCTCTTCAATAGGATGGTTTTTAAACTTGACCAAATATCTAGAATATCTATGGCCAGTTCTAGTGGTCATAAAGTCAGTATCTATAATAACTTCAAGCTCAAGGATTTCAGTCTCTTCATCTAACAAAGGTGGGTTTTCATAGATAGGGTGTATAGGTAATTGGCCTCTAAAGGGTTGTAATAAACTAATATGAAAGGTGTTGTGAATTTTCCAATGTGGTGGTAGTTCTAACTTAAATGCATTGTCATTGATTTTGTGTATGATCTTGAATGGTCCATAGAATCTAGGTGCTAATTTCACAATTGGATGTTTATCTACACTTTGTAATCTACGTTTTTCTATTCTTAACCAAACATAGTCATCAACTTTGAAATTCATGGCATGTCTTTTCTTATTGGCTTGCTTTGTATATGATTACTGGGCTTTGGAAATCATATCTTTAACTTCATCAAAAATAGTAATGTGCATGTTAGCAATATCATCAGTAGTCTGAATCTTATTTGATCAAGATGCAACAGGTGTAGGCAATCTATAACCATAAATAAATTCAAACGATGCTTTCTTTGTAGCTGTGTGTGGTGTATTGTTATATGCAAACTGAAGTAAATGTAAATGTGTATCCCATGTGTGTGGTTTTGAAATAGTGTAAGCACATAAAATATCTAAAATAGTACTGTTAGTAGCTTCTGTTTGACCATTTATTTCAGGATAAAATGCAGATGAAAAATCAATCTTTGTTCCTAAGTTAGCACAAACAAATTAATCCAAAAATTATTACAAAATCTAGAATCACGATCAGAAATAATAACTATTGGTAAACCATGATTAGTAAAAATAGTTTTAAAAAACAATTGAGCTGCCTGAGATGTTGTTAAAGTTTTTTTGCATGGAATGAAATATGCTTGTTTGCTAAACCTGTCTACAACAGTCCAAATCATATCATGGTTAGCTTTAGTGTTAGGTAAACCAGTAATAAAATCCATAGAAATCTGTTCCCATGATCGTGATGGAATAGATAAGGGCATTATTAAACCATATTGTTTACCATGATGTCTCTTAACTCTTTGACAAACTAAACATTCAGAAACAAAGTTAGATACATCAATGTCCATATGTGGCCAATAAAAATCTTCACTCAATGTACGCAAAGTAGATATAATACCTCTATGACCTTGATATGGAGGACAATGAATCTCATTCGAAACAAATGATCTAAATGGAACTGTAACACATAATCTCTTTTCATAAAACATGAATCCATAATTGTAAAACAGTGAATAAATAGGAATCCAATTATTTGCAACTAATTTATTCCAATTAGCATAAGTAATATCCTGATGATAAGTATATTTCACAGGGATAAGGGAATCAAATGATATCACAGAGATATTATGAATGGTCAGTCTTCTACTTAAAGTGTCAACTACTACATTTTCTTTTCCTGGTTGATATTGGATAAGGGGATGAAAAATTTGAATGAAAGTTGCCCATTTGATATGTCGGTCAAATATTTGGGGTTGACTAAGGAGGTGTCTAATACTTTGTTGGTCAGTCTTGATCATAAACTCAGAACCCATTAAATAATGTTTCCATTGACGTAAGGCTTGTACTATAGCTAGCAATTCTTTATCATAAGTGGAATATTTAAGTTTAGATGGTTTTAGTTTACAGCTAGAGTAGGCTATGGGATGATTATCTTACATAAGTATAGCTCTTATTCCAGATCCACTAGCATTAGTAACTACTAAAAATAATGGTCTATTGAAATCAGGTAGTTGTAATACAAGAGCATGGGTTAATGCATATTTCAATAAATCAAAAGATTTTTGTTGATTATCAGTCCAATTATAAACAATACCCTTCTTTAAAAGTTTAGTCAAAGACAAGGCAAGTAATGAAAAATTTCACAAAAACTTTCTGTAAAAACTAGCAAGACCTAGAAAAGAACGTAACTCATGCATATTTTTGGGTATGGGCCAATTTAAAATTGCTTCTATCTTCTTTGGGTCAACCTTAATACCTTCTGATGAAACAATATGACCTAGATATTCAATTTCTGTTTGAAAGAATTCACTCTTTTCTGGATTAGCATACGATTGATTATCTTTCAACAACTTGAAAACTAAAGACAGATGTTCATAATGCTCATGCTCATTTTTACTGAATACTAAGATATCATCAAAGAATACTATAACACAATGCTGATATTTCAAAAATATGCCATTCATCATTCGACTAAATGTAGCAGGTGCGTTAGTTTAAAAAAAAGGCATCACTAGAAATTCATAATGTCCAAATTGTGTTCTAAATGCAGTTTTAAATATGTCAGATTTATCTAATCTCACTTGATGATAACCAGATTTAAGATCTATCTTACTGAATATGGCAGAACCTTGTAGTTTATCCATAAGATCATCTATCCTAGGAATCGGATATCTATTCTTAATAGTAATCTTATTCAGGGCACGATAATCAATGCACATGCGATAAGTATTATTATTCTTCTTTACCAGTAAAATAGGTGGGCCAAATGGAGAACTACTAGGTCTAATTAATTCTTTGGTTAGCAATTCTTCTACTTGATTTTGAATTTCTTTCTATTCAATTTGGTTATGCCTATATAGTGCTTTACATGGTGGTTGTGTACCAGGAATAATATCTATTTTGTGATCTTCAAGACGTGAAGGTGGTAGTCCAGGTGGTAAATCATCAGTAAAACAATCTTTAAATTGAGCAAGAAATTGTGTATGCCTAGGATGCATATGTTTTTCTTTAGCTTGAAGTTCATTCACCCAGATTAAATAAGATTTGCTACTTTTACGTATTGTACATTTAGCTTGAGTATGAGTAAGCAGTGGAAAATTATTAGATGCGTGCATACCATGCAATGTAATTTGTTTTCCTTGGAAATAAATTTTAATTGAATGCGTGGAATAATATATGTCAGGATTATACTGATGATGCCAAGGCATACCTAGGATAATATCACTAGACTGCAAAGGTACAACTAGGGAATTTCTACATTCAGTGTATTCACCATTTTTAATTTCTAAGTCATGCACCTCTTGTGTTCCATTATATCTTGTGCCTAAGAATGCTGCTTTAATGCGATAATGTGTAGAAACAATTTGTAAATTCAATTCTTTCACTAACTTTGCAGAAATAAAATCATGTATACTACCATCATCATGCAAAATAATCTTTTCTTTACCATGCACGAAACATTTCATTGTCAACAAAGAATGTGGAGTTGGAATACCTGGTAAAGTATCTGAAGGAGTAACAATGTCGTCATCATCTTCTGTAAAATCAGGCATTTTCTCATGCTCTTCATCTTCCATTGCTCCAAGATAATTGATATGGACAGGTGGTTTCTTCGATTGGCAATTGGCTGCTAGATGTCTAGGTTGATGGCATTTGTAACAAACTATTGGTTTGGCTTTAGATACATTGTTTGGAATGGCAAGAAGTCTAGGAATATTAGGATTTGGCTGTGAGGATGCCTTAGGGTTTTGATTGGTATTTGATGACAAAGCAGGTGGTCGTGTCCAAGACTTACGGAATGATGATGGAGGAAAATGACTTTGATTGAATCTTCTAAAATTTGAATTGAATTGCTTGGAACCATAGTTACCATTTGCTTGAAATTATTGTGGATGCTAGTCTCTTCCTCGAATCTTGTCTTCAGTGTCATGAGCCAAAGAAATTGCATCTTCAAGGGTTGTAGGCTTGAACATATTAACTTCAGCATAGTAATGTCCAAGTAAGCCAGACATAAACTTGTGTTTGTGAGTCGCTTCTGGTACATCTTCTAGTATGTGTAGTTGCAGTAGGGCATTCCAAAAACGTTCGGTGTATTGGGAAATAGGCTCACGATCTCTTTGCTGTAGAAGATCCCATTGCTTGATGGCTTTTTCATGGAATTGGGAGGAAGGAAATTCTGTAGAAACTTCTTTTTGAAACTCTCCCAGGTAGTGGGACAATCAATGCTCTTGCGAACCACAGTCCACCATAGAGATGCTCGATCGACTAAATGATTAGTGACACATTTAATTTTGTCTTCTTCAGCATATGTCTCTTCATGAAAGTAATCATCAAACTGATTGATAAATGCAAGTACAGTCTTTCCATCTCGAATTCCATTGAAAGTAGGAAATTTGAAATTTCTTTTACTTATCTTTGTTTCTTTGCGGATGGATTGAGCTTCGAGTGTCACATCGATGGTACGTCGAATAAGATCTTCGGGTTGTGGTCCATCTTTGTCGGTGGTAGATCATTGCAAATTGGGCAATTGAACTTGCAAAGCTTGTCGGGCTCTTCGTTCTTCATCAAGCTGCATCATAATCAAATCCAATTTTTGTTCCATTGTAGGTTCAGGAAAATCACCTTCAGCCATTAAATCGTTCATATTTTGTTTCGCCATCCTATAAAAAAAATTCAAAAGACCTCACTCTCTCAAAATCTGATTAGTAGGATGAGCGTAGCTCAAAGTCGGGTATACAAGGCTTATAGATTTTTGTTTAGCTTTTACAGTCTTTGTCCTTTGCGGTTGCGTGATTTGTAGTCTTCGTAAAAACTGCGTATGAACTTTTGCGTGTGCTGAAACTGGTTCATGAAGTCTGCGTATGTGAACAAAGTCTTCCAGGGAGCAATTTTGTAGTTCTCTGCTTCTGCGCAGGAACAGTCTTTATGGGAGTAATTGAGATAAGTCAATTTTGATCTTTGTGGACTTGCAGGACTTGCATAGTAAACAACTTGGAGGACTTGAGTGATTAAGCTTGTTTAAAGCTTAAGTAACTTAGGCTTAAGAAGACTTAAGCTAATGTTGATTGTCGACGAATTTCGAGGGGGGGGCCATTTTTTCTGCCATTTTTGTTCAGAAGATGCCGTTGTCGCCCGTCCTGAAATTCGTAGCTTGAAGCTTTAATAAGCTTCTTTAAAGCTTATTACTAAGCTTAATTAACTTTGAGATTAAGCTTTTATAACTTGTTAGCTATGGAGCTTACTGTTGACTGTGAAAAAAAAAACGTCTTGAAGAAGGAGATGTTGACGTGGTCCTCCACCTCCTCAGGCCGGTCCTTTGCGATCAGAGGCTATAGACAGCGGTTCTTGATCGCCAGGAATCCACCCGTATCGACCGTTCGCGATGAAACTCACTGTAGAGCTCGATCGTTCTAGGAGCTTCGTCTTCGCGCAAGATGGGTAGCAATTGGAAGCTCTCGATCTCAGCTTCACTCTGATACCACTGGTGCATAGATCGGATGCCGTAAGCGCGCGTAGTGAGCGTTAGAAGGTCCCCAAGAACAAAAGAACTCTACTTTTTGCACAAAACTCAATGTAGAATATTTGCACGACATGAACAAGAGACCAATTGGGTGCAATCTCCTCCCATGCCTTGTATGAGCACTCCACAAAGCATGTATTTTATATATTAATCATCTTCAAGCTCAAATAATAGCCCAAATTACAAAACAACACGCTTTTGGTTTTTGAGTTTGCTTTTGTACCAAATAGAGAATAAAGCTAATGGGTGGGCGCTCAAGAAGTCAGGCATACCCAATACAATGTCCAAATACAAATATCTAAATTGTGCGCCCATGCGTATACAAAAATAATAAATAAATATCCAACACCTTGATAAATAGGCCCGACAAAATATAGGCACCATGCCTAAGGTATGCGCCCATCAAAATATAGATGATAACTCAAATACACGCTATCCTCCAATGCTTTCCACCGCCCCTGCTACTATCTCTACACATCAACTGAAGCATTCACAATCGTTAGTAAAATAATACAATTAAACCGACAAAAGTGAATACCTAGCAGTCTTCAGCTACATAAATAAATCAATTGATTAGAAATTAATCCTAACCTTAATTTATCATGAGTGCGCACTCTAAACTCATAAATGTTTATTAATTTGACATGTATTTTGCGGAATCACCCGCTATGGAATCACCCATATACACACTAAACTAACAAAGCACCCGAAAAGGATAGGCGTCCCCATTGACTTCTCGCACAAAGAATCCACTTTGCATATGAGCCTCGATAATAAAAGTTTATGGAATCCACCGTAAAACCTCACGAAATCCACCGTGGCACGGAATCCACCATGAAATATGCCTCCTGGCATCAACATAAATATATAATCATCTAAGAATAGGGATGCACAACAAGAATTTCATGGCATTGAAATTTTATGCAGTGAGATGTACCTACTCTAGTAGAGCTAGAGAGGTGGAATTTGGTAATAATTAAGAAACCCTTTCCAAGAAAAGCCATCTAGATTCTATGGAATGCATAGACTTAGTTGGTCAAACGATCTCCAATTCTATCTCATAGAAAATCATCATGGCTCTGACTTGTAAGGATTGATGTGATGCTTCTCTATCTCTATAATCACCTAAGCTCAATCTAGCTTCGAATTTAGAAAGGTCACTTTGCAAGATTAAGAGTGGACTAACACCATGCTTGATTCAAACAGAGTGTAAGAAGAGAGGGAGGCGAGAATCAATTGCTTTGGCATAAAATAAACACACTTTGACCCCCTAAAATGGTCTTAGTTGGGTTTCATGATACAACCCTAGGTGGTCACAATGATTCACTCTATCTTAAAGTTTTATTTAGAAAGACACCTAACTATTCAAGTTCACCTAGCCTTAGAGTGCTCTCATTGGAAGAGACACTCATTTTCTACCCATTCATGCACCCAAAACATCTTTAGTTATCCAATTAATCCTAACGGATTATTAGAGCATGCAAAGATGTTGAGATATTGGCAATCACACCTAGCTTAGCCTCTTTGTATGGAGTAGTGTGGACTTAGGATGCAAAATCCCATATGCACAATGGTGGAAAGTGCAGCCTAGTATATTCCTATAAAGCATTGCACTTGCTCTCTTTTTGAATGCAATGCCATAGTACTTTTGTACTTCCAGCAAAGTGTTTGTGTCATTGTTAGTCCACTACACAAGATTGTGTTTATGAGTCCAAGCTTCCATCTTGGAACCTAATTCACTTGTGTGACATTTGGTCTTGATGTTTGTTACCTCATGAGCTCAGTCTTCCTCTTTCAACCTCCATAGCCATGCTCTAGATCCAACATTTTCTACATGGTATCGGAGCCCACTCACGCATGGCTCAGCTCTACAAATCACTCCTTCAACTTCTCTCAATCTTTGGTTAGCTCAGCTTGACATAAACCCTTCATCTTCCACCTCCATCTTCACTCTATCTCTCTTGGCTGCTATAGACAACACCTACCTACCTCTATTGGAGTAGCCATATCTCTTCTACCATGCCATATCTCTTCAAGATTTCTTCTTGACTTAGGTCAAGCCGCAAATTTCTAGCCCAAAAATTGTGTGACATTGCAACATACAACCCGACATTGTTGAAAAACATAGATTTGGTGCAAATTTTGATGCTGTAAATTGGACTTGTTCTCTCTCCCTACTATGAGCATTATTCCACAAGTTGTCAAAGGGCATTTGTTGGTCATGTAGGTTAATTACTTCAGCTAAGATGTATTGAGAAAATTCCACTCCAGCAAAGAGATATTAGAAGATTACTCAGAGGTGGTATTGCAGGAAGCCATAGCCAAGTAGCCTACTGTTGTTCAACTGATGGCACCATCATCACGCCTCACAATGTCAAGGTCTACTATATGTATTTTTAAGTTTATCATATGGGCTACCTCTTAACAAAATTTCAACTCAAATGGTCCACTCGGTGAGCTGCTACAGCCAAAATATCAGGCCACTGTCCTAAAATCGTAATTGGCAGCCATAGCCATTTACCTTCAAGCTCATTTTTTCCTTCATTTTCTCTCTCTTGCCACTTAAATCAAACCTTTGCCACTCTATTCCACTGAGAATTGAAGTTTCCAACAAGATTTTAGTATCCAACAAGCAAACCTTGGAAATATTTTGAAGATTTGAGGCTTTCACTGAAGTACAAGCACGAAACATAGTGAAATTTTATGCTACCACTGCTTGTGTTTTTCAACACACTGCAAATCAACTTGGTTACTGATCAGCCTCAAACAATTGAAGCCATTTTGAAGCTGAGAAGATTCAAGAAAATTTTAAGATCTTGAGAACTCAAAGCTCAAGAAAATAACATTAAGTTTTACTAGTATCTCTTGATACTACGTAGTGTAATTTTCACACTACTTTCACTTGTGTTTTTTGACACAAATTCTATGCCAAGTATGAAGTAATCTACACTTCACACATTGGTGGTCATTATGATACTCACATGGCCACTAAATTATCACTTGTTATATTTATTTTGTTACACCTACCTATAGTTGGTAAAGATATAGTCTCAGTCGATCAGTATAGTCTGCTATGCACTGTTTGACTTAGTAGGCCACTTTTCTTTATGTTGTAACTTATCTAAAATTTGTGTACATTGTATAGTGTGTGGAAGAAGAAGAAAAAAGCAATAAGAAAATGTTTTGTCCTCCATTTCTCTTCTTGTGTCTTGAGTGAGTTTCCTCTTGTGTATATAGTGTGTGTTTGGTGCAACAACTCAAGCAAGTCCCTCCACCATGCGATTCTTGATATGGAATCAGAGTGGTGCCATTGAGAGAGGCTGATTTTGAAGGCTGAAGTAAAGGAAAAGAAGTAAGGTTTGAGCAAGCAAGCAATGGGTAAGAAGTTCTCCCACTCTTCCACTCCTTCTCTTGGGTAGTGCCTGTGGAGGCACCAGAAGTAGGGTAGAGTAAAAATCTCAAATTATTGTGAGATTTTTTGTATGAGGAAAGCATTGTATATTTGCTACAGTTTATTTGGGCATTTGAGGCAATTTCAAGCCCCGTTTTAGAGCCACAAGGTTGTGGACAATAGTTTGAGAGTATACCATGATTTCGGCTGTATTGAACGAAAGTGGGTACACACTTGCATGATGGCTAGACAAAGAGTGTGCTAGATGTATTACATGTGCCATCAATCACAAAGAATCTAGTGTCTATTGGCCAAATGGTAGAGCAAGGGTTGCAAGTTCGATTTAATGCAAAATATTGTTTTATAGAAGACTTTAATGAAAAGTGTAGGTTGGTCACAAAAGGAAGTAGAGTTGGCCGCATGTTTTTACTTTAGATATTGGAATTCCTGCAAAGGATGCTACTATGTATGCTAAAGAAAAAGGAGTGGTTATAGACATTGAAATATGGCATAAATGTATTGGACATGCAAATGTGCAAAGGCTGAAATTAATGCAGTCAAAAGGATTGGTTACAGGGTGGGTTGCCTTCTTTTAGAGTTGCTAAATTTCATAAAGTGTGTGAAGCATACCAATTTTGTAAGCAAGCTAAACAACCCTTTTCGCATAATAGAGAAGTGAGCCGAAATATACTTGAAGTAGTACATACAAATTTTTGGGGGCCTACACAGAATATATCTCTTGATGGCAGCAAATACTTTGTCACATTTATTGATGACTATTCAAGGAAGCTATGAGTATATTTCATGAAGGAAAAGAGTGATGTATTTGAGCACTTCAAATCTTTCATGGCAATTGTTGAAATAGATACATGCTTGAAAGTTAAGTGCTTGAGATCACATGGAGGGGGAAAGTACATCTCTAATGAGTTTAGTGGCTTCTTGAGGACTAATGGGATAAAAAGGCAATTTACCTACAGGTACTCCACAGCAAAGTGGGGTTGCAGAAACAAAAAATAGGCATATTGTAGAGGTTGCATGGGCATTAATGGCTGAAAAGAATATTCCAAAACATTTTTGGTTTGAAGTTGTTCATACTATTGTCTATATTATGAACAAAACTCCCATAGCTGTAGTTCATGGGATGACCCTTGAAGAATGCTTTACAGGCAAGAAGCTCGATGTATCACACTTGAAGGTATTTGGTTGTGTTGCATATGTTCATGTGCTAGATGAGCTATGAAAGAAGCTTGATCTAAAGACTAAAAAATATATTTTTATTGGATACTCTTTAGAGTAGAAAGGGTATCATTGTTATAACCCTATCACAGGTGAGTTCAGAGTGAGCAGGGATGTTATTTTTAATGAGATAAGTAGTTGGTATGCACTTGTTGGTGATGTATTAGATGATGATAATGATCATGATAGATATGTGCAGAAAGAAAAGCAAGAATCATAGAGTCTTAGTAGACCAAAAACATCGTCTGGTACTACATCTATAGTGAGCCCTTGGTTTGAGAGACTAAGGAGTAGCTCCACATCTTTAGGTGGATCTATAAGTGTTGCAGCCAAAGATAAAGAAAAGAAGTGTTGAGAATAGCAAATGATGCTTGTCCATAAGTGGCTTTGTATGAGAGATATGACAAAGATATATGATCTAGAAGAATCTAGGAAGAGATGTCCAACCAAAATCCCATAAGCACGGTGAGGAAAAGTGGTAGTACCCAAAAGCTTTATAAGCATGTACTTGACACTCATTTCAATGAATTGTACTATCATTTTGTATTACTCAAGATTGTGTTTATGAGTCCAAGTTAATCTATCTTGGAATCTAATTCACTTGAGTTACAATTCTCTATCTCAATCATGTTTTATGTTTATAACCTTCATCCGCCATAGCTAGCATAGCTCTAGATTTTTGTTTCTCAGCATGGTATCAGAGCCATGGTGAGCTACGACTAGCTTCATTAGAGTAGAGTCCTTCTTTAACCCTGTTTTATTGTAAATGGATAATAGGAGTTGAACCTACCTTAAGTCCCTCTGCCATATTCATACCTTAGATTTTTTCTTCATCTCATATCATTATCATCATTCTCTTCACTTAAAATCAACCTCGTCTCTTCTCTTTGTGAGCCTTCTCTCGATATTACTTCCATGTAAAATCTGCACATTCCACTAACTTGATATTTGCATTGGAAGTTCATTGATTGCCTGATCTAGCTTGATGCATCAAGCATCAATTCCCTTGAGGACTCATTGTCTTAAGAAGAAGAAGAAGAAGAGAAGAAGAAGAAACAAATCGGCAATCGAGTAAAGGGCAAGAAAGCATGACGATGGCCAAGGCTATGGCATCTCCTCTAACATCGCCATCAGTGCTGCTACAGAGGTCTTCTTCCACAAGCCTACCTTGCATGCTTACCAGATCCAAGTCCTTCGACTACGCATCCTCTGCCTTTCTCTGCAACTTAGGGTCGTTGAATGCACACAGGGAGTCCATCAATTCTCCTTACATCATTGCTGCCATCGACCAGCAAGGCCTTGCCCCCATAGCCTCTACTTCCATCTCGATAACTGCAACTCCCATCTCTATTGGATAGAAGCTGTTAGAGGCCACCTTTGCCCACCTCGACAAGGATGGCCAAGTCCAGACCATCTCCATCAACGAACTCACTAAGGGCAAGAAAGTTGTCTTCTTTGCTATGCCCGAAGCCTTCACCCCCACTTGGTTCCAGAAGCACTTGCCCAAGTTCGTGGAGAAGGATAATGAACTCCATGCCAAGGATATAGACACCATCGCGTGTATTTAAGTCAATGATGCCTTTGTCATGCAAGCATGGGGAGAAAGCATTGGGGTGGGTGACAAGGTTTTGCTACTATCAGATAGAAACCTTGGCTTCACCAAAGCCATGGGAGTGACCTTGGATTTGAGTGACAAGCTTGTGAGGCTTGGTGTGTAGTAAGTTCATCTTGCTGAAGGAGGAGGAGAAGAAGATTAAATGTTTGCATCAATCCAGGCGATAATAGGCTGGAAGATTCAAAGGTTGATTTTTTTAGCTCATGACCTTGCCTATCATTAGTCTAGCTATCATTGAAAATCTCGTATTAAGGCTCTTGTTCACACTTGGAAATTTTTTGGTGTGCATTCACACTGGTGTAGTAAAGCCTCCTCTTACAAACCCTTCTTCATGCCATCTCCTTCAAATTTGTCCAAATTTATATTTATTAAAAAAACCCTAAATCCTTGTTCACATTGTCTTGTCCATAAACCCTTTCTTACATTGTGAAAAGGCTAGACATTGCCTAAGGTACTCGTGGTAAGGCCTCCTTGCATTACTGGTAGACCTTTCCAAAGAAGAGATGATCTATTTGCACTATTCATACAATCACCAAGCCATGTATGTCTTAGAGAGGATCTACTAAGCCAAAACAATGTATTCATGTGTATACATCTCAAGTTCATTAAGCAGAAATAATGTGTCAAGAAGACTTGAGCAAAAAGCATGTACCACACATCAACAAAAGGGACAAAGAGCATAACCAAGATAAAGAGTATAAAGACAAAAAAGAACTAAGAAGACCAAGGAGTCTAAGAAGATTAAAGACACCCAGAAGATCGAGAAAAGAAAAGGATGCCAAAGAAGCATGGAAAAGATTAAAAAAAAACTTTTTGCTACTACTTACAACAAAGAATTTTCCATAGTCCATCTTCCATAGTGGATCTTGTTTCCCAAAGTGGATTTTGTAGAAACCCTACAAAGATGTAAAGTTTCAAGCCATAACTTGACTAGGCTACCAAAGAGCTAGTCTCTTGGTCCATGTTCACATGTAGGGGGGGCAAAAGCCAGCAAGGGTAGAGACTCATCATTTGAGGGGGGGGGGGGGGGTTTGAGAATAACAAATGATGATTTCCCATAAGTGTCTTTGTATGAGAGATATGAAAAAGATTTATGATCTAGAAGACTCTAGGAAGAGATGTCCAAAATCCCATAAGCACGGTGAGGAAAAGAGCTCAGGGAAGTTACTATATGTATATCCTATACATCACGTGCATTCAAGTCCTATTTATAAATATCCTTATCTGTGAAATTTTCCTAAACAAAGTATAACCATTTTTAAATCAATCTGTAAATAATCCCTTTTTATTACACCTTTTTGTATGTAAAAAATATATAAAGATAGTATTTTAAAAATACCTTATTTTGAACCCACATGATGCACACATATATTCATAAGTAACTTATCCCAGGAAAAGTGGTACTACCCAAGCTATATAAGCATGTACTTGACACTCATTTCAATGAATTGTACTATCATTTTGTATCACTCAAGATTGTGTTTATGAGTCCAAGTTAATCTATCTTGGAACCTAATTTACTTGAGTTACAATTCTTTATCTCAATCATGTTTTATGTTTATAACCTTCATTTGCCATAGCTAGCATAGCTTTAGATCCGTGTTTCTCAACAAGAAGAAAGTGCTAGATGGTAATGATGCACTCATTTGGGATTTGATGGAGATTCTAGTGGTTCAGAGAGTTTTGATTATGAGCTTGGTATTCCTTCACTCAAGACACTAGGTGTATAGAGAGCACATAGTAATGTAAAGGCTCCACTAAGTGATCCAGTGGTACGCAGGTCTATCAGGGTTAGATACCCTGTTAAAAGATTTGGTTTTGAAGGTTAGCATCTCACCATTATGCTTATATGGTGAAGGTAGTTGAGGATATTGAACCCACTTGTTTTGAGGATGATATTGGTCATGCTCATTGGGATGTAGCAATGGATGAGGAGATGGTTGCATTAGAAGCCAATAAGACTTGGGATTTGGTACCCTTGCCTAAGGGTAAGAAAATTTTTGGCTGTAAGTGGGTTTACAAAGTCAAGCATAATGCCGATAGTTTTGTTAGAAGGTATAAGGCTAGGTTGGTTTGCAAAAGGCTATTCTCAAACATATGACATAGATTATGAAGAGACATTCAATTCAGTTACTAGGATGGCAACTGTTAGACGCATGATTGCCTTGGCAGTAGCCAAAGGTTGGAGTTTGCAACAAATGGATGTTAAGAATGCCTTCTTGCATGATGAATTACAAGAGGACTGAAGCAAGCACTAGAGCATGGTTTGAAAATATTGGAGAGAGTATCTTGTCGATATTGGATTTTTTATTTTCAATGCTAATCACTCACTTTATGTGAAAAGGGGAGATGCAAGTTTGGCCATCATAGTCATCTATGTGGATACTCGATTATTACAGGTGACTGTGACAATGGAATTGCTAAAGTTAAAGAATTCTTAAAGAAGAAGTTTGAGATGAAGGATTTGGGTAAGCTAGGATACTTTCTTAGTATTGAGGTGATCAGATGTGATGATGTTATATGGCTATCCCAAAGGCAATATGGCTTGGATATGTTATCCAAGTATTTTATGGTAGCATGTAAGCATCTTTCAGTACCATTGGAGCAAAATGTAAAGTTGAGTGCTGACATTGGGAATGAGATAGAAGACCCTACTATGTTCAAGAGGATAGTAGCGAGTTTGATTTACATGACTATCACAAGGCCACACTTGAGCTATGTTGTTGGCCTTGTCACTCAGTTTATGTAGATGCCTAGAAAGCCTCATTTGGATGTAGTTAGTGAGGTATGTGAAATCCATTTTATATTATGGACTTTTTTGTGATGAAGGTAAGGATGTACATATCTTTGGATATATAGATGCAGACTGGGCTGATAGCATGCTAGACAAACAATCTGCTAGTGGATTCATGCTTTCCCTTGCAGCACTTACATGGAGCAACAAAAAGCAACCTACAGTTGCTTTATGGAGTATAGAGGCTGAGTATAGAGGTGCTGCTATGGCAGCATGTGAGGTGGTATGGCTGCAAAAGTTATTAGGTGATTTGGATGTGTAGGGAGATGGTCCAGTTGTCATTCATTGTGACAACATGAGCATCATATACCTAGCTAGGAATCTAGTGTTCCATGCTAGGACAAAACACATTGAGGTGAACTATCACTTTTTGAGAGAGAGGATACTTGCAAGAAAGATTGACTTGGTATATGTCAGTTGGAGTTGCAGAGATAGAGTTGAGGTTGAGGGGGAGTGTGGAGATGGCAAGCTCAACATGTGTGGACATTAATGATGGACTGCCTGGCTAGATAGGTCCGCACATCTACACTTAGCATGTTGGTGGTCATCATGATACTCACATGGCCACTAACTTATCATTTATTATATTTAGTTTGTTACACCTACCTATAACTGGCAAAGATATAATGCCAGTCGATTAGTGTAGTCTGTTATGCACTGTTTGACTTAGTAGGCCACTTTTCTTTATGTTGTATCTTATCTATACTTTTTGTATTGTATATATGTGGAAGAAGAAGAAAAAATCAACAAGAAAACGTTTTGGCCTCCATCTCTCTTCTTGTGTTCTTGAGTGAGCTTCCTCTTGTGTATACGTGTGTGTTTGGCACAACAGCTCAAGTAAGTCTCCCCACCATGCGATTCTTGATATCTTGAGTGGCTACTACTAAGGAAAAGCAACATTATTCTTGTTACCCATTTGCACTACATGGAAGACATATTTGACCCACTTGGAGGAAGACATGGAGCTGCCTACGTCAAAGAACAATACATGACCTTATTTAAAGACTCTAAACACATTCCTATTGCTTGAAAGATGATGATATCTTTGCTTGAGGGGGACATGAAGACTAATGCAAGAAAAGCCAATAAAGAAGAAGACCATGAAGAAGAGTACCAAAAGATGAAAGTTGTAAGCAAAGCAAAGAAGAAGAAGAACAAGATGAACCATGAGGACCCTAAAGCTGCAAGCAAATTGAAGGACAAGTACAAGTTAAAAAAGAGAAAAGTGGACTATATGAAGAAGGTCAAGAAGATTCATAATGACATATCTAAAAATGCTAAAAACCACAATGGCATGTTGGTCCTTGACCCAAATTTTTACTAGACTTATTTTATTGTATTGTGTAGCCATAATGCTTTTGACATAAACTTGTAAACTCCTCATGTAACCTTGTACTACAGTCTTTGTACACTTTGTGAGGCCCCTATTATAGCCTCCAGATGTCCACCATGTCTTTGGTACCCACACTTAGCCTTTTTTGCGACAGCCCCTCTAGTATTTACCATGTTTGTGGTGTGCCCACACTTTGCATGTGGTTGCTCACTAAAGCCTCTACACACTTTGTACTTCTCTGGTTGTGATTCAGGGAGGGATGTTGAGATATTGGCAATCACACCTAGCTTAGCCTCTTTGTATGGAGCAGTGTGGGCTTAGGGTGTAGAATTCCATATCCACAATGGTGGAAAGTGCAGCCTAGTCTATTACTATAAATCATTGTACTTGCTCTCTTTTTGAATGAAATGTCATAGTACTTTTGTACTTTCTAGCAAAGTGTTTGTGTCATTGTCAGTCCACTACACAAGATTGTGTTTATGAGTCCAAGCTTCCATATTGTAACCTAATTCACTTGTCTGACATTTGGTCTTGATGTTTGTTACCTCATGAGCTCAGTCTTCCTCTTTCAACCTCCATAGCCATGCTCTAGATCCAATATTTTCTACAAAAGTTATATTTTTTAATTAATCTTTTACATTTGGTTCCTTTGCATAGATTAGGATGCATATGTGAAAGCGTACAAAAAAAAACATTTTGAAAATGGATTATTTATTCCAAGGATTAATTTATAAGATCAACTATTTGTTCATTAAGATGCATTGCCTTTCTAGTACTGTATGCTCCTTTTTAAGAATTTTTGGTCTTTGGATACGCACATCCAAGTAGCACCCACTTCTCCATCCTAGACTAGTGATGGAGGGAATAAGGATTACTAGTCTAAGAGCTCATCTAACCAAAGTCTCATTAATTTTTATCTTGTCTCATAGGAGCAAACCTTCCCTTATGAGTGACCTCGAATGTGAAGCATTGGTTAGCACATTGGGAAAAACTTGGCTCCTGATGAAGGAGCCACTTTGAGGACTTTGAGGAAGGCCTCTCAAGCACCACATCCAACAAAGCGGATTTCAAATCATAATATCTCACAAGTTATAACTAAGGCAAACAACGTGGTCCTTTAAATTTTTTCCTTTTTATGAAGTAAAAAAATGATAATGATAATTATAGTAGTAGCCTTGGATCCATGGTAAGAAGTCATGGATCACATCAGAAAACATTCATAAAGAAAGAATATTAGCTTTAAGGTAAATTGCATTGCCCCATCCTAGGAGGAATAATCTCTTGAATTAATTACCCTTTCTCCATTCAAGGCACACTAACGTTCCCTTAGAGGTCCAAGCACAACAATCAAACTTAAGGACAAAATGAAATGGCTCATGGCATACCTTTCTTTTACCATTCTTCAAGAATTTTATCCAACAATTTTTCATTCCCAATATGCCATTAAAGGAATCCCATTTGAGCCCAAACTAATGATATTTTTAGGTGGAAAATAGTCTTACACTGATGCACATGTCTTATTTAATCCATATTCAATATGTGTAATTGACAATAATGAAATCATCTTTTTCATTACTTTCATCATTTCAAGAAGTCAATTTATGATCTAATGTTTGTTTCATGTAATCTAATTGCGATTCATTAGAGTTCTCTTTCATGAACTTAGACTAGTATGCCTTTGTTATATGTCTAAAATGAAGTACACCATTTAGAACTTCTTATGAAAAGTCTCCAAATGCAATTTGTGCATTGTTCTTAGTTCTTCATGATGCTTAGTCTAATTTACATTCATTAGTTATGCAAAAATGATCTTGTGTATACAATAAATTGGCTATTTATCTGTTTAAATGTTAAGCTTATGCATTATAATCGTCCTCCTTGCCAATGGATATGAACCCATTGTTACTATAAGTTACTTTAAATCTTTTCAAGTGAGTTTTGCACACATAAAATAAATCAATATTTTTGGAGTATGATCTTGAATGAATGAGATATTACTTGAAACCACCTATTGTTGTAGTCCTTGTAGAACACCTCTCATAAAAATATATCAACTCAAGTATCTTCTTGTGTATATGCTTTTCATATGGAAATGATGCCTTGTTTGCTTTCCAAATTAACATGCTACATATAATTTTATACATCCCATCAACTCTAAACTTGGGTAAGTCATCCACAATCTAATTTGACTATATATTTTCAAATGTTGCACATTTATATGACCAATCCACATATGCCAAATTTAAAACATTCAAGTAAACTTACATCAAGGATAAAGAATCTACTAATATGCTTAGCTTTTGCAACACAATCAATCTCCAACCATTTCCAATGCCTTCTACATAACAACCATAAGATGTGAACAAAACCTATAATCCGTGTTCCCACCATTTAACCACCAACAAAAACTAGGTTCTTAGTTATGTTTGGTAGATGCAGCACATGTCAAGCCAAGTACTTTGTTGTACCATCAGCTTGCATACTCAAGAAAACATTTCCAATATAAGTAATGGGGTGGGTTGTATCATCCCCTATCTCCACATAACCTAGAGACTTAAAACTACACATCTCTCTAAAAACCACTCTCCATGAGAAGTGATATGGTTAGAGGAACCTAATTCTACATAACATATATAATTCTTAGATGAACCATAGTAGTCATAGTAATCATAAAATGTTAGATGATAAAGAACATCTCACTTTTCTCATCATTATTTTCATTAATAAAAGTATAACTACCTTGTTTCTTTTTTTCATTTCTAATTTCAATCTTTTTTGGTAATAGCTATTAAAAATGTGGCCTTTCTCACCACGACACCATCATTCCCTAGTATCATTAGATTTCTCCTATCGGTTGAAACATGCAACTTGTCCTCTTTAACTTTCCCTTCCTTGATAGTGTCCTCTCCTATATTTTACAATGCACCAGAACTTTGACCAAAACCATCGCCTTGATCATGATCAAGGCCTCTACCTATGTTATACAATTAAACACATGTTTAGACTTGCTCTTACTTTGAGAAGAAGAGAAATTCAAGCCAAAATCCTTCTCCTCAAGTATCAACACATAGAAATTAATTCTACAAAGTTAGGAACATCATCCTTAGTATTCATGCATGACCTGAAGCTATTTTACTTATCTCCAAGTCCATCTAAACATGCTTGCACAATAACATCATCATTAAGTGCTACATTGATAGAAGATCCATTTAGAAGTTTTGGCATAGGTCGTCATTTGAGTGATTTGCTAAAATGATGGAGGTTACTTGCAAGATTATAAGAGAATATGAGAAGTATATAGTTGTTATACATAAGTTCTTTTTTGTAGAAATTATTAGTTAAATTAGTGGTTTATGTTATGAATTGATTAGGCAATCAAATGCCCCATTGACTTTGATGGGCTCACAACTAGAAAGCTATAGATTTTGGAATCTCACAGACTTTGGAATTAGTATATTATGTGGTAGTTAGGTGAGTTTGGAATCTCCTTTGGAATTACTACATTCTCTAGCTTTAAGGTGATCCACATTATGGTATCCACATACTCCCATCTCTTAGGATGCAACTTCACAATATCACATGCTCCCATCTCCTGGGATCCTTATGTTGCATCTCAAAATTTTCTTCTAAAAATCTTCATATACTTTTGCCTTCTTGTTCCTTGTAATAAGGGCCAAATATTAAATCATTACATTCATGTAGTTTGTTGTTTTTTGCTCCTTATTAACATGAAAAATTGCAACTCCTAACCAAAAGGATAGACTTTCCTCACTAGGTTGCATGAAAAACAAAATTTCCCATTGCCATATCATTATTTGGTCTTAATTCTTTCCTAGGTTTGTTTCGGGCTGCACCACAATAATGACCTTCATTTTCCTCTAGTCCTAAGTTGTCTTCACCTATCTATGTTTCATCAATTAACCAATGTGGCAAAGAAATGCTTTTAGGCCAAAAGTTACAAGAAAATGTTGTTTGATCTTGTGCATTATGAGTTTCCAAGGCATCAACCATTTTCTCCTAATATTGAATCACAAGTTCAATCCATTTTGCATATGGATATTACTTTCCTTTAATTTCCACAAAACTTTTCCACTAATTAAAAAATAGTAATTTTAAGCCTTCTATAAATTTCTCACGATCTTTTATGTGTTTATACTTGAAGAATCTTAAGAGCACATTTAGGAAGCATTGATTTCCATCATTACCACGTTTCCACAATTTGATTCCATGAGCAGAGGTTACCACTCACTCTTAGTGGGGTGTACCTTGTATTGCACCAATGGCATTCCATCAGCCATAAAAAAACCTAAAATGCAAGGCTTTTGAGTGGCCAATTAATCTATGTACTTCTTCATGTAAATGATCTTTGAGATGCTCTTTAAAATCACCTACTTCTTGCATGAGAAATAGTATGGGATGTAACTTTGTGCATTCACTAAAAATTCTCATCAAATGAGGAAATGTAAATGTTTGATTGATTCTTAACTTCTTAGAAAAGTGACTAAACAATACATCAATGTCCTTATGTGTACATCTCACCATCAAGAATCCCAATTGTAGCATATCTAAAACTCCATTTTCCATAAGAAAATATAATTATGAAAATACATAACGATTTTTGTTCTCTAATCCACAATTATCTAGTTGAAGAAAGAGTGTCTTGAATGACTTATTCCTTTGAGAGCATAGAAGCCTTTGAATATTCTCATTTGATCACTTTCTTACGTTTGAAGATCTTTATCAAAGATGTAGTTTCTTCATTTATACATGTACCTAAAAGGACATGTATAGTAGTAATAGTTGGCATGCTTATATAAGCGTGATTTCTATATATATTATCTAGATATCCATTGTTGCTAACACTCTCGAGGAAGTTACTATATGTATATCCTCTATATCATGTGTGTTCAAGGTCTACTTATAAATATCCTTATCTATGAACTTTTCGTGAATAAAACATAACCCTTTTCTATTCAATTTGTAAATAAACCCTTTATATTACACCCTTTTGTATGTAAAAAATGTATAAAAATGGCATTTTAAAAATATCCATATCAATGCCCTTTCTCTCTACGAGAAACAATGTTTCTCTCATTCTTAAGAGTTGTCCTGAATCATATGATGGGGGGACTTGATTGAGCTACCGCACCAAGTGCACACCATACATACAAGAGAAATCTCACTCAAGAAGACAAGAAGGGAGATGAAGGCCAAAAATTTTTCTTGCAGGTTTTTCCTTCTTCTTTCACACACAATACAATGTACACAAAGTATATATAAGATACAACATAAAGGAAAGTGGCCTACTAAGTCAAACAATGCATAAGTGACTATATTATCGACTGGTGCTATAGCCATGCTAGTTATAGGTAGTCACAATAAACTAAATGTAATAAGTGATGAGTCAGTCGTGCCATGTGAGGGTCATAATAACTAGTGATGTGCTAAGTGTAGACATGCTGACCCATCTGCCTAGGTGGTCCATCATCAATGTTCTCAAATGTTGAGCTTGCCATCTCAAAAAGGTTCATATAATGATCCATAGCCTTTGTAGGCATTAGAAAATAAGAAACATTATGGGATGTTTTCGGAGATACCTACTCATGCATAAAATCTCCATACATATGTTTGTTGAGTCTTTCTAACTAAGCTTAACAAGAAGAGAGAAAGAGACGCAACTTGAGTATTAAGTCTTGTGTGGGAAGCCTAGCATTATAGGAGGCTTCATTTGTGTTTTATAAGAATCAAACTCAAAGCAATTTGCTTATTGTGACTCAAATGCATAATGTAATGACAAGAGATATGAGACAATATCTCATTATCAAGATACCATTTCAAAATTGACCATGAAGACATGCATGAAGATATCACAATAAAGAATCTGCATAAATCTCATTTCTAAGCTCAATCTCAAAATGAAACATGAATGAATAAAGGAATATAAAACCATAAAAGGAGAATTGGATTCATTATGAGTGCTCAAATAAAAAAATCAATCTCGATGGATGAGAGATTTTTATGATAACGTCTCTATTTTAAATTTGATTGCAACCAAGAGAGAGGAAGAGATACATCTTAAGCATGAAGACTTGTGGCAATCCTAGCACTATGGGGTACTTGATTTGAGTATTATATGGATGATGCTCAAATCTATTTTCTTCTTATGATTCAATTGTTTGATATAATGAGAAGAGATATGAGACTCAATCAAGAGTCAATTGCCAGATGTATTGAGAAGATATCTCGGGGAGGTCACTCATGAATATATGTGTGCATCACATGGGTTCAAACTAATGTATTTTAAAATACAAATTTTACACATTTTTAACATATAAAAGGGTGTAATATAAAGGGGCTATTTACAAATTGAATAGAAATGGGTTATATTTTATTTAGGAAAAATTCATAGATCATGATATTCATAAATAGGTGTGGCACACAATGTAGAGGATATACATATAGTGAACTCCTAGAGGAAGATATATGAGACAACATCTCATTATTAAGACACATTTCAAAATCCAGCATGGTGCCATGTACGAGTCATATCAGCATAAAGAACTTACTTAAATATCCTTTGAGGCTCAATCTCAAAGTGGAACACAAAAGAATAGAGGGACATATCATCATAAAAGAGAGAGTTGAATCTATTATGATGACTCAAATCCCAAATTGAGGCCTAATGGGTAAGATGTTCTTATCATAGAGGCTTAATCTCAGAGTGTGATGAGGAGACAGGAAGAGCATATGAATGAAATTCAAGCATACTTCTTTATTGTGACATAATGAGAAAACATATAGTTATCAAGTTGCATTTCAAAATGTGTGTGTGTGTGTGTGTGTGTGTGTATGTGGACATGCGCTTGTAAATATGTACATATATATCCATTTTATTGTCCATGTTCATTTGATTGCTTATGTGCATGTTAATTTATGTATGTATACTCTTATATTACTTATATATGCATGTGTATATGTGTATGTTTATGTGTGTATATTCTTTTGTAATCTATGTGTGTATGTAGATGTGAATGTCCATGTGCATATTTTTGTCATCATTTATGTACTTGTAAATTCATTTACATATGTTTTTATGATATTTGTGTATATATGTGCATATTTGTGCATTTATCTATTAATGTGTTATTGTAGTCCACATATGCATGTGCATGTATATAAGTGTGTGCCATTTTTTTCTATTCATACACCATTTTACATATATTATATTTTTAAATGTGCCATATATATAGTTTTACACACATACACATGCATGCATCTTTATGTATTTATCAACTAATGTGTTGTTGCAATCCACATGTGCATATGCATGTACATAAGTGCGTGGAAATGTTTCCTATTTGTTATGTATTCATCCATCATTCACAAACATGCTATGCAATATACGTGTATATGTGATTCCTAGGGAATTCACTATATGTATACCCTCTATATCATGTGCGTTCAAGGCCTATTTATAAATATCCTTAACTGTGATTTTTTTCTTAATAAAACATAAGCCTTTTCTATTCAATATCTTAGCAAACCCTTTATATGGGACCCTTTTGTATGTAAAACATGTGTAAAAGTGGTATTTTAAAAACCCCTTACATTGAACCTACGTGATACATACATATATTTATGACTGAACTCCCTTTGAGATGTGATTATTCACATATGCATGTTTTTTTGTAATCTATGTGTGCATGTGCATAATTGCATGTTTTTTTTCCTATTTCTACACCATTTCAAATGTAACATATTTTTTAGTATGATATACATATATTTAATAATTATAGTCATTATCTTACCCATGCGTCTTGCACATTTTTTAATAGTATGAAAAACTCATGAAAAGGTTAAAGTGGTGAGAACTAAATCCCATAAGAAAGTTGTATATTTGAGTAAGACTACTTTAGGTAAGAAGCACCCACTTCCCCTTTCAAATAGTGGAACCTATGAAGTATTTTCATCCCTTATCTAAAGACCAAGACCAAGTCAAAAGCGCAAACAGGTTGCCTTTTTTATTTTCAAAAGGTTTCTTTCTTTCTAACTCCTCAAAACTTAAGATTTCTCAAACACTAAAAATTTAACTTCATGTTTTCTGTTTTCATCATGTAATGTTTTTCAAGTGCCCTTTTTTTAAAGAATTTAAAAACACATATTTTTAAAATTTATTTCAAATTCAAATTGTTTCTACACAAGGAATTCAAACTTCTTTTGGTCTTGGAAATAGTCCTCTTGGTGCATTAATTAATTCACTTAATATACCATAGGAGCATTTATTTTTGGCAATGTTTGTTTGGCCCATTCCTTCCACTCAAACCCTCCTCTATGTTGGCTCCCCTTTTGCTTATTTAGCTTCCTCTTTGTACTCGGTGCGCACTATTGGTGGTATGCTACCTCACTTCCATGACACCATGGATAAGTGCCTCTACCATGGTTGCACCAATTCTATAAATGCCTTTGCATTTGTCTCTTTGTAAGAGAAGACAGTGCATTGCAACATGAAACCTTCTCTACCAACTCAAGAAAGTTCATTCTATATCTAGCCTCACCATTACATATCACCTATCATCATCCACAAACAGACTCACATCTATTTATGCTGGTCTTCATCAACATTTGTTGACACCCATTCTATATAACTTGCTATTGTGAATTCCGTCACCTATCATCTACAATGCAAATCTTCCTCCTTGGTACTTTTCATTATTATTATTTCTTTGTATAGTTTATTGGCTTTCTTGCTAACTATGAAAACTATTTTTCTTCATTTCTTTTTCATGCTATGGCAACATTGATAATGAAAATCAACTAAGCCAATAATTCAAATACAATTTTAAATAGAAAAATGATCAACAATAAAAAATACAACTCAATTTTCCATGATTTATTGAGGCTATTGAGATATGTAGGATGCTTTTTTTAATAAAGAATAGTAGAATAAAAATGCATCTTCTCTCTTCCTATGCTTGATTGTAGAATGAGTGTCCATGTTCTCTCTTCTTATGATGATTGGTTGTAGAATAAAAATCTCCCTTCTCTCTTCCTATGCTTAAGTGAAGAATGGGTAACCACTTCCTTTCTTAAGAATATTCCCTCTTTATGAAGAGTGATGATCCCTCTCTAACTTGGTAGGCTCAATTTTAAAATTGAACCTCTATGAAGAGTCATTCTTGAACTCATAGACTAAATACAATATGTGAGAGTCCTTTCTAAGTGTGATTATACCCTCCATCTCTTGTCTTCTTAGGATGGTCATTCTTGAAATTGAGCCTTGATAATGAGTATGCGCCCTTAGCCTAAAAGTTTCAAGTGAGCACATAAGACACATCCTTTTCTGTTGTGCCTCCACCCTTTCTCTTCTTGGGAGACTCAATATCAAAATCAAGCTTCAATGAGGAGGCCCTCATAGATTGGCACCTTATGACTAAGATGCCTTGTCTATTATTAGAAATTCATCTCCTTTTTCTATTATGAGGCTTGATTCTAAAGTTGATTTTCCAAATATATGACCCTCTTTCCACTAAGAAGTATATGACTCTCTATCCATTCTCTTATTAGGGGGCCGAGTTTCAAAATTGAGTTCCCAATGCATGACTCTCTAGCTACTCTCTTCTTAAAGGCTCAAATTTGAAACTGAGCCTTGGTGTGGAGGCCTCCTTTAGAAACACACATTCTCTTCCTATTATAAGGCACATATTCTCTTCCTATTATGATGCTCAAAATTAAGCCTCCCCATATATGACCCTCTACCCACTATTGTCTATCCATATAAGAATCCCTCATTAGATGACTCAGTTCTAAAAGTGAGCTTGCCAAGATACCCTATATCCACTCTTTGCTTAGGAGGATTAATTTCAAAATTGAGCCTCCATGATAGGCCCCTTTAGAAATAGAACTCCTATTTCTATTATGAGGCTTAATTTCAATATTGAATCTCCTAATATATAACCTTTTACCCACTCCCTTCTTAGGAGGCTTAATTTGGTGGCTCAATTTCAAAATTGAGCATCCATAAAGAGACCTCCTTTAGAAACACAACCTCTACCCATGATTCGCTTAAAAGGATCAAATTCAAAATTTAGCCTCCCAAGATACGACCCTTTACCAACTTTTTTATTAAGAGGACCTTGAAATTGAGCTTGCATGAGGAGGCCTCCTTTACAAACACACCTCCTCATCCTACTATGACACTCAATTCTAAAATTTAGCATCATAATATATACCTATCTACCCACAAATCTCTTAAGAGACTTAGTTTAAAGAAAGGCCTCATTAAGAAGCACACCTTCTCTTTTTATCATGACGATCAATTTCAAAATTTAGCCTCCCAATATATACCCTAAACTCGGCCCACTTTCTTCTTAGGAGACTCAATTTCAAAATTGAGCCTCCATGTGGAGGCCTACTTTAGAAACACACATTGTCTTCTTATTATTAGGATTAATTTAAAAATTGAGCTTGCAAATATATGGCCCTTTACCAACTCCATTCTTAGTAGGCTCAATTTTAAAATTAATCCTCCATGAGGAGGCCTCCTTTAGAACACACCTTCTACCCATTGCTCTCTTAAGAGGCTCAATTTTGAATTGAGCCTTCGTGAGAGGGCTTCCTTTAGAAACACACCTCCTCTTCTTATTATGAGGCTATTTGAAGTTGAGCATCCATGACAAGGCCTCCTTTGAAAACACACCTCCTTTTCCTATTATGAGGCTCAATTCTAAAATTGATCCTCCCAATATTTGTGGCCAACCCTATACCCACTACTCCCTTAAGAGGATCAAATTCAAAATCAAACCTCCATGAGGAGGCCTCCGTCAAAATCACACTCTCTACTTACTACACTCTTAATAGCCTAAATTTGAAAGTTGAGCCTCAATGATGAGGCCTCCTTTAGTAACACACCTCCTTTTCACCTCTACCCACTAGTCTCTCAAGAGGCTCAATTTCAAAATTTCAAAATTGAGCCTTCATGATGAGGCATCCTCTTCCTATTATGAGGATCAACTCTAAATTGAGCCTTCCAATATATGACCCTCTATCCATTATAGGATCAAGAGTGAAGGTCTCTATTTGACCAATGCCATCCTCAAATACTAAGTCTCAAACAATTGCCTTGAATATTATGATAGCTAGAAATCAAAACCAAAATTTCTTGATTCCTATTCTAGGATGTATATAGCTAAAAATGTCTTACTTTGCATAAGTGTTCAAAAAGAATGAAGACTCAAGGTGAAAACATTTTATCCTTACTATAAAAAATATCTCATAAGTTCCAATTTATTATCCCAGTTCTCTAATACTATGCTCATTTTAAATCCTAGTTTCATCAAACCTAGGCTCGAATACAACATATAACATACCCATCTTGAGGTTCCCACCAAAAGTTAGCAACATCTTAAATAGTCATCCTAGAGGGCATTTCACACATGCCATCTCCCAAAATTCATAGAATTAGATGCTTGGGCACTCCTAGGTCTACCTCACAAGGGTAGCTCTTGCCCCAACCCATAAGAGGAATGACTATACAACACTTAAGGATAGTCAAGGTGTCAAGTCTTAAAGCATGGTAATAGGAGAGCACACTTGTGTGCACAATCAAGTCTTAAAGCATGGGAAGCAATGCTCTTAATTCAAAGAGAGTGTGAGTCAAGTGAAAATGTAACTCAACACCTATACCCATAAGGTAAGCCTTAGCTTTGACGTCCTAAAATAGTGCTATGTAGAAAATCCTAAGAAGTGATTGCATTTTGCTCTTTCCTATCTAACTTGTGGGAAATCGCTCAATTTATCAAGTCCACTCTGCTATAGGACATTCTCATTGGCGGAACACCCTACCACTTCCCTCTATGGAAGACATACTTTAGTTTTCCAATTAATGAAGTATACTTAAGTGAGATATGTAAAATTACATTTCTTAATTATTCTTGTTAGAACCTATTCCTTTGCATGATTTAAACACTAATACAAAAGCATTATTAAAAAATATTTTCTAAACAACTAATATTTATTTCAAACTAGGAATTACAAAATATCTAGTTCATAATGGCCAAACCCTACCCATTCTAGACGGGGTAGTACAACCTTGTTGTCCTATATTGGTAGCCACCAAACCACTCTAAAACTATAGTATGTGGGTCTTTCAAAGTCCATCAAGCTTGTAGGATGCCACCTCCTTCATGGGCATTATGGCAATTACTAACTATAGCCCTCTTGGTCATTGTAACCCTCATTGAAGTGGACACAACTATGAAGAGACCTCTTGGTGGCAAGCCTGATCCTAGCACCACCCAATCTTGAAATAGGTTCTTAGTGAGAAAAACCAATGAGATACTTGGGGATATCCATCCTTGTAAAAACCCATACTATTTGTACCGAAAATACCCTCAATAGGTGTATATAAAAAATCACAACTGTAGCAAATAGTCACTAAGATAATGTAAACATTCTGTTGAAACATTATAGCAACTACAAATTTACCTTAGCACAATTGTGTAAAAAACCACAAAGATTGACTAATTCTTTCTAGTCTATTTAATTGATACTAGGACCTATTTACATAATTAGAATTTTATGCAATTCAAGTAATGTTCACGAACATTAGCAAGTAGTAATCTACTTGAGAAAAGTGGTAATAATGTGAAAACCAAAGAGAAGTGTAGTCCTCAATGCCTAGTTTATAATGAGAGGAGAATTCCTTATGGTATGAATAGTTCAAGAGTGTTAAAAAGATGTTTATGGTGCACCTAATGTATCAGTGGTGGTAGAATAGGTAAAGTGGATAAAGGATTGATGCTCTCCACTAGTGATTGGGGTGGTATAGGAGTCATATTATCCAAAAGTGGTTGAGTTGGAGCACGATGTGCTACACTTGTGGTTGTAAGTATGTCTTTTAGCTAACAAAAATCCTTTTGGGTCCATGATTCACAAGTATGCAAGCATTATGACTCCTTGAAAAGAATGGACTTAGAAGAGGTTGAAGAGGAGTTTGGGACAGGGGGCAAGATGTAGAGATTAATGGAATTTGGCATGAGGTAAGTGATGAGAAGAGGGGGGTTGGATGAAGACATCAAAGAAGGCTCCACACTCAAACTCTTGAGAATTTTCCTCAATCCAAGATTTTTCTTGTCTCCTTGAGTGCTTCTTGCCTCTTCTTATATAGTTTTTGGAAGGGGGGAGGGATTCAACTTTAGCACTTATAATGTACATCATCCATGATGTCAAGAAAATCCTATTTGGATGTCAAGGTGATATGCATGGTGAAAATTAATTGGTAAGACCATTGCAATGACGTGGGAAAAAAAAGCAAAAGCAAAAAAATATTTCAACCAAAAAGAGGTCCAACTACTTAGTAGGTGGGTAGAAACTGAGGCATAAACCTTAGTATATTTAGCAATGTGGCTAAGAAGGGTGTGGCATCATGAGCTCTGTACAATAATTAACCTTTTTCTTGAAGGAAAATTTTTTCAAGAGGTCACCCACCCTGGCAATGTCATCAATCAAGTGTGGTTAATGGCATAGTGACTATCCACCAAGCTAGTCTTTGTTGTTATTCTATGCTATAAATATTATTTTTATAAGTTTGTTTTGATGGGGACAAAATATCTCCAACCTATGATTTGGTATAAAACTCTTTGTTAATAGGAACTATGATTAAGATATTATTGGAGGTAATGGAAAAAATATAAGAGTATTTATTGCATGAAATTACGGTACACTATAGTTTGTTGGATTTGGCTTCCCCAAAGTCCTCAATTGGGATCCCTAACTAGAAGCCAAGTTCCACCAAATGTGTTGATTGATGCTTAGAGGGAGAGTCTATTCATAGAAAATGTTTGCTTTTACTACATGGAAAAATTGAACGAGACTTAGGTTAGGCTAGTTATCTCCATGGCTAGTCTAGGATGGAGAAGAATTTCCTTGCCGGATGGATATGTGCACCAAAAGGTACTAAATTCTAGATAAGGGGAAAAGTGATACTGATAAGGTGGTGTGCCTTAAAGAAGAAACTTATCAGAATAAAGAAACCATGTTCAAAGTAATTGTTTTTAGATGCTTCTATATATATGCTCTAATTTGAGCAAAGGAACATGGTGTAAAAGATTAATTAAGAAATATATCTCTATATGTTCAAATGAGGTGATAGGATAAACTACATAACTAAAGATGTTTTGAGTGCATGAGTGAGAAGTGGTTGAGTATTTCCTCCCACTAAGATCACTTTAAGGCTAGATGAAGTTGCTTAGTCAAGCACCTACTAAGTAAAACTTTGGGATAGAGCCAATCATCATGATCACCTAGGGTTGTATTTTAAAATCCAACTAGTACCATTTTACAGGGCTAGAGTGTGATTATGCCATGGTAGAGGGATTGATGCTCATCTCCCTCTCACCTCACACTCTTTTTGAGCTAAGAATGGTGTTAGTCCACTCTCAATGTTAATTGGTTGTGAAGTGGCCCTTCTTAATTGGAAGCTATATTACTCTTAGATGACCATGGAGATACAAAAACCTTATATCAATCCTTCCAAGTTAAAGCCACGATTATTTTCCATGAGATAGACCCACCCAAGACAACCTAACAAGCTAAATCTATGCATCCCCCAAGATCCAAATGGTGTTGCTTGGAAAGGGCATTTGAAAAAACCTCTTTAGTTATGCTAGGGTGCACATCTTAGTATGTAAAATGGCAATGGGGTGATATTCTTGATTCTCATATCATGGATTGCTATTTCTAGATGAGTAGATCTTTATGTATAATTTATGTGATTGACCTCTTTCATTTTTCTCAATGCATGTTGTAGTAGTAACTTTGATGCCTAGAAAAGACCATTGGGGCATGCATCTTAGTATGTAAAATATCAATGCCATGATATTCTTGGTTCTCATATCATGGATTTCCCTTTCTAGATGAGTAGGTATTTATGCATAATTTATGTGATTGATCTTTTTTGTTTTCTTCAATACATGTTGCACTAGTAACTTTGATGCATGGAAAAGTCACACATTTTGTATATCCAAATGTAGACATGGTACTAACAAGGGGTGCTCATAATCAACAACAATACAACATCTCTCTTTCCTAGAAATTAAATGTGAAAGATGGGAGCTTTACACAACTCATTAAAGAGCTAGAAATATTAAATTAGTGAGAGACATTATGACCCAAGAGTTGTTGCATGCTTGAAACTTTGATTTAAGTACAATGCCTAATCATTAGATGTCTCTATCAAGACCTCGTGTTTAAAACTCACATCTTTAACAAACTTTCAATTAAACACAATTTTGTGTTCACCTATTCTATATTCTTGAATATTTGAAAGTTCAACTAATCTTTTGATACTTGAAATTTTGTTTTCGTATTTATTGAGTTTCCAATTACAATGTTTGCTAATGATATTCTACAACTTTATTGACTTATTATTATTATCGATGAAAGCAATAAAGTTTGGGTACTTTCACCCATCATAGTAAGGCATGTTAAAAGCTTTGTTGGTCAATCAAAGTAACTTTGTTGGTAAAATGAATAATTAAAACACATGAAAAGAATAGGAAAGGAACTACAAGGCTCAAGAGTGCTCTTGATTATGCCTCCATGGTGTTCCCCATCCCTAATGGGAGGATTTGTCATTAATAGGTTGATGTTGGGGTGATGGGCTATACATAACTAATAGCCATCACTCATACATCACAAGATAGAGAACATGGAAATCAATAAGAAGATAAGCAAAGCATAAGAAGCGTAAGAGAAGTTAAGTTTTAACTATAATCTTACATAAAGGTTTACACAAAGGATATAAGCAAAACTCTCATCCAAAACAAGAGTGCATGGGTAGCATCTAACTATTGCCCTTTAAAGGGGTTTTTGAGTGTTGGGTGACAAGTTCAACACTTAAAAAGTAATTGATCTATTTTATTAAATGGTACAATGATCATGTGTCACCATATTGAGCTACTTTTTTGGAAAAATTGAACTCTTTTCTTAAAGTGTACAAGATCACATGTGTCAACATATTCTACATTATACTGTTTAATTTTGAAAATAATAGAAGTTCGAATTAACATTTATGATCTACACAAAGGACTGATTGATCAAGTTGTAGGAAAAATATTGACTATCATTTATATTGAGCACTTGTTTGATCTATATACCAATAAAAGTTTTTCTTAGGCAAAAAGGATAAAAAGGTTATGCTTGTGAAAATTTAAATATGGAAGACTAACTTTTGTAGATTCTTTTTCCTTGCTATCACCTAGATCTCATGAAACACTCAATATGTTACATATACATGCTTTCAAATTAAGGTTCCTTCAATCAAAACCATGTGTATAATGTCAACATTAAAAAAATACTCGAGAAACATGATTGATATTGCTTCAAAACAATGGAGATAATCATCCTTATGTGCATAACAACAAAACAATGCCTACAATGTAAACATTCCAAAATTTTTCAAGAAGTATGGAGAGATGACAAAATGATGATAAAAAAAGTGGTCTCAACCACATCGTGATATTTTTCATATGTGTAAATTCATCTACAATCAACAAGCACAAATTTAATATTTTGCAAATTGTCATTATGCAGAACATGCTAGATGTAAAGGTAAGATATCTCACATGGAACAAAATTAAAATAGAATACAACCCATGAATTATCAAAGAGAACATGATAAATCATAAATATGATAGTGACTTAACATATTTGAGAAACAGACCTATTAACATATTCAAGTTGCTAACAATGATACTAGACAATCATGGTTATCTAGGAGACTCCATTATTTGTTTTGATGGCCGATTGATATGGATAGTTTAAACATTGATATTGAGAGCTATTGATAAGCACATACTTGCACTACGGCCATAAAATACGTAGAATGACTCATATGCAGATGATGATGTGATGACAATAATAATTTGTGATTGAGGACAATAATACATGATAGATTGTTTGATGGCCTCCATGAAAGTAAACTTTTCCAAGATTACGAGAGAACTAAATCTCCCCCCCCTCCCCCGCCCACCCAAGCATGATTAGCCATCCATGCTTCTTGTGGCCATTAAAAATTTGCAACTAGATGTAGAGAAACCACCCTCTATGCTTTGTTAGGGCCCTCTTGCATTCTCCTCAACTTGTATGGTTTGATGAACCTCAAATCATGCATGGACCAACAAATTTGTAGAGAGAGAGAGAGAGAGAGAGAGAGAGAGAGAGAGAGAGAGAGAGAGAGAGAGAGAGAGAGAGAGAGAGGGAGGTGGATATGGAGACAAAGACAAAGAGAGAGATGGGTAGAGAGAGAGAGAGAGAATCAAAGCATGTGCTAGGGTAAAGGGGTTGGTATAGTGACAACAACCACATATTCAAGAATTTGGGAATTTTCATAAAGTTTGGGAATTCCTAATGTGATTAATATATGGTCACATGTCAAATCTTATCCCCTAATTACTTGAAGGTAAAAATTTCCCTAAATACTATATGAGCAATCCCCCCAAGTCCCACACTCAAATATGGGGTTAAGATTTAGCCACTTGGTAAAATATTTAATCCTTATTTGAAAGTGGAACTTGGGAGGTATTCAACTATCAACATCTGCTTCAAGAAGAATTTGTTAGCATCATGACCCTATGCAATAGTGTGCCATGGTCACACCTTGCATCTAATGTCCTTAATAATTCGGGGAATTATGATGAGTTGCGTCACTCATTGTAGAGCTTGGAAATGTGCTTTCCATTAAAAACCCACCAAATAAATACAACTATAGCAACTTAGTTTTAGAACACATATGTGAAGGAATAATTAGAAGATTTCTTGACTATGGAATGACAAATCACGAGCTTGGTAACTTTTGCAATTAAAGGTAGCTCCATCACATTAGGTTTTCTAAAATGGATGGCCCTATTTTAATGGTCCCCCTTACCCTAAGCCTCAATTTCATATAAAATCCTAGCAAAAAGATAATATCAAAATCCATGAAAATCAAACCTCCTTTAAAAAGTGAAATCAAGAATTCTAACACTCAAATAAAATCACTCAAACATCTCTAGAATGCTTGCTTAGATCATCCTATGGTATATACATGAAAAAATATATTAAATAATGTCTATATTTGGGTATCATATACACAAGTGGTATACATTTAGAAATGTACAATTTATTCAAACACCATATGTGTTTGTGTCAAAATCAATAAATGTTAACTCTCAAGTGTCAACTTGAATTTCTCTCTAATAAGTACAACAAGAAGCAAGCAAGTTCAACAAGCAGGAGAAAAGTGGATTACCAATTGTTAATACCATTAATTAATTAATACTAAATGAGAATTAACTCCCATTTATTAGCATGTGGGAGCTACTTTTTATGCACACCACCTCACGAGGCTTGGTGAAGGTTATCGTATATTGAGCATTGTGGCAAGAATAAAAGTGTGTATTGTAGCAATGGATTGATCTAGGAGGAAGGAAAGAAGGCCAAACCACATAAACATAAGCAATTAAAAATAGAGTTGAGCAGTGGCATTATAATGTTCTTTCAAAAATTAAAAATGCCCCTAGGTTTGCATCATGCAATCAAATTTTGGAACCTTGTATAAATGTACAGTTGTTCCTTTCATGTCTTAATCATGATCAAATAAAAATCTAAGCTCTTGATAGAATAGGAGTTTGAATCACTTGTTCTCTTTGATTTTCATCATTCTTATAATATTTTTTGTCTAGATTGTATTATTGTATAGGTGAATAAGAGGAAGTTGGATGCAATGAACAAAACCACACAAGGAAGAGGCAAGGTTTTCTAATGTCTAAACCTATAAACATCAAAGTGGACCAAGGGGCATGAGCACTCCACTACACTTGTTGTTCAACATAAATTTTATTGTCTTTTTGATACATAGCTATAAAAATATTGATTGATGTGCTAGAGAAAAAGCCTCCCATGACTTTTGATTTACTTGCAATAATGCAATATAGACAAGTTGCAGTAAGGTCTTGATTTGAATGGTTGGAACATAACAAGAAAATTTATTCTATAAATTGCCATAAACAAGTTTCATAGTTTTGCTTTATATTGTTGATTATAGTGTCCTCATCAGGACAATAGTCACTCTTGTGGGGCTGGAGAGTAATTGCAAATGCTATAAGATTGGTTAGGTTTATTTATCTCAATGAAGATAAGCTTATAAAGGTAACGTGAAATATACAAAACTTTAAGATTGATGTTTGTTGCAAAATAGTTGATTGATGATAATAATATAGTCTATTGTAAAAAATAACAATGAATTAAAAATATTTTCTTACAAATGTATGACTATTTATAAGGGATTGCTATACAAGTGAGCATGTTTGGTATATAAGAGCAAAGGTCATGAAGTACAGAATGGTCAATTGTATGCAACCGACAAGAACGGACAATAGTGGGGACTTGGACATTGAAGGAGAGGAGGTGTGTGTTACTGCAGCAGGTGTAGCCATGCCTTCAACACCCAATGCAACCAAAGCATTAAAGAAAGGAAAAATGACTCCTAAAAAGAATGTCCCTTCTCCTAAGAAAAGTACTCAAAAAAAGAAGTAGCTTTGCCTCATTGCTTGTAAGCCCATGTGTGTATAGGTCATGGAGATGAATTATAAAAATTTACCACAAAATTTATACATGTATTTTATATTGATAGTAAAGATATATTTTCTTCAATATCCTTGCATTTTATATTCTTCTCTCTCCTTGTTGATATCTGCAAAAAATATGTTGCAAATGTTTAATAATCAAGAAATAACACCATATTGGGGAATATGGAAATTTTCCATAAGTTTAGGAGACATGGTCAAATCTTTGGATTTGTCAAAACTTGAACACTATAACTCCAAATTGAGTGCTCTATAGCTCAATAGATTCTTTTTTTCAAGTGCTTTCCAATGATAGGTCAATTCATATGGTTTTGAGAAACTTATGGGCATGTTATCCAGGTGCCACCTTTTTAGTATTCAAAAAATGGGAATTGGGAGATTCCCAAACTCACTAATATTATGTTAAATGGAATCAGATATACACCTAAGTGGATATAATATGATATAAAAACTTACTCATTTATTATTAAGTTGAAACACAAATGAGCATGGTAGTTTAATATCTTCATTCTATAAATCCATCCTCACTTGATGTAGCATACATGATGATCTAACCTTTAGGATTGCAATAATGTCCTCATTGAACCAAACATCAAGATCCACTATAGGATCTTTGCTAAGATTATCAAGATTTTGGTCTAAAGTAACTAGACTACCGCCAACATAATGTCATCTACTATAGTAAAAGCTAAGGATGAGATTTAGAGTAGTAATCATATATTTACAAGCTATAGAGTCTTCATCTATCTTACATATAATTTTTCCTTTTGTCCTAGTGTCCAATCCCTCGTCAACAAATTGTATGACATGATTGTAATGAGCAGGGATCACGGGAACATGGCATAGGAACATACCAGTCACACTAACGGTATATAAGGTGTAAGAGGGTATTTTGAGGTACCACAAAAATGATCAAGAATCTCTCTTTTCACCTTCTCAAGCTTCCATGGCTTCTTCTTCCTCTTCTTCTTCTTCCTCCCTTTCCTCTCTTTCTCTCTCTTCTCCCTACCTTTCTCTCTCCTCCTCTTCTCCTGCAGTCCTTCTCTCTCTTCTCTCCCTTAGTTAGGACAGTTAGGTCTCTTTCATTACAAGTGGTATCAGAGCTTTGTCCTTGATCCTTTTCTTTCCCATAGATTTAGGGTTCTTACAGTTTTCCCACAGTTAGAAAACCCTAGTTACATCTCTCTCACAGGTACACAGGAGTACTCAGGAAGGCTATCATCCCTCTTAAAGACTATGGCAGCCTTTCTTGGAGCTTTCCCAAGAACCATGGACACATCTGGAGGCAGGCAGACAAATTTGACAGGTCATCACTAATTTTCATGTAAGTTTCTTGAGGATTTTGGGCAAAAAGGAGTGTAGCGGAGTTAGAGAAGACCAAAAGCTTAGTTACTTTTCAAGAGGACCTTCTCTCTCATTCTTCCTTCAAGCTGCCATGGAACCTTCAGCCCAAGAACTTCAAAGATCTTGCTCCCTCCTCTTCCTCAGCAGGAATGGCTTGTCCCAGTGCTTCCCCTTCATCTTGCTCAGCATCTAGAGCAGCATTGAGCCCTGCTTGCCTTATTTGGAGCCTCCAGGAAGTAGCCCAAAAAACACGACGCATTTTGCGCTAAGCTTCTGGGCTCACTCCCCCTGCTCTAGCTGAGTCCCAACCCTCCTTGCTTCATCCCTCAGCTTTGGCACACCCTTGGGCAAGCTTGAGCACGGGTATTGACCCCCCCATCAGTTCTTAACAACACCTCAAACCCTAATGTGGGCAACAGCCATGCCAACCATGGAACCTTCAGCCTAGCTCATGGCACACGAAATCCCCTTCAATTTTCTCACCCCGAGAGCCTTGGGAGCAACCACAAGCTTCAACAAGTGAAGATATACGATATTGAAGGCCCCCATACAACCATGGGCAACAAGAAGATGGGCAACCACAAAGCTCTTGAAGGAGACAGCCAATAACTCTTCCCCAAGCTTGAACACGGTATGTCAATTAGTTCTTCCTCTCTCTTTTACATCCAATTGTTGAGCTCAGCCACTTGATGAGAGAGATGGAAGAAATGCTTGGGTTGAGATTGCCAATGGGATTCCCACCCTCAGCCCATACCTGGGAATGCATGCATAGCTAGAGAATCTTTCAATTTCTTTCCCATTGATCAAGATTTTACTCTAATCCTTAACCATGCTCTTGTTTGATTCCTATTGATAAAAAAATTTGTAAGAAGGGTAAGTCATGCAATCAGTGAGTCACTAAATTGCAGAGGTAACCCCTTCCCCATCCCATTTCCTTATTGATCATGCATATCATGAAAGGGCCAATCCTCAATTTGTAAATGCATATCGTGCTGGTTGCTTAATAATAAATGTCTACCATGTATATTCCGGGTGAGGAAAAGCCCGATTCCAAGCAAGATGGCAAGATAAAAGAGGGGTGACCCCCCCTTGCCATCAAAGACCCTGAAGGGGTGCACAACCCGGCCCCGGGGAGACTTTGCCCACCTCCCCATGATCGGGAGCCCAAAGATTATTGCAAGTGCAGGTAAATTTGATGGATTAGCCCGAGACCTGATCATTTGAACCTACAGCCCCCTACATGCATTGGTAATGTCATGTATCACTTGCAAATGTATGGTGGATGCATGCAAGAAGGGTAGGGTATGCACTCATGGAAATGGTCTCATCAATAGAACTACAGATGCAAAGGATGTATGACTCTATATGGCACTGAGAACCACCATTGAGGCCTTGGATGTCTTGGAATAAGCACCTCACCATTGGGATAAAGTATGCTCCTTAAGGGAGTCTTTACAGGGTATTGCAAATAGTCAGTCCCACACAGTCAGCCTGCAAAAGTCAATTACAGAAAAGCCTTCTTGTGTGATGGAGCATGGACCCTATAGCTTGATTCAAAGAGGGCATCCCCCCCTTTGATCTGAACCAAAAATATCCCCATTCCGCCCTATGGTTTGGGAGATAGGCTTAGTTTTGTGCTCGAAGGTACTGTGGGACAGGCAATAGTCCTACATAGTCAAACCACAAAAGTCAATTACAACAAAGCCTTCTTGTGAGACTGAGTGCGGGCCCTATAGCTTGATTTGAAGAGAGCATCCCCCCCCTTCGATTTGAACCAAAAATCTTCCCATTCCACCCTATGGTTTGGGAGATAAGCTCAATTTTGCGCTCAGAGGTACTGTGGGGTAGGCAGCAATCCTACGCAGTTAGTCCACAAAAAGTGATTATAGCAAAGCCCTGATCATTTACTGTTAGATATATTTTTACATAGCCTCGTAGAGGGGATCCAGAGCTTTGATTTGAATCAAAAAGTTTGGCGATCGAAGGGAGGCAAGAAAAATCCGGTAAACTCATTTGAAAATGCGTTATCATTATCAACCATAATAGAAAAGCCAGCACGGGTCGTTGCACTTACGAGTTCGGTACCTAATCATTTAGAAAGTAATAACTTCATATTCCCTATCTAACCATTTTGGTGGTTAAGATTTTTTTGTTTAGACATACGATAGTTACCTTTTTTATTATCCGTTGTCGAAGGGTTTCGAAAGCAATGTCGCAACTTCAGAAGTCCTTGTTAAATTTCAGGATAGAAGATCAATCAAGCGTGATATTTACAACCTTAATCAACATCATCAGCTTCAACTTCATAAAAGAAACAAATTCGATTTCTAAATTGGCTGTTCAAAAACTGAAGTCCTTCAAGTCCTTTTGATATGTCCTCAAGGCCTCTTCTTATGGTCAGAGCTTACAAAGAATAAAGATAATCCATCATTTCACAAGTTCTTATTAATCTCTGTATCATGTCAATTTTGACATGTGTACACTCCATCAAGTGGCTTATAGTACTGGTAGAAGCTATATAGGGAACTGCATATGCTTTTCCTTAGGTGGCATTCAACATGATTAGTGGCTTTAACAAATGCTGCATCCAGATCCTTGTAATCATTGTTGATCTGTATCTAGTCACACAGGAGCCTTGAAAAGATGGTATACACGATTGTAATGGAAAACGCAACTCCTGACTAAGGACATGCCACTTCCACTTCCACTAAGAGGCGAGAGGTTTAATACTGAGTCTGAGACTGATGTACTGTGGATAATCACATTTATGGATAAACAAGAAACAGTTCCATGAATGTTATTGGCTTACATATGTATTCAGTTGCCTCACAAAGCTGGAGAAGTTGTTGTGCTTGAAATAAGCAGGAAGTAAATCTCACTCAAGATCGGTGGGCTTCCACACCACAAAGCTGTTTTTGCTGCTGCTCCATGACACAATAGTATCCATTGCCGAATCATCCACTGTCCGGTTCTTCCACTTCTTTCTGGCGTCATTTGTAAGATCCATTATTTTGTTCTTCTCTTGTCATCACCTTCGATCGACGTCTTCAGAGTGCTCCAGTTCTGTAGCTTTCGTCGAAGTTTTAATGCCGATTTTCACTCTTTCCCATCCTCCACTTCAAGTCCTATGTGATGATGCAATCACAATCTCTGAGTGCTGTCGTCTCTGTTTTTTTTTTCGAACTTCCTCATCCTCCTTGTCTTTGACTCCTCGTCACCTTCCTCACCTTTATTCATGTGCTTCTCCGGTCAATACCTCGGCTTGTGATAGTGGAATTAATCGATCAGTAATGGCGGCCCAGTACAATGCACTCTGCGAAGCATTCAAATTGGATCCTTCCAAAATCACTGCCACTTTGAAAGCATCTCTTCTTTTTTCATATCTGCCATGATCTTCCTCTCCGAATTCTGCTCCAAGTATTCCCTCTTTTTCCTTTCGAATACTCTGTTTCTTCCCTCCTTTCCCAGATTGCAGAGAGCTCCTTCCGACGGATTCGTATTTTAGCTTCAATCACTTTTTGCTCTTCTGCTTGCTCAACATCCTTCTCTTCGAAAACCATGCCAATTTGAGAAGTTGCGCCTCAGAAGCTCTGTAACAGCAGGCAGCCTACCTTCCCGCACATCTTCCTCTCTTCTCAGCAGACGTTGTTTCTCCTCTATTCCCAGATTGCAGAGCCAATATCTGTCCTTTGCAACAGATGGTCCAATGCAGCCTGAGCAACCCTGATCAAACCATGTTAAGACGGCAACCCATCACTAGCACCATAACCCCCCTCTGCACTCCTCGTTGCTCTCCCCTATTCCCAGATTGCCGAGCCCATCTCTGTCCTATTTTCGCACTCTCCTCCTCCGTTTCTGCCTGGCCGTCCCGCCCAAAATGTCCCTTTTCAAAAATAGCTGAAAAGCTTTCTTTTTTTTTCCAGCCTAATCCCCATCTTCTTTATCCCCTTGTTCTAAAGACTCTATCCTTGGCAATTCTTTTGCAGTTCCGTTACAACTAGTAGAGACAGTGTTACCAAGTATATGTTTACCATCCTCTGCAACCTTTTAATTCTTTCCACACACATTCTTCTTTCCTTTCTTTTCAGCCAGACCATTACCTAAAGCAGGATAACTCGCACGTGCATCAGCTTGCTCGCCTTCTCCTCCGATGCGTGTGCAGTCACATATGCATGCACCTGTGTGTGCTCATGGCATGGCCGCCGTGCTCCCATGTAACATTAGAGCTTTGCAAAATAGTAGCTGCCCAAGTCCACTGTGATACAATGACACTCATAATCAAGCCTGTCTTGATGCTCTTACTAGTTATATTGCACCATTCTGAGGTGTGCTAAACATCAAGCAAGCTCTCACATTTGGCAAACATATCCACCAATGTACTTCGACTCGCATCTCTTGGAATTAGTTTAGTACTTCCTCACAAAGTCCATATTCGGCATATCTCGAAATAAGTGTAGCCCATGAGATTGCATCTCAAGTTTCCAATCTATCAAAAACCTTATTCTTCTCCATCTTCGGCATAGAATGAAAGAGCAAACATAACAACTAAGTATGTACAAAGTAACAAATCTCATGCACAACTTTTGGGTGGTTTCACACCTCGAATGCGCAGCAATACGACATCCACCCCCTCTAATCCTGCGCATCCTCCGGATGGGCCAACTTACCCATGATCATTATCATCAAGATCCACAAACAAATCAATCTCTTCGTTATGCATTACCGGTAGATCAACAAGATATCCAGCCATATCATCTGTCTCTTCCATTGGAGTTTCTTGTCGTTGCTCTTCTCTCGAAAATTCTTCCAATGCGTAATCCTCATCATCTCTTTTCTTGAAAATCTTGATTCTTTTTCCAGCAATAGGCACTCTAAGCACTGTTCCATCCAATTCTGTCAACTCATATGTTGCATTATCAAAGACATGTCTGACTATGTATGGCCCAAACCATCTTTTCACCATCTTCCGAAGTGCAGTATGCTGATTTTCAAGACTGCTATCAAAGACCAAAACCCAATCTCCCTCTTCTATTGCTCTAGGCCGCAAGCGATGCCTGCTATCAAACCTGTCCTTGTTCCTTAGTCTAGCAACTTTCAACCTGTCAATAGCTAGCTGAATATCCTCAGGTCTCCTCTCCAACTGTCGAATCCGAAGAGCTAAGAGCTCCTCTCTCGTCAAATCCTCCTGCCAAGGTAAAACTGACCAAGTCAAAGCACAAGTCTCAATCGGCATAACAGGTTTCTGACCATACATCAACTCTGCAGGCATATATCCTGTAGTAACACTATGAGTCGTACGATCAGCCCATAAAGCAAATGGTAGAAGTCTCGGCCATTCTCCAATTCGTCCTCTGCATGCTTTGGCTAATGCTTTCACTATCGGCGGATGCCCTCTTTCACTCTTCCCATTTCCCTCTGGATTGTATGCTGTGGTTAGAGCCAATTTGATTCCTAGCTGAGAGAAAAACTCCCTAGCTTCATCAGCATCCAATTCACCACGATCCGCAGTGATCTTACCCACACAACCATACCTGCAGAAAATTTCCTCCAATAAGAACTTACACACTGCACTAGTGGTCTTTGTTCTCAAAGATCTTCCCTCAACATGATTGGTAAGATCCTCTCTAGCCAAAACAATGTATCTCATCTACCATAGACCCATAGGCATGGTAACCAAATCAACTACCCACTTATAATGAATGCATAGCGGATAGGTCGGATGAAGCTCATCTCTATGACGCACTACTGAATACGTCTGGCAGTCTCTGCAAGTCTCAACAAAGTGAGAAACATCTCTATACATGCCTTTCCACCAATATTTCTCCCTGATCTTCTCATAAGTAGCCCATACTCCTCTATGACCAGCCTAAGGACTCTCATGAAACTCCCTCATCACCTGTAACTGTGTCTCTCTATCGCAGACAACCCGCAAAGGTAATCCGCCTCTTTTCTTCGGATGCTTCCAAAGAAATCCGTCCTTGAGAAAATAACCATAGGCTTTCCTTCTGATCTTCTTGAACTCTTCATCTGTCCATTCATCTCTTTTGCTTAGTGTACTAAGGTACCTGCCAATCTGCAACCAATCTCCAACATAGAGCTCTTCTGTGAAAGCCACAATATCATAAACATGACAAACATGATCAACCATAGTGGCTGAAATTTCTGCATCATCCTCTTCTGCAAGTAGAGTCTCCTCATCATCATACCTGGCTCTAGACAACATATCTGCCACTGGATTATCCTTCCCTGCTATGTGTTTAAATTCCGGATTTAATGACTTGATGTATGCAATCCATCTCAACATGGCTATATCTGGAGTAGAACAACTCGTGATCATACCAATCAATGGCAAGCAATCTGTCTCTACCACAACTGAAGCTCCAATAAAGTACTCCTTGTCACATTTGAGAGCCGTGACAATCCCCAATAACTCCCTTTTGATTTGCGGATATCTCCTCTGTCTCTCGTTTAGGACTTTCGCCCCAAACCGAATAGCATACCTATTTCCATCTGCATCATCTTGACCCACAGCCCAACCTATGCCAATTGGACTAGTGTCAACTGTCAATACAATAGGTCTATCACAATTATAATCCGCTTTCCTGAGAGTAGGAGCATTCTGCAATAACTTCTTCAATTTCCGCATGGCTCTAGTATGGCTCTCATCCCAATAAAATTTCTGCCCCTTTCGAAGCAGCTGATACAAACAATCTGCTATGTGTGCAAAATGAGGTATCCAAATCATATAAAACACACAAGCACCAATGAATCTCCGTACCTCAGAAGTAGTAGAACAATACTCAGCAATCTTGCCTATAGCATTCACCTTATCAGGTGAGGGTTTCCTGCCATAATATCCACACATATGCCCAACAATGACAACCTCATTCACTCCAAAAACAGATTTTTGCCCTGAAAGTGTCAAGTTCACTTCTTCTAACCTGGCCAAAATCTTCTCACATGCTGAAATATGATCAGCCACAAAGTACCTGCATCCCTGCTCATTTAGGCTCTCATTCTTCTCTTCTTCTGCACACCCCTTAATGGGCACATCATCCAAGAAAGGCATAGTAAGCTGAGGTATGTAATCACGAAGGACCTTATGCATGGCATTCATCATATGCGCAACAGAATTAGTGGCACCTTGAGGCAAGGTACACATCCTGACAAGCCCAATAGGAGTTCTCATGGTGGTTATGTCCCTACTTTCCAAAGCCAGCTGAAACTGATCATATCCTGAATACAAATCACCCAAAGAATAGATGGCACGTCCAGCAAATGCCTCTGCAAACTCATCCACAACTGGACCAATACCAACATTCCTGATAGTAACCCTGTTCACTGGCTGCATGTCCTGAATAAATCGAAGAGTACCATTCTTCTTTGGAACTGTAAACCACCTGTTTGAGTATGGTGCAGATGAAGGCTCAAGGATTCCCATCCTGATCTTCTCATTCAATAAATCAATCAGCTTTGGCAAGTGTGCTTTAGGCACTGGAATAGGTCGGAGATTCCATGGAATATGAGGAATAGTAAAGATGACCATAGGAGCAACAATATCAGGATTCACACATCCAATCTCATGTGGGACAAAAGCAAATCCCCTTCCATGACGCTCAAGCATCTCCTGAAAGCATTGCTTCTCCATGGGTAACAAGAAATCACCATTTCCAATTTTCAATTCAGCAAGTGTCTCTGCTGAAAATTTATGACCAATATGCTCCGGATTCCTCAAAATTTGCTGTTTAGCAGCCCTCTCTATTTGCTGATCACTGTCAGGTGGAAGCGGTACAGCAACCGGCTTCACCTTCTTATCCACAGTTTTGTACTTCGTGTCAACCCTGGCTTCATTATGCTCTTCTGCATTACATAAACCTTGCTGTAAATCAGCAATTCTGCACTCCAATGGCTGAATATTCTCAGCCCTCTGCTCTATGGACTGCATAAGAACAGCCCCAAACTCTGAATGCTGAAATATTTCAGCAGTAAACTCTGTTGGCTGAAAATTTTCAGCCCTCTGTCTCTCTGAAAGCTGATCATAGCCAGCTGGAAACTCTGTTTGCTGAATTTCTTCAGCACTCAATACTCTTTGCTGAGTTACCTCAGCCTCTGACTCAATCTGTGACATAAAATCTGCAATTTCATGAAACATGTCCAGGGATTGCACTAATACATTACCATGACAATTCAGCATATCAGTTTTCAGCATATCTCCCATCTCTGTCATCGTATCTGCACAAATCACACTGTCATACATACCATCTATGTGCTCATCATCCTCCAAAATTCCTGCATTTTTCAAATTTTTCTCCTTCCTGCATATATACTGCCTGGCAGCTCTAGACAATCTAGAAGTCTTCTGATAACTCATTGAACTGTTTGCTGAAATCCCAACATAACCGGAGGAGAAAACACTGCTGCTGCCAGGAGGCGAGAACTCCAATCTCCTCTTCTCTGTACCACCGTCATCTCGCGAAACGGCGGTACCTAATGAAAACCCGAATCCCTCACAGTGGGTGAGGGTGCATCTCTGAGAGTATCTCTGTTTCTAACATGGTTCACACATACAGTCATAAACTGAACTGCTCTCATACCATCTTTACTGCGAATCTGTGCATAAGCAGATCCATCATCCATGACCTTTGTCTCCATGCGCATCTCTGTAATGAATGGCTGACCAAGAATTATGGGATAAGAGCATGAATCCTGCACAAAGAAATGAAAATCCTCCTCTACATCACCAATAGAAACCCTGACACTAGGGCAAGCATCATATAAATCACCTGCAGTGTTATTGGCAGCTCTCATACGCCACCCATGCTCTACATCCATAGGCCATCTGTTACTCTCATAAACTCCACGAACAATGAGATTAATCTCTGAACCATGATCAACCAATGCAACATAAGGCACCTGTTTCTCTCCAATCTTTACCATCGTCTCTGTAGTTGCCCTCGCCCAATGGCTCCACGAAAAGTGACTACGCGGTATCAAAACAGGCTCATCAATTTCAGCATAATGCATAGGCTGAACCCTCTTCTCTACCTGTGGCAAAACAGAAGCATTATCAACCATAACCTCATCATCATCCTCGTTCAACTCTCCAATCAAAACTCCCTGTGTATCAGTGATAGCCAATGCATGTCTTTTCCTCTTCAGGACCTCCTGAAACTGATCCTGAAATTCTCTTTTTGAGATGCCCAAAATCTCGGAAATAGTGAAAGTCACCTCACTGCCAAGTATCTTATCATTAAAGATTTTCTTCATGTCTGTAGATGTCTCAATGTCGGACATCAATCTGAATCCTGGCTGCTTTCTCTCTCTAGGCTCTTGCCTCTTTTCCCTCTTTTGAGCATCCTCCATCTGTCGATCTGGCCCTGATCGTGAAGACGGTCCTGCAGTAGGTGGAGTAACAAACTCACCCCCTCTAGTCTTCTTAGCTGCACTTGGATTTTCTTCATCCCTCTTACGCTTCTCCTCAACAAATACATCTGCACCATGAGATTTAGCCAAATAAGCATAAATAGAATACCTGTCAACAGGCGAGTCCCAACCTGTCTCTGATCTGATGCTAGAGCCTGCGCTAGTCAAAACAGTTTGCTGAATTTTCCCCTTGTTTGCAGTCTCCATAGCATAAGTCCATAGTGCGGACTGAGTCTCCGATCCCTTCTCAATCTGTACTCCATATGCAGAAGCATCACCTCTAGCCGTCACATAAGAAGTACACGCAGCCATGTCCTCCACTAACTTCTTCATTCCACCTTTACCAAAGTTGGTAGCAAGTGGAGCTCCTGTCTCAGTCAACCAAATCTTACCATCTTGCCCCCAATATACCAAATTCTGCCTCCTTGCATCCTGGAAAGAGTCACAATCCCTGCAATGCTGATGCTCCGTACTATCACACCAAATACATCTCCGATCTCTCCTAGGAGCACTAAGAGCACTCCTAGGTGCAGTAGGAGCACTAGAAGAAGTAGTGGGCACAGTCGAAGCAAACTGCTCCTTCAACTTACCCACCAACTCCGCTTTGACTGACTCAAGTGTCAAATCTGTGATACCTTTGATTATGTCATCAAGAGTAGTAGGCACCGATGGAGCAGATGGTTTTGGAGCAGAAGGTGTAGGCATCGGTCGTGGAACAGGAGGAATAGGTGGAGTAGAAACAGTAGGCACTGGCATAGGCCAAGAAACTGGCTGAGGAGGAGAAGAAATAACAAGGATAGAAGTAGGCATAGGAGCAGATGATGGTGTAGGTGTCATGGAACCATTCTGTAGGCGAGTCTTCCATATCCTCCTCTTGGTCAATGTCGAAACTGCATCCTGAGCATCCTGCCAATCAGTTTTAAGACCCATAGGCTTCGTGCGATCTTCAAGAAGCTCACCCAATTCTTCTTGAAGAGCAGGATCTGCAGCTTGCAAGAAAAGCTCAACTTTTTCAACATCCAATGCTCTTTGCTCAATGGCATCAAGCTGACTATATCTCTCTTCGAATTCTCGAATCAACTCTGAAGCAGCAAGACCTTTGTTTGGCATGTAGACCCACTCTCGGAATGACCGCCGAGTAGCCATACCAAAGTCCTCAAGGAAGTATTCTTCTTTTAGTGCCTTCTTAAAATCTTGCCAATGTGTATTTTGAATAAATAAATCAGTTACCTTTGTCCTCAAAGCAGGTGTGACAAGACGAAGGAAGTACTTACTCATAAGTCCAGCAGGAACTCCAAAAAACCCCATCTTGATCTCATATGTCTTCAAATATGCTGAAACATTACGCCCGTCAAATAGCTTCTTCTCACTCTCAACTGCTTCAATAGCCTTAGTCGCGCTGTTTGCATTCTCCTGCTCCGAATAGAGTTGCCTTTGTTGAGACAGCTGCTGTTGATGCAATTGTTGTTGCTGCTGCATATACATTTGTGTTTGCTGATTTTGGAGCTGCATATACATGGACATATTCTGCAAAATTTGTTTTAGATCCTCCGTTGAAGTACTTGACGCAGCAGTCATAGATGGAGCTGAAGTAGACACAGCTGGAGTTGCAGAAGAAGCTGAAATAGAGGCTGAAGAATCTCCCATCCTGAAATTTCTGCGACGCTTTCACGTCGGGTTCACCAAAGATGTCGAAGGGTTTCGAAAGCAATGTCGCAACTTCAGAAGTCCTTGTTAAATTTCAGGATAGAAGATCAATCAAGCGTGATATTTACAACCTTAATCAGCATCATCAGCTTCAACTTCATAAAAGAAACAAATTCGATTTCTAAACTGGCTGTTCAAAAACTGAAGTCCTTCAAGTCCTTTTGATATGTCCTCAAGGCCTCTTCTTATGGTCAGAGCTTACAAAGAATAAAGATAATCCATCATTTCACAAGTTCTTATTAATCTCTGTATCATGTCAATTTTGACATGTGTACACTCCATCAAGTGGCTTATAGTACTGGTAGAAGCTATATAGGGAACTGCATATGCTTTTCCTTAGGTGGCATTCAACATGATTAGTGGCTTTAACAAATGCTGCATCCAGATCCTTGTAATCATTGTTGATCTGTATCTAGTCACACAGGAGCCTTGAAAAGATGGTATACACGATTGTAATGGAAAACGCAACTCCTGACTAAGGACATGCCACTTCCACTTCCACTAAGAGGCGAGAGGTTTAATACTGAGTCTGAGACTGATGTACTGTGGATAATCACATTTATGGATAAACAAGAAACAGTTCCATGAATGTTATTGGCTTACATATGTATTCAGTTGCCTCACAAAGCTGGAGAAGTTGTTGTGCTTGAAATAAGCAGGAAGTAAATCTCACTCAAGATCGGTGGGCTTCCACACCACAAAGCTGTTTTTGCTGCTGCTCCATGACACAATAGTATCCATTGCCGAATCATCCACTGTCCGGTTCTTCCACTTCTTTCTGGCGTCATTTGTAAGATCCATTATTTTGTTCTTCTCTTGTCATCACCTTCGATCAACGTCTTCAGAGTGCTCCAGTTCTGTAGCTTTCGTCGAAGTTTTAATGCCGATTTTCACTCTTTCCCATCCTCCACTTCAAGTCCTATGTGATGATGCAATCACAATCTCTGAGTGCTGTCGTCTCTGTTTTTTTTTTTCGAACTTCCTCATCCTCCTTGTCTTTGACTCCTCGTCACCTTCCTCACCTTTATTCATGTGCTTCTCCGGTCAATACCTCGGCTTGTGATAGTGGAATTAATCGATCAGTAATGGCGGCCCAGTACAATGCACTCTGCGAAGCATTCAAATTGGATCCTTCCAAAATCACTGCCACTTTGAAAGCATCTCTTCTTTTTTCATATCTGCCATGATCTTCCTCTCCGAATTCTGCTCCAAGTATTCCCTCTTTTTCCTTTCGAATACTCTGTTTCTTCCCTCCTTTCCCAGATTGCAGAGAGCTCCTTCCGACGGATTCGTATTTTAGCTTCAATCACTTTTTGCTCTTCTGCTTGCTCAACATCATTCTCTTCGAAAACCATGCCAATTTGAGAAGTTGCGCCTCAGAAGCTCTGTAACAGCAGGCAGCCTACCTTCCCGCACATCTTCCTCTCTTCTTAGCAGACGTTGTTTCTCCTCTATTCCGAGATTGCAGAGCCAATATCTGTCCTTTGCAACAGATGGTCCAATGCAGCCTGAGCAACCCTGATCAAACCATGTTAAGACGGCAACCCATCACTAGCACCATAACCCCCCTCTGCACTCCTCGTTGCTCTCCCCTATTCCCAGATTGCCGAGCCCATCTCTGTCCTATTTTCGCACTCTCCTCCTCCGTTTCTGCCTGGCCGTCCCGCCCAAAATGTCCCTTTTCAAAAATAGCTGAAAAGCTTTCTTTTTTTTTCCAGCCTAATCCCCATCTTCTTTATCCCCTTGTTCTAAAGACTCTATCCTTGGCAATTCTTTTGCAGTTCCGTTACAACTAGTAGAGACAGTGTTACCAAGTATATGTTTACCATCCTCTGCAACCTTTTAATTCTTTCCACACACATTCTTCTTTCCTTTCTTTTCAGCCAGACCATTACCTAAAGCAGGATAACTCACACGTGCATCAGCTTGCTCGCCTTCTCCTCCGATGCGTGTGCAGTCACATATGCATGCACCTGTGTGTGCTCATGGCATGGCCGCCGTGCTCCCATGTAACATTAGAGCTTTGCAAAATAGTAGCTGCCCAAGTCCACTGTGATACAATGACACTCATAATCAAGCCTGTCTTGATGCTCTTACTAGTTATATTGCACCATTCTGAGGTGTGCTAAACATCAAGCAAGCTCTCACATTTGGCAAACATATCCACCAATGTACTTTGACTCGCATCTCTTGGAATTAGTTTAGTACTTCCTCACAAAGTCCATATTCGGCATATCTCGAAATAAGTGTAGCCCATGAGATTGCATCTCAAGTTTCCAATCTATCAAAAACCTTATTCTTCTCCATCTTCGGCATAGAATGAAAGAGCAAACATAACAACTAAGTATGTACAAAGTAACAAATCTCATGCACAACTTTTGGGTGGTTTCACACCTCGAATGCGCAGCAATACGACACCGTAATCTTAAGTTGGTGAGCCGTATTCCTAGCTCAAGATATTGCCATTTCTGTAACAAGGGGTCTGGTAGACTGCACTTGGGATGACAGGCCACAAGGGTAAAGCAAAGGCCCAAGAGGACTTCCAGCATGAAATAAGGGACTCCCGTGCCTCAATGAATGATCCTAGCTCAGCCCAAGAGGATCATGAAGACATGTTTGAAGAGGGTGCCCCTGACATGGACCGCTTATCGATGCTCAACCAAACTCTGTGCCAACATGAGACTCGTCATGCTGAATGACACTGAGAGATGGAACAATGCCATAGGGAGATGAAAACCGCCAAGATCGCCGTCATTCAGAGATAATGGCTAGGATGGACTTACTCATAGAGCGCATGGGCGCCCTCATCCCCGCCATTGCACCCCCCTCGGATCGACCCAAGGAGTACGTCCCTCCCTGTGTGAGGCTAACTGCCCTTCCCCCTTGGAGACCGAGCGTAGCCCACAAGGTCTTGGTGGTACCCATGGCATTCCCCATAGCACTTATGAGACGGGTGAGCCTTCCACTTGACATGATGAACCCGTCCTTCCCTCCCCTATTACGAATCCTTCAAGCCTATCCTTGGCACCACAACTCCCCCGTAACGGAAGCTATATGCACACTCATGGGAATGGCCAGCAAGGGCCTAATGAAAATCTTGGGCAGCATGCACATAGCAATGGGCAGCATGCATATGGCAATGGGCAGCATGTACATGGCAATGGGCAGCATGCACATGGCAATGGGCAGCATACACATGGCAATTTTGGGCAACATGGCCATTTTGGATAGCAAGGTCCTAATATGCAATTTGGTCCTCATGTAATGCATGGACAGCATGGCCCCCATGGAAATTTTGGACAGCCAGGGTTTGGACAGCAAGGCATGTATGGGTAGCATGTAGCACATGGCATTCATGGACATCAAGGCCCAAATGAGCTGTGTGATAAGATTGTGTTTACTAAATTTAATGGGCAGTCCTCATCCCCAGTTGAATTAGAGAAATGGACCTCTAAATTGGAAGCCTATTTTCTCATTTACCCCCGTACCGATGAGGCGAATATTATTTTTTCCTCCTTACATTTGGAAGATTTGGCCCACACATGGTGGAGATTTGTTCAAAGGAAAAATCAGCAATTTCATGATTGGGAAGAGTTCAAGATGCATATGATCCAAGTTTTTGTCTCCTCAGTAGAAAAAGAACACCTGGCTAGGCAATGGTATCAGTTTGATCAGCAAAATCTCACCATGAGGGAGTACACCAACTAGTTTATGAACCTATCCATGTATGTTGAGGCAGTCAATGATGAGGCCAAATTGCATAAATACATTTATGGGCTAGATGCGCATCTCCCAGCTGATGTAATGGCTCAAAAGCCAGCCACCCTGTTTGCAACCATAGAATTGGCTGAATGATATGGTCGAAAATACCGTCGCAATGAGGGCATGCAGCCCATTGTAGGGGAGCAAAGATACCCTATCAAGCAACCCCCATATGCCGGTAATTATCACAGTAATAATGCAAGGAATGGCAGCCCCAAAATCCCCACTTACCCCACTTTTAATGCTAAAAGGAAATATGGCAGTTTTGGGAACCCCCCTCCAAAATGACCCAAAGTATGCTAAAAATAAGACACTGAATGACTTCAGTCCTAAGGTCAAAAATTCATTCCTCCTGAAGTTGTCAAGGATTGCAAGGCTAAAGGCTTGTGCTTTAAATGCACGGATAAGTACACGATTGATCATGCATCCCAATACCCCTTTAAGAACGCCATTGTCAAGTTTAATAGCATGTATGTGCTAGAAGATAGTGACAAGTTGGAAGAGGACTTGCATGACAACTCTCCCATGATGACACTTGCTGAAAATGCTGAATATGAAGAGGATCTTGACACTAATCTGTTTTATGACTCACCAGACGGGTTCCCTTTTGACCCCGATGGTGGCTGCCCCATCAATGACATGCTTGGAAATGACCCTTTGCACCCCACATTCACCACTATATCAACTTGCTCGATCTCCATGGATGCATGGACCGGCTCTAGGAGCCTGAATGCCCTATGAGTACATGGTAACATTGATGGCAAGAGTGTATACATTCTCATAGATAGTGGAGCATAATACACAATTTTGTGAATAAATCGACTCTTGGCCGTTTGACATGTGTTCCTACTGAATTACAACAACCTCTTAGAGTTCAAGTGGCCAATGGAAATGAGGAAGTGAGCTCCCATGTATGCACACAAGTTTCTCTTATGCTGGCCGAAAATTATACAGTAAAGGTGGACTTAATTACCCTTGATATGGGCCCCGTGGATGTTGTTTTGGGATGTGATTGGCTTCAGCAGTTGGAAAAAATCTCTATGGACTTCTCTCAGCTATATATGGAGTTTGTAATGCATGGGTAGCTTGTATATTTGGAGGGAATCAAAGAAATTGCAGATTTTCAGCTTATAACATCAAGACAACTCAAAAAGGAATTCAAGAAATGCTCCTAGATCTTTGTCTTGCATTTGCATAAGGATAACGATGACCGGCACACCTTGGGGAAGCAAAATGCAGCACTAAAAGCACTTTTGGCTGAATATGAGGGCCTATTTCAACCTCCCACCACTCTCCCACCTCAGAGATTAGTGGATCACCTGATTGACTTGGAGCCCCATGCCAAGCCCATCAATAAACCCCCATATCCGCTCTCTAAATATGAGAGAGAGGAAGTAGCTAAGAAAGTCAAGGAGCTCACTAAAATGGGATTCATAGAGCCTAGCTCTTCCCCTTATGCCTCCCCGGTTCTATTGGTTAAGAAAAAGGATAGATCCTTCCGGTTGTGCATTGACTACCGTGAACTCAATAAGATCACTGTAAAAAATAGATACCCCATCCCTAGAATTGATGACTTGCTTGATGAACTCAAGGGAGCACACTAATTCACCAAGATTGATTTGCGATTCGGTTACCACCAAATCAGAATGAGGGTGGGTGATGAAGTAAAAACAGCTTTTCGAACTGACCGTGGCTTGTACCATTTCCTTGTCATGCCATTTGGGCTCACTAATGCACCTGCCACGTTTTAGAGCTTAATGAACAAAATATTGCAGCCATGGCTTTTCCAATTTGTGTTGGTATTCTTTGATGATATACTCATTTACAAAAAGTCACTACATGAGCATTTGAAGCATGTCAAACAAATTTTTTATGTACTAAGAGATCACCAGTTATTTGCCAAGGAAAGCAAGTGTGTCTTCATGCAAACAGAGGTTGAGTACTTGGGACACATTGTTAGTGAAAAAGGCATCCAAGCTGATCCTAAGAAAGTGCAATGTGTCTGGGACTGGCCCACCCCCACTACCACTACCTCCTTGCGTGGTTTTCTTGGCCTCTCCTCTTTTTATTGGAGATTTATTCGCCATTATGCCACAATTGCAGCATCATTAACCGACAGGTTGAAAAAAGAAACTTTTCTATGGGATAATTTGGCTGATCACAATTTTCAACAACTGAAAGACTTGCTCACTTCAGACTCCATCCTCATATGCCCCTACTTTTCAAAGGATTTTACCATCCAGTGTGATGCTAGTGGACCGGGTATTGGTGTAATCTTGCTGCAAGAACACGGGGTAATAGCATTTGAGAGCCAAAAATTGGACGATAAAGAGAGAGAATTGCATGTCTATGATCAGGAGATGTTGGCAGTCATTCATGCTATTAAAATGTGGCACCACTACTTGTATGGCAGTAGATTTAAGGTGAAAAGTGACCAACGTGTGCTCAAATACTTCTTGACTTAGCCCAACCTCACTCCCAAAAAATGTAGATGGGTGGCTACCCTACAAAACTATGACTTTGAGATTACCCACACCCGCGGCAAGGACAATGTAGTGGTTGATGCACTCTCTCACATGTGGGCATGCAAGTGAACTCCACCATGATTGGATTGAAGAGCTCCAAGAGGCATACTTGCTTGATGCTGAATTCACCCCTCTTTTTCACAAAATAACAACAAGGTGTCATGGATGACAACTCTCAATATTAGCTCCACAACGGCCTCATTTGGATCCATGGCCGTATTGTGATTCTCCATGCCTCTCCTTTCACCCAAAGGATCCTTGAAGAGATGCATTCTTCATCGATTGCTGGCCACTTAGGGGTCTTCAAAACATATGACCGCATTTCAAAAAGCTTCCATTGGAAAGGCTTGTGGCGGGATGCTAAAGACTTTGTGTCAAGATGTGTGCCTTGTTAGAAAAATAAAGATTGCACTCTTAAACCGGGTGGATTATTGCAGCCCTTACCTATCCCCGAAGGAAAATGGACCCACATTACCATGGATTTCATCATTGGTTTACCTACAACCAAGAAGGTTGGGATAACATCTATGTGGTAGCTGACCAACTCACTAAAGCAACCCATTTCATCCCTACAAAATCTTAGTTTACAGTATCTCAAGTTGCCACTCAGTTTATGGAGTATGTTTTTAAGTTGCATGGCTTACCCCACGTCATAGTACATGACCAGGACACCAAATTTATGAGTCAATTTTGGCAGACAATTTTCAGCTCCATGGGGACCAAATTGGCTCCGTCTACAGCCTATCATCCCCAAACGGATGGGCAAACCGAGCGAGTCAACAAGTGGCTTGAAACTTATTTGCGACATTTTTGTCATGATGTGCAGAATTCTTGGGATGTATGGCTGCACTTGGCTGAATTTTCTTACAACAAATCCACTCATTCGAGCATTGGAGTCTCTCCCTTCAAAGCATTGTATGGTTATCGTGTGCCCCTTTCTATCGTGATCTTCAATGAAAAGCTCAACCCCCTTGGAAAAGAAGAGTTGGACCGCATGCAAGCTTTACTTCAACAATGCAAGGCAAACCTCAAAAGGGCTCAAGAGCACATGAAGCTCCATGCTAATGCAAAAAGAAGACCCCTTGACTTTCAAGAGGGTGAATTGGTACTCCTTAAGGTCCCCAAGTCCTGTTATGCTACACTAAAGGACGGTTCTTGCAACAAGTTGGCACACCATTACTATGGGCCCTAGACAATCATTAAGAAGGTCGGGGACTTGGCTTACCGTCTCCAACTCCCTCCCACTACTAAGATCCATAATGTCTTCCATGTGAGCCAATTGAAACCTTTCATTGGCACTCCCAAAGATCATGTAGAGGAGCTATCCCCCATAGATGAGGAGGGCCTTATTCAATATATTCCCGAAGCAGTCATTAGGTAGCGTGAAAAGCAACTACGCACCCATTCCATCCATGAATACCTAATCAAATGGCAAGGCCTACCAACAAAGGAAGATTCGTGGTACCCAGCATCTATATTGGATGAATTTCCACACCTCAAGGAGGCTGTATTGGTTGGAACTTAACCATGACACCTGTTTTGGCCTACAATCTGCGTTTGGACAGCCAACTGTTTTGCACCAGTTTTGCTCCTGACCCATTTTCAGCCCCATCCCCCATACATGAGCTGAAATTATAGCTCGAGGTCTCTGCATCAATACCTCACTTGCCCCGATCGGAGTTTCCTAGAGGAAGTTATGGCTGTTTTTCTCCAGCCATACCATCTGGGACAACACACCACTAACTCCTGGAAAGCCCTCTATTTTGCAATAATTTTGGTCTTGACCTAATTGCAGCCCTGCCTCACCCACATGGGCTGAAAGTACATCTCGTGGGCTCTGTAACGACACCTCAATTCTCCCATTCGGAGTTTCTCACACAAAGTTATGGCTGATTTCCTACATCACACCCTTATAGGAGAGAATAACATCCCTTATTTTTTAGGACAAAATGAGACGGGATAGTTTGTAATGAGCGGGGATCACGGAAATATGGCATGGGAACATACCATTCACACTGACGGTATATAAGGTGTAAGAGGGTATTTTGAGGTACCACAGAAATTATCAAGAATCTCTCTTTTCACCTTCTCAAGCTTCCATGGCTTCTTCTTCCTCTTCTTCTTCTTCCTCCCTTTCCTCTCTTTCTCTCTCTTCTCCCTGTCTTTCTCTCTCCTCCTCTTTTTCTCCTACAGTCCTTCTCTCTCTTCTCTCCCTTAGTTAGGACAGTTAGGTCTCTTTCATTACAATGATCATATGTTAGTCTCTTCACTGAAAGCATGGCCATTGATCTTCTTATCTCAACATGAGAAAAGAAGTCAACAAATATATTAATAGTCTTGAACAAAATTACTTTTCTTAGTTTACTTGAGATATTAGGTTTTAATGTTCTGTATCTCAAAAAATATTTTACATCTATAGCCCTCACTAGTAGCTGGACTTGGCAAAGGCCGCTCAAAGCTTGAAATTTTGGGCAAAAGAAGGGGGAATATTGATCCCCATTAGTTGCGCTATATGGGGAACATATAAGAATGATCATAAAAGAATATTCTATTCTCTGCAAGCTCTGTCTTCTTTCTACCTTTGTACATTTCTTCTCCAATCAAACCATTCATCATATCAATAACATCAACAATAGACTCGACTAGTTGCCATTCCTCAAGATCAGAGGGATATACATCTACAATACAAACAAACAAATTTATAATGGAAACCCTTAAACCAAGTTCAAGAAAAGAAAGACTTTAAGAATCAAATTCTCACAATTTAGTCTATACATTGGAAGATTTGAAGTTACAAGTTCTAAATATAGCTCTCTATGCGTAAACACATGTTGTATCAATACCTCTTTTATGCTATTTTTATTTACTCCAAGCTTGAAATCTTGAATTCTACCCTTCCAAGAAAAAATGAACGAGCTCTCATATCTTTGCCTTTTTTCACATTTTTTCTATTGCATTGTGATCCAACTACTTTTGCTAATGATTATAGGAATCCATATTCCATCTTTTTGGAATGAGTTCAAAAGTGGTATGGATGTGATTTGGGAGCTTGGACACCTTGTTGAAGGTCAAATTTCTGTATCCATAGCAAAGAGAGAGAGAGAGAGAGAGAGAGAGAGAGAGAGAGGGAGAGAGGGAGGGAGCGAGGGAGGGAGATGGAGATGGAGATGGAGATGGAGATGGAGACAAAGACAAAGAGAGAGATGGGTAGAGAGAGAGAGAGAGAGAGAGAGAGAGAGAGAGAGAGAGAGAGAATCAAAGCATGTGCTAGGGTAAAGGGGCTGGTATAGTGACAACAACCACATATTCAGGAATTTGGGAATTTTTACAACGTTTGGGAATTCCTAATGTGATTAATATATGGGCACATGTCAAATCTTATCCCCTAATTACTTGAAGTGAAATTTTACCTAAATACTATATGAGCAATCCCCCCAAGTCCCACACTCAAATATGGGGTTAAGATTTAGCCACTTGGTAAAATCTTTAATCCTTATTTGAAAGTGGAACTTGGGAGGTATTCAACTATCAACATCTGCTTCAAGAAGAATTTGTTAGCATCATGACCCTATGCAATAGTGTGCCATGGTCACACCTTGCATCTAATGTCCTTAATAATTCGGGGAATTATGATGAGTTGCGTCACTCATTGTAGAGCTTGGAAATGTGCTTTCCATTAAAAACCCACCAAATAAATACAACTATAGCAACTTAGTTTTAGAACACATATGTGAAGGAATAATTAGAAGATTTCTTGACTATGGAATGACAAATCACGAGCTTGGTAACTTTTGCAATTAAAGGTAGCTCCATCACATTAGGTTTTCTAAAATGGATGGCCCTATTTTAATGGTCCCCCTTACCCTAAGCCTCAATTTCATATAAAATCCTAGCAAAAAGATAATATCAAAATCCATGAAAATCAAACCTCCTTTAAAAAGTGAAATCAAGAATTCTAACACTCAAATAAAATCACTCAAACATCTCTAGAATGCTTGCTTAGATAATCCTATGGTATATACATGAAAAAATATATTAAATAATGCCTATATTTGGGTATCATATACACAAGTGGTATACATTTAGAAATGTACAATTTATTCAAACACCATATGTGTTTGTGTCAAAATCAATAAATGTTAACTCTCAAGTGTCAACGTGAATTTCTCTCTAATAAGTACAACAAGAAGCAAGCAAGTTCAACAAGCAGGAGAAAAGTGGGTTACCAATTATTAATACCATTAATTAATTAATACTAAATGAGACTTAACTCCCATTTATTAGCATGTGGGAGCTACTTTTTATGCACACCGCCTCAAGAGGCTTGGTGAAGGCTATCTTACATCGAGCATTGTGGCAAGAATAAAAGTGTGTATTGTAGCAATGGATTGATCTAGGAGGAGGGAAAAAAGGGCAAAGCACATAAACATAAGCAACTAAAAATAGAGTTGAATAGTGGCACTATAATGTTCTTTCAAAAATTAAAAATGCCCCTAGGTTTGCATCATGCAATCAAATTTTGGAACCTTGTATAAATGTACAGTTGTTCCTTTCATGTCTTAATCATCAAATAAAATCTAAGCTCTTGATAGAATAGGAGTTTGAATCACTTGTTTTCTTTGATTTTCATTATTCTTATAATATTTTTTTTTTAGATTGTATTATTGTATAGGTGAATAATTAGAGGAAGTTGGATGCAATGAACAAAACCACACAAGGAAGAGGCAAGGTTTTCGGATGTCTAAACCTATGAACATCAAAGTGGACCAAGGGGCATGAGCACTCCACTACACTTGTTGTTCAACATAAATTTTATTGTCTTTTTGTATAGCAATAAAAAGATTGATTGAAGTGCTAGAGAAAAAGCCTTCCATGCCTTCTGATTTACTTGCAATAATGCAATATAGACAAGTTGCGGTAAGGTCTTGATTTGAATGATTGGAACATAATAAGAAAATTTATTCTATAAACTGCCATAAACAAGTTTCATAGTTTTACTTTATATTGTTGATTACAGTGTCCTCATCAGGACAATAGTCACTCTTATGGCTGGAGAGTAATTGCAAATGCTAGAAGATTGGTTAGGTTTATTTATCTCAATGAAGATAAACTTATAAAGGTAATGTGAAAGATACTAAACTTTAAGATTGATGTTTATTGCAAAATAGTTGATTGATGATAATAATATAGTATATTGTAAAAAATAACAATGAATTAAAAATATTTTCTTACAAATGTATGATTGTTTCTAAGGGATTGCTATACAAGTAGGCATGTTTGGTATATAGGAGTAAAGGTCATGAAGTACATAATGGTCAATTGTATGCAACCGACAAGAATGGACAATAGTGGGGGCTTGGACATTGAAGGGGAGGAGGTGCATGTAACTGCAGCATGTGTAGCCATGCCTTCAACACCCAAGGCAACCAAAGCATCAAAGAACGGAAAAATGACTCCTAAAAACAATGTCCCTTCTCCTAAGAAAAGTTCCCAAAAAAAGAAGTAGCTTTGCCTCATTGCTTGTAAGCCCATGTGTGTATAGGTCATGGAGATGGATGATAAAAATTTGCCACAAAATTGATACATGTATTTTATATTGATAGTAAAGAGATATTTTCTTCAATAACCTTGCATTTTATATTCTTCTCTTCCATTTTTTATATCCGCAAAAAATATGTTGCAAATGTTTAATAATTAAGAAATAACACAATATTGGGGAATATGGGAATTTCCCATAAGTTTAGGAGATGTGGTCAAATCTTTGGATTTGTCAAAACTTGAACACTTTAACTCCAAATTGAGTGCTCTATAGCTCAATAGATTATTTTTTTCAAGTGCTTTCCAATGATAGTTCAGTTCATATGGTTTTGAGAAACTTATGGGCATGTTATCCCGGTGCCACCTTTTTAGTATTCAAAAAATGGGAATTGGGAGATTCCCAAACTCACTAATATTATGTTAAATGGAATCAGATATACACTTAAGTGGATATAATATGATATAAAAACTTACTCATTTATTATTAAGTTGAAACACAAATGAGCATGGTAGTTCAATATCTTCATTCTATAAATCCATCCTCACTTGATGTAGCATACATGATGATCTAACCTTTAGGATTGCAATAATGTCCTCATTGAACCAAACATCAAAATCCACTATAGGATCTTTGCTAAAATTATCAAGATTTTAGTCTAAAGTAACTAGACTACCACCAACATAATGCCATCTACTATAATAAAAGCTAAGGATAAGATTTAGAGTAGTAATAATATATTTACAAGCTATAGAGTCCTGATCTATCTTACATATAATTTTTCCTTTTGTCCTAGTGTCCAATCCCTCATCAACAAATTGTATGACATGATCATATGTTAGTCTCTTCACTGAAAGCATAGCCGTTGATCTTCTTATCTCAAAATTAGAAAAGAAGTCAACAAATATATTAATAGTCTTGAAAATTTTTACTTTTCTTAGTCTACTTGAGATATTAGGTTTTAATGTTCAATATCTCAAAAAATATTTTACATCTATAGCCCTCACTAGTAGCTGGACTTGGAAAAGGCTGCTCAAAGCTTGAAAATTTGGGCAAAGGAAGGGGGAATATTGATCCCCATTAGCTCTGCTATATGGGGAACATATAAGAATGATCATAAAAGAATATTCCATTCTCTGCAAGCTATGTCTTCTTTCTACCTTTGTAGATTTCTTCGCCAATCGAACCATTCATCACATCAATAACATCAACAATAGACTCGACTAGTTGTCATTCCTCAATATCAGAGGGATAGACATGTACAATACAAACAAACAAATTTATAATGGAAACCCTTAAACCAAGTTCAAGAAAAGAAAGACTTTAAGAATTAAATTCTGCACAATTTGGTCTATACATTGGAAGATTTGAAGTTACAGGTTCTAAATATGGCTCTCTATGCATAAATACATGTTGCACCAATACCTCTTTTATGCTATTCTTATTTACTCCAAGCTTGAAATCTTGAATTCTACTCTTCCAAGAAAAAATGAACGAGCTCTCATATCTTCGCCTTTTTTAACATTTTGACTGTTGCATGGTGATCCAATTGCTTTTGCTAATGATTGGAGGAATCCATATTCCATCTTTTTGGAATGAGTTAAAAATTTATATGGATGTGATTAAGAAGCTTGGACACCTTGTTGAAGGTCAAATTTTTGTATCCATAGCAATGAGAGAGAGAGAGAGAAGACTAGGCTACCACAAAGGAGGGAAAAATAGGAGAGGGACAAAAGAAATGATGGAAAATAATATGTGCCAAGCTTTTTACTAATTTAAATTTAGAGTAAACTTGTCATTATCATTAATTCAGACATATCATTAAATAAAAGTGGTCGGAAATTTATATCATTAATGCAAAGAATGTCATAATCACGAATATAAGAGGCTAAAAATAGATATTGATAATACAAATTACTAATATTATATATATATATATATAGGTAAAATAATTTTTTTTTAAAAAAAAGAAGTTCTGTTATGGAGGCTTTGCTCCTATTGGTCTAAAGCACTCTCTTTTTATCTCCTGAAAAGCATTTTCGAGACCTCAATACTCCCCTAATGACACTACGAGCTTATTTAATCAAAGAATGCATTTGTAGATATTATTTCTAAATAATAGTCCAACGTGTTGTCCTTCTTGAATCCAAGCAATTAGAGTTCGCAAATAAATTGGTGTCTAGCACCTCATATTACACACACATGGAGCACTTCGAGTTGATTGCTGTGGCCCCACTATGGCTCTCCTATACCCCAAGGATTAGCCCCAAGATGCATGCACCATTTCAACATAAAGCATATAGACAATATAGTTCACTCTTTTAATGTTCATCCTAGGAGATAATTCAATCCTGCCCAAATTAGGCCCTAAAGAAAACGATAATCTAAACCTACGGCTTAGGAAACCTTACACTCAACGTAGGTTGAATATTTGCAAACAAGTGCTATGCATCTCCAAGAGATCATTCTCTTTCTACCATGCATATAGAATGCAGACGCAAAGTGAATGCCATAGAGTGCACAAACAAATCAACTTATAGATCAAACAATGTGGATTATGCACAAACAATTCTTTTCATGGCTTCATTCTAACACAATGCATCTTGCCAAGGCATCATCGAAATGATTCATGCTACTACCCCTTTTAGACTTAAAATAAATGAATCGTAAATTTCAAGATATGCATAAAATCAGCATTCCACATGATACTAATATTTTCCTAGCCCTTCTCCCTCTACTGTTTATAGTTATGCATTCATTGGTAGGTGTAAAGAGTGACTTTATGTGTTTTTCATATATGAAAAGTGATAAATATGCATTATAACATAAAAAATGAAAATAAACTAAGGCTAAACTTCATGCCCTAGCTCCACCATACATTCACGGATATATTCATAAAATTTTATAAATTTTCCATGCAATTTTTTTTAATTTTTTCTCAATTTTTTCTTCATTGAATTTTTTATTTTTTATTTATTATTTATTTTCAAACATGTAGAGCTTGCATGAACCAAGATATTGCATTATACTCCATATGAACACCAAAATAACCATGAAAACTCATAAAACCCTCAAATTTTTCAAAATCTTGCAATTCTCGCATTGATGATTTTCTTAGTTCCTATTTTGATTATATGAATAGTAAGAATAATTGAGCATTTCTTATTTTTCAAGCACTAGAAATCATAATTAATCATTTTTCATATGATGCACAAAGAATCATCATAAAACGACAAAATCGAGCACTTACACGATTAAGTTAATATGAATCCACACACATTTTAAGTCGAAAAGCAGTTGACACTCTTCCATGGCCACTGACACATCCCCAACCTTTTATTTTCACTTCATAACACTTTAGCACCATCACACGTCCAACATCCATGACTTCAGCCCATCCCTCTCTCACATAGATTAAGCCATAGGAACAAGGTGTAGAGAGGAGAGAGAAAGAATTATTTCTAAATTTTCTGTTTATTCCATCATTTTGTGCATGGATTGTGGCAAATTAGAGCAAATAAACTCTTCATCTCAACCCCCAAAGCATTTCTCATCATTCTCCCAACAATCGACAAATTTGAGGAGGCACAAAAAAAATTGCGCCCCCCTTCATGTTTGAAAAATGAGCTGTAGGATCTTTTAATTAACCCTTAACTTTAATGATTCAAATAACAAGCTGAAATAACAAACAAATCTTAAAATTGTGATCTGACTAGACAGCTATCTTCGTGGCATCGAAATCTATTCATCTGGCCTCCGTCACACACTTTTTGGCTCTCAGATCCAATAGTAGCTGCTTCATAATGTCAAACCTTGCGGGGATTCAATGGAGTCTCAAATGGACTCAGATTGACAAATGGACACTTGTGCTGGATTCTTGACATTGAAATGCATCTAGAAAAACTCCAGCTCCTTGATTTGCAACCATTTCATTTTCCATGAAAATTTGCTCTTTTATGTCTCCTAAGTTTTTTTTGCTTTAAATCGGCTTCAAAAATCTACTCACTTCCACAATAGCATCTACATGCTCTAACATCGCATCATCAATAGACACTTTTCTAATAACATTAGTAGCTAGTGGATACAAATTATGAAATACAGCATGTATAGCACCCTCTACTAGTATTGCATCAATTAATGTATCTATGTCCTGAGTATCAACTATCATGTCGGGGGACAACATAGAAGCATTCCTAGTTAAAAACCCTTTGCATCATAAGTGCTCTCTGGAAATATATATGCATCTATAGTATCCTCTATCTCCTCTACATCTCACGATGGCAGATCAGATAATCTAATAGATAGGTCATGATTCAACATACAGAGATTGGCTTTATGAGCATTCTCAAATTCTTCTGAGGCTTTAAGAGCATGCTTGCAACATTCCCACGTTGTTCCATACATTTTTTGTATCTCTTGAATTGTTCCATGATCCTACTCTCAACATTGCATTCAAAATATCCAATCTCAGTGTAATCTTCCAAGATACTATATGGTTGCATTATTTTGTCAGAAATTGTGAGATAGTTAGATATATTCCAGTCCTTAAATAGACCCACTTTCTTTGCAATCTCATGAAGTTCTTCCATTACCAAATCCTCCATCTATTAAGATTCTTATTCAATAGCTTCATATTCGTGCATATTTATGACTTGGTGAGGTATTTGAATTTGTATAATCTCCATCAAAATTTGAGTCTTGTCTCTTGCAATTCATATGTAAATATTTGCACTTACATTAGGAGAAATATGGAATATCCTTTTTTCCCCTTAAGGAGTGAATAAACAAATGTAGGCCTAACCAATGAGAGAGCTCAGATTTTAGATTCATGTAACATCAATCTTCCAGCCATATCTTGGCCCAAATCTTCCCTCAACAATAAAATAAGGGGAAATGTGGGGAATACAATGCTATCACTTAGTGGAAGTTTGTGACTCGAATTTTCATTTTCTTATTTTTTTATGTTTGACTTTTCATTTCTCCCCTTTTCAATTTCTCCCTCTTTCTTAGGCGGAACTCAAATGTCTCATATCTCTTTCCCCTCTTCTTCTTTCCTAATGAAATTTTACAGCCTCATTGTTGCTTACCCTATCTGCAACCCTATGAAATTTCATTTCCTCTACACAAACACATAGTAAGTTTCACATGTTTTATAGGAGAAAAGCTTGTTCTACCAAAGCCCTAATATTTTCTTCACAAAACTTTACATGTATATTGTTCTCTTCCATGGATGTTCTATTGTAAAGTTTTATCTCGTTTGGACAAAACCTATGCAAGTTATGTGCATTCTTTGACATATAATTATTTTGTTTTGGTACTCTAGGAGTCTCTTACAGTCAAGAATAATGACCTTTTGAACACTCAACTTATTCTTCAACATCTTACGGTTTCTCTGTAAAAAAAGTTACAGGTACATTGTCTTGCTTTTTTTCTACTCCTCCATAGTTAAATTTTATCTCATCAATTGGACAAAATGTATACAAGTTATATGCATATTGAGCTTTCCTTTGTTTTTTTACTCTAAGAGTCTCTAAGGGTGGAGAACAATGATTTTTTAAAAACTCAACTTCTTCAACATCTTTGGGCTTCTTTGTCATTTTTTTCTGTTGCTCCATGGTTAAGTTTTAACTCATTTGGACAAAGCCTATGTAAGTTGTATATATGCTTTGACCCAATATTTATTTTGTTTTTGTACTCTAGGAATTTGTCAGTGAAGGAACAATGGTCTTGTTATAAGTCAACTTCTTGCTCAACATCTCTGGACTTCTTTGTGAAAAGACATACAGGTATAATGTTTTTTTTTAAATTGCTCCATTTAACACTACAAGATATAGACCTTATAGCGACGTTTAAAGCGACGAAAATACAAACAACAAAATTTGCCCCCGTCGTCGCAAAAAGCGTCGTTATTGACGACGCCATAGAATCGTCGCTATATGCGTCGCTCGGTTACAGAGAATTTGCGACGCTGATAGCGACGACAATAGCGACGCGTGCAGTAAATTTGCGATGCAAATAGCGACGGTAACAGAGAAAAAAAAATTTGTGGCAGGGCAGCAAGCTGCCCTGCCACATATAGCACTGTGTGCTGTATGAGAGCCATACAAAATAGTTTCTACACTGCTGCATACAAAGCATTCGCAAACAAAAAGAATGTATACTGAAATCATAAAATTGATAGATGAAATAAATACATGATATCGCATAAAATGCGATTGGTACAATCATAAAACAATATCACTAATACATAGAAAATGTCTACATAGATCGGGCGACTAAAAACTAAAGGTATGTGAGCTCTAAGGATCCAAGGGCGAGCTACAAATCGTCGTCCCCGAAAGCTCTTCCTGCTGCAAAGGAGCATCAAACGGATTCTGCAGAAAAAGAAACAACATATCAATCCACCATACAATAATGCATTCAAATATCTCATGGTAACTACGGACAAGAAAGATGAGTGACTTACTGGGCCGCCGCGTCTATACAATCGGTCGATCAATGATTTGAGACCGTGCCTCTCTGCATATCGAGTCTCAAGGCCCTGCGGATCGCGATTTGTAATGGAGTGCTGCAAAGAAAACAAAATGCTAACTGTTAGAAACATGATTGTCAGTACAAAGAATATCTCAAAAAAACAAATAAGCAAAACAAAAGAGAAACTTACAAAGTCCTCCAAATATGTCCTATGGCCGCCACTCCCAAGATGATATACCGATCCGGCCTCTATTCGTGCCCTCGCCGCCTGCCGCTCTGCTGACTCCAACGTCCTGGAGAATTTGTAGCCTCCTCCCTCAGTCGGCACCAATCGTCTGCATCTAACCACTCGGGCTTTGGAGCCCCACTCTTGATTGCCTTGCGTGCGTCGAATCGTCTATGTGACATGTATGCACGCATGCAATCCATCATCCAGCCTGTAGAGAATCTATCCACTGCGGCTAGCACCGGGAACTCCTCGTGCAAGGATGCTACTATGTACTCCTTGCTCCCCTCCGGTATGTTCCTCCAATGATCCAGGACGTTGTGCCGAAAAACTTGTTGGCACAACTCCCTCATGCGAGCCATCACCCTCCTCCCCTCATCATTCATGATGATGGCTCCTGACTTGCCATCCACTAGGTATCCATAATCCCTAGGAGTGTACCTTGTATGGGCCCTCTCCCATCTCCGTCCACGCTCCTGGGCATATCCAGGAGACCCCTGTATATCCGGTGTACCGACGGGGGTACCCTCTCCCGGAGTGCCACTCAAAGGGGTGCCACCAAAGGGGGTGCCACCAAAAGGAGTGCCACCAAAAGGCGTGACATTTACCGACGGCTGCGCAAAAGCCGGAGTAACTGGAGTGGACATCCCCACAGGTGTGACAAATCCTAGAGGTGACCGAGCTCCAGCTGAACGACGAGACGGAGACACCGCGTGCGTGTCTCCACAGCAGCACCCCCCTGATCCTCCTGCAGTCGCAGTCCCTCCCTCTAGCCCAAGTCGCGAGCGTCGAGATCGTCTGCTCGAAGCTGAAGCATCTGATCGCGCTGAAGCTGATCTAGCAGAGCGCCCTGACAAGGAACGAGACAGCTCCTGATCTGCCATCTCTCTGAATCTCGCGAGCTGATCTGGAGACATACGTGCCATCATCTCCTAAAACTCCTCATCGCTCATCCCTCGACTCATCCTGAAAATGTCGATACCTGCACAGATAAAAAATAATGTTAGAATAATCAATTTAAACTATACAAAGCACATTAATATAAATCATTTTTGAAAAATCCCTCTTAAAATGCATATCTTATCTACCTTTATGGAAGATCTAAACAATGAAGTCTGTGTGCAATAATACTGTTTTTTTTTAAAAACAATGAAGTTTGTGTGCAAGGTACCTGAATAACTCAGTCACACTCGTATCGCTCCAACCGTATTTTGCTTGCACACTTAAGAGTGCAAGCAATGTCTTCAACTGAGATACTCGGCACCCATCATATAATGGTATGGATGCTTTCTCTCTAAGCGGGTCAGATGTCTCAACATCCATGGGAATCAATGCATCGATCATTGCCTCCATCTCAGGCTCCAAGATTGTAGGCAGGTCGGGAAGGTTGTCTGTCTCCTCTGGCATTGACGGTATAGATGGGCCTTGCGATTGGTCGATTGGCTCCTGCAATCCATCCATCGCATGTCCACGAACTCTTCTAATTGACCGCAAAGGGTGCACTCCCCCTTGGGTCGAGACATCACCCCCCTGGATACAAAATTTTCCAACAAGACCCAATCTTATTGTGTATGGTTTTCAATTAGCTTGAGAGTACAATGCATGAAAAATGCTAACTTCAAATTACCGTTTGCTGAAAATCTGCAATCGCCTGATCAATGATCTCAGATTGAAACTCGCCAAATCGTCGTACGTGTTCTATAGACAATCGGCGTTTTCGTTTAATTGCCAACTTGCATTGAGAGCAAGGACATGGGACACGTTGATTAAGATACGACTTGCAGTCTTGAACAATAGGACCTTCTTCGTTTGCCATCTTATCTACATTACAGCAAACGAGGCTTAAATGGATAGCTTTATGGAGATGTACGTCAAGTTGCAAGTTGACCATAAACCTTGCATTGTATATAGTAGTCGAGAGATTTTCCGATGTTATATCTCAGCCTTGTATCATGCTCAACGATTTGTTTGTCCCGGTAGATAATTTTTTGTTATATCTCGGCTTTGAGTATAAGTAATCCATTTTAAAATTAATGTGCGCCATCTATGAAATTTTATAACTATGGTAATAAAATTTATTTCAATCAATTCTACTCATAGTCATAAGACCTGAGAGAAATTATCATATACTCAATTTAAGGGTTTCTTCTTCTATAACAATAATTTTGGGTTCATTTTGATGAAGTACGTGGCCATATGCAAAGCACATTGCATACCATTACCAATACGTATATTATCTTAAATTTCCTTCCCCTCCCTCTCCCTCTCTTTCTCTCCCTCTCCCTCTCTTCCTCTCTTTCTCTCACCCTCTCCCTCTCCCTCTCGTTCTCTTTCTCTCCCTCTCTCATTTCCTCCCTCCCCCTCCCTCTCCCTCTCCCTCCCTCTTTCTCCCTCTCCCTCTCCCTCTCCCTCCCTCCCTCTCCCTCCCCCTCCCTCTTTCTCTCCCTCTCTCATTTCCTTCCCCTCCCCCTCCCTCTCCCTCTCCCTCTCTTTCTCTTTTTCTCCCTCTCCCTCTCTATCTCTCTTTCTCTCTCATTTCCTAAACAAGCAAAAAATAAAGTGATTTAAACATCCTCCAAGAAAAAGGGAGAGGGAGAGATACAATGCACTCTCCCTCTCTTTCTCTTTCTATCCCTCTCTCATTTCCTTCCCCTTCCTCTCCCTCTCACTCTCTTTCTCTCTCATTTCCTCTCCTAAACAAGCAAAAAATAAAGTGATTCAAACATTAAACAAGCAAAAGGGAGAGGGAGGGAGAGAGAGAATGCACTCTCCCTCCTTCTCCCTCTCTTTCTCTTTCTCTCCCTCTCCTATTTCCTCCCCCTCCCTCTCCCTCTCCCTCTCCCTCTCCCTCTCCCTCTCTTTCTCTCTTACTCTCTCGTTTCCTCTCCTAAACAAGCAAAAAAGAAAGTAATTTAAACATTAAACAAGCAAAAGGGAGAGAGAGAGAGAGAATGCACTCTCCCTCTCCCTCTCCCTCTCCCTCTCCCTCCCCCTCTCTTTCTCTCCCTCTCTCTCCCTCTCCCTCTCCTTTTCTTTCATTTTCCTCTCCTAAACAAACAAAAGAGAACGATTTAAACCTTCAACAAGTAAAAGAAAGAGAGAGGGAGACTCACCAATGAGATATGGCGAGCGTGGGCGGCTTCTCTTTGCAACGAGGGCTCCTCCTCTCCTTCGTGAACAACGGCGGTGGCGGTGGCGGCGGCGGCGGTGGCAGCAAGTCTCTTCCTCCTCTTCTCTCACAAAGCCTTGGCTGTCTCCCTCGCTCTCTCCCTCGCTCTCGCTCTCAAAAGGCAAAGAAAAGAAAATGAAAACTGCGCTCTGGTTTCGGCCGTGCTTTTTTTCCCTGCAGCGTCGCAATTGGCGTCGCTATATGCGTCGCTATTTGCGTCGCATAGCGACGCCGATATCCGGCATCGCTATTGCCCCATTCCCTTGTAGTGTAAATTTTATTTCATTTGGAGAGAAAATTCACAAATTATACACTTGCTGATATGTGACTTTTCTATTTGGTCATTATAGATGTCTTCACGGAGGAAAAACATCAATAACATACTTGTAGTGGAGGTCTTTGATAGGAAAGATATGGTGGTAATTGGATTTGTAATAAGTACTATAAGTTGGATTGGATTTTGATGCACCCAAGTACTTGAGGGAGTTTCAAGGTTAGGTGTAAGGATGTTGCAAACCCCAGTAAACATTGGAAAGCTAGAATTTTAGAGTTCACAAAAGTGTTTGATGGAACAAGTACAATAACAAAAGTGTTGATCCAACATGTTTATATGCACAAACAAATCTCTGTACACGATGAGAACTACATTTACAGTTATAAACAAAATAGTAATCTTTTTAACTTTTATCATTTTTTATTCTTTTGCATTAGAGTTGTTTTTCAAAATCTTTGTAGTGTTCTAATTCAATCTTGTTTTACTAATAGCTCTATATCCGTCAACTTTGCATGAATGGCAGAATGTGGAATGTCTGAGCGGCAAGATACATGTTTAGCATGAAGAAATAGGTTCTTTGATCTATGATAACAACTCTACAAATCAACTTGTAACTCAAAATATATATTTTTATAATTCATTGTATGTAGTAGAAAGCCAAAGATTGCAGCATGTCCCATTGTTGCCACTATGAAGTAGTGGTGAATGGTTGATTGGTAACTTGGAGTTGTCAAGAGCATGTAAGTCCAAGATAAAATTTGACATCAATAGTGCTATGAATCACATCACAAGCTTCAAAGATGTGCATCTTAGTTGGTTTATACCATTCTCATTGTTTGCACATTTGTTTGGTTCATGTGATGCTCTAAAGAAAACAAAGATTACTTATCAATGCAAGTGTCCATCCGAGGAATGGATGAGTCAGCTATTGGGTGAGTCTTGGCAAGTCAAAACAACACATTTTGATGAGAGGATTGAGTGCAAGGTCAATCTATCTGATCTCACATTCAGGTAAATCTTTTTTTCTACTTTGCATGCCTTGATTTAATTGACATAGATCTTGCCTAGATGAATTGTTATATTAGTGGCATTTACTTACTATTATTATTATTTAATTACAAGTATTTCATAGCTCGACAAACTCTGTGCATTTTCTTTCGATATAGAAGATGGCAACTTTTGTGAGGGAGTGGATCAGCTTGGATCAAGATACCCGAGATGAGATATATACAACTCTCATAGATATGGTTATCTTGCGGAATGGTCATAATTCTTTTGTGGTCAACGCAGAGAGCCATTGGTCCATTTCTTTTTTGAGACAAGAAATCCAATTAATGTCCAATGAGCCCCTCTACAAAGTCTATTTCAAGTTAGATAATAGAAAAGTTAGGATTTGTAGTGAGCAATCCATGACATGTAAACAATGTGCTTGTCCACATATCCATGAGATAGTGGAATCCTTTTAATTTTTTTTTTATAAAGAACGAATACAATTTTTTTTTAAACTTCTGAGTACTTTCAATTTTGATCATCTTAGTTTACTGTGATCCAAGCATACAATAATACATACTATAATGAGTCAATTGTGATGGTTAAAATCATAATTAAATTGCAGGTTGGAATCTATAATCTATGCAATATCATCTTTGCATAATGATATATTGCAGCCCATTTCTTAAATTTAAATATTACATTGGATCCAAAGGGATTTTGAAGGTTTTTAAGATTTCTTTTCTTAAAAATTTTCTATATTTTCTCTAGTTGGACTTGAATATACTCAGCGATCCAAGTATATTCTAGGATATAATAATGTAGAATGAAGCATTTGTCTATATAAGTAATTTTAACGATGACTTTAAAGTATTGAAATAAAGAAATTAAGGTAAGAGTTTTAATTGAAAACTTTAGGGTTAAAAAAGAACCTTTATTTAAAACCCTAGATACATAAAAGTTATAATTCCAAACTCATTTTCACTTTCATTCTCTACTTCCCTACACTTGTACTCTCCTTCCTTCTCTCTTTGTGTGCCATGGCTACCACTCTCGCCTTTGTTGCTTGTATTACCTCCACACACTACGCACACATAGGAGACTAGATATACCTTAGGGTTTTGCATGACCTTGAGTCTAGAGAGCTCTCTTTCCACCGTAGACCCTAGCTCTAGTATAGTGGCATCATTTTGTGATGCCACAAACCCTCTCACTTACTTTTTTTTGGAGTCTGCTCTCAAGTGGGTCCCCGTATATTTCTTGTATAGTTTACATGCCAAATTGAGCCACGAAAAAGTGATAAATCAAGCCCTAGTTCATGTGGAGCAACTTCTCCTCGCAAGAGTAGTGCCCACCTCATCCCAGGACCACTCCACGATGAATCTCATTGAGCACAATGCAGCATTTGCCATATATGTTTTTTGCATTGAGGTGCAAGAGAACCGTGACGAAGACATCGACACACCCTCTTGGCCATAGCTAGAGTATTTCGAGAGGGAACCATGATGAAGCCATTGTGCACCCACCTTCCTGCCCTGATAAGACACCGACAAGCGATGAGCCACCCCTCACTTCTCTCCATGCTATCACCATTGATATAGGATGCCCCAACACATGTTGATGAGATGGCTTGATATGATGGCACAAGTGTCGATGACATCTCTGCCATTGTGAGCATCCAAGAGCAGATTGAGGATGCGTCACCACAGTATGAGATCTCAGATGAGGAGTTTGAGTGGTTGTAAGAAATCATTTTTGGTCCTCTACCTGACTACATAGTACCTTTCTATAAGAAAGAGAAAAGTTGTAGGAGTAGACCTGGATGCTCCATTACATTGGCAAATAGATGATATAGAGAAGGTAATGTTATCGAATTTTCTCGCAAATTTACTAGCTGGACCTCTAGGGCATCGAGACCATTGCGGTAAATTTTTGCCGACATCGCATGCATCTTTAGGCCCCTAGCTGTGAGCCTCAAGCCAGGTCTGCTCTGGGGGACCTGATCTTGGCAAAAATTTACCCCAAGGGTCCCAATGGTCTAGTGGCCCTACTGGTGAATTTTCGTGCAAATTTGATGTATGTATCTTTAGCACACTCCATGCATAGTGAGTCTGACACTAAACTTGTGTGATGTAGGACATTGTCTACATAGATGAATTTTCTTCTAGTAGGCAAGGTGGCCGATCTGGTAGCCAAGGAAGGGTGTAGGACTGAGCATTGAGGGAGTACAATGGCTAGCTTGTGAGCGACATTATTGTATCTCATAAGACATGATCTCCGTCTTTTGCTGAGAACTTCCTAAAGTTGAGGGCACGGCCCTTTAAGACCATCCTGATGAACTCCAGCTCAGAGAAAGTAGTGTTGCTTCAATGTTTGGAGCTCCTCTAATTATTCTCTAGTACTAGGTCTAGGCCACTTTTTTCCATGGTGGCCTGTGGCATGGTTGCTAGTGTTCAAGACCCCAATGTCATTTGGCAGGAACTACCCGGGCAAAATGTGTTGCTACCTGTGTGATCAAACCATGGGGAGCATAGCTCAAAGAAGCCTAGGAGAGAGTAGATGTACTTATTGCCAAATGATATCTCATCACCCATATAATGCACTTTGTTATCTTCTCTTGAAGTAATGAGAATTGATGTTTGTCGGATTTGCGTGCAATGTTGTTTGCCATATGTATCATTTATTATTATTATTTACTTGAATATTATATTTATTTGTTGGATTGATATGCAACATGATTTGTACCCTAAATTTAATTGCAGGGCTTTATCGAGTTCACGCATAATATCTATTCGTTCCAACGCATGTAATGATAACTCAAAGACATAAATAAAACAAATAACAAGAAAATAAACAAAAATAAGATAGGCCAAAAAATTTGTATTCATATTCATAACATTTTACATGGAATCCATTAGAACCATGGTTTTACAAAATTTCTTTGGAAGCTACATTTAGTATATGTTGTAGTAGTACATCCCTATCATTGTTGATCTCCATGAAGACTATCCTTCCATTGCTGGAAGAACCTCACTATCTATGGCAGATCCCTATCGGTGTAACGGTGACTCTCCTTGCATGCACTACTGCATAGATCAAGTCTTCAAACAAGTCGATGAGGTAAGCTTCGGTAGCTTCTTGTAGTGCAAGGAGGGCTTGGGTAGTCTAGGGATCGGGTTGTCGCAAGCGTGATCCATTTGGGAAGTGTCTCTTGTTGTTCTTAATCATTAGTGTGCCATCCACAAAGAGCCAATGTGACTCACCTCCATCGATGCTTGCAATGATGGTGTGATGGTGGTGGTGGTGGTGGTGGAGCTGGGGGAGATGGCTTGTGCATGGGATCTCTAGGGGGTGTCTCCAAGCCGCTTGCTTGGTGCGTGCCATGTGTTCTAGGAGATAAAACTCAAAACTCAAAAGTAAAATGTGTAAAATGAGGTGAAGCTTTAAACTTATAGCTTAACTTTTAAAAAACCCTTAAACTTGAATTAATGTATCGAGGCTTTGAAAAAATATGACCAATGATTCGATTGAAGTGAAATTTTACATGTGGACTCCTCTAGGATACATCAACTTTTTTTTTTTTAAAAGGCCCCATTAAATGGCTTTGGGATATGTGTTTGGAGGCTCACACCTTCTGAGACCTTGAGTTTGGGGTCAGGGCCCCAGACATGAGCCTCCGGAGAGGTGTCCAAGAGGCTTGTGATGGGGCTAATTTTTAAATATCCATGAGTTTTTATGATGCCCGGCATGTGGGTGAAGTTTTACTAGATTTTGATTTATAAAATTGACGGTTCAATCATTTTTTGAAAATGCATTAATTGGATTATACTTCATTGATAAGAAAAACTCACCCGAGTGTGCACAACTACATATTAAATGTGTTGTCAACCAAACTACGTGAAACATTGGAAACTTAAAAATTCACAAAAAATAAGTCACAAGTCAAATGGAATATTTCATATCGGATATAGTGTTGCCAAACCATTAAATACATTAAAGATATAGTGCATCGGTCCATGTGAGGTGTGCGTGATTGCACATTGAATCTATCCTCAACAAAACTACTTTCAAAATTAGAAACTTGAAAATACACACAATGCAAATCATGTTCAAAATAGAATATCACATATCGGATTTGGCATTATGAAACCATGAAATACATAGTAGATAGTGCATCGCACCAAGTACAACTAGAGTAAAAATTTAGCTCCATTTTGCAGGCCACTGCTATCAAATACTTGAAGGTCTACTTGAAAGATAACTCAAAACTAAGCTCCTTAAAATACAACCAAACATGAGCTAAAAACATAGATCCAATTACAAAGTAGCTTCTCCAAGCATATTGTTAACATTAAGATTAAATGCATCCTTGTTGTTGTATATCCTACAAACAAGAACCATATCTATGGGATTAATAGTAATACGTCAGGCATGAATGGTCAAAAGTTGAAAATCACTCATTAGATCAATCAAGTAACTTATAGCTACTTCTTGGAGAGCAAGCCATAGCCATAGTCTTAATAGTAGCCCACACCAAAGCTCAAATATCCACTGAATTAGGCACAATCTAGAAGAAGCATACCTTGTTGAAGAAATCACAAGTGGGAGGCAAAGACCAATGTATAGAGGAAAAGAAGGCAAAGGCTTAGTGCATAGAGGCAAAATAGGTGGAGCCCAACATCAAGATATGTGTGTAGTAGAAACATTTTGGGAAACCTTCTCCATCCCAAAATTGTAGATCATCGTGGCTCCCATGCGTGGCCTCATTATCACCTCAAGATAGCGTGTCTATTCATTATTGTGACTCATTCTAGGGGTTGTCTTTCATATGATTATTAGAAATGGTCATGTACAGTCTCATAAGCTATTAGGGATCTTTCGTCTTTTTGTAGTTGTTCTTAAAACTTTGAGTAACGAAGACAAGTGTGAAAGTTCAGACCACCAATCCTAGGAAAGGCCAAAAAATCGGGTAACATCAAGAAGAGAGCTCTAAATATAAGTTAAAGTTTGATCACTTTACCTAAGAAACAGGCATGCGGTTACTAACTTGGGTGTTTTGGATGTCGATGTCCATGGGTGTCATTAATGAACTGGCTTTGCTAACAAGATGTCATTTTCCTCACTATGCCTTGGCTATCAATGAATTGTGCAATTTGGATTGCAACATAAAAGGAAATTAAGCCTGATCATCATGAACTTGGCATGATAAATCGTGGTGAAGGTGAGGCCAAAGGAAGAAAAGCTCAATTTCTTCAATCTGTTAAAATATTGAGGAGCATGCTACGATGGATCATTGTGATAAGCAAGAAGAAAATCATAATGGACCATACGTAATGACAAAAGATAACAAATGATATTACTAAAGCATAATACAAGTACAAATGAAGAAGAACGACACAATAAATTGAGTGTGGGGATGAGTGTCTTTTATAGGCTTATAATAGGTGGTATTGGTAGGTGGCAGAGAGTGGAAAGGGACCATGGTATTTCAACTATTGCAGTTTTAATCAAGCATGCACAATGTGACCTAGTATAAGGTTTGTTGTCAATGTGATCCTTTGCCTTACTATTTCATACAAAGAAGTTATAAAGTGGGTGTGATTGCACGTTTCTTAACACTCCTCCTCTATCACAACTATAAAAAGCACCAATTATACAGAGGCTGCTATGAGTAGAACCTTGCTAAGTGTAGACATGGAAACACAACCATATGAAGCGAGAGGCTGTCAAAAAACCTCACTAAGTGTATAGAGATTATGGTGCACAAGTTAAATGAGGAGTAAAATAGCTTATGGAAAGAACATTAGGCAAGTACACACACAAAATCTTAAAAAGTCTATCAAAATTTGAGGTGCAAAACGACTGATGGGTCCTATCTTTTTCTCTTGAGTGTGTTCTTTTTTTTTCTTTACTCTTGTCTTCATCTTCTTTGATTATTGCAAAGTATGCTCTTTGAAATCTTTTCCTAGCATGAAAAAATATCTCATATGCCTAAGTCTTCTACAAAAATCACAAATTATGTCCTTCTCACCTTTATCCTTCACATAGAGGAGTTGTTGGTATCCTCTTGAGGTTTTTCTTTCTGCTTTTTTTTAAATCTTATTTTCCTCTTCAAGGCTTTAATGTCCCCTAGCTTTGGCTTTGGCATGTTGATGAGCGTGGTAGACACATGATCATATTTAGGTGGTAAACTGTTGAGAAATGCACCAATGCAAATGCCTTCATCCATCTTCAAGTTGATTATTACAAGTTGTGTTAACAAGCTTTCTATATAATTCAAACTAGTTGCAAGTGAAGTAGTACTCTTCATTTCAAGCCTAAAAACTTCAATCAATAGACCATATTTGAAAGATTTTGAGTGGGCTCCAAACAAGGTTTCTAACTGATCCCATGTTGCTTGATAGGTTTCACAATCATCAACATGATGAATGTAGATATCATCAAGTTTGAGCTTGATAATAGCTTCCTCTTTGTCATCATTTTCATCCATATTACTCAAAGTGTAGATTCCTATTTCTTCTTCTCTTAATCACTTGTGATAGACCACAAGCCTTTCCTTATCGAGAGGAGCTTGATCCTCATTTGCCATGTATGGAACCGAACACCTTTCAAATGGCATGAGGGTGAATCCTTCCCCATTTTGGTTGCAAGAGTAGCAACAAATAACTGAGATTACACTAGCAAATGAGTTGAAATTGAATGTGTCAAGAGATACTGAATGAGTATCAGCAAATACTATGCTTTGATGAATATTTGATATTGGATCTTCAATTAATACCATATTAGATAATTCGGGAGTCTCCCAAGATCCATTTCAAATAAAGAGTAAAGATTTGACCAAGTGGGTAAATCTTAATCCCATATTTGAGGGAGATTGCTTATATAGTATTTAGGGAAAATTTCACGTTCAAGTAAGGGGATAAGTTTGACCATGTGTCCAAATATTAATCACATTAGGAATTCCCAAACTTTATGAAAATTCCTAGATTCCTAAATATGTGGTTAAATTGAATCCTTCCTTTGCTAAGCCTTGTTGAAAACTGAGTGCTGAAGCATATGAAAGTGTCAATGACATGATTTAACCAAAGGAAGTAAGAGATATTTGAGACTGAAGGAAGCACCCACCTGGCAAGATTTTTTGTGAGGTGGAAGCTCATATAGTGGGCTTCAAATAACCTATGATAGCAAGAGACATTGCTATGGATACAAATGGCATGAACTATACGATATGGGCACAAACTAGGCACCGAGGAGGAAGAAGTGTAATGCTAGAGCAAATCAAGCTTAATGTCAAGTTTTGAAGTGAGATAGAGAAGCGCCCTAAGTTGAGAAAGCTCATCCTATTCAATTTACAAGTTGAAACTACCTGAAAAGAGAGATCCAAGCCCACCAAGAGAGATAGGTGGCTATGGAGGTAGATGAGAGATTCATGGAGAGAAGGGGGAATTAGAAAATCAAACTGTAATGACCTATTTGGCTTGATTTGTGAACCTAATGACTAATTAGGAGTAAGAATTTCTCTAATGCCACATTAAAATATTGAGGAGCATGCTAAAGTGGATCACTAATGAGCAAGAAGACAATCATAATGGACCATAAGTAATGACAAAAGAGAACAACTAATATTATAGAAGCATAATGCAAGTACAATTGAATGAGAATGATGGGATAAAATGAGTGTTGGGATGAGTGTAGTTCATAGGCTTACAGTAGACGGTATTGGTAGTAGGGGCAGAGAGTGGAAAGGGACCATGTTATTTCAACTACCATGGTTTTCATTAAGCATGCATAGAGTGACCTAGTCTAAGGTCTATTGTTAATGTGATCCTTTTTCTTGCCATTCCTCCATACAAAGAGGCTACACAGAATGTGTGATTACACATTTCTCAACATAAACATGGTGGGATTAGCATGCAGTAATAGTTGATTTAGCTTAACTATAAATTGTGTTACTAGTTTCGAGTGTTGTTGCTTCAAGGCATCCAACTTTTGAAGGGCAATCTGGGTAACATTGTGATTAGAAAAATTTTGAATTAATAAAGATATGAGATGAGACAATCTATTTTGATGGCATCATCTTACTAGACAAAGCACAAAAGTATGCCTTCAAGTAGAGTGTGAGCCTCCATTGCCTTGTGGGTATCAGGTAATTCTTGATAGCTAGTAACACTCTCAAAATGATTCAACCAAATAAAATCATATACTATTAGAAGAACATAAAAGGCTTTGGGGCGCACTTTGGTGTAACGTGTCCACTTGTATCTTCAGGACACGTCTTAGCAGTCCATTGGAAAGGATGTCGAGAAAGCTCCGCCCAGTGCTCCCATGGAATGTTACGGGGTTTGCGATCTAGGGCTTTCCGTGTCTGCCATGTAGCGGAAGTATTCCGACCGTTCCCACTTAGGACCGACCTGAATTAAGGTTTTCCTTATTGGTCATTTCCTAACGGCAACTAGCATCGAACCCAAGTGAACTACTTTACGCAGAAACGCCAGGTTTGAAGCGGATTCACGCTGCACTTGGTTCAAGGAGAATGGGAAATGAGAGGGATGCGAAGCTCAACCTCTCTGCCATATGGCATAGTCCTATTCCGTTCCCCTAAAACAGTGTAAATCGGGATCAATTGTAACTCTAGGTCAACGCTTTTGTTGTGCGTGTTCTTGACGATCTTCTGGTTGTCCGTCATGATTTGAGAAAAGTTCCCGGCCAACCGAGACCACCCATCCGTAGGACAGACCTATGGACACATCCACCGCACTTTCCTCGGGTTGTTTTAGTTATTTAATTACCTAGCACATTTAGTTGGACATGTAATAATCAGCTTCTTTAATTAGCCCGTTAGGCATTGGTTCTTTCACATAATCATATCACTTGACATAGAAGAACAATGTCAAACAAGTTCCTTATTAATAGGTTATCATATTTATCTTTGAAATACAAAAAGTCCAGCCTGTAGGCTTATCCGCAATCCGCCCGAAGGCTATCCAACAATCCACAGGGATTACTAATCCAAGTTTTTGCCCGTAGACTAGTATGCGGGCCTCGAGATCCAATCCCGAGTCACGTTAGCCTCTTGTGCAAGGCCCGGAAGGCGAGGGATTTACGGCCAGAGCCCCCTTTGGCACCCAAGCATCCTTCTACCCCAAGTAGCGCTCAACGGAGAGACCTCTCGCGGCGGGTTTGGTCCACTTGCCCGGCGCGGTTAACAACGCCCTTGGTTAGGGTCAGGTAGGCAGTCGGGGGTAACTGAAGCTGCCTCTCCCTTCAGCATTCAAGCTAAAGTATTAGATATCCATTTATCTTTTAATTCATTGATCAAACAAAGCCAAACAGTGCTCTTAAATCAGTAATAAGCACAAACATTTTCATTGGTCGTTTTTGTTGGCAAACTGCTAAGGAATGAATCCTTCCTTTTGAATGCATCTAGTACTCAATCCGGGATGACTTGGGACTTGGCAAGATCCCCTATATCCTAGGTTAGGTCGTACCCTACTAGCCTGACTTGGTCAAACCTTAAGTTCATAGATTATTTCAGTTTATCAGCTAGTCTTTTACTTCTAAACAATTATCTTTACTCAAGAAAGATACTATATTAGGATGATTATTCATCCTCTTGCAAGATAACTTACATAAGGACCTGCCAACCTCATTGCAAGAATTGGCCATTCCCTTGTGATCCAATCACAAGATTATATGACTCCGCACTTGTTGCATAAGTGTCACATCGAACTATGAGACTATTCTACTTATCGAATGGAGTCATGAAACAATCTGTTCCTAATTACATTAGGCTGACGTCGTCAGTATTAGGGTTCCAAGTTCCATCTCGTAAGATTCTTAGGGACAAACCCTAGTTCACTTTCCAAATATTTTCACTGTCCCTACATTCAGTGAATGTGGGCAAGTATTTAAGGTATAGGAGTTTCAGTTCTAGCAATACGTATGATTAGGTCACGTATTAATTCCTAGTGAATTTCTTGGAATTTAACTCATTCTAAACGAGTACTTAGGGGTTGAGGTGTTTAAGTTTATGCCAATTTGTTTAACTCTTGAAGATAGTTATGTTATCATTTCATAAAGACATGACTCGTTGTCTACGTGTAAATTGATTTTTAAACCCTAACTTATCGATTTAAGGTCAAGCATAGGTTAGGTTAATTCCAACTAATCTTCCTATAACTTTGCGAACAATATTCATGCTAAAAAAACAACCTTTTACTTGATAATTTATGCAGTTGACAAACGATAATTGCCTAGAGTTATGCATTGTAAGAATCATTTCTTGCCTTGCAATTTCCTAAGGATTCCTAGCACTTTCCATGATGATTCATTGTGAAGAGGATATGGGTTAATAATGCGATATGCAGTTTATACTTTCATGTTTAAAGGAGATATACTATCTTAATTCAGTTCTATAACAATGGACATTAATCTAATTTTAATTCGTTGCACTGCATATAACTATTTACTAGAAATGCATTTATGCTCCCTTTATTTTTCTTGTTTTATTGACAATATTAATGACTAAATTCCTCTGTCATGAGCTAATTTTTCTAAAGCATTTAAGACAAAAAAAGCATCCTATTTCCAACAATTATCCTTTGCATGATTGAGTTATAAAAATACCAAATAAAAATGAGGAAGGAAAACCTGGACTTGGGGTGAGACGTCCACGTGGATGCTAGGAGATGATCCTCCTGCGACTGTGCCTTGGGCTTTCTTAGGAGGCATCACGAATGCAGCCTTTCCGTTGTGGATGCAGCTTTGCAACTCCTTTTTGAAATTCCACCGTGGCTTCCTTTTGCAATAACTTGCACCGTCCAAATCGGAAGCAGTTTTCAAAGGCTTCCTCCTTGAAGTAGGGATTTTGAAGAAACGGGGTGTTTTCAAAATCTCTTACGAATAAGACCCATTAAAGCCATGGGAAAGGCTTAATGGCCTTATAAAGACTCACACAAAAAAGGTGTAAAACAAAAAGGGAGTATAAGGGCCCTTAGGGAGGAAATTTCATGGATGGGGTGTTATATGCAAGAGCACATGAAGGCTTTGAAATTCCCAGGGCGGAAGGGGGGGAGGGGGGGGGGATAGGGGTGTTTTGACAATCGCTCACGAACTACGGCTAGGAGGGAAAATAAAAAAAAGATATGAAAGGCCTATGGGAACCCTTAGGGAGGGATTTTGAGGGGGTGGGAGAAAAAGGGCTTAGGGAGGTCTTTGGAGGGAATTCAGGGGGGTAGTCTTAAGGCTATAGGAAAGGGCCTAAGGAGGATTTAAAACACGGGGGAGGAAAAGGCCCTTTGGGGTAACCTTTTAGTGGGGGGGAGGGGGGGGGGGGGGGAAGGGACCTAAGGGAGCCTTAGAGAGGAATTTGAAGGGTGGGGGTTTCAAGAGGCCACAGGAAGGGGGCCTAAGGAGGGTTTTAAGACACGCAGGAAGGGGGGGGTGGAGAATAAGACCTTTAAGGTCAAACTTCCTTTGGGGGGAAAGGGGGCTTATGAAGCCCCTTAGAAGATTCTAGAAGCTTCAGTGCTTCTACACGTTGGGGGGGGAAGAAAGGCGGAGACGTTGACAACTGGCAGTGAAGGAAAGGCGGCTGGCGACGATGTGGGCAAGGAAATCAAACGGCAGCAATCTTCCTCGGCGATGATGCTCCACGGTAGCCCCCCTCTCTCAAGCCACACCCACCTCTCCCTCACGGCTGTGTCCTTCAGCCATAATGTCATTCTCCCTCTCTTTTGCGGCACAGGCGGCGACTTCTTTTACCTCTCCCTTCCTCACGATTCCTGGCAGCCTCCCCTTATGGTCTTAATGGCAGCACCTCCTCTGCCTTGCGCTTGCATCCCCCCCCATTTATATAGGTAAGGGGAGGGGGATCCTCCCTCCCTTGTGTGTCGTCGGGCATGGCCACTAGCCCAGGCAAGCTCCAGCAAGGAGCTTGCCCACCATACTATTCCCCTCTTCCTCCAGCCGACTGTTGCTCGACAGCCGGCTGGAGGAGAGGGGAAATAAATTTTAAAAAATTTATTTTATCTAAGGAATTTATCCGATCCCATTATCTTCTATTGGGGCAGTTCACGCGTGCCTGCGCCTTGGGGATATTACATTTGGGATCATGCTTATGTGTGGTGTGGGAGCCTTTTATGGATAGATAACTAAGAAGGGCTTGAAGCAGCATGCTAGACACAGCCTGTAACATCTATTCCATTGGAGTTACATGGGAAAACTCTAGATGCATAATGAGGGCTCTGAGGGAACTAGGATCCTTAGAAGGTGAAATTGGGTTACTAATCATGTGGGTAGAGAGTTGGTGAAAGATGAGTAGAGAGTTGTTGCATGAGTTAGAAGATCACATCTGCCATCTTCACTAATGTAGAGTACGCTAGTTTACTCTAGAGCTAGCCCCTTCTTCAGACCCCTTACTACTTCTTTATACATCCTTTGTTATACATTAAGAAAGTCTCCTAAATAGAATAATTGGAGGCCATTTTTTGAGCTACACCTACATGGAAGGCTTGAGCATTACATCTTAGCTGGCATAACTATATTCAGGTGGAGTGGCATTGGGATGGGGACTTTTAATGACCCTCTCGTTTTGCTAAATGTTTTGATTTATATAATTTAATTATATTTTTATTATTTTTATATTTATTATTTATGTATATATACATATATATATACATATATAAATAATCCTAGAGTATATTATATAATAGTGACATATATATTATTAAATATCATTATTAACATATTATATATTACATATATAATAATAATAATGTATCTTTACTATTATTAACAGAACATTTTGGGGGGTGAGGGGAGGAGCCCCTCCTATGATACCTATCCATGTTGCCATGTGGTGCTTAAAACCCTCCTCTCCTTGCAAAACATGGGCACCTCCCATGTAATGTATCCCTGCCGCAAAACATGGATGACTTCTACCCTTGGGGAGTCCACATTATAGAACATGTAAGATACCACTTGATTTCAAAAGAAAGGGTATATTTATTATGTTGACTTACAATTTTCTAAAAACTAAAGGGGTTTATGAATGTGCTCAATGTAAGTTCACATTATGGTTCATTTTATTCCAATATTCTTAGAGGTAGAATGGGGGGGCAATGGGGAGGGGAATGTGCCCAGGATGTGTCTATTTGAGGGCCTCAAATAAAATTACAGTCTCCTTTTCCACCATCTCTTTCTTGATATACAAAGTGTTGGTTTAATTTCAAGTCACTAGCATGTTTGCTTGGGATCTCCCTATTTCATAAGGAGCCTATGCCTCTTCCAACATCCACTGGTAGCTATTAGTTTATACCTTTCTCATTCAAACCAAACGCATATGGTCTATAAGAAGAAAACTAATGCTTTCTCTTTGTAAACTCCTCAATACAAACCCTCAAATAGTGGGAAAATAGAATTGTGCCTTTCTTCCATAAAATGATAAAATAAAAAGCTATGCTTACAAAATCCTACCATACGATTTAGCTGAAATAGGCCTCACTTTTACCAATGGCTTGGTGCTTTCTCTTCCAATAACCTTATCATCCTCTACATGCTAAAACCACTTGCTTCAACCTATGAGGATACACCCTTGTCTGTGATCTCTCTATAAGGATCAAATTGAAGATTGAGACCCAATATCCTCATAGCTAGACTTAGGTAGGGTACAATTGCATCTCAAGCCCCCCTCATGTCTTTGGGTCCTTGCTTTAACTTTTTATCATATGCATATGCGAAAGATAAAAATTATGCTTGAGATATGAACTTCATGCTCAACCATAATTTTTAGAAGAATACAATATCTGAAAAGAAAAGCATTCATCAAACACTTCAATGCTAGGCCACCAAATATGGATGCCATGAAAAAATTTAGCTAGCTTGGTCTTGCGCGCCATGAGTATCATGAATGGTACACAATACATAGGGTTCATTGATTGAATTTTATCTTAAATCACTCCTCTCACCCGTTTTTTTTTTTTTGCAAAGGGAAGAGAGGGAGAGTGTGTGCATGTGTAAATTTGTGGAAATGTAATATTTTGTGAAAGTGGAGTTAGAGAGAGGGAGAGAGAGAGAAAGAGCGGAATATATGGTGAGCATGGCATGGAGAAAGGGTTAGCACAATCCTTGTAGGTCTACCTTCCCTTGAGCCAATGTAGCAGAAAGGATATAAGCTATCATCATCATCATCATCCATTGAATCATCATTCTTACTAGAAATATTTCTACCAGTCTTGGTAGAGAGATGGTATTGCAATTTGTAGCTCTCCCTTTGCATTCAATCTAATCTCAAGAAGTCAAGGGCGGAGTCATTATGGATGTAGTACTTCAAAGATCCCCTACAGTGGTGTGAGTCGAGACAATTGCAATAGCAAGGTAGTTTGCCCCAATATATATAACTGCAATGGATTCAACCTCTGCATCTATTTATGATGTATTCAACCTCTACAAAGCATGAAATCTTGTGAGCTCTCATAGAAACATGACTTTTTCAACCTTTGCATCTGATTATGACATATCAACCTTTGTAAAACATGTAATCTTGTGAGCTCTCATAGAAACATGGCTTTTTCTTTCACCCCACGGCAATCCCAAGCCGATGCAAGGTCTCTAGATTTCAAGCACAAATCGATAGTAAAGGCCTTATGGTTGGATTTCTAGTACAATCCAACCTAGGGTTTTGAAGAGCTCAGAAAATTGCATCCATGCGAACACTTGAACCGAGCAAAGTGAAGCCTAAAGAGGTGAAAGGAGCTAATTTTCTAGAGGAGACTACTCATGTTGTGGGACTTTTGAAGGCTTGTGCAAAGAAAAATGATCTATTCGAGGGCACAAGTCTACATGAAGACATTCACAAATGAGGGTTTCTTGAAAAAAGCCCCTATGTTGCAAGCACTTCAACAACTATGTATGCTAAATGTGGGGATTTTTCAAAAGCACAATAAGTGCTTGTCAAATATACTTTTCATGATAGATTCTCTTGGACTACACAGATAGCAGGATATGCATAAAATGGCCATGTTGATGAAGCTCTAAAATTCTTTGATTAGATGTGGCACAAAGGCTAGTTTCGTGATTCAGTCACCCTTTACATATGCATTGAAAGCCTGTACTAGTGTAGGAGCACTGAATAAGGGAAAAAAATTTCATGATGAGATTCTTAGATTAATATTGTTGGAGAAATATATTGTACTAAAAAATTCCTTGGTGAAAATGTGTGCCAAGTGTGATATTTTGGGAAAAGCACGAGTGTTGGATGAGCTTCCTATCCAAGTTGTAGTCACATGGAATGCACTAATTGTAGGGTATGCATGTGCAAGGAAAAGAAGCAATGCAATATTTGGATAAGATGTGACATGAGGGACACTCCCCCACTCTAGCCACCTTTATTTGTGCCTTGGAGCACTCGACAAGGGTGAACAAATTTGTGATCAGATCGTTAGACTAATGTTGTTCTTAGTAATGCTTTAATGGCCCTAACTCTCTCTCTCCACAATAACTCACCCACTCTCCCTCTCTCTCTCTAAAGTTATTAAATGATAAAATAATAATTTACTCTCCCTGTTTACCTCCCCACATGCTCTCTCTCTCTCTCTCTCTCTCTCTCTCTCTCTCTCTCTTCCCTCCCTTGCATTCTCGTTATCTAGTAGCAATAGTTTGTTGCACTAATTTCATGAGGGTTGTAAGGTCGTTCCTCAACTCTCTATCATCATTTTATAGTGCACAATGAACCTACACATCAAGGTGCTATTGGTACTTGTAGACCCTTGGTTTAGGGAGCCATGGAGTTGCATCGTTGTCAAAGAGTTTATTGTTCATAATATAAATCATGGGATTCTTATGAACACAGAAGCACTTCACTAGGATTTATATGAGGAATTTGCATGCAAAATTCAGTTATTGTTACCCAAGAACCAACTTAATTACATAAGTTCTTTTGTATCTAGCATAGAATTTTCAGTTGTACCATGTATATTGATAAAAAAAATAAGTCTATGGGAACATACAACTTGGTCAGCTGGAAGTAATTGACAGTCTGCAGGATAAATCACATTGATTCAAGTGCAAAAATATGGTTAGAACTCAAGAAAAATGCCAAAAGTCCACTAGGTTCACGGGGGACCTGAAGTAATGGACTAATGTGACCAGCAAGTGACCTGAGTAGGTCAAAAAGTAACCTGGGACTGAGCAGGATGCAGCCTGCATTTTTTGGCACAAAATGTGGGCCTGCACAGCCTGACTGCAACTGGAGAGAGCTGGAGCCATGGTGTATGCTTTGGAGCATGCAAACTGGAGATTAACAAGAGCTGAAGATGAAGATACAAACACGATGAGAGCTCCACTTATCCGTCCATTTGGTCTGACGAAAATGCATGGTATGGCAGTCTATAAAAAAGGGAAATCTGAGAGAAAAGTATTCAGCCTACTCTTACGTACGTCTTCTCTCATTTTGTCTTCCTTATTCATGGTCCAATGAAGCCCGACTTGCACCCAAGTACTTGAGTGACTTTGGGGCAAGCAAAGGGTGAGGATTTTGAAGGTGTATGGGCTATTATGGGCTGAAATAACCAGTCATAAACAGGGCAGCCCACTATTCTTGTCCATTTTTATGAGCAAACAAGAGATTCGTGTGGTTGTAATAGAAGAAAATGACATCTTTTCATCAGGACTTTACTTATTAATGATTAGAGGAGCTTATTCGTGAGTTTATGTACTCTTTTTGAGCTTGATTATGGGCTGGAATTTTCTGTTTTAAAATAGGGCTGAAGTTAAAATTATGCTCCTTCAGTGCATTTAATGTACCATTTGTCAAGATTGTGGGAGAGAAGGAAGGAGTCTCGCTTGAAGCTTTCTTGCTTGCACAATGGGGGAAGACACACAAGGGTGGAGGCTGAAAACAGTTTTCCTCTTCTTAGTTGTGTAAGCCAAAAGAACTCAAGTACAAAGAAATGGAAGAACCCTATATATGGGTCTCAAACCAAACTCAACTAACTAAGGTGGCATACTAACTGAGCCACGAACTAGAGTAGATAAGGATAGCTATCATGTAGCTATTATTCATGGGCGGTGTACCAACCGCGTCTGCAACTGACAAGTCGGTGACATAAATACACAACGGTCACCCTGGCGTATCACGAGTGGAGCTCGATATCTCAACACTCCCCCTCGAGCTCAATCCCAATTCCTGCACACCAAGCAGGTCTCTGAACTTGCGCAGCTTCTCTGCGCCCAATGCCTTCGTGAATATGTCAGCTACCTGATCCTCTGTGCTGACATAAACTAGATCAATAAGACCTAGTAAAACCCTCTCTCGCACATAGTGATAATGCACCTCAATGTGCTTTGTTCTAGCATGATAGACTGGGTTATTGGCCAAGTGTATACTACTCATGTTGTCACAATAAATGACAACTAGTCCATCTGTGGACTGATGCATATCATAAAGTAGCTTATGCAACCAAGCTACCTCACATGCAGCCATTGCTGCACCCCTGTACTCAGTCTCTGTGCTCGACAAGGCAACTGTAGGCTGTTTCTTGCTGCTCCAAGTGACTGCAGCACTCCCAAAAGAGAACACATATCCACTGGTAGATCGTCTATCAGAAATACTACCAGCCCAATCAGCATCAGTGTATCCATGCAACTGTATCTGAACCCCAGTCTCATAAAATAGTCCATACTGCAATGTGGACTTCACATACCTGAGTATGCGTCTAGCCGCATCCAAATGTGGTTTCCTTGGAGCTTGCATAAACTGACTTACCAATCCAACAGCATAGCTCAAATCTGGCCTGGTAATAGTCATATAAATCAAACTTCCTACTATGCGTCTGTACATAGTAGGGTCTTCTAGAAGCTCACCTACATCCGTGCTCAGCTTCACATTTTGCTCCAAAGGAACTGAAATAGGCTTACAGCCTGTCATCCCATATTTGGACAGCATGTCCAATCCATACTGCCTCTGCAAGAGCTGTATCCCACTTGGTAATCTAATCACCTCAATGCCCAATAAATAACGTAGCTCTCCCAAATCCTTCATCTCAAACTTCTGCTTCAATAGCATTTTCACATGAAGGATATCTTCATCACTGTCACCTGTCATAATCAAATCATCAACATAAATGACAAGTAGCATAATACCTTTCTCTGTTTTTCTCACATAAAGTGAGAAATCTGCCTTGGAAATCTGAAAGCCAATAGTGACAAGATACTGTCCTATCTTGTCAGACCATGCTCTAGGTGCTTGCTTCAAGCCATACAAGGCTTTCTTCAACCTGCAAACAAACTCAGGATGAACAACATGCACATAACCTGGTGGCTGCTCCATATAGACCTCTTCTTGCAAATCACCATGCAAGAAGGCATTCTTTACATCCATCTGATGTAAAGACCATCCCTTTGATGCAGCCATAGCAATGACTGCTCTTAGAGTTGCCATCCTTGCAACCGGACTGAATGTTTCTTCATAGTCAATGCCATATGTTTGTGCATACCCCTTAACTACTAATCTTGCCTTGTATCTATTCACAGAACCATCTGCATTGTGCTTCACCTTATAAACCCACTTACAGCCAATTGCATTTTTACCTTTAGGCAAAGGTACCAATTCCCATGTAGCATTCGCTTCCAAGGCATCCATTTCTTCATCCATGGCTTTCTCCCATTTTTCTTTTCCCATGGCTTCCTCAAAAGAAGTGGGTTCTGGTTCCTGTATCACTTTAACCATATATGCATAGTGAATGGCTGTAAATCCATCATATTTCAGCCTATCCACAAGATACCTAGCTCTCGTAGACCTGCGGAAAGTAGGTTCATTCCCAGGTGCTCTCAAAACATCCATGGTCTTCCTTACTCCAGGTGTAACAATAGAAGGAATACCCAACTCATCATCAATGCTCTGTTCTGAGCCACTAGATTCACCATCCACATAAGAGTGACCTGCATTCACATCAAACATGGGCTGATCAACCTTCTCTTTTCCTTTTCGTGATACCTGCATACCACTATCTGCATTACTTTGAGAAGATTCTCCTGATCTCAATCTGCCTGTCCATGGTGAAGAATGTGAACCACTACTAGAGGACGGTCCAGGTCCACTAATATTTTGTGACTGCTGCTGTGAATTTTGTGCAGCATTACCATTTTGTGCATCTACATCATCAATCACATTTACTGGTTTATACCAACTACTCATCTCATCAAAAACAACATCTCTGCTCACTGTAAACTTACGAGTAGAAGGGTTATAGCATCTATACCCTTTTTGCTGCAGAGAGTAACCAATAAAGATGCACTTCTCAGCTTTTGGATCCAACTTGGATCTCAACTCATCTGGCACATGTACATAGGCAATGCAACAAAAAATTTTCAAATGAGAAATATCTGGTTTCCTACTAGTATACCTCTCCTCTGGAGTCATTCCATGTATTGCTGCAGTGGGAGTCCTGTTCATTATGTAGACTGCTGTAGCAACTGCTTCAGCCCAATAAAAATCTAGCAAGTCTTTTTCATTGAGTATGGCACGAGATACCTCTCCAATTTGCCTGTTTTTTCTTTCTGCAATTCCATTTTGTTGTGGGGTATGACTACATGAATATTGCTGCTTTATGCCATGCTCCTGCAGGAACCTTGCAAACTCATTTGAGAGGTACTCTCCCCCTCCATCTGACCTTAGGCATTTTATCTACAAGCCTGTTTCTTTTTCAACCATAGCTTTAAGAGTTTTGAAATGCCCAAAAACTTCACTTTTCTTTTTCATAAAATACACCCAAACTTTTCTGCTATAGTCATCAATAAAACTGACAAAATAATGACAGCCTCCAAGAGATGCAGCTTTAGTTGTCCACACATCAGAGTGGATTAATTCCAATGGCTTCTTACTCTCTTGAACATGTCTAGGAAATGGTTTCCTTGCCTGTTTTCCAAATTGACAGGCTTCACATACCTTATGCATTTCTGCAACCTTGAATTTTGGCAAACTTGCAACAATATTTTGGGCCTGCATTGATTTAAGTCGCTGTACATTAACATGACCAATGCGTTTATGCCAGATATCAATATCTGCAACTATACCGGTCCCATGTGCAAACATTGCTGCACTCAATTCAGACATGTCTGCATCCAATGTAAACATTCTGCCCTTCTTCTTTCCTTTTGCTATCAAGCGACCTTTATTTTTCATATCCTCAACAAAGCATCCATGAGGATTAAATCTGACCTGCAAGCCCTGCTCAACCATTTGACCAACAGAAACCAGATTCTTGGTGATATTCGGGACATGAAATACATCGGGCAGGTATTTCTTTTTCCCATCCTGCATAGACAAAAGAATTTTTCCAATCTGCACAATAGGATGTGCAGTATCATCACCAGTCTCCATAAATCCTGGTTTTTCCATTTTCCTTGCATCCTCCATCCATTCTGCATGACCTGTCATATGGTTTGATGCACCTGAGTCAACATACCATACATCTTTGCTTTCTTCTGCACTTGTCACAGAATTGTTCATGTGCTGCACCATAAACAGATGCTCATTTCTGTCATCACCCTGTCTACTAGAGGATGCATAATTTCCTTGTTGCAGTTTTCCATTCATGATGTCATTCTGCTTTTTATAGCAGTCTTTAGCCATATGACCCATTTTACCACAATAGTAGCATTCAACATTACTGTTTGCATTTTGGCCTCTTTGCCATCCACCACGACCTCTTTGGCTCCCCCTGCCTCTAGAGTTACCACGTCCTCCTCCATAGGACTGGTGTTCTTGAGTTTGCTGCATATTCTGATTTCTACCACGGCCTCCGTATCAGCCTCCTCTACCTCTGCCTCTACCTCTTCCAGGATTTGAGTAGAAGACAGCTTCTTTTGAAGTTCCTCCTGAAGAAGATGCACCACCATTTCTTTGCTCCTCAGAAATTAGAAGAGCAATCAGCTCCTCAAAATCAGGAAATCTTTCACGAACTGAAATGGATGTCCAAAACTGTGCATAATCCTTTCCTAGACCATTCAAGGTCACAGAAACTAAATCATCATCTTCCACTGGTGACCCAATGGAAGCAAGTGCATCTGCAATCTTCTTCACCTTCATGTGGTAGTCGTTGATGCTCATATTTTCTCTTTGCACATTGTGCAACTCTTGCTTGAGCTGCATTTTCCTGGCTTGCATATTTGTGCTATACATTTTTTACAAAGTATCCCATGCCTCCTTTCGCGTACTTGCATCCTGAATATGCACAATCATAGAGTCTGAAATGCTGATAGACAGCCAATACATAACTTTCCTGGCTCTCTCATGCCATGCTTTAAATGCCTGCATTTTCTGTTGATTGGGAACATCAGGAAGAACTGGTTCTTCTTCATTTCCTGCAACAAATTCCCAATATCCTTTTCCCATAAGGAAATTCGTCATTCTAAACTTCCATGCTTGGAAGTTGTTCTTGTCAAGCTTTTCAGTGACAATCTGTGAAAGAGAATCAGATGCCATTACAGAAGACTGCAAAAAGTTCTGTCACTGCAAAAACCATAGCTTCACCCTCACAAGCAAAAATCTGCAAAACTGGCGAAAGTGGTATTTGACCACACAGTCACTTCCTAGTGACGATTTTGCATCAACATGCAACAGGGATGATTCTGTAACTCCCAATGTCTCTGCGCACAAGCATACAATGCAATTTTTACAGTAACTATTCACCGACCTGTAGAACAGTGGTTGCATAGCATAAAACTGGGCCTTTTCCTGAGTGCGTGCAGAAAACTTCCACCTCCAAAACAGGCCCCGAAATGGCCTCAAATTAAAAAAACAAGGTCGCCCAGGGCTAAAGCCCTATCCCGCGGCATATACTGCCCTCTTGCTTCACCGCGAAGGGCGTCTCAACCTGAGACAATGCACTCCTACACTTTCCGGCTGTGCTACCTATAGAGATCTGCTCCCAAAACAGAAAATTAAAACAACACTGCTCCTCTTACCAGAATACCGCGAGCTTGGCTTGCTTTCTTAAGCTCCTTACCACGAACAAGGCTCTAATACCATGTCAAGATTGTGGGAGAGAAGGAAGGAGTCTCGCTTGAAGCTTTCTTGCTTGCACAATGGGGGAAGACACACAAGGGTGGAGGCTGAAAACAGTTTTCCTCTTCTTAGTTGTGTAAGCCAAAAGAACTCAAGTACAAAGAAATAGAAGAACCCTATATATGGGTCTCAAACCAAACTCAACTAACTAAGGTGGCATACTAGCTGAGCCACGAACTAGAGTAGATAAGGATAGCTATCATGTAGTTATTATTCATGGGCGGTGTACCAACCGCGTCTGCAACTGACAAGTCGGTGACATAAATACACAACGGTCACCCTGGCGTATCACGAGTGGAGCTTGATATCTCAACACCATTGGCCCAAGTCTTGAATGTATTTGAAGTCTACCATCATAATACTTGTTTCCTAGAGTTGAAATCCATCTATGTACTTGAGATAAAAGCCATTAGAGCTTTCATTTGATATTTGTATTTGGATTAAGAATCTCAGTATATCCTTTATGTTATGGAATATGTTTCCAAAAGCATTTGATGTAATCAAGATAGAGTTATTTATTCCATACATGTGTGCTAAATACATAGAAAAAGCTTGAATTCTTCTTCCACATCTAAATCATTTCTAAATCCCGGATCTTGTCAAAATCCAATCTTTTTCCCTTTCCTGAACTTTGAATCCCATACTCCTCTGTACTAAGCCCTGATGGTATACCTTCAACCTTTAACACGACGAGAGTGGTGAAAACGACGTGAAGGTCCGCTGCGGAAGAAGAAGTCCAATGGGAGAGTCATCAAGTTCAGGAGGAGATGCCTTGCAACAGTTGGTTCGTCTGATGCAAGAAAGCCAACAACAACAATTGCAATTTCAACAGCAGTTGCAATTGCAACAACAACGGAGACAAGAAGAAGAGCGGATTGATACTACTGCCATTAAAGCTTTGGAAGCAGTTAGGCAAGAGCTTAAGCAATTTAATGGGAAAAATGTGTCCTCTTTTATCCGCCTCTATACTAACAAGATGGTCTTCTTTGGAGTTCCTCAACATGCCTGGAGCCGTTATTTTGCCTGCCTGGCTGTGCATGGTCTCCAGGACTGAATTCATGGTCTTTTCCAAAAAGACGCGGGATGGTCCATGTTCAAGAAGGCTCTTCGAGAAGAATTTTTTCTTGAAGATTCTGGCCTTATGACAAAGAAAGTTTTCACTGAATCGGTCGAAAGGCCCAATAAGGGTCTAACTGCCCACTGCTCTTCATCGAGATTTTGAAAGCAAATTTGCTCAACTAGATCCTGACGATCAACAAGGTACGGAAAGCCAGAAGATTGAATTATTTCTAAAAGCTGCAGATTCTTCTCTTCAAGAGAAGCTAACTGATCGACTTGAAGATCTTGGCTCTAAGATGGGATTGAAGGCTGCTTGGAGTGATGTCAATGAAGCAGTTAATATGATTGCTCGAAGAGAGCGGTTGCACCTAAGATGGGAATCAACCCCTGCAACAACTCAATCCATGAAGGAGCCTGTTTCTGTTTCTCGACCTCCTGTCTCTATGGCTGAGCAACCAAGAAATTCTGTTGTTCCATCTCCAAAGAAGGATGTTATGGACGAGCTAATTAAAAGCATGCAGGATCTCCATCTTAACCTAACAGAGATTAATTCTAAAGTGGAAAGGCTTGATGTTAAAGTGGAAGAAAGGGGACGATCAACTGCCCAAAGGCTTGTACGAGAAGGCTTCAAAAGACGCTATATCTGGTGTGATAGACTACATCATGACAAGAGGGAGTGCAGTGCATTCCCTGAAGCTGAAGCACAAAACTTAGTCTTTTGGAAGGATGGTAAAATTCATGCAAGCGAAACTGGGCTTCCTCTTGAGCCAAACTTCGGCAATGGTGGCATGAAGAAAAGATTGAAGGATTTGGCAACAAGAATAGCCTATGCGGTTGTTGATGCAGCAACCTATGGGCTGCAAATTGAGCCAACTAATGAAATTGTTAAAGCATGTAAAACTAATGCAAAATCTAAAGTGTGGGTGCAGGCCTTAGATCGCATGGAGCAAGGCAAGGCAACCAAAGATTATTTAACTACTGCTAGTCAATGCATCCGAGGAAGAACTGATTGGATTGAGCCAGTTGATTCATTTTCAGCTTTTGCCCGATTAGCTGAAATTAATAATCATGAAGCCATGATAGAAGAAAAGAGAAGAAGAGATGAAGATGTTGCCGGTCCTTCTTCTTCAGGGCCAACTAAACGCCTAACAAGAAGTAAATCTGACCAATAGAAGGCTGTTGAAAATCCTCCACCGCCAGAGCTTGATATGGGAGATGCCCCTCAAGCAAAGAAGACACAAAACATGTATAAAGACATTGAGCATTTTGTTGAGTCTTGTCATGTTTGCCAAATGTACTCTATGGTTAAGCATAGAGATGGGCTTCAGCCTACCTATCCTTTATCCATTCACTATAGATGGGTTATTGATTTAGTAACCATGCCTACAGGAATTTGGAACATGAGATATCTAGTACTTGCTAGAGAAGATCTCACAAATCAAGTGGAAGGAAAAGCCTTGACAACAAAGTCTACTCAAGCTGTTTGTAGATTTTTACTTGAAGGAGTATTTTGCAGGTATGGATGTGTTGCCAAAGTAACTGTTGATAGAGGAGAATTGGATGTTGATGAAGCTCTCCATTTCTTTGCTCAATTGGGGATTAAGTTATCTCTTACTTCAGCCTACAACCTTGAAGGCAATGGTAAGAGCGAAAGAGGTCATCAACCAATTCTTAAAGCTTTCACAAAATCTTGCAAAGGAAAGATAAGGGAATGGCCTAGAATGCTCGCATTATGGGCTGATAGAACTACCCATAGTGCAGTAACAGGTTATATGCCGGAAAAACTAATATATGGACAGCCACCTATTATGCCTATTGAGGAGTCCATTGTCACATGGAGTATCTTACCTTGGGATGAAGGCATGAATAGAGAAGAATTGCTGACTCTGCACATAAGGCAACTTGAAAGAAGGCCAGAAGATGTCAAGACAGCCATTGAAAGACTGAAAACAGAAAGATTAAAGAATAAGAAGAGGTTTGACAAGTATCATTGACTCCATCCAATAGCTATTCAAGAGAATGATTGGGTACTTGTCTATGATAGCAGCCTGGACAATCAATATAGTGCTCATAGAAAGTTATCCAAGCGATGGTTTGGACCATATATTGTAAAAGTAGTACATAATAATGCTACTTACTCTTTGGCTGAAATGGATGGGACCATGATAAAAATACCAATAGCCGGGAAACGAATCAAGCTCTTCAAACAAATAGAATCTTCAACTTATGAGCTTGATGACTTAGATATGAGCCATCTACTTGAAGACAAACAGGAAGAAAAAGACTTAGAGGATGAAGACGAAGAAATATCAGATGAAGACCCTCCTTAATCTAAAATCTTGTGAAATGGCACATGCTGGAGGATGTCCAGGTTAGGAGGGGGTGAATGTCAAAGAGTTTTATTGTTCATAATATAAATCATGGGATTCTTATGAACACAGAAGCACTTCACTAGGATTTATATGAGGAATTTGCATACAAAATTCAGTTATTGTTACCCAAGAACCAACTTAATTACATAAGTTCTTTTGTATCTAGCATATAATTTTCAGCTGTACCATGTATATTGATAAAAAAATAAGTCTATGAGAACCTACAACTTGGCCAGCTGGAAGTAATTTTCAGTTGTACCATGTATATTAATTAAAAAATAAGTCTATGGGAACCTACAACTTGGTCAGCTGGAAGTAATTGACGGTCTGCAGGATAAATCACATTGATTCAAGTCCAAAAATATGGTTAGAACTTAAGAAAAATGCCAAAAATTCACTAGGTTCATGGGGGACCTGAAGTAATGGACTAATGTGACCAACAAGTGACCTGGGTAGGTCAAAAAGTGACCTGGGCTTGAGCAAGATGCAGCCCACATTTTTTGGCGCAAAATGCAGGCCTGCACAACTTGACTGCAACTGGAGAGAGATGGAGCCATGGTGCATGCTTTGGAGCATGCAAATAGGAGATTGACAAGAGCTGAAGATGAAGATACAAACACGATGAGAGCTCCACTTATCCGTCCATTTGGTCTAACAAAAATGCATGGTATGACAGTCTATAAAAGAGGGAAATCTGAGAGAAAAGTATTAAGCCTGCTCTTATGTACGTCTTATGTACGTCTTCTCTCATTTTGTCTACCTTATTGATGGTCCAATGAATCCAGACTTGTACCCAAGTACTTGAGTGACTTTGGGGCAAGCAAAGGGTGAGAATTTTGAAGGTGTATGGGCTGTTATGGGCTGAAATAACCAGTCATAAACAGGGCAGCCCACTATTCTTGTCCATTTTTATGAGCAAAGAAGAGATTTATGTGGTTGTAATAGAAGAAAATGACCTCTTTTCATCAGGACTTTACTCATTAGAGCTTATTCATGAGTTTATGTACTCTTTTTGAGCTTGATTATGGGCTGGAATTTTCTGTTTTAAAACAAGGCTGAAGTTAAAATTATGCTCCTTCAGTGCATTTCATGTACCATTGGCCCAAATCTTGAATGTATTTGAAGTCTACCATCATAATACTTGTTTCCTAGAGTTGAAATCCATCTATGTACTTAAGATAAAAGCCATTAGAGCTTGCATTTGATATTCGTATTTGGATTAAGAATCTGAGTATATTCCTTATGTTACGGAATATGTTTCCAAAAGCATTTGATGTAATCAAGATAGAGTTATTTATTCCATACATGTATGCTAAATACATAGAAAAAGCTTGAATTCTTCTTCCACATCTAAATCATTTCTAAAACCTGGATCTTGTCAAACTCCAATATTTTTCCCTTTCCTGAACTTTGAATCCTATACTCCTCTTCTGCACTAAGCCCCGGTGGTAGACCTTCAACCTTTAACACGACGACAGCGTATGCTTTTCCTCCGTATGGATGGCACCCCCATGGTGCCTCTCATCTTGTGCATCAAGGTACTATTGTGCCTGATTGTGGACCCTTCGTTCATGGAGCCACATCAAGTTACAGTTGGTATCTCTCATCCATCCGAGCAGTCTGATTGTGGACTATTGTCACAAGAAGTCATTCACTTACAGTGTAGGTTGTGTATCACTATGGACGAGGCCTCTCTCATCCTACTACTGGCCACCAACTCCACCGATAGCCTACTCATCACTAGGTTAAATGTTTGTATTTTTCCTTGAATAAAATCATAAAAGGAGACCATCACCACTCTACTTTTTAGCATGCCCACCTCAATCAATAAAAAATTGCCCTCATGCTAAGTGGACTATCTAATTAGATGACACATCTCTTGTTCAATTCACCTCCTCTAACATTTGAATTGAGTTGGCAAGACTGCACAACCCTTCGTAGTAGCTTTTTCTCCTTTTGAGTATGATTCCTTCCCTTGGGCTAATCTGGGAATGGTCTGCTGCCCCTTATGAGAGCCTCACATAGATGGACTTATGGCCTACCTTGGGAGTGCTCGATTTCTGATCTCTTTTTTTTCCCTCAAGGTGCCATGCCCTCCTCATTTTCTCTCCTCTTCATGCTTTTTTTTGAAGGCTACTAATAGCTTACTAATCCTTTATCCTCCATAATCTCCATTAGGCATAACCATCCTTTCTTCCACCCTTTTAGACATTATTTCTCTCCTTTCCAAGAAGCAAGGTCCTCCTTGGCATTCATCCCAAAGGCTATTAATAGCCTTATCATACATTGCTAAGGTTTTTTAGAGGATTTAGGGGCTTAAGTTTGTAATATGCAAATATAACACCCAAAAATCCTCCATAGCACCGTTCATGCATTGATGTATAGTGTATGATTATACCTTTCTAACTATTAGATGTCTTTGTCAGGGTTGCAAAGCATTCTATGGGGAACATACATGATTATGTACACATTTAGGAAGGGCTTGTGTGTATATAGCATGCTATGTGTTTGTAGTAGCATTAAGTGGGCTATATGTTCACTCCAAAGCAACATATAATGAATTTCATGTTAGCTTTTGTAGGGTTGGTGGCTTGGTAGAAAATGATTGGTACAGGCAATGCAAAGTGAGTAGTAAGGTTATAAGAAATGGTGGGTTAGTGCCTTGTAGAGTTAGTTAGCATCCTGTGAGTTGGTAACAAGCAATGTGGTGGCTATGCATTTTGAGTTGACAGTCTAACTGGATAATAAAAAATGTAAATGCTCATTTGTAGCATGCTGCATTAAATGGGCTATGTGTTCTCTCAAAAACGTACAATGGTTTTTGTGCTAGCTTTTGTAGGGTCGGTGGCTTGGTAGAAAATGATTGTAAGTGGCAACAAAAAGTGAGCAGTAAGGTTATAAGAAATGTTAAGTGTTGAAATGACTTGTTTTTTTGGCTGATTTTTGTTGTTTTTGAGAGCTGAATGGTTGATTTTATGAGATGATTGATTGGTTTGGAAGTGATTTGAGAGTGTTTTGGATGATATTGATTATGTTTTGGAAATTCATGATGTTTATTAGTGGTTTTATGATGTTCTGATAGGTTCTGATTGGTTCTGTATACCTTCTGTTTTGCTCTGTTTTGCTCTGTTTTGTTCTGATTGTCTTCTGTAAGGAGGGATGGAGTATTGATTGATGAAGATTGAGATATTTTGAAAGCTTATTGAATGGTTTGTGAAAGTTTGGAATGGTTTGAGAATGAGTTATGTGGTTTTGATGACCTTCTGCAACCTTCTGTAGGCCTTCTGTAGAGCCTCTGTTTCTGTTCTGTACTGTAGTTGTTCTAGTACTGTTCTGTGACTGTTCTGTATGCTTCTGTATGTGTTCTGATGGATGAGAGTGTAGCTTGGGAAAGTTTTCTAGCCTTGGAAAGAGGTGAATACAAGTGCAAAAGAGCTGAAAGATGTGGAAGAAGTATCTGCTGAAGACTCAAGTGAAGACTAGAGTGAAGTGACAGTAGTGAGCTATGAAAGGACACTGTAGTGGCTCTAGTGACTCTTCATATCAGACATACCTCTTGGGAGGGGTATCCACGACCTAAGAAGGATTATTGAGAGTGATTTTTGAGAGATTTTAGTGAGGATATGATGTATTATTGATGGAGAGAGGGAGGGAGAGTCAGAGATAGCCAATTCTACTGAAACAGAGTGATTGTATATGAGAGATTGAGAGAGAAGATTATGAAGATATTGAAGATGAATACTATGTGATGTATTTCCATTCAAAGATGGTGTATTCCTTTGCTTTCTTGGTTCTATTGATGGATTTTGTAAAGATATTGAAGAATATGGTTGATTCTATCAAATCCGTGGGAGATCTACATGATGTTGTATGAAGATTTGTTGTGCCTGGTGTTCTTTTATTCATTGTGATCATATGAAACATAATAAACAAGCTTGTTGATGTTACAAGATAGATTTTCTTGCAAGATAATTCCTTTTTCCTTGGTGTTCCTCTTGGGGCTCCATGTTTTTGGTGCACAGCCGGGGAAACTTGCCATCAACAAGCACCAGAAGAGGCTGAAAATGAAGGAAATGGCATTGCCAAGAAGAGAAGAATTCAATGGATGTTTGTAAAGTTCCTTCTTTCACTGAAGAGTTGGAATTTCTCATAATCAAAGCCACTTTCCACAAGAAGTTCATCCCACAATGGCGAAAACACATCACCATCATGATGCATGCTCTATGTGGTGGACAGTTTCCTCTTCCTATTGAAGCAACAAAAACTTGCATCTTGGTGGCCAACTGTTTGGGAATAAACTGAAGAGTAGAAACGGAGAGAATGACCATCCATGGAAGATTTGGCATTCATTGAGAAGTTTCCAGACAACATCAAGTGGGAGATTGTGAAGAAATTTCAGGAGTCTTGGTCTGTAGAGGTTCACAAAGACAAGAAGGAAAAGAGTTGGAATTTGTTCATGGATGCTCAACAGCAAGATACATGGGATGCTTGGTGTACTGATAATCTTCTGTTTGTTCAATTAGCAATCCATTGGAAGTTGGTAGACAGAGTGTTTTTCACAACATACACTGTTGAGACCATCAGAAGCTGGCATTACTATGATGATGGCATCACCACAATGCTCAGACGTATGCATTTTAACACCTTCAGAACCGAATACCTTCCTCTGTGTAGTGGAATGAAAGCAGAATTCAGGGACATTGAAAAGAAAGAAGTAGAAGAAATGTTGGCAAGAGAGTCCTCCAGAGACTGAAGCCTTCTGTTAACCCTCTGTGGAGCACTAACAACATAGTGGAACCAACCCCCTGATGAATGACGCAATAAAGAGGCAAGCGTTAGAACGAGTCCAGAGGTACGTGAGAAGAGAGAAAGCAAAAATCAAGGACGAGAACGAGCTCGCAACAGAAGCTGCCTTTGACGCCCTTGCGGAACTCTTTACAGAAGTCCCAATGGCACATCAAGCCCTTCCTTCTCCTGCTGGAGGTCCACTTCCAAGCCAGATCCGTCCTGGAAATATTGATGACAGGCCAGCGAATGTAGTCCCATTGCCAGTTTTTAAGGGAGAGTACAATGAAGACCCTGGTCTTCATGTAGCAGAGTTTATGGTAGCATGTGTGGCTAACAATGCCAGAACCCCTGAGCATTGGTTAGCAATATTCCCCGCCACTTTCAAGGGTGCAGCGTTTCAGTGGTATGAGAGACAAGCAGCAGGAACTTTTGGCACATGGGACGACCTGAAGTTGGCCTTCCTCACTAAATTCGGGCGTGAAGGTTTTGAAGAGCGGATGCGAGAGGAATTTATGAACCTAAGTCAGTCTTCTGGAGAAAGAGTGGAAACTTATGTCTCACGAATGGAATCCATCCTGAAGAGATAGACTAACCATAATCTAGATGATGGCATTCAGAAGGGGGTGTTTCTCAGAGGACTACAACCAGAAGTCTGTAAGTTTGTGCAGCCGCAAAGACCAGCCACACTGCAAGCTGCAACAGAAGGTGCAAGACTGTACGATGAAGTGGAAGCTCGATTAGCGATGAATCCAGGAAGAGGAGTCCTACCTCCCCTGATGCCAGGAATGATGTACCCCCCCAATGCAGTCCCAGGTACAGTCCCCTACCCCTACCAACAGATGCCCCCAGTATCACAGTACAATGCACCAAATCCACAGTGGCCACAATCAATGCCTCAAATGATGGTTCAACCACAACAACAATGGTCCCAACCAATTTCCTCCATGCCAAATCAGCAGCAACAGTGAATCAGAATCAGAGCAGAGATCCCTCTGCACCAGCCCAACCTATTTATGCAGTGATTATAGAGACTCCTCAAAACCCTCCTGCCACTGCCTCAGGAGGAGAAAGCTTGAAGGACTACTTATCCAACTCGGTTGCAAACATCAAAAAGGAGTTGATGGATGTGATTACAGAGCAGCTACAGATGCTAAAAGTGAATACCGCTAGCATATCCAACGTTACAGGAGCCGGAAGAGATGTGATGCGGTTAAATACTTGGTGTGGTAAGTGTCATCAAGCAGGTCATTTAGCCACTGAATGCACACGAAAACCAACCATTCCTGGAGCCTTCTGTTCCTACTGTTTGCGGAAGAATCATACAGAGGACATTTGCTCTCTGAAGGAGATGCATGATAGGAGAAGGAAGGAAGAAGACACAAGATTTAACTTGCTGGAATCCAAAATGACAACACAGGATATTGGACCCAAGCCTAGAGAGTTTGGTCCTAATTTCGGACCTAGAAGATTTCCCTCTCAAAGTTACAGAGGAAGACAGTCTGGCGGTGGTCAGAGGACAGAAGTGGAGTGTTACAGATGCGGAGAAAAGGGACACATTTCACCAAATTGTCCAAATCCCAGAAGGTCAGTGGATTACAAGCCCTTATGCAGTCGATGCAAAGGAGAAGGCCACACTGCAAAAGACTGTCCAAGCCCAGCCCCAGTGAAAAACAGTGCTACTGATAGTCCGGCCAAGGCCCAAGAGCCTACCTCCAATTTAGTGGAATTGGAAGTTGCTGCCATCACGCGTGCAAAGCAGAAGGAACCACCTATCCAGAAAGAAAATAACCCTCTTGCCAGAACAGTGAAGTTCAATCTTCCACCAGAAGAACAGAACATAATAGAGCCTGACAGTGCCGTACAGAGCACTACAGTGCCACAGAGAGTTACAGAGACAGGACCAGAGGTCCAGGAGACAGAAGAGGCGCAAGTGCCACAAGTGGCAAAAGAAGTTCCCATGATACATCTGTTGGAAGAAAGAGGGAAAATGAAAATGGGTGTTGCTCCATTCCCTAACCGATTAGAGAAGCCAGTGGATCCTATTAAGGAATACGATCTCGTCAGAGATCTAGATACCTTTAAACCAAACCTCACATTCCGACAATTATTGATGTTCTCTCCCAGTTGTCGAAAAAGGTTCAAAAGTATACTGACAAGGAGACGTGGTTTAAGGATTGCTCCCTCAACAGCAACAAAGTCCAACAAAGCTCCAGAGCCTGTAAAAGAAGTGGATGTGGCTAATGCTTTCCTAGATCCGGGTACTCCAGAGACTGGCGTGTGGATAGAAGGCTGCTTCATTGCAAATGCACTGATTGATGGTGGTTCATCAGTGAACATTATGACGGATGTGACAATGAAGGATCTAGGCTTACAAGGTGTGCAACCAACCCAATGGCTCATTAGACTGGCGGATCAAAGCAGAATCAAGCCTTTGGGCATTCTCCCATATGTGAAGACTACAGTGGCTGGAAAAGATTATTGGCTAACCTATCTGGTGGTGAAGCCAAACTCTTATGGTACATCCTATCCTCTGTTACTGGGCAGACCATGGCTCTTTGAAGATGGATTGGTTCAAAGGAACCTTGACTTTGGGTAGAGGACCCAATAAAGTGGTGCTGAAGCTATATGGTTCTCAAAAAGGACATGGATCCACCTCCTTGGAATTATCTTCTGACTCCCCTAATGAGGTTACAGATGGAACATCAACAGACGAAGATGCTGTCAAACATATCCTTCCTAAGAAAACAGTGGCACGTTCCTTAACAGTGCATACTGTAAGCCGACTTCCAAAAGATGCAAAGCCATTATCAATGGGTGAATACTTCCTGCATGAGCCAGGAATTACTTCTGAAATCACTTCTGATAGTGAGATAGAAGCATGGATGTATTTCTCTCCTTGTTACATGGCCATAGCAGAGATAGAGACAGAGGCAGGAGAGGAAACAGAGAATCTGTTCTTCTGTTATAGAGCGCCTACAGACACAGAAGCAGAGACGGAAGCAGAGACAGAAGCAGAAGCAGAAGCAGAGATAGAGACAAAAGAGGATGAATATGATATGGACAAAGAAGGTTATGAAAGTGAGCCAGAAGAATCTATCCCACCTGCAGAGGATATATTTAGAGAAGAAGTTTCAGAAGCATAAGAAGCAGACGAGCTCATGCTATGGGAGAGAATGGTGATGGTACCATTTGGTCTGGTAAATGGATCTTCTTATATGCAAAATTCTTTTAAGACGTGGGTTAAGAAGAACAAGCCGTCTGTCAGTAGTGGCTCTTGCCGTCCTCACTCATCTCTGCCAAAGAAAGATGATGATGATGCACCATGCCAACAAGCACCGGTCCTACAAACCCAACAGGCATCAGAGAGTCCCTGTTATGTGACGTTCTTGGATGTGTCATCTTCAGAAGAGGAGTTTTCAAGCCAAGAGGTAATTAATTTTGAAACCAAACCCGAAACAGCTCTAATCCCATTTCAACATCTTAAGGAGCAACCTAAGTCTCCACCAAAAGAAGAAGTTGGTTCTAGTGGGACATCAGAAGAGGACACCACTCCCTTGAAGGAGTCAGATCTGTATCCAGAAGCAGTCCGTGGGACCTTAATCCGTGAAGTAGAAGGTGAAAGGCAGTTAACCTTTGTGGATGCAGATGGCACTGAACGCCACTTGAAGGTGGGTAGTAGCCTCCCAGAAGAGGAGTTGTCAACCTTGTACAACTTGTTGAAAGAGAATTTGGACGTGTTTGCATGGTCTTACAAAGACCTAAAGGGGATTGATCCCACAATATGTCAACATCATATTGACTTGAGCCTGATGCCAAGCCAGTACAGCAACGACAGAGGCGAATGAACCCGAATTATTCCACATTGGTGAAAGCGGAGCTGCTGAAGCTTCTGGAAGCCGAGTTCATCTATCCAGTGGCAAATAGTGAATGGGTTTCACCCATCGTGGTTGTATCCAAGAAGAATGGCAAATTGCGAATATGTGTGGATTTCCGAAAGCTTAATTCTAAGACAAAGAAGGATCACTTTCCTATCCCTTTCACAAACCAACTGTTGGACACAGTGGCAAGACATGAGCTTTATTCCCTTCTGGATGGATTCAGCGGATACAACCAAGTCCAAATCGCAGAAGAAGACCAGTCCAAAACAACCTTCACCACAGAATGGGGGACCTACGCTTACCGAGTGATGCCATTTGGGCTCTCCAATGCCCCTGCTACTTTCCAATGAGTCATGATGGTTGCATTTCAAAATCATCTGCACGACTTTATTAGGTATATTTGGATGACTTCTGTGTCTATAGTTTGATCCGTGAACACTGGGAACACCTGGAACAATGCTTTGACCGATGCCGGGAGTATGGGATTTTCCTCAAACCCAACAAATGCATATTTGGGATCTCTTCTGGAGTCCTGTTGGGCCACATTGTCTCTGCACAAGGGATATCAACAGACCCTGCAAAGATCGAAAAGATCGCAGCTCTGACCGCACCCACCAACCTCAAACAGTTGAGGGGATTCCTAGGCCATGTGGGTTACTACAGAAGGTTCATAGCCCATTTTGCAACAAAGGCAACCTCCTTGCACGAACTTCTGAGGAAAGAGGCAGAGTTTACTTGGACGGAAGAATGTGACAAAGCCTTCACCACTCTGAAGCAGTTTCTGATTGAGGCACCCATTCTGCAACCTCCTGATTGGACGAAAGAGTTCCATGTACACACTGATGCATCAATTGAAGGCTTAGGTGATGTCCTTTGCCACAAGGGCTCCTCGAAGCTAGATCAAAAGATTAATTATGCAAGCCGAAAAGTCACTGATAGGGAACGGAACTATACCGTGACAGAGCTTGAGTGCTTGGCAATGGTGTTTGCCCTAGAGAAGTTTCGCCACTACCTCCTATCCACCCACTTTAAATTTTATGTGGATCATGAGGCCCTATCCTTCCTGATGAACAAAGTAGATGTGAAAGGACGAATGATGAGATGGCTCCTTTTATTCCAGGAGTTCGACTTTGAGGTGATTACTAAGCGTGGTCGTTCCCATGTTCTGGCTGATCATCTGTCGCGTATCCCACAAACTGCAGACGAGGAGCAGGATGACCGAGACCTCCCTGATGCTTCCCTATTCTTGGTAGAAACTATAACTCCCTGGTATGCAGACATTGCCAATCTGCTGGCAACCCAACAGTATCCTTCTGGTATTTCTAGTCGGGAAAGGAAGAAGCTCATGTTAGAATCAGCCCCTTACACCCTGCTAGGTGGTGCACTGTATAAGAAAGGCAAAGATGAAGGGCTCAGAAGATGTGTTGCAGGAGATGAGATTGGGATTGTTTTGAAGGCTTGCCATGATGAGCCATGTGGAGGCCACTTTGCAAGAGAAGCTACAGCTAGGAAGGCTCTGCTAGCAGGATATTGGTGGCCTACCATTCACAAGGATTCCTATGATTACTGTAAAAGATGTGATGCTTGTCAGAGAATGGGGAAACCCACCAAGTCAAGTGCCATGCCACTACAACCTATCCTTCCTTTGAAGCCTTTTGAGAAGTGGGGCATCGACTTCTTAGGTCCGATCGATCCTCCTACCAGAAGGAAACAGAACCGATACATCCTCGTATGTAGGGATTATGTCACAAAGTGGTGTGAAGCTAAAGCCCTAAAGCGGGACGATGGTAACAACGTGGCCCTATTCATGTATGAGAATATCATCACCCATTTTGGCAGTCCCTTAGAGCTGGTAAGTGACAGAGGCACTCATTTCATTAATAAAGTCATGGAAGAATTGACAGAGTTCTATAAGATCCGCCATCGCAAGTCCACTTCTTATTACCCCAGAGCCAACGGCCAAGTTGAAGTCACCAATCGCATCCTCTGCTCGATTCTGACAAGAACGATTACCGCACATCGTCGTGATTGGGATGATCGACTTACAGAGGCCCTCTAGGCGTACAGAACCTCCCATAAAGCAGCAACAGGACAGACACCTTTCCAGCTGGTGTATGGTACAGAAGCTGTTTTCCCTGTTGAACTGGAATTACCTTCTTTGAGAGTGGCTATCAAAGAGCGTTTGGGGGATGATGATTCACTCCAACGCCATCTCCTACACTTGGAATGTTTGGACAAAATTCGTAGGATGACTCTACAGTGCATGGAAGCCACGCAAGCTTGACGCAAGGCTTACCATGATAGCTTCATCAAGCACAAGTAGTTCAAAGAAGGTGATTTGGTCCTAGCTTATGATTCACGATTTGGCAAGTTTCCTTGCAAGCTCCAACAGCGGTGGATGGGCCCCTGTAAGGTACTTGCCGTCAACCCTAATGGCTCTGTCCAAGTGCAGACCATGGATGCCTCTGATGATCCCTTTCTGATTAATGGATATCGCTTGAAGAAGTACTTCCCTCCTTGGGGATCTTGACAATTACGGTCACTTGATCTTTTCCCTCATTGGCGCGGCAGTGTACTTCTTATGATGCTACTTCTGATAGCCATTCTTCAGCCACTCTTGATGCGGTGGACGCAATCCTCTGTCCCCTCAAACCCCCCTTCCAGCCTTGATCTCTTATCCTCTATTTTCTTACAGCGACAGTGGCGAGGTTGGTTCTGATACATGGTCTTTCTACCATTCCCTTGCTTAATTCGAAGAGAAAAAAAAAACAAAAAAAACAAAAGAAATAAAAAGAGAAAAAAAAAATACATATTGGTCATGGGAGAAAAGGACTTAGGTCCCTGTCATGCCGACCTATTCTTCGAGAAAAGGTGGAAACACCCTCGGGAATAGGGGAAAAAAAAAAGACAAAAAAATAATAATAAGAAAAACAAATCTGTTATGAGAGAAAAGGAAGCAATTCCCTGTCATAGTAGGCCTCGTTCCAAGAAAAGGTGGCACACACCCTAGGGCGGGAAGCTGGTTGTGGAAAAGGTGGCAACACCCAGCAGTCCAGAAAGTGGATTCATTGATTGATATCCCTAGGATCCAATTTCGAAGCTACCTCCCTTGGTACGCTGTGTCTTGGGTCTGTCTGTAGAGTGTCTACCTGTCCTCTCGCAGACGACATGTCCTATCTAACACAACGTTCGATTTGATGGCTACCTCCCTGGGTACGCCTCTTCAACAACTGACGACGCGATCTTCATCGACAAACAATCAAGTGACGTGAGCTTTCATCCTAACCGGATGGGGAAGTGAGTATGGTTGCCCTCTATAATTATCAACAGAGCGTGAGACAGAGGGTGGGACGAGAGACCAGTCTTTTCCCTTCAAATCAAATGAGAGGTGAGAAGTGTGAATGAAGTGTTGCACGCAGGGGATGGGCCTCTCAATGCACAAAGCACAATTTGTTCTGTGCACTGCACCATAAGGCTCCCTGGCCTTCCTTCTCGCACCATATGCCGGCACAGGGCGGGATGCACAGTTGCACCATCAAATGCACACAAGGCATACAACCTTTGCACAAGTGACTGTGAGGATTACATCAATGGGTTTCAGGAAAAGGCTGCCCTCCTGTATCTAGTAACAGAGCGTGAGACAGAGGGTGGGCTGAGTGTGACTGGAGTTTCTTTAATCAATTATCGAGAGGTGAGATTGAGGGACGTTACGATAACTGGAGTCAGGTATGTTCCCGTTCCCTATGCACCCACGGGATGGGTCTTTGCCCAACACAGGACATGTCACCCTGTTCTGTACATTGTACTGTAAGGCTCCCTTGCCTTCCTCCTTGCACTTATGCCAGATGGGTTGGACGCACTAATGCACCATCAACTGTGCACCCTGGCATACTCCTTCTGCACCATTCCCCCTTGTTGATTCCTCAACCGGGTACGCGATATGGGTTTCAATCCTTATTCCTCGAGTGATATTAGTCATGGGACGAGTGACTGTTCTTTCATTTCATTTGAGTGACTGTGAGTGGAGTGTAGTATTCCTTATCATCGACAAATTTCCTGCGATTCCTTCCATCAGCTACCTCCCTGGGTGCTACCGCGTGGTTCCTGCCATGACGGACGTGTGCTGAGAAGATGCCTTGGTACCTCCAGCAGCAGCCGACAACAACACAGGACGTGCCATCAACACTCAACCTTGATTCTTGACAAAATGGGCCAAGTTTTTCTAACCCTACAACTTCTGTTTCTCAGTGACGTTCATGTTTTAAGTGTGGGGACGTTAGTGGATGGTCTGTGGCATGGTCCTAGGTCCCTGTTGCTCGGTTAACCCTATCCGTTAAGGTCTTAAGTGTGGAGACGCGTCCCTGCGCGTCTACATTGCATACCCTTCTGGATATGCCTTAACCTGCTCATGCATGTATGCCATGACTTGGTTTTACCCTAAGGGGATCCCTTCCCACCCACCCGTTTATGTTCTCCCCACCCTTAGGCCTGTTGCCTTGCAGTTTTCCTTCATTCCTTGATTTTGAGGTCCTACCATGTGAATGCACCCTACGTTCACCGAAGTCCAAATCCAACCTTATAGCCCTATTCCTCCCTCTGAACTGACCATTTTTCCTTTTTACCTACCCTGTTCCAGTACACGATTTTCGAGTTATTAATTTTTGAAGCATTTTGCCCAAATTAGCCGGTTTTTCATGTGAACGTGCTTTTCTTGCTTCGGGACCGTGATCTGACATCATAGCCCTGATAACCACTTTTCCCTTGATATTTATCCTTTTTATTCTGAGTCCTTTTGATGCACGATTTGTCCACTATTAATTTTCTGGTTTTTTAAGACTTTTTCGTGCGTCTTTTTGACATTTTTCCATGTGAACCTACCCTGTTTGCATTAGAATTCCAATTTGATGTGCCAACCGTGTCCCCTGTGTCTTCCCCTACATTTTTCCTTTTTCCTCCACCCTTTTTCGACTTTCGGATTTTTACTTATTAATTTTTAAATGAGTTTTCGGGCGTATTTTTGGAGTTTTTCGCATGTGAACCCCTCCTACTTCCACCGGAACTGCGGTTTAATGTGATAACCCTATGCCACTCCTTCTTGCAGATATTTTTCCTTCTTACTGCATGTCATTCCGGTGCACGGTTCGTCCCATATTAATTTTCGATCCCATTTTCGGGTTTGTTTTTGGGTTTTTCCCATGTGAACGCGTCTTATCTCAGTTGGAACTATGTTTTGATGTGATAGGATTGTCGGGCACGTCTTTCTACGCATTTTTCCTTTTTCCTACACCTCGTTCCGATGCACGGATTTTCTGATATTAATTTTTCATTGCGTTTTTTGATATGTTTTTTGTGTTTTTTGCACATGACCGCCCTTTACCCCTCCCGGAACCTCCGTCGCATATTTTCCCTGTCTTCCCCCTGCCGTCCTGCCCACTTTTTGTTTTTACATCATTACGTTTTGACGTCCGGATTGGGAGTTATTAATTTTTCTTTATTTTTCTGCGTTTTTGCGCGCCCCGTCCCGCGCGTGAACGCGCCCTTTTTCCATTTTACGCGTCTTAACGTGTCCCGGTCGTGTCCGCGTGCTCCGTTCCTATATCCGGGCACCCTTTCACTCCCGTCACTGCAATTTTTTTTTTTACCCCCGCCCCGCGCACACTCGCGGGACCGGGGGGTACGCCTCTTCTTTATGGGACCCCCCGCCCATTTTCCCCCTTTGGGCCCTTGCCCATCTTCCTCCCCTACCCCCCTTCCCACCCCCTAGGCACCCCGCCCATGGACCTTGCCCATATCCATTTCCACCACCCCCCCCCCATGTCCTTCCTAACTGCCTCCCCTCCCCTCTTTCCCTCTCCCGCTGCTCCTACTCGTGCCTCCATCTCCACCCTCCCTACATTCATCTCCACCCCCCACCTCCCTCCAACTCCACCTCCCTCTCTTTCTTTTCTTCTTCCCTCCTTGTTCTTCTCCACCTCTCCTCTTCCCCTCTCTTTCCCTTCCTCTTCTCTTCCTTCTTCTCCCTTCTTCCTCCACGCCATTCCTTCTCTCCTCCTTCCTCCCCTCTCCTTCCCCTCCTGCCTCGTACTCCCTCCCCCGGCCGCCTACTTCGCCGTCCGCCCCGCCATCGCAGCCACCCGCCAGGTCGCCTCCGCCCGCCCGTCCGCCCGTCGCCTTCGCCAGCAGGCCGCCAGCCCATCCGCCAGTCGCCTTCCGACCGCCCCCCTTGCCGCCCACGACGCTTCCGGCCGCCCCCTCGTCGCCCTGGCCCGCCGCCTCCACGTGGCCCCTGCCGTCTTTCCATGCAGCCTTGCCACGCCCAGGCCACGTCAGCTCCAGCCTCTCGCCTTCCTGCCATTTAAAACAACCCCCATTAACCCTCCCCATTAGCCCCCCTTCCTACCCGACACCCCCCTTCCCACCGACTAACCCCCCTTCCCACCCACTAAACCTACCCCCCCATTAGCCCCCCTTCACACCATATAACCACCCACTCCCCACCATCCCTAACCAGGCCCTCTTTCCCCTACCTTTGCATACCACCCCCCTATCCTCTGCACGCCTCCCGTCCCATCACCAATACACCCACCTCCGCTGTACCCCTTCCCACACCCGTGTTCTCGCACAGCCACCCCACCAGTCGAACCCACCGTCCCCCTTCCTCCGCCGTTGTGTCCCTCGCCCACGCAGCTATCTTTTTCCGTCCTTCGACTCGCGTGCGGGTGTGTACGCGCTTGTAGTTGATCGTGCGGTTGTTCATACGCGGCTGCGGGATTTTGATCGTTGGTTGTTGACACGCATCTGCCACGCAGCCTATTGCTAGGTATTTTCCCAGATTTTTAATTCACACACCCACAAACCCTTTTACAATTTAAAAAAAACAAAACAAAAAACAAACACAAACATTGAAAAATACAAAACAAATCATTAAAAACTACTTTCAATTCTGAAAAAAATCCAGAAAAATCTAGAAAACTTTTCGATTATTTTTGCAACCCATGGCCATATTTTTCTAAACCTGTAAATTTCAGAAAAAATATTTTTGCCTATTTTTAAAATTCTAAAATCTTTCAAAATACCCAAAAATATGATAAAAATTCATTAAAAATGCTAAAAATTTCCAAATTAATTTTTGAAAAATTCCTAACATTTTCCTTAACATTTTTATTTATTTTTGGCATATTTTTCTCAGCTGTCATAATCTTTTCTTTCACACCTAAATTCCTTGCAAATTCAAATTTAAAAAAAAAAACAAACTCATCTTTTTCATCCAACACCCCAACTAAACGTCTAGAATAAATCCAAATATTTTTGGATTGAGGAGAGCGCATTCTTTGCATTTCCATACACCCACTACCAGGTATTTCCCTTTTATTTGTTATGTTTTTTAAAACACAAAAAAAAAGCTCCCCCAAACCCCACGGTTAATATAAAAATACAAAACTCCACCACGAAAAACAAACACAACACACAAACGAAACCCATAATTAACATAAATGAACCCTAAATACCACCATGGCATGCGCATTCGCGCTATACACACATATCTTTTTAATTAAAATAAACCCGCCGTTCACTTAGCATGCGCTACGTGTGCTACAAAGGCACTTTAATTTTTAATTAAAATGAACCAGCCGTCACATGAGCACGCACTGGCAAAAAAGCGCTCCACATCACCTTAATTTGTAATCAATGAACTTGCATTTAGAGACCCAGTCCGGGTATCGAAGTCCGGGATTCGAATTAAAGCACCGTTTTAACCTAATAATTGGTACTTAAATTTATAATAAAGAACCGCCGTTTTCTTGCTAAGGTTTATCACCTAATAAAAATTTACCCATTCTTAATAATTTATTAAAATCAACCCTTCAATAAATTAATTCCCCCTCACTACACTTAATCCCCCTTTTTAATGAACCGTTTCGTGGGATGGGTATACGCAGTCATTGGAGTTATTTCCATGGTCAACCACTGGTTTATCAACGATGTAGTCTTGATATGTGTCAGATGTGGTATTGTTTTGGTTTACTGTCTTTGATATGGTTACGGGTACGGTGTGCAGTTTTTTCTTTTATTGCCTGATACGGGATTCTGGGTGTTTGTCTGATGCATCGCATGAAGCTTTCGGTCGCATATGTCTCAAGGTCATGTTGGATTTTTTTCTAGGCTGTGGTTTGCTTGGGGTTAGTTAGTCGAGTCATGTTTTATTGTTTTGGTTGTTCTCTTATCCTTCAATTTTTGTATGTTGCTTTGCAGGCATTCTCCTTGATTGTCTGTGTTTGTGGTGTGTGTGTAACCATCTGAATGGCGCCTTCTCACGCTCCTCCCCCTATCCAATACGTCCCATTAGTTAGTAGGGATTACTCTTCCCTACTTACTTTTGAGTCTCTCACGAAGGCGGGACTCGCTGCTTTTGTAGCTACCTCCTTTCCATTGCTTCCAGAGGATCCGTCGTTATGTGATGAGTTTCTGGCCTCTTACAGCAAGAAGACAGGACTCGTCCAGGGAATTTCTATGACTTTGACACCTCGAGGCGTAGGGAAGGCTCTGTCTCTTCCCTCCAAAGGTGAACCTTTTGTTACCACTCGTCAGCTTTTCTCTAATGAAGAGATTCTGAAGCTGTTGCAAAAGCAGACAAGGGAGATGCTGGATGTTAAGAAGGTGATCAACTCTTCCGGAGTTTCCTTTTCTATGATCACTGATCCCGTATGGAAGATGATCTGTCAGTTTCTCCAGGATAGGTTTATGCCTGCCAAAACGCCATCCTAGTACTTGTACAAAGAGCTTTTTACAGCTTCCAGGATGGTGTTGAAAGGAGTTGCTATTGATTGGAGCACTTACCTCCTCACTAAAATGGATCAACATTTCGTCAAAGTCACCAGGGGTAATGTTACCAATGTCACATATGGATCATATTTGTCTGCCTTCTTGACCTATTCAGGTTTATAGAAGACTATGCCTCCACCTCCTCTATCAGATCCTGTACCTCCTCCTCCACCTTCAGATGAGTCAAAACCCATTGACATAGAGGATGATGATTCTCCGCCTCCCCTGGTCATCCAGCGCAAACGCTTGAAGCGGGTAGCCGATAAAGCTCCTTCAGTACTTCCTTCAGTGCCCATTCCTGCTACCTCTGGCAGTGATCTCCCGGGGTATCTCACTTGTAATAACCTGTTCAGAGCACATCGCGAAGGATCATTGGACATATCAGTTCCCTCCCTGAACAATCTCGTCTCAAGAGATGCAATTCCTTTCCTCTGTAAAGATATTCAAAGTTCCATTGAATTGTCAGTGACAGCCTGTGTTCAACAGCTATACGCGTCCTTTTATGAAGAACTCATGCAGTCTAAGGACCAGTTGCATAAGGCAACATCCGAGTTAGCTTCTGCTAAGGATACCCTAGCAGATTTGTTTAAGCAAATGGAACAACAAACCCAACTGGTTGCTACCCAAAGCGATGAGATCTCTTCTTTGAAGATCCAGTTACTAGAGGCTCAATCCCAGGTTACTAGCCTTTCAGAGGAGAAGGAGAGGATGTCCAGAGAAGCACAGGAGTTCCAAGCTATCTTAGATGACAAACTTTCAGCTTTACAGACTACTAATGACACAGTAGCCTCCCAAGCCTCCCAAAACCAGCAGTTGCAAGATCAACTGGCGAAGTCATGCTCTGTTCCTCCAAGCCCTAATGTTCCCTTGATCCCTTCTCTTTCATAGTAGGACTTGGCTGCTCTTCAGAGACAGGCTACTTTGTGCCCTCTATTCCAAGATAAAGTGGAAAGATTGCAATCCCGAATGGACTTGTTATGGTCTACATTTGAGCAGTTTCAGGAATATGTCTCACTAGACCATTCTTTCTTTGTCCACTACCACTTACAGAAGTTGGTCTTCTACATGAAGCTTTCCACGATGGATTTACCTCTTCCAGAGGATGGATGGAGTGGGGCTTGGTCTGCTGAGTTATTGACAGAGGTAGTAAGAATGGTGTTTGAAGATTCTGTCACGCCAGATACCATGTTGATGTTATACATGTATCTACGAGGAGACTTGTTAATTCCAGATGAGGTGGATATTGCATGGTATGTGGGGGATGTGGTCTTACAGGCTGTTTTTTATGTCAACCATTTAGAGTTGCGCATAGCTGACATGTTCCAGAGTTACTCCTCCAAGGTGGTTGATTGTCATGATAATTCCTGGCATCCCATGATTGATTCTGTGGTCCTGAATCAAAGACAAAACACAGCTCCTACCTCTGCCCAGAGTACTAATCAACTGAGGATGGATCTCTTAGCCTATCTTTCAAAACATAATCCGTTTGATTCTACCTTCTTTGATGCCTATCATAGACGATCTCTCTTAGGACCTTCTGTTCCTACCCTCCTCTATTACCAACAAATGGCTCACCGCTATGCTATATATCTTTCCCTTTGTCAATCTAATTCCACCACTATTTTACCCCTTCTTTTCCAACCTTCATCTTTCCCTCTAATTCCCATTTTCACATACTGTTCCTTTATTGAGGATAGGGTATTTTCCCCTTCTCCACCCTGTCCTTCTCCATCCATTCATGTACCCTCCACATTTTCTATTTATCAGTTAACACCCTTCCTTAGTGATTCTCTCCAAATTTCTGCCACTCCTTCTTTAACCTTTTCTTCCTTTTATGATTTTGCCTATCCCTCACTTCATCCTCTTTTCCTTATTCCATTACCCTCTCCTAACACTTCTATATCTCAACCACCTCAGTTGGTTAGTGACTGTGATGGGTTTGATACTCAGATTTCCAGAAGAAGGGGATGGAGTTCGGATGATTCCCTTACAGGACCTCAGATCAATTGGCGAGTAATTCCAGGAGAATGGACAGCTTCCAGTCAAGCTTATCAGAACTATGTTCATTTTGCTCAGCAGTACTCACAGTCTGCAGATCCCTCAGTGAGATTAACTGCTCACTTTGCTTGGTACCTGGCGTATATGCATAGGCACTATCATAATGATTCCAAGCCTATTCCAAAGTTGTGCATGAATGTCAATGTGAGCATTGATTCCCAATAGCTGGATATATTGTATTTTCATGCCCTTTGTTTGCCTAGCAGATACCTGGTCCTGTTGGAAAGGATGTGCTGTCTTCAGTTTTTTCAAAATCCTCCCAAAACCTTTGTAGATGAATCCTTGTCTATGGATCGTTTCCGACAACATCAATCTTTCAAGAGAGATCATCTTCATTGATACCTTTCCAATGTATGGTGGATGCTTTTTAATGAAAATCTCTCTTTTTGGAGGAGTTATTCAGATGGTTGTGTTGTGTATTAGTGTTTGTGTTGTGAGTTCATTTATGTAAAACAAACGTGGTGGTTTCCTATTGGATTGGATTTCGTGTACGAGCTACATTTTGGAGAATTGTGGTGATGGAGTCATGGATGGAGAGTTGAAGCTGATGCTGATGAAGAAGAAGAAAACTCTTATATCCTTTACAAATTTGTTGTGATTTTTTAGTTTGATAACAAGTGTTAATGTATAACGGGTTTTCCTTTCTTTGTATTTTAATATCAGAAACAGGTTATAAGTTGGGGTCGTGGTGGATGGATTCTTTTTGAAAAGATATTGAAGATCAAAGTTGCGATTTTAAATGAACTTGTATTCCCTTTTTCCTGGGTCGCGAGGACGCTTCCTTATTAAGTGTGGGGATATGTTGAGTGTTGAAATGACTTGTTTTTTTGGCTGATTTTTGTTGTTTTTGAGAGCTGAATGGTTGATTTTATGAGATGATTGATTGGTTTGGAAGTGGTTTGAGAGTGTTTTGGATGATATTGATTGTGTTTTGAAAATTCATGATATTTATTAGTGGTCTTGTGATATTCTGATAGGTTCTGATTGGTTCTGTATACCTTCTGTTTTGCTCTGTTTTGTTCTGATTGTCTTCTGTAAGGAGGGATGGAGTATTGATTGATGAAGATTGAGATATTGTGAAAGCTTATTGAATGGTTTGTGAAAGTTTGGAATGGTTTGAGAATGAGTTATGTGGTTTTGATGACCTTCTGTAACCTTCTGTAGGTCTTCTGTAGAGCCTATGTTTCTGTTCTGTACTGTAGCTGTTCTGGTACTGTTCTGTATGCTTCTGTATGTGTTCTGATGGATGAGAGTGTAGCTTGGGAAATTTTTCTAGCCTTGGAAAGAGGTGAATACAAGTGCAAAAGAGCTGAAAGAAGTGGAAGAAGTAGTTGCTGAAGACTCAAGTGAAGACTAGAGTGAAGTGATAGTAGTGAGCTATGAAAGGACACTATAGTGGCTCTGGTGACTCTTCATATCAGACATACCTCTTGGGAGGGGTATCCACGACCTAAGAAGGATTATTGAGAGTGATTTTTGAGAGATTGTAGTGAGGATATGATGTATTATTGATGGAGAGAGAGAGAGAGAGTCAGAGATAGCCAATTCTACTAAAACAGAGTGATTGTATACGAGAGATTGAGAGAGAAGATTATGAAGATATTGAAGATGAATACTATGTGATGTATTTCCATTCAAAGATGGTTCATTCCTTTGCTTTCTTGGTTCTATTGATGGATTTTGTGAAGATATTGAAGAATATGGTTGATTCTATCAAATCCGTGGGAGATCTACATGATGCTGTATGAAGATTTGTTGTGCCTGGTGTTATTTTCTTCATTGTGATCATATGAAACATAATAAACAAGCTTGTTGATGTTACAAGATAGATTTTCTTGCAAGAGAATTTCCTTTTCCTTGGTGTTCCTCTTGGGGCTCCATGTTTGGTGGGTTAGTGCCTTGTAGGGTTGGTCAGCATCTCATGTGTTGGTAGTAAGAAAATGTGGTAGCTATGTGTTTTGAGTTCGCAATGTAAGTGGGTAACAAACAATGTAAGTGCTCGTGTGTTTGTAGCAATCTGTGTTTGTAATAGCATTAAGTAGGCCATGTATTCATTCCAAAGAAACGCACACTAGATTTATTTTTAGCTTGTAAATTTGGTGGCTTGGTAGAAAATTATTGTTAGTGGTAGCGCAAAGTGAGTAGCAAGGTTATAAGAAATGATGTGTTATTACCTTCTTGTATGGTTGATGAGTACCTTGTGAGTGGGTAACAAGAAATGTAGTGGCTATGTGTTTTGAGTTGGCAATGTAATTGGGTAATAAACAATGTACATACTCGTGTGTTTGTGGAGGGCTATGTGTTTGTAGTAGCATTAAGTGGGCCATGTGTCCATTCCAAAGAAATGTACAATAGATTTCTTGTTAGCTTTTGTAGGGTTAGTGGCTTGATAGAAAATGATTGTGAGTGGCAATGCAAAGTGATTAGCAAGGTAAAAGCAATGGTGGGTTATTTCCTTGTGAGTGGGTAACAAGAAATGTGGTGTCTAGGTGTATTGAGTTGGCAATGTAAGTGGGTAACAAAAAATGCTCGTGTGTTTGTAGAGGGCTATGTGTTTGCAGTAGCATTAAGCAGGCCATGTGTCCATTGCAAAGCAATATACAATGGATTTCTTATAAGATTTTGTAGGGTTGCTAGCTTGGTAGAAAATGATTGTCAATGGCAACGCAAAGTGATTAGCAAGGTTATAAGAAATGATGGGTTATTTCCTTGCAGGGTTGGTTAGCACCTTGTGAGTTTGTAACAAGAAAATGTGGCAACTATGTGTTTTGAGTTGGCAATGTAAGTGGGTAACAAACAATGTAAATGCTCGTGTGTTTGTAGCAGGCTATGTGTTTGTAGTAGCATTAAGTGGGCCATGTGTTCATTTCAAAGCAATGTACAATGAATTTCTTCTTATCTTTTGTAGGGTTGGTGGCTTGCTAGAAAATGATTGTTATGGTTAGTGGTTAGTGGTTAAAGGCATGGTCACTAGTGTGACATGCAGATAAAGGATGGGTTAGGCTTTGTAGAAACCTTTAGTGGTGGTACAACCACATAGAATATTAGTTATGCTTTGTCACAATAGCTCGCCATTAGTTAGTAGTATAGCAATGTCTCTAGCAATGCTAGGTTGGTATCTTATAGGATTTGGGGTTGGTAGCAATCATGGCTAGAGGCCTGGGTAGATGATTTTAGGGTTGGTTTGTTATTTTCATAGTGGGTAACATTAAGTGTGGCAATGTTAATACATTGATAATGGAATTGAAAGTGGGGTACATTAAGTGTTTTTAAATTTAGCAATGTAAGTGGAAATATAAATGATTTGGTCAACTTATAGGGTTGGTTAGCACATTATAGAGTGACATTAAGGTTGGAAAGTGTAATATTATCAGTAGGCAAGTGCTAATGCTTAAAAGAGACCAGTTGGCATTTCTAAGAGGTTAAGTCTTATTCTTGACTGAGGGTCAAATCATTCATGGTGGTGTGATATTCACTAAATAGTCAATTTTTGGTAAAAGTATCTAAGTCTCTTGCTAATTGATTAATAAAAGAAAGAGAGCATGTTTGTAATAACTTAAGAGTGGTACCTTGGTTCCACGTCTTTGTGGCTTGGCATGGAGGGACATTGTAATAATAACTAGATTTATGTGACTTATTTAAGGTTGCTATATATTATATATCTTGAAACTTACCCATGTAAACATGACTTTGGTTGGAATGTGCAATTTTATGTGTTTGGGATGCACTCTCTAATAGGTCATACAATCAATCTTATGTGTGACATTCATGGGGCATCTCTCTTGAGAAACAAGGTTTCAAGTTATATTTTTGTTGATTGAGTATTGTAGTACATGGAGTAATGCATTGAAGTCCATGTGAAATAAAGCAAAAGCATTACATTGGCAAGCCTTTTAGCAAGCACTACATTGGCAAGCTCGTTCTAGCAAGTGAATTATAATGCAAATGTGTGTGGTTTTCTCTTGTATATGACCTAAACTTTTTGCTTTGTGTTGGTGTCCCAAGATTGGTTGGCATACAAAGACCCAAGGATTTCCTCATCCCTGCATTGCACAGGGTGTTTAGGTCCCATGTCCTCATGCCTTGGCACTAAAGGCGCAACATGATTAGCGTGGTGTTGCACCTAACCTAAATAATGTGAGGCTTGCACTTTCCCCTTTGCGTCAATGTCCCAAGATTTGCTTGGCACAGAAAGGCATAAGGCTTTCCTCATGCCTGCATATTTCGCATGGTGTTTGGGTCCCAGATCCTCATGGCTCAGCACTAAAGGGACACCATGATTAGTGTAGTGTTGCACATGACCTAAACAATCTAAGGCTTGCACATTTTCACTTTGTTTTGGTATCCCATTTGCCTGGCACACAAAGACACAAGGCTTTCCTCAAGCATGCATTATGCATGGTGTCCGTGGTCCCATGTCCTCATTCCTTGGCACCAAAGAGGCACCATGATTAGTGTAGTCCTGCACCTAACCTAAATAGATTTGAGGCTTGCAACTCTTGGTTTGTAGAAGTGTCCTAAGCCTTGCTTGGCACACAAAGACACAAGGTGGTCCTCATGCTTGCTTTTCCATGGTGTCTGGGTCCCACATCCTTGTGGCTAGGGGCACCATGATTAGTGCAGTTATGCACATGACCTAAAAAATTTGATGCTTGAACTTTTCGCTTTGTGTTGGTGTCTAAGGCCTCACGTGGCACAAAAAGACACAAGGGTCTCCTTATGCCTACACCACGCATGGTGTCCAAGTCCCACATCCTCATGGCTTGGCATCAAAGGGGCACCATGATTACTGTAGTCATGCACCTGACCCAAGCACCTTGTAGCTTTCTCATTTCATGGATAGAGAGGGAGAGAGAGAGATAGAGAGAGAGAGAGAGAGAGAGAGAGGGAAAATCCCCTTGATGTAGGAGAGCCATGTTTATGTTTGTATCATGTTGGTGTACTAAACCAAGATGTGTGGGATCTCCCTCTAAGGAGTAGGGAAGGTCAATCATTGGACTACGTTCAACTACAAACGCAATATCTACATTGGCAATTAGGGCAGTGTGTCCCTTTGATGCTCCTGGCTTCGAGGCCAAGGGGATATGGTTTCTTGAGTATAGAGAGACATGGCTAGTGCCTATAGCCAATGCCAGGTGGCTTGTTTTAGGTTCCGATAGGTGGTGCATTTGCCCAAAGCCACTAATAAGTGGCAGTTTCTGAATCTCAGTTGATTGGGACCTATTCATTAGTGTATGCTAAAAATCAGTGAGCTAGACTCACAAAACCGTAAAGTCGAGCTTCAAAAGAAAGAAAGGGCTGAACGAGCTACACAACTAGCCGAAATAAATAGAAGATATTCTCTGCAAAGGAGTAGCCCAATATCTCGGTCAATTGGGACCTATTCATTCGTGTATGCTAAAAATCAGTGAGCTAGACTCACAAAACCATAAAGTCGAGCTTCAAAAGAAAGAAAGGGCTGAACGAGCTAGACAACTAGCCGAAATAAATAGAAGATATTCTCTGCAAAGGAGTAGCCCAATATCTTTACAAGCGCAAGGTCTTGGAAACCCTAGCTCGGCGAATAGTCTATTAGAGGGAGGAAGCTCTAGTACTTCCCCCCTTTCAATCAGTCCATCCACTTTAAGTGGAGTGATAGTTCCGGTTGTGTGAACTGATCTTGTAGTGAATCCGATTGTTAGCATGGCAGCACAACCCATTGCAATTCCTGCTAGAATGACGGATTTGCTAGCTTTAGGGTTTTCTCTATTCATAATGGGTTAGCAGAGGAAGACACAGAACTTCACATCAATGAATTCCAAAAGTTGATGTTTAACTATTGGATTCAAGATGAAGGACACTTAATGATGTACTTCAACATGATTTTGAAAGGACGAGCTGCAATGTGGTATCACAGCCTAGACACTTGAACCATCACTACGATTGACTTATTCTTTGCAACCTTTCGAAGAGATTTTGCCCCTAAAAGGGGAGGTCAGTATTGGCTATGTGTCGTCCTTAATGTTATACATTAAGAACCTCACGAGAATGTTTGTGGGTATGCCAAGAAATTGAATGAGGTATTTCAAAAATTGCAAACCTATATTCCTATTCCAGCTAGTGCTCAGTTGCAATATTTTTTGAATGGGCTAGACTTTAACATTTAACTATAGTTGAGTAGTGTTGCTCTTGCTCACATTGATACGACTACTTCAAGAGCATAAGAGATAGAATTGTGATTACAAGCAGATTATGCCTCTAGCTCAAATTGGAATTAGAGTTTAGGGTTTGGAAATACTTTACCGCTAACAAATGGAGGTCAAGGAATGCCCATGAGTCCTCCTAATGGGAGAGGAAGCATAATTCCAAATGTGCCCATGTTGCTAGCTCCTCCTAGCTGACCATGTTGATGACGAGTCAGATGGCTCCACCAATTGTTGAAAACCCGATGATAAATCCTACTACTATTTAAGGGAATCAACAGCCAATCCCTAATCAAGTGGTTAGGCCAATGGAACGACAGGTAGATGATCGCGGCTATGAGTCAAGTGCCTCGAATGCCCTTGGCAAGGTTAAGAATTTGATGAAGCACTATATTGATATGATTAGTGAACAATATAGAAAAATAGCCATTGATATTAATTTTCTTAAGAATTAGCATAATTTGATAGGTAGTCAATGCCTTGAAGAGGGTAGCTCCTCAAGATTCAGCTATAAGTGGTTTGGTGGCCAATATTTTCCTAGGAATTGTCCACATGTGACATATGTGAAAAGTCCCCGACCGTTTAGCTAGTACCTATTGGAGTAAGATTAGCTCTCTCCAATAAGGAAGTAAACAGCAAGGTCTAATTAATCATCGAGCGCAAGGGAATAATCTCCAGCAAGATGAAGGACCAAAGCAAATATTACAACAAGGGAAGGCTATGGTAGAGGAGCTACCTAGTCATAGTGGAGTTAGCCTTATAGAAGCTATTTGTGTCAATGGCATTGAAGCTTCTAATCTATGGGTTAATATGAGAGGTCAAAAGGGAAAAGAAGTTCATAAAGCCAAGGAAAAAAGAAGTTCATAAAGCCAGGGAAAAACCTATCGAGGAAAATTCTAAGCAAGATGATAAGGGGACACAAGTCCTTAATCCTAATATGGAAGGCAAACCTCTCAAGGCTGTAGATGGTAAAGCTAACCCCAAGTAGGATAGGGAGTTACCAAAGAAGAAGGAAAAACTCAAGAAAGAAGCACCAAATCTGGTTCAAAGGCCAAAGGATAGAATGGTCTAGTGAGAAAAGCGAGCTCCTGCTAGCTATCATGAATTTAATTTAGCAAGTTCTCTTTGCGAAGTTAAGCCAGATGTAAATCTTCTATAGTTGATTAAGTTATCACTAGGAGTGTGTAAGGAATTTAAGAAAATTCTATGCACTGGGTATATCGTCGAGCCCTTGGGAATAGTGTAAGTAGGAGATGATTGGTTTGAGCATGCTGAAAAGCATTCTCCTAGGGTAGCAATATATGTTGATGGAATATTAGTGGACCATGCTATTGTGGATATAGGATCCATTCTTAGTTCGAAAGAAAGGAAGGACTATGTGTCCTTGATTCAAGAATTCCGCAATATCTTTGCTCGGAGTTAAGACGAGTTGAGGGGCATTCCTCCCAGACTGGATGCTCATACGATTCCTATGAAGCAAGGTAGCCGCCCTATGCGATAGAAAGTAAGATGTATGCCTTTCAAATTAAGGGACGGGCTTTTTGAGGAATTGACAATGCTATGAAAGGCCGGCTTGATATTTCCGATTCAACACATGGAATGGTGTTCACCAATTGTTATCAAGAAAAAGAACAATTAGATTCGGCTTTGCATAGATTTTAGAGATTTGAATAAGCAGACGATTAAGGATTACTACCCATTGTCATGACGCTGTGCATCCACCATTGCAAACCCAAGGGCGAAGTTTTTTGCCAAGAATTTGAACACATTAGCCAGCGTCATTAGGAAATTTTTTCCTATTGTGTGTGTCTTTTTGTTTGCATTTTGCATGATGCATGAGCACAAGTAGTTAGGCTAATCACAATTTCTTCAATGCATTCATAATTTTTTGTGTGAAAGCATCTTTTGAATGATTGCATTACATGGTTTTTAATTATAAACTCCGTGAATGATTGGGCACGAAATTCTTTTTCAAAAGCATATTTTTGTTAGGGCACCACTATCATGTGAATTTTGGAATAATGCATGAAAACACTTGACATGACAATTCTCATTTGAACTTTGATCACAAAGTGAGTTTCCATTATGTGGCTTTAATAATTGGTTTTGAGTCAAGTACCTTGACATTATATGGTTCTTATGATGAATGGTAGTAAGGTTCCAACTTGGTCAAAATATAAGAATGCTCCTTTGTGCCTATGAGATGCCTTATGCTCATGATCATTGGACAAAGGAAAAGAATAAGATATATGTAGATCTTTTGGTATGCATTCTTGAAGAAGGATGGATGGCTATTCTGGGGAAGAAGGGATGTGTTTGGGGAGATGCTTTGTTTTTTTTTTGGAGGAATTGACAGCTGCATGATATGGAGTAGGAGATCTTCGGCCCCATCTTCCCTATCTTCGCCATGTCATTCGACCAGGCCCTCGATTTTGTCAACTCTAAGCCCAAGCCCTTGCCCTCTACTTCTTCAGTACCGACATGACTGCATAAGGATGTGCAGGAGGAGACTTCTTCCCGTGCGCTGTTTATCAACGATGCGGGCGTGCACTTCTTCATGGACAGCATTCCTTTTGGTGATATCGGAGAGAGGAGCATGGGCTCCTACCATGGCAAGTACTCCTTTGATGCCCTCTCTCACTTCAAGCCTGGCATCGTTCAAGGCTTCCTCAGAGCTGACGGAATGAATCCTTGCTTCGCATGCTTACAAGGAATCCACACGGAAATTTCCGGCTTAGTTCACTGGCTAGCCGAAGTTTGTCCAAGCCTAAGCTGGGAAAGTTCTAAGACAAGACACAGGACCAAAGGAGCTGAATCCCACTTTACCTCGCCAGCATGTCAGTTCTGGGGGTGTTTTGTATGCCAAGCAACCTACTAGTCTTTATTCCTCAAGGATTTATGAAACCCAGAAGCTACCTCAAATGATATCAGGCAACATGACTTCGGCCATATGTGTTTATTCTGTTTTGTTCATGTGATTTGCATGGATGGTGCGTCCTTGCAATTATTTGCTTCTCTTCTGCCATCTAGCTGCTCGCTATGGGGGTCACTTAACCATCAACAGAAAGAAAAGCATGAGAGGATGACAAAGACGAAGGATTGCTTTGCCTCATCATTCTGACGTGTAGATTAGGCAACCGAAAGGTGGCAAAAAGCCTTCGTTAAAAGCTAGCTTTAATTATTTAAAGCTTCAAACCTAAAAGCCATCATTTTTATTATGACTCTTGCTTTTACAAAAACCTATGAAAGAAAAAGCCTCTCAACAAAAAATCTATATAAAGGAGTACGAGGGGATTGGGGGGATATACTCCTTGAACACTCATTGTTCTCTTCAAGAACACTCTGAAGAGATGCTCTTCAGTTGAGCTTAATGTTCCTCACTTTTTCAAGAGCTCCTGAGAGAGAGGCCATCAAATCAAGTGTGTAAGGCTAGAGGTTGAGCTTGTATCCCTCACCTTCTTCGAAGACCATCATCGAATTTTGGAGAGAAGGCTTGCAGATGAGCTTTAGGTCCCTTGCTTACATCAAAGTTTCGTCATCGCGAGTCAATATGAAGATTGGCTGGAGTTGAGCTTAAAGCTTCTCGCCTATTTTTCTGAAGATCGTCAGCAAATTCCATCGACACCAAGCTTTTGAGTCGAGCTTCGTGCTCCTCAAAATTTCTCCATAAAATTTTATCATCCCACCTTCTTCTCTTCTCTCTCAAATTGAGAATTCATTTTGTATTTTCTGAAACTCTTGTGATCAAAATAAAAAATCTTATGAACCTGTAACTTACCAATATTTCAAATCAAGAAATTGTTTTTTCATTCGAAATTCTTTTGGATAAGTTGAATTCTTCCATCTCAAAGCATCCTTGTGGCGAGCGACTTTCACGAACCCCCGCGCAAATTCTGTGTGACATTTGGTGAACCTGACGTGAAAGCGTCACTTTTGATCATTGACATGGGAGACTCTTCGACTAAACCACCCTCTTCATTGACTGCTTCTTCTCTTTCTACTAATGAGATGAAGACATTATTGCAAACTCTTTCTTCAGTTATTATAATGTAGAATTAGTAGATGTAGTTATCTATGTAGGAACAACAACAGTTACATTAGCAACAATTAGATCAACAACGACTATTGCATCAAGAACAAGAGCATATGCATGGTGTGACCAAGGCGATCGAGGCTGTGGTTAGTGAGCGCAAATTATTTGATGGTCGGAATATTTCAGCCTATATTAAAGTCTTTGAAAGCCAGATGCGCTTCTTCTTCGGAGTTCTGACAAACTGGAGCAACTATTTCTTATAGCTTGTCACTCTTGGTTTGTGGGTTAGAGTGAAAGATTTATTTGTGTAAGACTCTAATTGGAATGTTTTTAGGAAAGCACTCAAAGACAAATATTTTCTGGAGGATTATGGTATTGTTATGTGGAATACATTCAGAGAGTGGGTCTATCATCTCAACAAAGAACTTATTGCTTCCGAGTTGTTATGGGAGTTTGAAGAGCGATACAACTAGTTGGATGCACTAGAGCAAAGAGCTCTAAATTTAAGGAAAGTGGAGTTATTATTACAGGCAGCTGATCCTACACTACAGGATGAGCTGGGAGAGCTTCTTAAAGACCGCTCAAAAGTAATCTATGGGATTGAAGACAGATTGGCAGGGTGTTATACGCGCGGTCTGTACATTAACAAAGAGGCAAAGATGGAATGGTCACTTGCAGAACCGAATGGAAACACCATTGGAAATGTCTTCTCCTACCACGACCTCTCCTACTCTTGTTGCACCATCCACTACTTCTCCTATTTATCATCCTGTGTCTATGCCTACTTCTATGCCTATGTCTATGCATATTTCTGCTTCGATTGTTAGACCATCTGCACAACCAATTGTTGAAGATATGGTGGAGAAAATTTCAAAGAACTTGAAAGATCTTCAAATTAAGATGATCAGAAGGGAGTAGCAAGCACTCAGGCACTTAGCTCAGCTCCAATTTCTGCCCGAACCTCTTCTACTCCTACAAATTCTTCCAGAAATGATCGTGTTTGTTGTTGCATGTGGTGTGATAGTTCAGATCATGAGTGGAAGGACTATCGAGATTTTGAAGAGGCAAAAAGGTTGAAGTTCGTAGTATGGAAGGACAAGATGATATGTTTTGGGGATACAAAGCAACCGATTAAACCAAATTTTGGTAAGTGTGGAATGAAGAAATTATTGGAGGAGTCTCTTTTGCGCTCTTCTTATGTGATGCGAGAGGTGGCAAGAAAAGCTCCTGCCTATGGTCTTCAATTGGAGCAGTTGCTGAAGAAAAAATCTCCTTTATGGTCATGTGCATCGCATGCAAAGAAGAAGGGAAAAGCTTCATCATAAAAAATTTCTACCATAGGAGATGCAATCACATAAGAAGGGAAAAGCTTCACCATCAAAATCTCCTTTATAGTCTTGTGCATCGCATGCAAAGAAGAAGGGATTGGATGGAATGATCGAGTCATTAGGGCCAATAACGTTTCAAAATGGCACTCGTAAGCAAATGATTAAGTTGCTAATTAGAAGAGGTTTAGAAAAGAAAAACCCTCCAAATTTGACTGCCTGGATGTAATTAATGAGAGAATATATAATTCATTTAAGAGTTTGGGTATTAAATATCTTCAATCTTTAATGGACATTAAGTGTCACCTTTTTAGTCTTATTCTCTTGAAAATTGTAAAATCTTATATTTTTGAATTTTCACACCAAAAGACGTCGCTCATTTGTGTTCCTCGACATTCATTTTCTACACCTCTCTTTCATGTGGTTTTTATTTCCTTCTCTATGATATTGTTGTCCCGTTTAGGGTTCCCTACCAAAATGTTTACTAGTACCTCTTCTAGCAATAGAAGCACAGCCCCACCATGCAAGTATAAGCTTACTATTCAGTTAGATCCTGTCTATTCATCTTGGAGGAGTATACACCATCGAGCATTGTTGGACAAGGGTGAAGCTAACAAGTTGCGATTACAAGGAAAGAAGCATGTAGACTTATGGATGGATGGAAACATTTAATATCCTCCAGACCCTTCTACAGGTAAGCATCCTCCTCTTTACAATATTCACAACTTCATAAGGTATGTTGGAGATGGTTGTGACGGGATACTTGGCTATTGCATGAGGTTATATTCTGCATCTTTTACATTTATAGAACACATGCACGAAATGAATGAAGCATTAACATTGGCACAAAAAACTATTTCTGAGCTAACGGACAAGGTTGATAATCTAGAAAACTCTAATCAGTCATTGCAAGAAAAATTACTACGCTTGAAAGAAAGTCCAATAGGGTTTAGACAGAGAAAAAAACCACTTAAAAATATAATGGACTTGTGTAGTCGGGTGAAGAAAAGGAGACTAAATCTTGCAAAGAGATGTGTCTTTAATATTTCAGGTATTAATATTCGAGAGAATGATGAGAGGATTAAGCTTATTAAAGAAACCATGACAAAGAAGGACATTATAAGGATTCTTAAATCAACTAAAAATGTAGACTTGAGAAGCCAAACTCTGAAAGAGTTAGTGAAAGATTTAAAAGAAATAATTAAACTAGATGAAATAGTGGAGACATGTGATAGTATGGGTATTAGTCGTAGAGGTTATCGTGCTCTCTCTAAATTGTGGTTTAAAAATCTTAAATGTCATAGAATAAGTGCATTTGGTTTGCCTCAGCCTCTTGCAGTTTCAATTGCTAGGATAGCTATGAATTGTAGGATTCCAAATGTTTTTGGGGAGTGTATTCATATAGAAGGATCCATGTCCTATGAAAAACATAAAACAAAGGCCTTTTTTTTAATACAACACATTTAATAATATTTGGATTGATCTTAAAAGAGTCCAGATTGCAATGGTCCATATGTATAAATTTACTATCCAAGAATGTTGTGGTATTTTGAAGTTTGCACTAAAATTGGATGAAGCAAAGATTCAAAAGGGACAAAAGATGGAAAGAGTGAGCATCTATATCATGAACATGGCATTGGATTACAATACCGGTAGGGAGTCAGAAAAACAATTTAAGATACAATTCGAGATGGAGCTTTGGTGGATTGGTGCGGCCCAAGTACCAACTGAAAGTCATGAAAACTTGAAATGGTTATTCTCTCATATGGGTATTCTTGATATTATAAAGTCTCAAAGTGAAGGTGAAATGTTGATAGTCGATGGTGTTGATAGTTTTAATGTGGAATGGCATATGAGTGCTGACTTAAAAACTATCAAATGTATGCTTGGAGTAAGTAATGGGCCCAATGCAAAATATCATTGTATTTATTGCATGGAGAGTTTGGGATCCAAAGAATGGAGTACTTTGCGGCCAACAAGAAGAGCCCTGACTCGAAATTCTATAGATTTGAGTAAGTTCAAAAACGTGGATGGCTTATGGGATCCTATTCTCTCAATCTCTCTAAGAAACATTCATATTTGTACATTACATGCAGAGATTAGAATAATTGATAAGTTGCTTGGATTGCATCTTGACTATGCATATTCAATAAAACAAGTATCTTTGTTAGATGATTGTATTGATAAATGTGAGGCTTTACTATCAACAATGGGTTTTCATGGAGGTCAAGTTCACATGAGAAAGCATTCTTTGCAGTGACAGAATTTTTTGCAGTGTTCTCTAATGGCGTCTGATTCTCTTTCACAAATTGTCACTGAAAAGCTTGACAAGAACAACTTCCAAGCATGGAAGTTTAGAATGACGAATTTCCTTATGGGAAAAGGATATTGCGAATTCGTTGCAGGAAATGAAGAAGAACCAGTTCTTCCTGATGTTCCCAATCAACAGCAAATGCAGGCATTTAAAGCATGGCATGAGAGAGCCAGGAAAGTTATGTATTGGTTGTCTATCAGCATTTCAGACTCTATGATTGTGCATATTCAAGATGCAAGTACGCCAAAGGAGGCATGGGATACTTTGTCAAAAATGTATAGCACAAATACGCAAGCCAGGAAAATGCAGCTTAAGCAAGAGTTACACAATGTGCAAAGAGAAAGTATAAGCATCAATGACTACCACATGAAGGTGAAGAAGAAGCCTCAGGGAAAAAAAGAGAGGTATTAGCAGATGTCTCTATGGGGGGTGCAAAAGCTAGACGATTTCTAAGAAATCATATTGGTAAACAAATGAACGCATTGTGGGAGTGTTAGAGATAGAGAGTTGTGTGCAATCATAACAAATGTGGCTACCACACCACGAATTTCATTCCTACGAATGGAGGCTTGGAGACACCTTGACATATTTTAAAAAATGCTCAGGCAACAAAAGATAACATCTAACTATTGGGAAGAGTACAAACGTTCAATTGTGAATCTTGTTTAAGCAATCAAGGAAGCTTAGGGAGAAAATGATATTACTTTCTACTTTGGTAAGATGGACATAAATTTGAACCTTTCTGTTTTGAAAACAAGGTTTAATGATTTTAACTAATTATTACTTGTTGGGTTGTCATAGTATATTCTTCTTATTCATGGTCTTTTTTGTGTGGAAAAGCAAGGGCCCCTAGCAACTTACAGTAGCCAAGGTATGGAGAAATCTCACTACCAAGCACGCATGTGTTTCTTTTGGAGCACTAGACATAGAGGAGGAGCAACAAAAACCAATGCCCTTTAGGAGTTATTCAATTGTTTTTTTCAAAGAAAACTTCAAAGAACACAATAAATACGGTGGAATCTAAAATACATATGCTATTTTCAAAATGTTATATACATGGCTAGCTTTTAAGAGCCTTTACATCCTCTTTCTCCTTGGGCATTTGTTCTCTATAATGTAAAAACTTTCTTCTCTTATATCCAACTATGGATTTGATATCTATTTTGTTTGCTGCTAAAACATAAGATGAGTATGCAAGGAAGTATCCAGCGCTGGAGATAGAGAAGCCAGGACCATAACCAAATATTCAGATGGCTGCTGTCTTTTCCAAAAACATAGCTTTGTGCGCATTGTATTGCAAATCTGAGTATTTAAGAAGCCTTGTAATTGCTTTAACACGGACAATTGGCCATGAGGCCTCCTCTGAGAAAGTGCTATGCAGCAAAACCAATAGAATATTGGGATCAATCCTCGATATGTAATGGCCAAGTGCAATATCCTTTAGGGAACTACCACCAACTCTCGATCCTTTGGCTCTTCCCAAGAAATTATCCTCATCTACAATCTCCAAATGTAAAAGCAACAGTCAGAATGAAAAAAATAAAAATATGTATGTGATTCCACAAAAACAAATGAATGCATTACCATTTGATTTTCATCACTCTCAAGTTTGCTTGGATTCCATAAGCTAATTGATGTCTCCTTGATATCTTTGAGCTCCTTTACATATTCTGGCTCCTCTCTTACAAAATTAGAGATTCCAAGCTTCTCTTGAAATTTCTCAAATTCTTTATCAGCAGCTAGTAACTCTCTCTCAGCATCTTTAACCTTGCTTCAACATAAGGATAAAGCATTTGATGCATCTATAAACATATCATCGGACATTTGAGTATCGAATTTAAGTAAGTCCTCCTTGGACTCATTTTCAACATCCATTATGTATTTTGCATCTATAGATGCCTCTATAATAACTGCCAAGTAATAATCTTCTCTCAAATTGAAAAGAGTTTGGAGACCAGACAATAATATGTATTCCTTGTCTTTGATTGGGAAAGTAGGCAAAGATGGAACAATAAGGCTTGAAGGACTGTCAGATGGCTCATCAACCTCTATAGTATTTCTTGGTAAACAATGACTTCTCAGTGCCTAACTTTCCAACATGGGTGTGAAAATACTCCTTGGAATCCAACTGAACAGCAGGATATGCCAACTCTTCAAACTCTGCAAAATCTTCATTGCAAAAGACCTTTGAGAAATTAAGAACTTGATTAAGATCCCACTCTGGATTGAAAATCTCCCTAGCTGTTGGATAGAATGTAAGGTCAATATTATTTTCTATGAGAAAATCCAAGAGCTTCTCAGAGGCTGTAACATCTATAATTTGAGAAAGCCGTGGGACCCTCACAGGAGACTTTGAAGCCTTTCCCCTTCTTTGAAGCCTTCCTTGAACCTTCACTTATCACTAACATATGAGATGCTATTGAAGCATCTGAAGCAACTAACTCCTTTGTCATTGTGGGCTCATGGTCTCTTTTCCTATTTATAGATGTGGAGGTAGATATGTGTGACATTTTTGTTCCTAACATCTTGAATCAATAGCTCTAAAAACTACTTGCCTATACAAAGTGAATATAAATGTATAGATGTCTTGAAGTGCAACCCTCGCTCCATGTTTGAAGATCAATTTTTACGACGCGAGTAGAAGCATTTACTAGCCTCAAAACTCCTCAATCGCACCATTCTAGTTCAGAAGTTGGTTGGGATTCTACACACACAACGCAAAACAAAGACACATGCGTGAGAAAACATTGCGAGAAAAACAAAAACCTTAAGAAAGGTCTTTCCAATACGATGCGAGTGGAGAGAAATGAAAGCCTTGCTATTAACCCTATCGCGTTGTTTTGGTGGAGGACGACGCGATGGAGGACGACGCGAGTGGAAACGTGATTACGACGTGATAAAGGATCTTTCCAATATGACGCGAGTGGAGAGAAACAAAAGCCTTGCTTTTAACCCTATCGTGTTGTTTTGGATGTGGATGACATGAGTGGAGACGTGAATGCGATGGGATAAGACGACATAATTACGATGTGAAAAAAACCTTACACAAGATGTGATAAGACGTGATTACGATTTGATAAAAACCTTGCGAAAGGTCCTTCCAATGCGACGCGAGTGGAGAGAAATGAAAGCCTTGCCATTAACCCTATCACGTTGTTTTGGTTGGAAGACGACACTAGTGGAGGACGAAATGAAAGCCTTCCTATTAACACTATCACATTGTTTTGGTGGTGGACGACGTGAGTGGAGACGTGAATATGAGAATAGAAAGATAAAAACATGGGGATGGACTTTGCCTTGGGGATGGACTTTGGGAATCTGCTCAGGCGTGCATGGAAGGTTCTACGGCAGGTTGGGAACGATATTGGATGTAATTTATGGGCAGAGTACAGAATGTGGGGGCGATGTTGTCGATGACATTGGGGGAATGGAATTAAGCCTTAAGGGGACAGAGATGGAGATGGGCATCTATGATTAGGAAGGGAAAGGAGTTGAGGAGAGAGGAAGAAATTTGGCGCAGGAGAAAATGGGGAGAAAAAAGGTGTGAAATTTTTTGAGTGGGCTTAAATAGTTGCGAGGGGGAAGAATGAACTTTCCAGAAAAACTCAAATATCAGGGCGAATGAGAATGTGACACATGGACATAAGCAACCCAAGTATATAAGAAATTCTCATTTGGCGGGAGCGCGAATTCAAAACTTACATCACCACTACCGTTCTATGACAAAACCTTACGTCACGACTGTCGTACGACCAACAATACTACCGTACGTCTGTGTTGCTCATTCACTCCTAGTTTGTTGTAAGCCCCCAATATGAAGCGGTTAGAGGAAAGAAGGAAATCAAATTCTCCAAATCATGTTGTATTAGGCATTTTTTTGTGAGGGAAGGAAGACAGGTCTAAGGCCTAATACGAAGTGATAACATCAATGTAGGGTGTCAAATTTTCTTTATCGCATTATATTGGAAATAAGAACCAGGGATAGAGGGTTCTAGGGACAGCATCGTTGCAGCTCCGATACGAAGCGATAAGGTCAAAGTTTAGACCTCATATCAGCACTATTGAGTTGTATTGGGCCAAGGATTATTTCGGCTTTCATATCCCACGAGAGGAGCAAGTCACCTTTGTATTCAACTTCCTGATCACGTGGTGTTGGTTTCAATGGCAAGGACAAAACAAACTGCAAGGAAGGTATTGGTGAAGAAATCATCAAAAGAAGGTGGTGAGCTAACTGTTGAGGAGACAATTAAAGAAATTGTTGTCCCTGTTACACCAGCTGGTAGTTCAGGTAAATTTCCATCAGAGAACAAGACATTTGGTGAGTTTGAGGCCTTAGCTTCTCCTCAATCTCAGCCTGCCAAGGAAGCCCCTATGAGGAAAAAGAGAAAGTCAAGATGGTTTTACATGCATAGGTGTTTTGCAGAGATCAGGAAAGCTCAAATGTCAACTAGGCACCTCATTCCTAAGGCTACATTTTTTAGACTGGTCAAGGAGATATCTGATAGGTTGTCCCTTGTTGCTTTTGTGGATGGCCTCAACAAGAGATGGCAATTGCTTGCCCTCCTATGCTTGCAAGAGATAGCAGAGGATTTTTTGCTAGATTTTATGAATGATGCTTATATTGCAACTGCCCATGCATATCAAATTACATTAGTGAATAAAGAATTCAGTATGGTTAGTAGACTTAGATATAGGTTTGACAAAGTTTTGAAGCCTCTTCCATTGATTGATTAAAAGGCATTTGAAATCCTCAATATTCCACCTGAGAGAAAGCTAAAAGAGCTACCACCACCCAAGATTGAAGAGGTTACCCATTTGTATCCTACAAGGATTGCAAGTGAGCAAGAATTTGTCATGAAGGAGAAAAGGAAAGAGGAAATAGAAAATGAGGATTTGATCTGCTAGAGAAAGATTTTGACTCTTGGCCTAGTGAACTACGAGAGGATGGGGAAAGTGTACGGCCAAATGGTCGTGAATGTTTCTGTTAGTCCTGAGAAAGAAGACTACCTCAGCATTTCTCCAGAGGATAAGATCCTATTTGAGAAAAAGGATACTCAACGTACAGATTCAGTAGTTTATTGTTGTTTGAGATAAGGTTTTTTTCTTCTCTTTATTTATAATGAATTTTTCCAAGGGTCCTTATATTGTACTCATTTTCTTATTCAGTCTTTACTTTGTATACATGGCATATGTTGCTTCTCTTAGCATTAATTTTGCTAAGAGTCTATTTGTTATTTATCCACTTCTCTCAATGGATTTGTTTTCAAAATTTGATTCAAATATTGCAAGGTTTTTTAAGGACTTCAATAGTGTCACAACCATCATTTTTTTTTTCCATATATTGAAAGGTACTTTCTTCAACATTCTATCTCTTGATGATTTGTCTTTAGGGTTATTATTGCTCACTTGTGTTTTGGTTTGCAGAGGTCACTAGAGCCTAATCTATATTGATATTCCTACAAGAGAGGTCATTTTTATGAATTCTCTTTCAGGAATCCATGGCCAATCAAAGATGTATTGTCATTAAACACTCTTTATTTCATCTTCATTGGATAAAGTTATAATATTCTCTAATAAGTTAATATGGGCAGTGGTGCTAGGCTTGTTACTACCCACTTGTACACTAGCTTTGAAAGCATTGCTGATCCTCAGAGACCTTTCAAGTTTCTACTTCAAGAGGTCCCATTGCAAAATGACGTACATAGTTGTGGCTGGAGAGTGGTTTCAAATGTTTCGAGGATAATAGATTCAAAGTTACTGAATGTAGAGGGGGTGAATGTAAGTCTCCTATGCTTTATCCTTTTTATATTGAAATTCTCTTGCTACTTTTAATAACTTGTGTGCTTTGTTACAATGCAGAGACTACCCTGAGGCATACATGTGGTGGATACGGGAGAGGTGTATTGAACTCGTTTTGGATAGGACAATTACACCAATGGACCCAGATTCCCCTCTCCCAGTAGCTAAAAATTCCAAAGGACAGACAACAAAGAAGGGAAAAGGCAAGAAAATGGTAACCACCAAGAGAAAGAAGTTACCAAGGTCCAAACAAAAGGGGCACAAAATGAAGGGCATGCCTAAGATTTCCCCATTGAAATTCAATCCATCTCCTCTAAAGCCAAGGAGAAAAGAGTGCCTGAGGTAATTAAGTTCTTCGAGCAATGAAAGAAAGCACCTAAGAGGAAACTAGTGATGACAGATGAAGGAGAAAAGTTTTAAGGATGGAGAAGCTAACGAATAGCCTTATAATTATCAATTTGTCTATTTGTACTGAAGTAACATTCCCCTTGTATATACATCTGTAGTGCCATATTCCGACCCAAAATGTATTGATATGTCATATTGATCTTATCCATGAAAGACGATTTTTTGTTCATAGAATCATAGAGAATTATAAAGCTTGTACCAAGTCTTTCCTATTAAATTGTATTGCAATTTTATAACTCATGATATAATGAAATCATTTTGGTTCACAAACGATGATTTGTTATTCACAGAATCATTCCAAAGCTTATACTAAGATTTTTTTTAATAGTATTTCTCAATGTGTATAATTCCATATTTTTGGCAGCAATATTTGTGAGCAAAAGAAAGATTCAAAATTATTTGTACATGCATATTTATGGTCCGAAAATCACAACACTAGGAGGCAAACAGCTCATACATGATACAGAGCTCTCAACTCTTTTTCCAATTACAACACCATTTACCTTGAACTTATATCCAAGAGTAACATTGTCTAGAAACTCCAAGGTGTCTCTTACATCCTTAAGACTCCACTTTGAAGTAATGTTCACCTGTTTTACTTCTTGTGCAGTAACTTGCAGTGTAAATTTCAATGTCTTACAATCAATATCGGAATCTAGAGGAACCCAAGCACCCAATCTAAGTTTGTATCTTCTATAATCAAAACCTATGATAAGAGATTGTCGAGATATATTATAGGATAAACCCAATGATTGAGGGCACACATTGCACCTTATAAAGTCACATTTGTGGTCAGATTCCTTGACTTTCCAACATAGACCTAACATTTTGTCCAGATCTTCCTTTGAAAATTTTCTATTTAGCCATGAAACCTTCATCCGTTGTAAACATGCTATTTTAAAGCAAGATACAAAAACATGCAAGGGTAAAAACCACGATAAGCTACTCTTTTGGAGATCCTTCCAGGAGTCATAGCCTTTTGAATATCTTGAGCAATTTTGAGTTTAAAACTCTCCATTGTTGCTTCATCAGGCATCTCCCAATCCAAAGATAAGAGGCTTGGTAATTGCAGATCTTCAAGGTATCCATAGACACCTGCTCTTGAAGGAACCATACATTGTGCATAATACACAAAAATTCCACTTTCATGAAAAAAACTTGTGGTCTGGTTAGCATAAATAATGTCAGCAAAATCTTTATGAATGGCATGGAATGTTCCGCTGAGGCTCTCCACAGGTTGCCACTCAAAACTTGTTGATGGAAAGATATCTACAACCAATAATCCATTATTTAGCATATCCTTCAAACAAAACTATATACTCACGTATATTTTACAACTCAAACTTATAGTATACTTGTTGGGAAAAACATTCCCATGGAGCCAAGTACATATCTCTAGCCATGTAAACATGTTGCACCAAAGCAAACCAACCTTGAGGCATGGTTTTGAAGGCAAAGACGTCCCTTCCAAGGATATTTGATATCCCATAGTTTTGTTTTTTTCACTCTGTGAGAACCCCTACAAGATGGTAGCATTGTAACCCGATCATTTATAGTAAATGTTTTGGGCTCCCATTCTCCATTTGCGCTCTTGCTATACATTGTGCAAGAGTTTTTAGAATGAGAAGGATGTCTTGTGGATGCCATGTAAAAGACAACGAGTATGCGTACAATGTGCAGAGAAAGAAACCTAAAGAGAGAGGTCAAGGATACATATTAAAAATACTATGAGCACCAAGAACTTTGAAAATTCTCCTGAGCAAGGCATCTTGTGGATGCCATGTAAAAGATAATGAGTATGCAGATAATGTGGAGAGAAAGAAACCTAAAGAGAGAGGTCAAGTAGACAAATTAAAAATACTACGAGCGCCAATAACTTTGAAAATTCTCTCAATTCTCAAAATGGTCTTGATCTATTTAACTTTGTTATGTCTTTGTTAGAGGTTTTGTCAGCTTTTATTAGTTAATAGGGGCCGCTGGGACTACCAAAACCTGTCAGGGTTTGAAGATTTTGGCTAAATAGGAGGGGAGAACCACAAACTGAACTCTACTATCTCAAAAGTAGAGGAGACAAGAATACCATATTTTTCTCCACGTGGCAAAATCTCTTTGGAACTTTCTTTAATCCATGGATCAACAAAAGTGCAATTTTTAACGTTTTTCGGCCCTAATGTGATGTCTTTTCCATCTATGCTTGTATGGAAAAATCTCAAGGATTTGAAGCACTTGTTAAAGAGAAATGAAAAAGAGATAAGGGTCAGCATGAAGGATCAAAGAGGGTGACTAGGAGGAATGATCCGGCTTCTCAACTTTCTTCTTCAAGCCCAAAGCATAGTATGGCTGATGTTCAAAAGCTAAAAGTACAGGAATATCATAAAGCCCCAAAGACAAAGGATCCAAAGCCAAAAAAGCAACCTAGATTCAAGCTGCTTTCTGACATTGAGACGACTACGGACTTGAAAAAGATATGTTATCATGCCGCTATGCTCACACTGTGTGAAAAACTCCAGAGTGTGACTTTCTTATTGATCTAGAGAGCCAATGCCATATTCATGTTAGTGTTCGTAGTGTGAATGGTTCAAAAATACTAAATTTTTGGACAAGTTTAGCCAATTTTTGATATTTTAGATATTATCTCTTGTAAAAATCTAGAAACTATAGACAGTGAGTAGGATGACATGTAAAAGAAAGCATGTAGCTTTTAGCCATTTTGGGAGGATTTTATGTAAAAGGGGAGATTGTGTGACACGCAATCACTCTTTTCATGCAGTGAACAACACTCCGAAGTGGGAGATGAAGAAGGAGTGATCTGGCAGAATTTTTGGCAGGTGTCCTAGTATTCTACCCCCCTTTCAGAGCCAATGGAAGCATCAATTTGGCGGTCTGAGCAACATTAAGGAATGTATTGTTTTAAGTACATTTTGTTTACAAGATATTTGTCTTCTCATAATGCAAAAATAAATTGACAATCTTCAACTCTGTGAGTATTCTTCTACATCTTCTATTTCTTTGAACCCATTCTCTTCCATCTACTCCTCTCACTAAATCTCCCTTCACCTTGCAATCTCTTATCCCCGCGGTAGAATTTTGACCCCAAATGCTCCAACAGTGGTGAACCCAACGTGAAAGTCAGCATCAGAGGTATATAAAGATGGGGGATTTTGTTAGATCAAGTGTTGGTGATGCTTTACAACAGATGATTGCTTTGTTGCAACAACAACAACAACAATAGTTGTTGTTATAACAACGTATGCAAACTTGGTAGGAAGCAGAAAGAATTGATTCCTTAGCTATGAATGCATTGCAGGCAGTGGGACAAGAATTGAAGTGGTTTAAAGGTCAAAATGTTTTGGCCTTCATCTGGTTGTATAAATAAAAGATGTGATTTCATGGGGTACCCCAGTATGCAGCATGGAGTCGGTATTTCTCCCGTTTGGTCATGCACACATTGTATGATCAGATTGATGAGTAACATAGAAGAGATGTTGATTGGGAAGCTTTTAAGAAATCTTTGAGAGAAGATTTTTTCTTGGAAGATATAGGATTGGTAACTAAAAAGGCATTTATAGATTGGATTGAAAAGCCCAATAAAGGTTTAGCTGCTATAACTTTTCTCCATGAATTTGAAAGTCAGTATGCGCAATTGGATGCCGATGAGCAGTAATCATTGGAGAGTCAAAAAATTGATTTGTTTTTGAAGGTTGCAGATCGTGTCTTGCAAGAGAAGCTGACTGATCATTTAGAATATGTCTATTCTAAAACAGCACTGGAATCAAATTGGGCTAATCTAACTAAAGCAGTGCATATATTGGTAAAGAAAGAGTGGATGAAATTAAGATGGGGTATAGGAACCATGCCTGCCAGTGCTCAGAAGGGGGCTGGAATTGCAGCCAAGGCACTTGTAGCTATGGTAGAACAATTGGCTATACCTATTGGTTTGACTCTTAAAGGTGATGCTGTGGGGATGAATTAATCAAAGGCATGTGTGATTTGAGGTTGAATTTGACAGAAATCTATACAAATGTCAAAAAGTTGGATGCTAAGAAGGTTCAGGCAACAATCCAAATGCCGTAGAAAGAAGGATACAAGACGAGATGCATTTGGTGTGACAATTTACATTATGAAAAGCAAGACTGTACAGGCTACCATGAAGTGGAAGCAAAAAGGTTAGTCTTTTGAAAATATGGTAAAATATATGTAGTAGAAACTAGTGTTCCAATAGAGCCAAATTTTGGAAATGGTGGCATGCAAAAGAGGTTGGAAGATATGGCTGCAAGGACATCATTTGTTTCCATAGATGCAGCCGCACATGGGTTGAGAATTGAAAGGACTGATGAACCTCGTAAAGGAGATATGGATGAAGCAAAGTCTCATGTTTGGATGCAACCATTAGATTGCATGGAAAATGGAAACTTAACAAAGTCTGAATTGGCTAATGCAAGTCAAAGTTTACGAGGGAGAATAGGATGGAGTGCACCACTGGGTTCATTTTCAACCTATGCTAATTAGATTGAGGTTCATAATCAAGAAGCTCTTGTGAAAGAAAAGAGAAGAAGAGATGAGGACACTTCTGGTCCTTCTTCCTCGGTTCCATCTAAACACATCACACGAAGTAAAATGGAGCAGCAGAAAGGGGATGAAAAAGCCATACCTGAGCATGTTATGGAGGATGGATCTTAAGAGAAGAAACAAGAAGGGAAGAAAAGGGGCAAGCAACTCAATTACGGGTTACAATCAGATCTTGAGACTGCCACAAACCTTAAAAAGGTCTTGGAAGATTGCATACTTGGAAGTAGAGTGGAATTCACACTTGGCAAAGTTCTTGGAATCGCAAAGCATGATTTTCATAATACAATGATTGATGTAGGTTGACAAAGGCATAGAGAAACATCTTCAGAGGGAATATGATGATGCATGTAATGCTATTTTGGAGCATGATGATGTTCAAAATGAGTTAAATGGAAGTGTAGACAGTAAGCTTGTGGCTGAAAATTGTATTATGGGCAACACTAAGCATATAGAGAAGGCTATGTATAATGGGGATGTCCACTAACAAGCACATGAAGAAGAAGATGCTCATTTTATTCTAAGTAGTCACTATTCTTGAATGCATTAGGCTCATGCTATGATAGATAGCACTACTGTAAGTGGAGGCTATGGCAGTGCCTCTATGAAGATAATTATGCCTCCAAGAAAGGGGGAAACTGTGTTTGTGTCTGGATTGCAGGAATGGACAAAATGTAGTCTTGGGGGTTTTAAGAATATTTCAGCCATGTGTAGAGCTAAAAAGAAATATCTTGGATGGGCTGAAAAAGAGCTAACGACATATGGTTTGATGACTGCAAATCAAGGTATTTTAGGGCTATTTTTAGGGCTGCTTGATATTGATACAGTGGCTGAAATTTCTACAGCAATTAATGTTGAAAATAGGGTAGAAAAAGAGGTTATTTGTGTTGACAGTTTAGAGATGTATGAAGTCATTCAATAGTTTGTTGAGAATGAATGTTATGGGATGCAATATGGGTTGCAAAACAGGGCTAAAGCAAGGGTGGATACAAAGCACAAAACAGTTGCAAATAAGGTTGAGCCTGTGGCTTTGAATTTACCACGTGAAAGTGATGGGTTGGCTGAAAAAGTATCTCAATAGCCTAATTTGCAGGATCCACATGGAGTAGGACATAAATTTACAGCTAAAACTTTACGAGTTGAAAATTGGTAATACAAGCTTTCTTTTGCTTGGCAGAAATAGCTTCTTTTTGCAGATGTTGGCAATGCATTGGAAAGCCTTTGCGTTTCAACTAGATGAAATTGGATGTGTTGATCCAACCATAGTTGCACCTATGGTGATCTTTACAGTACCTCATGTGCCATGGAATTTAAAGCCTATTCCACTATCTCGGGCATATTTGCCTAAGCTACTGGAGCTTTTGAATGAGAAGATGAGGATGCGGATTTTGGAGCCCTCTTCAACTCCATATTCGAATCAATGGTTCACTGTTCCAAAGAAGAATGGTTCTTTGAGGTTTATTCAGGATTTCCAACCAATTAATAAAGTCACCATAAGGAATGTTGGATCAAGCCCAATAGTGGATGAATTTGTAGAAGCATTTGTATGCAAGTCAATTTACTCTATGGGTGATTTATATTCAGGATACGATTAGTTCAAACTTGCATTGTAAAGCGGAGATATCACTACCATGAAGACACCGCTTGGATTGGTTAGGATGTGTATACTTCCACAGGGAGCAACCAATTCAATGGCGCATAGGATGAATGCTATGCATAAAGTTTTGAGGGAGTATATTCCTCACTTGACCTTACCCTTTCTTGATGATGTGCCAATCAAAGGATGCGATATCCATGAGAAGAGTGAAAAGTTGAATAAGCATGGATGTAAAAGATTTGTGGTTGATCATATTGTTGATTGTGATAGGATTTTGAGCCATCTTGAAGAAGTGTATTTGATTCTCTCAGGAGAAAAGTCAATTTTTGGAGTGGAGGAAGTATTAGTTGTCGGGCACATGTGTGGACCATATGGGAGAAATCCCTCACCAAGAAAGATTGGTGCCATAAGCACGATGCGAGAGACATGTTTGAATGTATCTGAGGTGAGAAGATTTTTGGGTGCATGTGTCTTTTACTTGATATGGATTCCGCAATTTGCTCATGTGGCTGAAAGTTTATGTCATCTCTTGAGAAAAGGGGAAACATTTTGGTGGGGAAAACAGGATAGGAAGGCAATTAAAAAGTTAAAGAGCTTATTAATTTCAGCCCCAACACTAAAGAGAGTGAATTATGAGAATGGGAAGCCTATTATTCTCACAGTGGGATAGAAGCCCAATTGAGATTGGTTGGGTAGTGGGTCATGATGATGCTGATGTGAATAGGTTGAAAGCATACATCTTACATTTGTATCTAGGCCTTCATATTTGGAGCACACATATCAGGCATGTCAAGCACTTTGCACTTCGCAAATTGGATTGTTAAAGAGCTTATGGAGTAAAATATTTCAAGTAATAACAAGCAGACATAGGAGCCAAGAAATTTGAACCAAACAAGGAGGGATCAAAATCCAAAATCACCAAATTAAGAAGAGAGATAAGAAATCACAAACAAATAAGGAAACTACTCAACCCTTGACCTAGCTCCAAACCCATAGGCCTAGGCCTAAGCTACATGCACCTAAGGAGTGGGCAAGAGCTTCATACTCTGACCACTAATAGGGACACTTGCCCTAATCATATTCTTGACCTTGAAACTATGTCTATGCATGATCTTAGACACCTATTCAATAATCTAGTTAGTGAAGAGACTCCAAAAACAATAGTTGACATGATGGATATGTTAAAAAATTTAGATGTAAGTTAGGATGCCTTCCTAGACACATTAGATAGCTTCCAACAGACCACAAACTTGGATGTCTCTAATATGACTCTTGAGACTCGACAATAGAAACTACCCAAGCTAAGAGGAGAATGACAAATTGCCCCCAACCACTAGTGGAACTCAACAAATGACAACCAAGATGCGGCTTTCCACCATGCAAGTAGAGATGGATGACATTCACAAAATGTTGTTCAATGTAGGAGCAATTGGGTCTTCACAAGACTCACTCTCTAATCTTGTGCAAGGTTGATTGTTTGACCAAACTTATATCCTTCAGGTAGGAATGCACATTGCATAAACCATTTTGATAGGGATGGAAAACAAGTCCTCTCCCTAGAGGGACCACTTCAAAATTCTATTGGTGGCTAAATAGCAAGATAAGTATAGGGATGATGATGATCCTTGTACAACTTCCTAGAGCAATTTGAGCAAGTGTTTAGGCTTTGTCTAGGTGAGACAAGATGCACCGAGTTCATTGATCTAGATGCCACAAAGAAGACCTCCCTTGTGCTATAAAAGTATTACTTCATCAAGCACATCACCAAAGCATAAGGAGCTTTTGAACAATTCCTAAATAGGAAAACTCATGAAATGTAGGAAATTCTCTCATTTTTCCCAAGTATGTATACATAGATTCCCTACGTATAACTAGGGATTTACATTCCCCACATCTCATGGTTGTGAATCCTAGGCATACATGTATGATTTCCTTACATATAACTGGGGATTTTGATTTCCCACATCTTAAACTAGGTATTTGTAGGTTATAAACTAGGGAATCCCATTTCCCACCTAGCATACTAGGAAATTGTAGGCCACACAATTAGGGAATTCGGTTCCCCACATTTCATACTAGGGAATTACAAATATCCATATCAAGAATATATACTTTATGGGAGATTACAAATAGTCATACCAATACATAATTTGTGGAAAGTGGTCTCCCAAAAAAATTGGCTTACATTAAGTGGTTATTGAATAATATAACATTTCTCTTCATCCCCTTTTACAAAATTTGGCAAAATCTTCTACTTACTCCTCTAAAGATTATTGGTGGTACAATAAGCCTTGTGAAGGTATATTGATCAATAATTTAATATTGAGCACAGTGTGACCTAGATCAATAGTTATGAAAATTAGGAACCTATTATATGTGCCATTTGTGCATCTTCTTCCACACATTTTTGGTACATATGCATTGTGAAAAGAGATAAAAATTATCCTCTTTTTCATAAGGGTAATGTCCTAAAATAATCATCAACATACATGTTTAACTTTATGGAAAGCTTCAACATAACTAGCATCGAAAAAAACATATAAAACTTACAGAGAATGATGTGGCATTCCATATTCGTAAGGTTGGACCTTTTCATTTTCTCATGTATATAAGTTTATTGCTTTTACTCTAATTATCCCAAATCACATTAGAGTTTAAGAACACATTCCCATCTTACCTATGATCTGCAAGCATAATTGAGACTAGAAGTATTGTAATAGAAAATGTAATAGATATCAAAGCCACAAGGCAAATGGGTTGGTTTCTCAAGGCACATGGGTTAAGGAGTATCCAAAAATAATTAGCTACAAAAATACATAGTTAATTTATTATAATCTTATGAGTCTTTGAAAATATAATATCCTTTTAAGATTTGATAGGAAAATTTTCTATTTTCATTAATAAAAAATATATCATCTTTGAATCCCAAAGCATTCAATCAAATAGAGAATTTAGGTAATTGTCATATTTCCATGCAACTAATAGTTAGTTGGTTAGTTGGAAAGCTAGTTAGTCAATTAATAAGTTAGTAAGATTACTAACTAAAGGCTAACTAAGGTAAAAACTAACTAACATTAATAATTAAGGATTTTATTTAATTAAGAATATATGTCAAAAAAATCGAGAGTTGTAAATTTGATATTTTTCTCAGATTGAAAGGACCGTAGCCACCATTCATGTAAGTTACAACGTGAACAAGACTTATGAGCTATAGTAATCACTAGTATTAATGTGTATAGTTTGGATGGTTCAAAAATATTAGATTTTGGACAAAACTAGTATATTTTAAATATTTTAGATATTATCCTAAAAAAAGATATGGAGATTTCTAGAACTGGATGTCATTTAAAAATAAGATAAGTGATATTTTAGTTAATTTTGGAGATTTTATGAAAAGAAAAAAAAAAGAGAGGGATTTGCAAAATCAGGCGTGCCACGATGGCAGTCTACAGAGACAGAAAAAGGAGTGAACTAAGAGCTTTCTAACCAAGTGTCGTGTTTTGGGGTTTTACCCCCCTTTCGGAGCCAATGGAACCATTAGATTTATGATCTGGGGTTTTAGCCCCCTTTCGAAGCCAATGGAACCATCGGATTTATGGTCTGAGCATCAGATCACTGATCTTTCCAAGATCCCTCTCCACAAAGAGCTCCACTTCTCAGCCCACAAGCCCTCTTCTCTAATTCACTATAAATAGGAGGCATGGGGAGGCACAAGGGAGCATAAGGAGACCTCGACAGGCTATGATAGAGAGATAGAGTGAAGGATACCCCTCCAAGAGAGTGTGAGAGAGAGCTTGAGAGAGAGAGAGAGAGAGAGAGAGAGAGAGAGAATAGTTACCTCGAGAGGCTGCACAATTTCCCTCTATCTCGATCCTCGATTTAACCATCTTCTCTTACGCTCTCCCATCTCGAATCTATTCTGCCTTCTTAATCTCTTGAGTCTACTTGCGAATGATGGCCTCCAAGCAAAGAATGTGACGTGCGGATGGCAATCCCATAACCAATGAGGAAGCTTTAGACAAAGGCATCACCGTCAATCCAAATTACGGTACCGATCGTAAGTAATGTATTTCCAAATCGATAGATGTTTGTTTTTATTCTCGTATGAGATACACTAGGCCCATACTATGATGCACAAGTATAGATCATTTCATCTCACATATTCGTAAGATGGAGCTTGCGAAGTGCATATATCAAGGAAATTTAATTCCACCTAGTCGCATATGGCTTATCCATTGATAGAGCAATTACAAGGAAGAATTAGTCAAGGGTTATGAAAGATATAGTCATTAAAAGAATGACATTAAAAGATTGTGCATACAAGTGCTAGGTTAAAGCATAGTCAACAGTTATAAATAGCATAATTGCTAAAAGAATATGACATTAAGAATCATGAATTGAAAGTACTAGTTTAGATACTTCAAAAGTACTTAGCCTAAGAGCCCAAATATTAAGAATAACTAAATTCTAGCTCAAGGCAAGGCATGTTGGAGTCTAATTACTTGAGATAATCTCACACTTATCTTATCAAGTATTTACATGTTATGCCTAAAACATATTTTGATATATGAGGATAATTTCCTATGCCTCATGACTTGACTAAGAGCTAGTACAAGAAATTAATCATAGGGGTTAAAACTAAGATGTCTTGAGATCCGTCGGATAACGATGAATTTTTACAATCCAAATTCAGGGTTGGGTTATCAATCAAGGTAAGTGACCGATAAAACTTACATCATGAATAGTGTCTGAACCCTTAACATATGCTAACATGCAAGAGAAGAAATTTCTTCTCAAGCAAATTAAGGCACCCGAGTTTGATGGAGAAGGAATAGACATCGCAGCAAGGGCAGAGATATGGATTGAGTCGATGGATGACTATTTCTCTACTTTGGAAACTACCTCCATGAATCAAGAAATGATAGCCAAACTTAAGATAGTTGGTCGGGCTTGGTTATGGTGGAAGAAATGGTGCAAGGATCAAGGTATTTTCGAAGCCGTTGTCACTTGGGCTCAGCTAAAAGATGATGTACACGGATGATACCTTCCAGCAACCTACCAGATTTTGAAGATGAATGAATTCTTCAAGCTCAAGCAGCTAGAATTAACCTTAGAAGCCTACTACTCAAAGTTTGTAACCCTAATAAAATAAGCACCATCTATGGATATTGCACAGCTAGGATCCAAGTTTTGCCATGGCCTAAACACTCCTCTAAACCATCATCTAGAAGCAATGTGTCCAATGGACTTGCAAGATGCATTACTCCTAGCAAATCCAATCGTCCAAGAACTTAAATCAGGCAATTGTAGCAAAGATGACTCCCGAGATCTGGGTAAGAGATGTCACATGTGTGGAGAGATAAGGGCACATCCGTAGGAGATATCCCTATCATCAATGCTTCCATTGCAATGAGCTAGGACACACATCCAAGCAGACTGCCTTGATCTAAGTCCAGAAGACATTGAGCCTCCAAGAAAATGAAGCTACATAGGTGCAATCTATGGATATATAGAGGAATCAAATGAAAAAGAAGACCTAGAACCAACAACACCTCTTTAGAATGACTAGAAATCCTAGAAATTTTATTGACATGAAATACAACTTGTATTTGAATAAACTTTACTCTTATAACTACAGTTAACCTGAGTAATATGAGTTGCATCTACTTTGAGCCTAGAACTTGCAAATGATTAGAGATACTCTGGCAAGGAATGATAGTTATAACATGTAGTGAATTTCTCTTAAGTCGTTTCTTCTCAACTAATATAGATTTGGTCTTACTAGAATGTCGAAGCTTGGAAGTATTCTTTAGTATTACAAGCAAAGCCAATTGTCCATGGAGCTAAGTCCCAAACTAAGAAGAGGAAAATCTGGGAACATAGTTTCCAAGATAAAGGACCACTCCATTATGCTAAAAGGATCCTAGGACAATTTGGTCTACAAAAGAAAATCCTACCAAGGACAACCAAGAATCTTGTGACCACAAGTAATAAAGTTCCGCGATGTTTCTATTGCAGGGAGTTAGGTCATTTCAAAAGGGAATGTCCAAAGCACCCTAAACACCAATGCTTCAAGTGCCACAACATTGGACATAGCTACATCAATTGTCCCAATAGAACTCGAAGAGAACTTGATCTTACAAGAAATGAAGTTGTACAAGCTCTAGTAATCTAGAATATACCAAGTGCTTAGGAAAAACCTAGAAGATATCCATGAGATGTAACTACAATAAATTTTCTCTTGTAATCAAGACTCAGATATATCAAATACAATAGGTTGTTGTTTGAAAAGACTACATGCCTATGAGTGATCAGAGTAGCGTAGCGAAAGCATGGTGGGCCCATAACCCACAGGTTCCAAAATGATACCCCCGGTTTCTCTCGAGATGAGGACATCTCGATTTCTCTAAGGAGAGGAGGATGTAATATTTCCATGAAATTAAAAGTTAGTTGGTTAGTTCGAAAGTTAGTTAGTCAATTAATAAGTTAGTAAGATTACTAACTAAAGACTAACTAAGGTAAAAACTAACTAACATTAATAATTAGGGATTTTATTTAATTAAAAATATATGTTTAAAAATCGAGGGTCATAAATCCGATATATTTTTTGGATTGACAAGGATCGTAGCCTGCATCCTTTACGTAAGTTACAACATCAACAAGACTTATGAGCTATATTAATCACTAGTATTAATATGTATAGTTTGGATGGTTCAAAAATATTAGATTTTGGGAAAAACTAGTATATTTTAAATATTTTAGATATTATCTTGAAAAAAAGATATGGAGATTTCTAGAACTGGATGTCATTTAAAAGAAAAGACAAGTGATGTTTTAGTTATATTTAGAGATTTTATAAAAAGAAAAAAATAAAGAGAGGAATTTGCAAAATTGTGCGCGTCACGATTGTAGTCTACAAAAAGAAAACAACACTTTAAACAGAGAAAAGAAGGAGTGAACTAAAAGATTTCTAACCAAGTGTCTTGGTGTTTTACCCCCCTTTCAGAGCCAATGGAACCATCAGATTTATGATATGAGCATCAGATCACTGAGTTTTCCAAGATCCCTTTCCACAAAGAGCTCCACTTCTAAGCCACAAGCCCTCTTCTCTAATTCACTATAAATATGAGGCATAGGGAGGCACAAGGGAGCATAAGGAGACCCCGGGAGGCTGCGAGAGAGAGGTAGAGAGAAGAATACCCCTCCAAGAGAGTGTGAGAGAGAGCTTGAGAGAGATAGAGAGAGAGAGAGAGAGAGAATAGTTACCTCAAGAGGCTGCACAATTTCCCTCTATCTTGATCCTCGATTTAACCATCTTCTCTTACGCTCTCCCATCTCAAATCTATTCTGCCTGCTTAATCTCTTGAGTCTACTTGCGGACGATCGCCCTCAAGAGAAGAATTTCATGTGCGGATGTTAATCCCATAACCAACAACGAAGCTTTAGACAAAGGCATCACTGTCTATCCAAATTGCGGTATCGATCGTAAGTAATGTATTTCCATATTGATAGATGCTTGTTTTGATTCTCGTATGAGATATGTTAAGCCCATACTATGATGCATGAGTATAGGTCATTTCATCTCACATATTCGTAAGATGGAGCTTGTGAAGTGCATATATCAATGAAAGTTAATTGCACCTAGTTACATATGGCTTATTCGTTGATAGAGCAATTACAAGGAAGAATTAGTCAAGGGTTATGAAGGATATAGTCATTAAAAGAATGACATTAAAGGATTGTGCATACAAGTGCTAGGTTAAAGCATAGTCAAGAGTTATAAATAGCATAATTTCTAAAAGAATATGACATTAAGAATCATGAATAGAAAGTACTAGTTTAGATACTTCAAAAGTACTTAGCCTAAGAGCCCAAATATTAAGAATAACTAGATTCTAGCTCAAGCAAGGCCTGTTGGAGTCTAATTACTTGAGATAATCTTGCACTTATCCTATCAAGTATTTACACGTTATGCCTATAACATATTTTGATATATGAGGATAATTTCCTATTTGCCTCATGACTTGACTAAGAGCTAGTATAAGAAATTAATCGTAAGGGTTAAAACTAAGATGTTTTGAGATCCGTCAGATAATGATGACTTTTGGCAATCCAAATTCAGGGTTGGGTTATCAATTAAGGTAATTGACCTATAGATCTTACATCATGAATAGTGTTTGAACCCTTAACATATGCCATAGCCGAAGGAAGGAAGTGTTAAGAAACATTTTTGCATAGTATTGCTCTTAGATCCCAAGGCGGAGTATACGATGGACATGTTATATAATCTATTCTTGCATTGTTCGGAAAGAATGCAATTGGTTTTGTGTGTTGATTGAACAACATCCTAAATGCTTTTACATTCAACTGGTTGTTAGTTGTTGTTTGGATGATTGTTTTAAAATGCTAAATGCATGGCGAGGGTCTGTGACAACAAGTTGCCATGGGAATAAATGAATGTTTTCTTAGAAAATGATAATAGGGCTGAATGCCCTGTTTGTGCTTGATTCTTAAAGTATTTAATTAAGGAAGGATATTTTGCATGGGTGTATCACCTCCATGATTGCACCACCGATTAACCTAAAGAGGGCACTACTGGATTCGTGGGCTGAAGGTCGAGTGGTGAAAAGGCCAACCACGGGAATGATGTTTCACTCCTAGACAGCTTGCGGATCAAGTGGAGCTTGTTTGTGCTTGATATTAGGGCTGAATGCCTTGTTTGTGCTTGATTCTTAAAGTATTTAATTAAGGAAGGATATTTTGCACAGGTGGATCACTCCATGATCGCAACACCGATTGACCTAAAGAGGGCACTACTGGATTCATGGGCCGAAGGTCGAGTGGTGAAAAGGCCAACCATGGGAATGATGTTTCACTCCTAGATAGCTTGCTGATCAAGTGGAGCTCTGGACACCCCTTACTAGGTCTAGCATGGAGTTGAAGTCGATTCATGCCAATTTAGGGGACCGGAATGGGACTATTCCCTACGGACAAAGAGGTTGAATCCCTCTCGTTTCCCATTCTCTTTGAACCAAGTGTGGCATGGGTCTGCTTCGGCTTGGGTATCTCTACGTAAAGTAGGATGTCCAGGATCCGATGCTAGAATGTTGTTAGGAGACCTTGGCCACTAGGAGCTCAAATTTTAGGTCGATCCTAGTGGGTTTGGCCGTGAACGTTCCATTGCGAGGCGGACTTTGGAAAACCTAGGCAACAAAACTTGGAACATTCCATGGGAGTGCTAGGCAACGACACTTAGATTCATTTCTCGATAGACCGCTAAAAGCGTGCCTGGATAGCCGATGGGTAGGCACCTTATAGTAATGAATTAATCTTTAACAAAGACACCTAGCCAATCTTGAGTATTTCAAACTATGGCAACCTTTTCTCATGTTTCTCATGGGCAAATACCCTCTAAGAAGAAGGGTCCACAATGGGTCAAATAAAAATATTTTGGAAAGGGCCTTAAGTAGGCTTAGTTGGGTTTAGAGAGAGCTAGTCCACTATCTACATTGGTAAGTAGACTTTTCTCTTGAGGAAGAAAGTGTGTTCTTAGAATATCACAAGATCATGCACTTACTTGGTACCAACAAAATGTAAAGTGTAAATAATATAAATGAGGACCCTCATGAGAGAAACCAGAATACACTTTATATAGTGGCATGGATGTTTCTAGCAGCCCCTCTTGATACTTAATAAATGCTATAGCAACAAGTGATTGATGCTAGAAACATGATTGCTCGAGTCTTACACATACACTACATGTGTCTCAAAGACAACACAAAGAAGATTCATCAACTATGAAGCATGGGATAAGAAAACAACTCCCTACAATTGGTAGCGCACCAATGTCCAATAGTTCCTCAAAGCTCTAAGAGGACCATTAAATAGTTGTAGCATTTGGAAGGCCACATAATATTGAAGAATATTCAAGCCTTGAGCTATTGATCATAACAAAAACTAGACATGGATTCTAATATTTGTAGGTCACATATTTGTAAGTGATTCCAATATGGCAACTTTGCTTTATGTTTTGATCTAACACATGGGATGTGGACACAAGTAATATTTTTTGGCAACTAACATGGAAACGTTTGCACTCTAACTAGTCATGGAGGGCAAACTAGGCTTGATCACCTCTATTTCAATGAGAGGGTAGGTGGTATTTGTAATTGTTCTTTATCAATATTAAAGGTGCAATCAACCCTTGTAAGCAATATGAAGGATACAATGAGAGAATTGGAAGCTAGTTCTTGTAATGCATCAAAAGTTTCTGACAAAAGCAAAAGGAGGATAGAATTATTTCTATCAAAGATTACCATAGGCTATTGTAATTTAATGACCGTAAGCTATTGCTATCAAAGATTATATCTTGTTACAATACCTTCACTTTCAAAAATCCAAATCCTATGAATAGTGTTGCTTCATTAACTTGCCACCATAGATAGAAATGAAAAATGCTAAAACAATAAATCAAAAGGAATCAGATCCTCCATGATTGCTAGAGTGGGGCCTATTGCATCTAGAGGGCCCAAGATTACAATACATCCACATCACCCTAAATCTTTTGCCATAGAACTAGTGGCCAAAAAAATAGATATTAAGACCATCTTTTATGTATTTCACTTCACATGCTTCAACCCATTTTTTTATGATACAAATATGATGAGTTCTATACATGTTGTTGATAGTCATTATTACTAAGGTTTAGGCATTTGACCCTACAAATATAGGTTTCTACTTGTCAATATTTTTTTTCCTCTAGAACAAATGAAGTTACCAGGTCCCTGTGATCTAGCTCCTGTAGCTCAACATGTCAAGAATCAACATGAGCACCTTGATAGTCCTTGCACATAACCTTTTGCAAGCGCAAAATACTTTAGTATGGTGACTAGTTTTTCAATGTTTTTAGGCAAGCTTCAATTAAAACATTTAGTCCTGATTGACCTAGTAATAGCATGTGCAAGATTTTCCTTCATTGAGGATAGTGGTAGTCAATGATGAGGTTCAATTTCTTGTTCATGTACAACAATTTTAGCTACTTATTTATTTTGGTTGGCCCTTTTGGTTTTATTATGATTGATCTTGGAGACCTCATGTGTGAGGCAAATGATCTACTTCAATTTTTTGTCATGGCTAGAGACATTAGTTCATGTGCGCTAAAGAATTTGACTACTATGAGAGACATAAGGTGATGTGAAGTTGCACTTATCCATCCACAATGGAGATTCAGGTAGGTTTAATGGGAATTTGGGGGAGACGCTATTGATGGAAAGGTGCAGCTCAACCATATTGTAAGAAATTTCAAGTAGGAATATTTGGATATTGTGGCTTACAAATATCCTATTCTAGCTTATGAATATGGTGTTATCTATTTGGCCAAATAAGGAAAGAAAGGCTCAACAAAAGGTTACAGCAAGTGAAATGGCAGAAAAATGTGCCATATATACTTTGATTTTGGCAAAGAAGCATGCAAAGATTTATTTGAAAAAGGGAGGTTAGATCTGCATTTTGCAAGTAGCTTTGACAAGAAATTGAACAGGTATGGGTCCTAAAATCATATGGACTGCACAAAAAATGAAGATAGCTATTGGATTCTAGAGGGATGAATCTTGGAGGAACTTTTTCACATGATTGCAAAATCCATGAAGGAGATGGAAACATTCAAATGCAAGCTGAATGATGCTTGAAGATAATTTGGAAAGGCTTCTTCTTCTATGTGTGGCATCATCAATTATATGAAGAAAGTAGCCTCCTAATCAAGAGGGGCATTGATTGAGACTACACCTAGGTTTTACCACAAACTATACTCGCCACGTTGCTAGGAATCTATGCAACACATGTATTAGGTATATTATTTGTTGTACCTCTCTCATATCTATGAGATTCTAGCTCGGCAGTCCCTATCTTTTGTTAGACATTGTATCATTCTATGTAGATATTTGAAATCAAAAGAAAGTGAATGTAAGATTGACTCAAGAGATGCGCATACTGCAAAGCAAAGCCAATAATTGTAAATGCAACAAGTTTCCAATGTAAAGGATGCTTTTATCAGAACAATGAGTTAGTGGGATGGACTTTTTTTTCCCGATTCTGATGGGTGTGTTTGATCGTTGATACACTCTTGAAATAACTACATGCATTAGGGCCACTAAATTTGTTTTTCCCCTACTCATGTTTCAATGCACTTGTAGAATGCATGTGTAGAATATACTCCCCATTTATCATAGCTATGGAAGTACTCAAAAGAATTTCCAATGCAAGTTTGTGGCTACTACAAACTCCATTCAAAGATCATTCACTTGCTTTACTAGGGTCTGCAATGGTGAATCACAACTAGATTATGATGCTTTCCTTTGCATGAGACTTTTTTTTTCATGCAAGGTTTAAAGAGAATATTGAATAATGCAACTTGTTGAAATTTCTTTTGCTCTTTAAGTACTAGCAGTTGAAAGCCACATGAGGAAAATATAAGAATCCCAGATACTTACAACATACTTTTGCACATTTTTTTAATGATTCCATAGAAAATTAAATTTTATTTATTAGCAAATGATTTAAGGAGTAGGTGGCAAGATATTGGTTCTCTTCTTGACTTGAAACAAGCTATGGGGAGGAAAGAGATGTCTAATGTTTCTTAGTGGGCTAGACACTAAAGTGACTGCAAAATTATAAGATATTTCCTCAAGAAGAAATTACATGCTTTGAGGGAAATAAGTGGGGTTTTTACAACACACCTTTGGTATGGAAGAGTATGACAAGGGAGAACTTTGCATCTCTTGCATATGTTTAATTAAAATGATTGAATGGAATGTTAATATAGCAATCAAAGATAAGGCTGTGCCTCTTGGATTTGATTGTATATGCCCTTTTTTTTCCCTTGATATGTCATGATCACCTCTATTTCAATGGGAGAAAGAAAGAGAGAAAGAGGAGGAGGAAGAAGAAGGAGAACGAGACTTGTACTATGCATGTACTCTTTGGGAAAGAGAGAAAGAGAGAGTGTGCATATGAGAAGAGGGCATTCATTGTTGTTTCTTCCCTTTGTGTATACTTGGAGTTGTACTATGAAGTGCAACATATTCTACGCATGCACTCTTCATCACACGGTGCACACGGCTCCATTATGTCATATTTAAACAAGTCATTCTTTATGTCTCAATTCTACTTTCCAAGCTCGATTTCTAGATATGGTGTGTATCTATCCTTGAGATTTTTTTCCCAACTGTGTTATAGTCAAGGAAGGCTTGCCTTGAAGGATTTCAAGAGATTCGTTTAACACAACATCTTTGATAAAGGTCAAGTTACGTGCCACATAATTTGCCCCCTTACTCTAGCATTGCCTTCAAAATAAAATTATTTCAAGGTCTTCTACAAGTTTAGTTAGAGTGTTTTATGTTAAATCAATCAAGAGGAGGTTAAAGAGCTAATTGGCAAGACTCACAAAGAGGCTGAGGTTAACCTACAAAAGATTAGTCAACTCTTTAATATCAATCAAGTGGTGGGGTTGCTTCAAAGAGGGGAGCCGATAATAGAGGAGACATGGGTGGACAACAAGGGGGATTCTAGTTTTTGGCAAGTCTTGTAGCTAAGGTACTAGATTCTATTTTTAGCAAGTCTTCGAGCTATGGTAGTTTAGTAGGGTTAATCTTGTTCTTGAGAGGCTCTCTCCTCATTTAACGAGGGAAAAATCATGTTGGTTATTCAGCATTAACACATAGTAGAGTAGAGATTGATGCAATTTCTAGAATTTCTTACAAAAACACTATATTAGAGAATTTGGGAATGGTCATATAGTTTGGGAATTCCCAATATAGTTAATATTTGGCCGCATGATAAAATCTTATCCCTTGCTTGAAAGTGGAGCTTACCCTAATTACTATATAGGTTGTCTTTCCAAGTTCCACTTTGAAGTCGTTTGAAGCATGGGTTAAGTTTTAGTCACATAGCCAAATATTTACCCATTATTTTAAAGCAAGACATGGTAGATTCCAAAATTCTCTAATCTGGTATTCAAAGCATTGACATCAATTACTTATCTATCGGAGCCACCCCTGCAGGAATTGACTTGATAATGCATGTGATCATTTGGTAGCAAGGGAGCTTTAAAAAAAAGGGCAATATGTTGCTCCTGTCTTCCTACACTATGTTATGACATAATGGATTGTTTAATATTCAGTAGAGTGGTGCACTGCTTCAAAGAATGGAGCCTACAACACAAGACAAACATGCAAAAAATGAGGGTGCTTCTAGTTTTTGGCAAGCCTTTGAGCAATGGTACTTTAATAGGGGTTAAGCTTGTTCTTGAGGGGGCTCTCCCCTCATTTAGAGATGAAAATATTCATACTAACATTCAGCATTAATACATAATAGAGTAGAGACTGGTGCGATTTCTAGCATTTTACACAGCATTGACATAAATTACTTATTTGGGCTAGAGCCATGGCTGGAGCCATCCCCGCGAGAATTGACTTGATGATGCATGTGGTTGTTTAGGAGGCAAGGGAGTAGCAAAGAAAAGGAAATTTGTTGCTCATTTCTTCCCTGAATATTTTATGACATGATGGGCTATTTAATATTCAACAAAGTGGTGGGCTTATTCAAAGAGGGTACAACATAAGAGGAATGGGTGGACAACAAGGGAGATTCTAGATTTTGCCAAGTCTTTGAGGTATGGTACTTTAGCAAGGGTTAATCTTGTTCTTGAGGGGGCTCTCCCCTCATTCAAAGAGGAAAATTGAATGACTGGCTTTCTATTTTGAGGCAAGTGTTTGGAAAAATTGAACTACATGTCTAAAGGCATGTATTTAGGATAGTGTTTGTGAAAATGGAATTATAGGCTTGCTATATGGAGGAAGCGAGAGATTCTACTACCGAGTATGCCATAATATTTTGCTTGCTATAAGGATTGTTTGTTTAAGGGGTGAAAAGAGGGGCATTGATTGTGTAGGATGGTAAAACAATGGCTTAGTGATGATTGCTATAAGTCTAAATGCATGTGTTGAGGCTAGTATTTGGGCAGATTGGATTATAGGCCTGCTATATGGAGAAAGCAAGAGATTCTACTAACAAGGATGTCATAATAATATGCTTTCTATAAGGATTATGTGTTTCAAGGTTGAATAGATGGGCACTAATCGTGTAGGATGGTAAAACATTGGCTTAATGATGATTGCTATGATAAGAAACAGATTGGGAATAGGGTTAAGAACTTGGATTTTGGCTTATGTGTGAGTTCATTTAGCAAAAGATAAGGGGGTTCAAATAATTATAGGTTTATGGATAGTTATAACAGAGATTATAATAGTTTTACCTTCTACACTGGTATTATGGAAGCTCAATCAATATTTGATGAATGTAAATAAGCAACCGACTTGATGCTTAATGGAGCAACATTATAAAATCATGCCATCATGGGTGTCATGAAGAGAATGAGAAGAAAGGATAATTATGAGTCATCTTTGTCAAATTGGTAATGGATATGCCCCTATTCTCAACTATCACACTTCACATATTGCTGAGAAGTTTACTCAAATTTTGACAAAGATGGATAGACAAAATTATATTGCCATCATCTAGTAATAGAATAGAAGCAATAAGGCATAGATTTGTGGCATGGGTAATTTCAACGGGAAGGACTACTTCATCCTCATGAGTAAGATCCAATGATGCATCTTCTTTTTCTTAGCCATGCATTCGGGCAGCAAGATTGGTTGCAAGATTAGCTACATCTTCATCTATATAGACATTTTTTTCATCATTGGCTTCCTTTTTGATGGGGCAAAGAGATTGGCAGGCACAAAGAGGTGGTCATATTCATGTTCATGGTCTATGATCATTGGAGCAAGGTCAGCATCCACCATAGGCATGGTGGGCATGGGACAAAGGTTCTCTCAAGATAGGTATTTTGCAGGAAAGGTAGGCTTCAGGGTAGGAAGGTAGGCTTCAAGACAAAAGTTCTCCTAGGATAGGGCTTTTGTAGGAAAGGTAGGCTTCAAGGCAGCAAGATTCGTTGCATGTGGGAGCTAGAAAATCAAAATCAAAATCAAATAAGCCCATGGTCTTTTGAAAGAAGTTCAATAGGCTAGTCTATAGTTGAAGACATGAATTTATTGAATGAAATAGGTGGTATGCTACATGAGAATGAAGAATGATAGTGAGATGGAAGAGCTAGTCATGGAAAGAATGCATGACATGGTTGCACTAACAGTCTTGAAGGGTCAACTATCTAATATGTGCTAGGACATCATTATTGTGAATGAGTGCCATAGTTACTACATGCTAGAAAGAAGATTGAGAAGGAACTGTTGGTGAACACAACAGCCATAACAACATAGCTACACATGTGAATAGAAGGCAACCATAGATCATGGGAAAGAGAAGCAAGTTAGATCTAGAATGGTTGGTACTACATCTAAGAGGGAAAATACATATATAAAGTCTAGCTCTTTCCAACAACAAGGCTAGCCTATGGAAGCAAAGGACATCAAGCATTATCTTTTAGCCTTACTTTTCCATCTACTCAAAAGGTATGGAGCTCTATTGGGACTATCTAGAACTTAGCTATGGTTTCGTGTTCATGAAATTTATGCCATGTTGATAACTGTTAATGAAAAAGAGGAAGTTCAAATTGCAAGCTCGTTCAAAGCATCCTTTCATGGATGCTTAAAGAGCTTGCAATATATCTTAGATTCTCATGCACATCGTAGAGTATTTTTTATGTCACATAGGAGGCGGTCTGGGGTACCTATTGTATCTTGGCTTATACATATGATTGAGCTAATGAGCATTGTGACTATGTCATGACCATCTTGAACATGACTATGAAGCAATGATGCTTGAGATTGGTGGTAACATCTCTGATACTCCTTAGGTGATTGTTGCTTGCTCAGATTCCTCCATTCATCATGAAACTTGTGACTTGTTGAATTTGTGACTTGTAAGGCTTTACTTAACACTTTAGTGTTTTCATTCAGGTTTAGCCCTATAAATCCTTTGTAGTATAAGTAAATCCAAATAATGTCATTTGCAAATTTTCTAGAAAAGGTGTGGATACCTTGTGCAAGGCCATCGAAGATGAGTTGAAGGAATCTCTCATTTGGGTGGATGTGCTAGTCCCATATATAATGGGAGAGTTTATCAACTCTCTACATCAACTCTATAGGGTCAAGTTGATTGAATGTTAATGGCAACTAGGTTAGTATAGGTCTTTATAGATCCTTCCTTTTGAATAATAAAGGAGACACTTGCAAAACAACTTATGGACTCAGTATGTCAGTGGTAGGGCAGCCAAGTGGTCATGTAATAGGAGTAGCAATTGCAAGTCTATTAATAGCACCAAGTCTAACTCACGTAGTAGTTGGAAATTTCTTTTTCTGATGAATGAAAAACTACTACTGAAGCTTCATGATAAATGATAGCTTATGAGTTGCTACAACACATGGCCATTATGTCTACATGGTCCCTTCAATCGTGTACTATTGTTATTGAGTTGCAATGATTTAAGGGATTGCCTTGAACATGAGGTGCTTGCAGTTGCTAAAGATGTAGCAAAAGGAGTAGCTAAATTACAAGAGAGCATGATAGAATCACTCGAGCTTGATATAGAACATAGCATTGTAGAAGATAAGGCTTGTTGATGAATCCACAAAAATCACAGAATCAAAATTTGCTCAGGATGAGCTGTGAAAAGCTACATTGGAAAAGCTTGAAGCAGCTAGTCAAGATTCTTCTTTTGGACATGTATACTTTGCATTATGTGCTACATAAGTCCCTTTCATTTCTAACCAATTTGAAGTAAACTTGATATGGTTAGCTTGCTTTTACTGCAGAAGCTGAAACTGATTGACTCATTAGTGGAGAACTTGGCAACAGGAGCATGGCAGGCCTTTGGTACTGCTTTGAAAAGACAGGGTGAATTTCATTCAAAAGTGAGCACTTAAAGAGCTTGTCTTTTGTTTTGTGTTCGAGTGAGGGGGTTGGGTTTGAAAAGTGGCAAGCTATTTTTATAGACTTTTGATGCAACAAACAGAACTTTAAGAATAAAGAAGAATGACTTTTGTGGCTTGATAATTTAATCTTTGTTGCAGAATAGAGTAGTTAGCTGAAAACTTTGCTAAGACAGTTCAAAAGCAAGGAGGCTTTTCTAACAAAGCTAGAACTCTTGCCCCAGGACTTCTTGAGATGCCCTTTTGACACACATTTTACAATTCTAAGTAGTGCTAGGTTAAATTAAAAGTACTCTTAAGGGTTTTCTTCTAAGCTATGTGTAAAATGTAATAAATCATTTTGGGTCTTAACACTAGTTTTACCTTATGGGATGTATTGAAAGGTGGGAAGGCTATAATAGCTAAGGTCCTTGAGTATATTGGGCGGGAGGCTATAGATGCTATAGAGCCTTGATAAGAGTGATTTGTTATAGTCCTTGAGTATGTTCTAGAATGAAATAGTTCTCCTTACTCTCTGCAAAAAGTCATTTGAACTTGATGATAGTATTATACCATGTTGTAGAGCCTTAACGTGAGTGATTTGTTATTACATCATTACCTTATCCCAACTTGAAAAAGATTAGAGATGGCAGCCACTTAACAAGCTATTAGCTCATTGACTTTGCCTTTTTTTTGTTCTTTCTCTTGAGAAGCTTCTCTTTGTATGCTTGGATCTTCAATAAAAACAATCCTAGGCATCTTTGGTCCTTGTATTCCATAATCTTGTGGAGAGGCCGAGAGATAGAGAGAGAGAGAGAGAGAGAGAGAGAGAGAGAGAGAGAGAGAGAGAGAGAGAGAGAGAGAGAGAGAGAGAGAGAGAGAGAGAGAGAGAGAGAGAGAGAGAGAGAGAGAGAGAGAGAGAGAGAGAGAGAGAGAGTGAGAGAGAGAGAGAGATCTCGGAGTGCAATGAATGTGGAAGCGTATGGTCAAGATTAAGAGACAATGAACATGAGAGAAGAGGGAGAGAGAAAAGAGATAGTAGAACGCAAAAAATATAATAGATGAATGCTAAAATAAAGAAGATAGATATACAAATGGGTTGTCAAAAGTATCTCCATGGTCAGATCTTTGTAGAGAATTTAAAAATGATAAATGAACTGAGCTAGCCAAAGGCTACCAAAAATAGTTAAAAATAGCCCAATAAAATGACCAAGTCTATCGAGTAGCTGTTGAAAATAGTTGACTACCTATAAAATACGTAGAAAATTTGTGATTTGTAACGCTGCACTAACACTTGCCCAATGTCCTAACCAACCTAGTGAATAGTGCCTCCTTTGTTTGCTTGACCTTTTAGGCATGGTCACCTACTATCAAGATGAGATCAACTATATAAAGCACAAATAATGCATTCTCTCTAGCTGAGGTGTGGACATACAATTTGGAATTGAAAGAGGAATGACAATATCATAACTTTTCTTAAAGAAACAAATCTATCTTCTCATTCCAACCACGTGGATCCTATTTGAGGCCACAAAGGATCTTCTTCAATCTGTACACCTTGCCATTAGATGAGGAAAAGCTAGGAAGTTACTCAACATAGATCCCCTCCCACAAATCTCCATTAAGAAAAGTAGACTGCATATCAAACTAGTAAACTAGCCAACTCCTATGGTTGGCTAAGGCAAGAATGGCTCTAATGGTAGCCATTTGAGCTATAGGTGCAAAGGTGTCATGGAAATCCACCCTCCTGGTTTTTTATAGGGAACACATCTCCCACTTTTTTTCTTGTGAGGAATGTGGATAGTGAATTCTATGTGGCACCAACTTACCTAAGTCAATTGCTGGTCCATAAACTTGTGCTTGCTCATGCTCACTTCATCCTACCTCAACTCTCCTTGATTGTTTTGCTCTTGCTTGTTCTCTCACTTTGTGACTGTGTAGTAGGTCAATAAAATTATATATATACAAGCTTTTTTGAAACATGTGAAAAAATCCTATATAGAAAAATATTATCTATTTAGGAACTTTTTCTTGGCATAGAAAAAAAAGCATATATGGTGAAAAATTCTTACATAATCTATTAGATGTGTATTATGTCTTATAATTAACCAAATAATCTCTATATAATTTTCTAGTTGAAAATTTATTATATAATTTTCCACTTAAAAATTCATTTAAGTATGAATATGCAAACAAATGAAAATACAATATTTTCAAGTTAGATTTCTATATATGAAAATTACCATATGTAGGGAAACATAGGAAAGTTTTGCCACATTGGAAAATTTTCATACAAACACTATATTAGGGAATTGGGAAATTCTCATATAGTTTGGGAATCTCAAATATAGTTATTATTTGGCCACATGATCAAATCTTGTCCCCCAGCTTCAAAATGGAATCTACCCTAATTACCATATAGGTTGTCTTTCCAAGTCCCACTTTAAAGCATGGGTTAAGACTTTGCCACATGGCTAAATCTTTACCTCTTATTTGAAAGTGGGACTTAGGAGATTCCCAAATTCTCTAATATAGTTTTTACATAGGAAAGGAAAAAAAAATCCCATCAATTCCCTAGTTAAATATACACATAATTAGGAAAAGTAAATAATAGGAAAATTTAAACTTTTCCTTGTTAAAGAAACTAGGGAATCGCATATGGAATCTTCATTGGGAAAATTCCCTACATAGGGGATTTTTCGTATGTAGGGAATTTCCTATGAGATTCCCTAGTTTCTCTAACTAGGAAGTGTTCCATTTTCCTAGTTCCCTAGTTATGTGTATTTTTAACCAAAAATAAGGAGACTCTAGAGCTACTTACTTATGGCAAGAAGCAACATCACGAGTTGGTTAAGATGGCTCAGTCCCTTAAAGTTTCGAGACCATATAGCTAAAAAAGGGAGTGTGTACACTATGGTGGGGAGCACCTTCCTTCGCAATGTTTGAGACTACCATAGATATGCAACAATTGCAAACATTTTGGCCATGAGGTAGCTTATTGCAGATCCCCTCCAAGGCTCATGCTTGGTCAAGATTTTTCCTCCCCACAATATAATAAAGGTATCAAATACTCTGAGGCAATCCCCACTTGGATAACCATTAGAACATCTAGCCCCCCATATACCCTCAAAGTGCTCCACAACGAGCAGAGATCGATCCCTCCAAGATACCTAGACCCCCGATCATCACACATCTTCCCAATGACTCTTGACTCCATTTCATACAGGAACACATAAAAGAATATGAATATAAAAAACCCTTGTTTTTTGTTATGACAAAGAAGGGCATCCAATCCTCATGGATTATAGATACTCATTCCCATCATGATGCTAGGACGAGGTCATGGCCGAGGGGTACCCTCCACCAAAGATCCTATTGCATGGTAGACTTATGGGAAACCACAACATGCATCATCACAATTCCTAGGAAAGAGCAAGAAAAAGGGAACGAAACAAACCTTTGCAACCCAAAATGTGGAATTACACATATGTATTTTAATTTTCGACAATGTAAGGAAAACAACAATAAGGGCATTATGCCCTCCATTTTCCTAAGCCTATTCACTATAGAGATAATCAATGATGAGGGAGCTATTCCCATTCCCATACATGCCATGGTGCAGGCTCAAAGCAAAGCTAGAGGAATTAGTCTTGAGGGGCCAACAACCCTAAATGGATAGTCATTGGCAAGAAAAGTGCCAAAAAACGAAGAAGGTGGAGCTAAACTCAAATTTAAAAGCCAAAGCCTCTCCTTGATATCACCTGTTGCTATTGTCTATAGTGTTGAAAGTGCCACTACCACACCACTTACAGAAAAAGAGATGCTAGCAAAATATCACGCTTATCCAAACCTAGTCCATGAGTTAGCTATTGTTAACAATGTTAAGAAATGGGTAAAGAGACTGCCTAGGATGAGCTAGAGGAGGTGGAAGATGGCAAGATGATTAACCTCCCTATCATGTCTCATATGTCAAATATATCCATCCAAGCACAAACACAACAATGTGACAAGCTCATAATAGAAACATTGAGATAGCCACCACATTTAGAACAAGAGATCTCCCTTCCCACCTCCTTCCCATTAATGTAAGCTGATTGCAATATCTCTATGAGCACATTGAGCCTCTGAGAATTGCCTCACTTGCATCAAGACCCATCAAGATTCCATTAGAAGCACTATTAAAAGGTAGCCCGATGATCTTGCAAGGATTGAAGGTTTGGGTAGAAGGCCTTAATCCTAGCCAATATAACCATGTTTTGAATACCAACTATAACTAACACCCAACCATCAGTGCTTGAAGATTCAACACATTCTGCAAAGGGTGTTGAAGGGCATGCATTACTTCTCATGGGGAGACCCCTAGAGACATGTCATAAAATTGTAGATATTGGGCCTAGTGTAAGTATAGATAATGACAATTCCTCCAAGCCTTGAGTAATGTTGCCATGAAGGGAGCAGAATACGACTTATTTCTCAACTACCCATGGATTCATAATGCTCAACTCATTGGATATTAGGGCAATAGTCTAGTTTTCTTAGGAAATAGAAAAGAGACAAGCCGTATTAAGATGGTGTCTTGAAAAAACCCTTTTTGACCTTGATTGTATTGAAAGAAGATTCCACAAACCCTCAAACCATTAGATCTTTAGCTGGATATCTTCCTTTCCTTGAGAATGAGCAAGATTGGATGAATATTCTCACCAAATTGAATTGCCATTTGAAGAGGAACTAGAATATTGTTCAGCCTATGACTGCATGAGTCAAAAAAATGCATACCAAGCCACAAATTTCACCCTCAAACCATCCTTGGAAACCCCTTCATTTCCACCTTTTTATGATGGCCCTTGACTGTGTACAAAAGGCTATCCAATTCCCAAAGAGAGATTTGTACTAGTAAAAATACTAAGTCATGGAGGCTGTGTTTCCATGATCGCCCAAATGCAAAATTGACAATCTTTGAGGATTTACTAACTTGCGCCACTTGGCAATGGAAAAATTTGCATCAAGTTTTATTCAACTTCCACAATAATCTCTTTATCTTGCTAATGCACAAGCAAAATATAGAAGCTAAAGAGCTTAGTGACTCGAAGAATGATCATTGGAAAGAGAATTTCAATTCACACTCAATGGATTATGACATTGATGGCTACACCATTGAGAAAATTTGATTGGACCCCAAGCCATCTCAACCTAAGCCATTTCTCATTGATGTTTAAATTGTAAGATTTATATCTGAATTAGAATGGTTGGACTAACTCAAGGTTCTAGATCACAATCAAACTAAACCTCCAAATGACAATCTAGATCTTGACCCTCACTCCTAGCCTAGCACAATCAAGATGATGTCCAAGTCGAGGACACTACAATAAGTTCAGATTCTAATCAAGAGGAGGATATGGAATCTTACGCTAAATAGTTTAACTATCCTAGTACAAGAATGCCAAAAGTTAAAATTCCAATACATCTAAGGAGGAAGTACTTAAAAAAGGATACATGCCACATTGAGTTAGACTCTCATAGTCAGAAAAAGCCACAACATCTACAACCTAGATTCACCAAATTCAAGAGAAGAAATAGATTTGTTGTATTTCTTTTTGGAGCCAAATGGGAAGTCACATCTAGTGAACCTATTGAGGGACCACCCAAAGTCAAGGAAATGAATGTTTCTAAGGGTGGGGAACCCCCTGAGACCATGTACATTGTTGAAGACTAATATTAGTAAGCAGGATGAGGCATGGCTTGTATAACTACTCAAGGAATATAGGGACATATTTTCATGGAGCTACTTAGACCTAAATTTTTTTCCATCATAAGTCCTTGCTCACACAACCGCTCAAACTAGATGCAAAGCCTACAAAGTAGAGAACTTATCCAATGAATCCTTGCTATGCAAATCATGTGAAAGAAGAAACTGAGAAACTCTAGAAAACTGGATTAATCTATGAAATTGAGAATAAAGAACGGATATCCCCAATTTTCATGTTAGGAAAGAAAAATGGTCAGATCCAAGTATGCATCAACTACAAGAAGCTAACTGCAACCACCATGAAAGATCAAGTCTACCCCTTGCCATGCACTAACCATATGATAGAGAGAGTAGTAGGGAAGGATTCTTAGAGATTTCTAGATGGATTTTGAGGGTACAACCAAGTCCAAGCCCACCTAGATGATAGTCTAAACACTGCTTCCACAATAGAATGGGGAGTCTTTGCCTATATAGTTGTGGCACTCAAATTGACTAATGCACATGCAACGTTCCAAAGACTCATGTGTATCATTTTCAAGGACATGCTTAGGAAATGGTTTGATCTTTTTGTTGATGATTTATGCATCCATTCTAGTTGGGAGGATCACCTCAAGAAACTCTAACATGTCTTTGAAAGACATTGGTAGTATTACCTATCTCTGAATCCACTTAAATCCCAGTTTTGGGTTAAGCATAGTGTCAGTCTCGGTAATGTATTAAAAAATGGCATTACATAAGACAATTCTAAGATTAAGGTTACCATAAACTTACCACCACGATCCATCCCTAAGGCAGTGCAATGTTTCGTCGAGCGCATTGGGTACTATTGGCATTTTGTGCTCAACTATGTAGCCATTCATTGACCCTTGTACAAGCTACTAGTTAGTTGGAAGTGGATTGAATAATGTCAAGCTTCCTATGAATCACTAAAGAATTCTCTAATGATTGCACCTATCCTAAGGTCCTTGGACTCGTTAATCACCTTTCATGTGTATATAGATGCCTTTAAGGTTTCAATTGGTGTAGTATTCTGACCACCCAATGAACAAAACATGGAATTTCTAGTGAGGTCCACCAACTGACAAATCATTGAGGCCAAAATGAATTATTCTACTACCAAAAGAGAATGCTTAGCTCTATATACATTGTTAAGAAGTTTCACCACTATTTATGCTACAGCCTTTACTTTCTTTGTGGATCATTAAGCCTTGCTATATCTTCTGAACAAGGCCTATGCTACCAAACACATTACTAGATGACTCCTTCTTTTGTTAGATTTTGATTTTTCTTTTTTTTTTGCAAAAGGGAAAACAACATTTCAGGACTGAACATCTTTCATGAGTAACTAATGGTGAGAAGACCATGAGAGTTGATGAATAACTCCTTGACAATTATCTATTCTACATTGACAAAGACATGTAGCTCTTAAAAACTCACCTCCCACCCCATTGGGCTAATGATATTGTACACATTGTTAAACACGGCCTCCCAAAATTTCCAATTGAGAAATATTTCCCCACTCATCTTTTAATCAAAACTAGACCATACCAGTTGATCACCGATTAATTGTATTGCTTGGGACATGATGGCCCCCTCAAAAAATGTGTGTGTGAGCGTGAAATTAAAGCTCTGCTAGAATATTCACATGGTGGTAATGCTAGAGGACATTTTGATAAAATTTCTAGGGCAAAAAAAGTGCCTCATGCCAAAATCTAGTGGCCTGCTCTATTTGAGGATGCTGGTCGCTTTATCAAGCCTTGTGATGAGTTCCAATGCACTAAGTTGCCTCTCTGCAAAGAAAAATTGGAGCTTATACTAGTTATTTCATACTAGACATTTGAAAAGTGAGGTGTGCATTTCATGGGACCAATTATTTTAGCCACTCAATACTTATAGGCTTACTACATTACCGTAGCCATCGACTACATGACTAAATGGGCAAAAACAAGGTCTACCTGTAAAAATGATGAAAAAACTACTACTTCATTTACTTAGAAGAAAGTCACCTCATGATTTGAATGTCCCATAGAGATCATGAGTGATAAAGAATACACTTCTTGGATGCGGTAATTAACACCTTATATCCACGTTCCTAGTAATCCATAGGAAATCTAACCCATACACTCTACAAGCAAATGGCCAAGCAAAAGCTACCAAAAAACTCCATGTTAGTGTCTTGACAAAAAGGGTCTTAGCTTCATGATTTGACTAGGATCACAAGCTTATGATAGCTCTCTAAGCCTATTGCAATGGCATGTAAGACTACCACAGGACAAACCCTATTTTTTTTCACATATAGTACTAGTCCCTTTATACCTATGAAATTCTTGATGTCTAGACTAGGCATTTCCATGGAAGAGAATTGGGAAGGAACTTGAGCATGGAAACATTGCTTTCTTAAGTTGGAGTGCCTAACTAAAACATGACTTCTAACTAGTCACGCCCTACTTGTAGAGAAGGACAGATGAAAGGCCTACTTTGATAAGCATATCAAGCAATGCTCCTTTGATAAGGGGGACCTTGTCCTACAATTAAAGGCCACAAGGAAAACATCAAATGAAGAGACCTTTGATCTTTTTGTGTTTGTGTGATCAAGAGAATAGAGAATGTGGAGTTGCAGACTCTAAACGGCTAGCCCATCAGCCACTTTAAGAGTAGTAAAATTCAAAATTATTATCGTCTTGGACACCTTTTACATGCAACAATGATAGAAAATACATAGATTCTTTTAATGCATATAGAACAAACATACAATGAATAGTTTGAGAAATGTCAACATTTGACCCCAATTCTGTCTACTACAACAATTGTAAATGTAAATAATTGTGACCATTAGTAGCATTGAGTCAAATGATGAACCTTTGATTGCAGCTGCATATCTTTGCATCCATCTCACTATAAATCATTCAATGACAATTGATGCTCTCATTGATGAGGGATCCGATTATAATACCTTTCCATACTTCTATTTTAAAAGCCAAGGGTACCCCTCATTGTAGCCCACCAATGCAAAGCTTAATCCCTATGCAGGATGACCATACACCTTACTAGGTCAATTTAAGCTTGCAATCGTGATTGAGATAGAAAGTATCCCACTCCTCTTCTATGTTCTTTTGAATGCTCAAGGAGTAGGGACTAAGATTCTTTTGGGATGTACCTTCAAGCATCTAACCAACTATTATGTCAACTCTGTTGAAAAATGAACTCAGATTTAGTTGCTTGATATCCATGTCATCACCAAATTTGGGTCCAAGAACATGCAACTTGGATTGAGTTCTGGCTAGTTGTGATTCTCCACCTAGCAAACCAACCAAGGTCATGAATTTATCAATCCAGCTCCTAGATGACCATGCAAATAAGAAAACCCCCATTAGCACCACAACACAATGGTAGTGGCAGTAAGAAAACTCCTCATATACTTTTTCTTCTCATATACTCAAGTGACCTAAGCATCAACCTTCATGCTACCTCCATTGATCTTGTCACAACCATGCATTAAATAGTGTTAGCTCCCTAAGAAGATTCTAGAAGCTCAAGGCTATTATAAAGAACTTCACTAGCTTTGGTCTTCCAAATTTCCCAACACTCCAACTGGTATATCCATTACAACTTCATCTAAATTAACTTCTCGTATTGCTTCACCTAATCCATTCCGTATTGTGCCTAAACATAACACACTTAACTTCCACTATAACTCTACCTCTAACTCATTTTCCTATTCTTTGTCAAGAATCACATGGTGGGGGACTTGCTTCAGCTATTGTGCCAAACACACATGATACACATAAGAGGGAGCTCACTTAACAATGCAAGAAGAGAGATGGAGGCCAAAACAATTTTCTTGCTGGTTTTTTTTCTTCTTCCACACACAATACAATGTACACAAAGTATAAATGAGATACAACATAAAGGAAAGTGGACTACTAAGTCAAATAGTGTGTAATTGGCTATACTAAAATTAACTAGTGCTTTAAGTCCCCTAGTTGTAGGTAGGTGCAACAAAATAAGTAATAAGTCAGTGACCATGTGAGGATCATAGTGATCACCAAGGTGATTAGTGTAGACATGTGGACCCATCTAGGTAGGCAGTCCATCATCAATGTCCACACGTATTAAGCTTTCCATCTCAACACTCCCTCTCAAGCTCAACTATATCTCTGCAACTCCAAGTAAGCTTCAAAACTCTTGGAGCTTCTGTATATCCAATGCCTTTGTGAAAATGTTAGCTATCTGATCTTGTATGTTGACATATACCAAGTCAAGCTCTCCTACAATTATCATCTCTTTCACAATGTGGTAATGCACCTCAATGTGTTTTGTCCTAGCATGGAACACTAGGTTCCTAACTAGATGTATGCTACTCATATTTTCATAGTGAATGACAATAAGACTATTTGAATGTACATCTAAATCACTCAATAAATTTTGCAGCCATACTACCTCATATGTTTCCATATTAGCATCTTTATACTGAGCCTCCTCTATACTTGATAAAGCAATTGTAGGTTGCCTTTTGCTACTCCCTGTAACTGTTGCACTACCAAGGAAAAACATGAATCCGCTGGTAGATCTTCTATCACCAACCCAATATGCATTTGTGTATCCAAACACTTATATATCCTTACCTATCTCATTAAAAAGTCAATAATGCAAAGTGAACTTCAGATATCTCCTAATTCCATCCAAGTGAGGCTTTCTAGGCATCTCCATAAATTGGCTGACAAGGCCAAAAACATATTGGGCTTGTGATAGTAATGTAAATCAAAATTTCTACTAATCTCCTTAATATAGTAGGATCTTCTATCTCATCTCCAACATTAGCACTCAACTTCACATTTTGCTCCAATGGTATTGAAAGAGGCTTATACACTATCATACCATACTAAGATAATATATCCAAGCCACCGTACTACCTTTGTGATAGTCATATACCATCATCACATCTGATCACCTCAATACCAAGAAAGTACCTTAGCTCACCTACATCCTTCATCTCAAACTTGTTTTTCATAAAGTCCTTTCCTTCACCAATCCCACTCTCACTGTCACTTGTAATAATCAAGTCATCCACATAGATGACTATGATGACCAAGCCTATATCTCTCTTTGTCACATAAAGTGAGTGGTCAGCACATCAAAAACATAAAATCCAATGTTGATAAGATACTCTCTACTCTTGTCACACCATACTCTAAGTGCTTGTCTCAATCCATACAGCACTTTCTTGAATCCCATTTTGCTATGGGTATATGTACAAGTAAACTATCTCTTTATCTCGTGAGACCTCAAGAGGTTACTAAACTCATTAGAAAGATACTCTCTCTCTCTCTCTCTCTCCATTTGATCTCAAGCACTTAAATTTTGAGCATGTATCTATTTTAACAATAGCCTTAAAAGTTTTGAAGTGTTCAAATACCTCACTCTTTTCCTTCATGAAATATATTCATAGCTTTCTTGAACAACCAGCAATAAACGTAACAAAGTATTTGTTGCCACCAAGAGGTATGTTCTATATAGGCGCCTAAACATCTGCATACATAAATTTAAGTACATTTCTGCTCACATCTCTGTAATGTGAAAAAGGTTGTCTTACCTACTTACCAAACTGATATGCTTCACACAATTTGAAAGCTCTTGTTGATATTATCCTAGGTCTTAAACACTGCAAAGTGTCAAGCTATGGGCAAAGAATGTAACTGCTCAATAATTTTCAGCCTGAAGTAGAGGAAACAACAATCTTGTCATTTTTCCAAATGAGGCTATTTTTAAGTTTATAATGTGATTTTTCCTCCATAAGACTTGACTAAGCTTATCATCCAAAAGATAGACTTCCTATAACTCATTAATCCAAGCGTCACCATGTAATTCAGTCATAGAGTTGAGACCCAAATTTTCCATATTCTAGAGATAGAATTAGCTACTACATTGTCTTTTCCCCTTGTATGAGTGATATCAAAATCATAGCTTTGCAAGATAGTTACCCACCTACGTTGCTCAGGGGTAAGATTTGACTAAGGAAATTATACTTTAGGACTTGATTACTTTGAACTCTAAACCGTCTGTCTACAAATAATGGTTACATTTATTTATCGTATATAAAATAGTCAACATCTCTTGGTCATAGACATTCATAGTCATCTCTTTATCTATAATATTACAACTTTCAAAGGTAATAATTCCAAGCTCCTATAGCAAAAGAGCCCCTAAAACATGTCCACTAGCATCACACTATATGGTAAACTCTCTAGAGAAATCCAAGCATGCTAGAGTAGGAGTAGAAGTAAGTAATTCCTTTAACTGGTTGAAGTTATTGTCCCCAAGTGCATCTCAAAAGAAATATTCCTTCTTCAACTTGTCAATCAAAGGAGCTACCTATACTACATAATGCTTAATAAATTTATGATAGAATGATGATAGATCAAGAAAACATCAAAGAAAAGTAGTGTTGGTAGATGTTGGCCAATCTTTGACACATTGCATCTTCTTAAGATTAGCATGTATCCCTAGTTCACTGATAATATGGACCAAGTACTCCACTTCAATCTACATAAAAGAGCACTTATTCTCCTTAGCAAAGAGTTTGTGATGTCTCGATATATAAAAAATGTTCTTCTTATATGACAAATGGTCCTGTGAAGTCTAGTTGTAAATCAATATGTCATCAAAGAAGTATAAGACAAACTGGAAGAGAAAATGATACAAAATCTTATTTATTAGACTATGGAAGGTAGCTAGAGCATTAGTAAGCCCAAATGACATCACTAGGAAATGGTATACCCCATGATCAGCCCTAAAGGTAAGCTTAACTTCATCACCCTCTCACATACGGATCTAATGATATCTAGATTTCAAATAAATCTTAGTAAAGAATCTAGTCCCCTTGAGCTCATCAAGAAAATGATCAACTCTAGGTATTGGATACATGTTCTTAACTATGATCTTTTTGAGATCCCTATAGTCACTACATATCCTGAAGGATCCATCTTTCTTCTTCACTATCAAGACCAAAGATGCATAAGGTGAAAAACTAGCTCAATAGATCCCATCTATAAAAGCTCCTTGATTTGCTTGCTACTTCCTCATGCTCAAATTTTTACAACTTGTAGGGTGGCTTGTTGATTGGCTTTGAATGAGGCTCTAAATCAATAGCATGATCTAGTACTCTCTTAGGAGGTAATGAAGTAGGTACTTCAAACAAGTCCTACTTCTCAAGTAGAGCTTTCAATGTAGGATGCTTTGTTGAATACTTGGATTGATATTCTAACTCTTTATTTAGGTGCAATACAAAATTCAATGAGCACTTCTTGCATTCCTTGATTTTTTTAATAGTGATAAGCTGAAAATATGATTTACTTGGATTCTCCACAAATGGATAGGCTATTTGTCAATGGAAAAATTCATGTACAAATGCAAGAAATCCATAGTAATCTTCCCTAAAGTCATCAGTCAATGACAACCAAGTACAATATCTATGGGTCCCATTTCCAAGGCAATTAGGTTCACCCATACTTCATAATTTTCAGCTAATCATATGAGAACCTATGGGCACATTTAAGTGCTGATTTTCTTTTCACCTCTAGCTACTTGTACTCTCATGGATTATTGTAAATCAATGGAAAAGCAGTATAACCTATCCACAAATGAATTATTCACAAAACTATGTTTACTACCACTATTTATTACGATAAACACATCATTTTTATGAATGATACCCTTCATACAAAGTGTATTGAGATTCTTTGAGCCTATCCTAGCTTCCATGGAAATAGAAAAAAAGGGTAGTGGTAGCAAGAGATAAATCTATCCCACCAGGATCAAAAGGAATAAGCCCATCAGAGTCAAATGGAAATCCATCTGCAGCCTCATAAGACTAATCACGATCCTCATCCCGCTCTTTAAAGTATGCTTGCACATCCATTGTTGGTTCATCAATAACTTCATCATCCTCATGCTTTAGTACTATCATGTTATAGTTCTTAACCTTGGCATTCTTGAAAGTGCACTTTGATGCATGATCATTGTATACTTTTGTAAAACTTACACGATGTAGCAAATAGAATTTGAGCAAGAGATAGAGAAAGAGAGTACACAACAAATAAGAGGAGAACAAAAATTTCTTCAACTCAAAACAAGTTGATACAAATATGGCTCTGTCCACCCATGCACTTCCAATATGAATCTTAGATGGCAATCTAGATAGAAGATATGAAAATTGCTTAAGGCTAGCTCTGTAATAACTTTGATTGGGTAAACGGATGGATCATGAAAGCTATGAAGGGATCTATCTTTTATAGCGTGTGAAGGGGGTCATGATGGATGACCTTTCATATGCATCTATGTTTGTTGACCTTTCATGTGCACATATGCCTGTTGACCTTCCATGTGCACATGTGTCTATTGACCCTCTATGTGCATATGTTCTACTATTGACCTTCCATGTGCATCCCCACTAGTTGGCTAGGGAATATTCCCTACCACTAGTGAAGCGCTACTTCCACGGCCCTCGGACCCAAATAAGGGTCTCGTGATAACTTCCTTACCCCACAACTCGATATGGTGTTACTTGAGTTACTATGAACATTAACTTCTCTATCTAACCCAAAGGCTAGACCTACAATGGTCACCTTTTGGACATTTGGTAACACAAACCTCATCTGACATACAAGTCAAGGACCTATCAATGTCTAGACTCACACATGGCTTCTCCTCATAATGGGGGCCTTGCAACTTTGAGAACTATGGATCATTGGTGGAACCTTACAAGGGTAGGGCATTGAGCATATCTAACATCTTCCTCAATATCCACCCATAGGTGAACTAACTCCTTGGCCCAATGCCAAGTCTCTAAAGATGAACTTGAAGTAGATCCTTCAAGAGTGTTTTGGTGAATACATGTGCTCCATTCTCCTCTGTTGGATAGTAAACCAATTGCACTATCCCATCCTTGATCTAATCATGCACATAGTTATACTACTAAATCTCTATATGTTTTGTATGTGCATGAAACATTGGATTCTTGCCAATGGCAATGCAAATCTGATTTTCACACCTTAGCATAGTGGGGTCTTCATCCTGCACTCCCATATGCCATTAGATCCTCGCTAACCATACTACTTTACATGGAGCAAAATAGAGTGCCTTGTACTCTTGTTTGGTAGAAGACAATGCCACTATTTACTTCCTACTTATCTAAGAGAAAATTCTTGAACCTAAAAAAAACCATAATCTCAAACTAACTTTCTGAAATCATTATCTCTTGTCCAATCTGAGTCATAGTACCCCACAAGAGAAGTGCTGGAACTCTATGTGATACCATAGTCAAGAGTTCCCTTCAAGTATCTGAACACTTGCATCCGAGCCTTACAATGACTCTCACGAGGTTTGTTTAAGAACTTACTTTAAATTCCAATAGCAAAACTAATATCTAGTCTAGTGTTGCACAAGTAGATCAAGCTATTGACTAATCTCCTATACCTCCTAATGTCTGCTAGTGCTAATGTATCCTCGATGGATAACTTTGCATTGACCTTTATAGGTGTAGCTATCTCCTTGCATTCAACTGTACCAAATGCTTTCAAGATCTCGCATGCATACTTTTTCTAAGAGATGAAGATATTTCCAGGCTCTTGCCAGACTTTAATTCCCAAAAAGTAGTGCAACAAGACCAAGTCTGTCATTTCAAACTTGGAGCTTAAAGTCTTTCAAGTTTGGTTGATCATATCCTCGTAGTCATTTATAATAAAAAACTCATTCACATATAGGAAAATAAGCATAGACTTTTCACCATCCCTATACACATATAATTAGCATCTAAGACACATCTTTTGAAGTTTAAGCTTGAAAAGAACTTATCCATGTTCTAGTACATGATCTAGGGGATTTTTTAGCCCATATAACGCCTTCTTCAGTTTATACACTTCGTTCCTCAGAATGAGGGGCCTCAAACCCTAGTGGTTGATCCACATACATCTTCTCCTTGACGTTACCATTCAAGAATATTGATTCAATATCAATTTGATAAACTGGCCACTTGGTGAAAATCCCTATGCAACCAGTTTGGCTTTGTAGTTTTCTCTTGACCTTCTAGACCCACTTGGTGCCAATAATATTCTCTTTGTTGGTTGATCCACTAGCTTCCAAATGTCATTCTTCACTATATTGCCATACTCAACATGCATAGCTACCTTCTATACTAGATTTGAAAGTGCTTTTTTCAAGTCAGATGACTCCTTTAGTTCTCTCAAAATCTCAGCCATTAAGGCCATATTGACTATGTGAGCAAAAGCCCTTCTTTTCTCCTCTATTCTCTAAGACCTCCTTGGTCCATCTTCCTTCTCATGAATAGATGTGGACATACAATTATATTGGTCATAGAGTTGTGTGACCCATCATGGCGATGGATTTTTCAATGGCGTGATGTTAGGCTGGTGAACTTTCTCTTCATCATCTGAAGATGATTCTTCCTCCTCCTTAAGGATAGGGGTCGCTTTGGGATAGGTTTTTAGTGGACTACTACTTCTCTTGATAATAAAGTGAAAGAGCTTGCCTTCTCCCTCCCCACTATATGCAGATGCTCCATAAACACCACATTGTAGCTCCCTATGATCTTCTTTGCCTCTTGATCATACAATTTGTAAGCCTTTTGCCTTATCAGTATAACCCAAGAAGATATATAGGTTTTAACTTGTTTCTTTTCCCATCAAGAACATGTGCATAGCATTCAAATCCAAAAGTTCTGAAATGTAAGACATGGTTTCTTACCAGTATAAGTCTCATGAGGTATTTTTCCCTTGGGAGCCTTTGTATAGCTCTAATTAGTAATGTAGACTTAAATATTTACAACTTCGGTCCAAAAATGGGCCCAAAAATGGTTTGGTAATCCCTTGCATTTTAGCATGCACATTTCCATCTCCACAATGGTGTGATTCATGCATTCCATAACACCATTATGTTGAGGTTATGAGGCATCATCAATTGACACTTGATCCCTTTGCTCTTGCAAAAGTCTTCAAACTCCTTTGAGTTGAACCCACCACCATCTGTTATAAATTCCTTCACACTTTTCCCTATTTCATTCTCAACAAGTTTTAGCCATTCTTTATACTTACCAAAAGCCTGAACCTTATCATGAAGGAAGTACACCCACATCTTCCTACTATAGTCGTTGATGATCATCATGATCCTTCCAAGGCTTGTGCATGCGTCTTACTGCACAAGTCAACATGTACCAAGTCTAGAGGGGCATTTGCTCTATTCTTGCTTTCTTGTGGAAATGTATTTCTCTGTTTCTTGCCCATCATACAAGCTTCACATGGATCCTTCAATTTAATAACTACAAGTATATGAGCAACCATACCTTGATTATGTATCTCCTTCATCAAAATTGCAAATCCCATGTGTCTAAAACTTTCATGCCAAAGCTTACTTATGCCCACTCCGGCGGTGGTTATAATAGCACTTAGCTCATATAGGTTATTCCTCCTTTCTCCTTTGCCAACAACTTTGCCAGTAGCACTATCAAGAATTTCTGCACCTATCTTGTTGAATCTCACTTCATGACCAAGATCATTTATGGCACCAACTGATATAGATTTTTTCTAATTTTTGAAACATACAATACATTTGAAAGATTTTTTACTTCACCATTTTTAGCAACAAAGGAAATAGTATTGGTGATCATACTAGGACATTTTACATAATTTCCAACCATCACAATGATGGATTATTGTAAAGGATGCATACAAACTATATAGACCTTTCTTGTTAGTCATGTGACTAGATGCACCACTATCCAAGACCAATAAATCAGTGGTAGATTCTTTTTGTGCTAAGGATCAAACTTCCTCGATAGTTTCCATGAATAATCCACTTCAGTTGCGTTGGCTATTATCTCCTTTCCCTTACTTTAAAGGATACCGTTCTTTTCATTTTCCTTCTTGACACGACAATCTGCAATTGCATGTCCTTTGTTCTTGCAATAGAAATACTCTCCCTAAAGTTGATTCTCACCATTCTTCTTCTTTTTGTCACCATTTTTGGTAGAGGAGCCACCTTCACGTTTTGGATTGGCACAGAATGCAGTATCTCCACTGCTACCTTCTCTAGCTTTTAGCCTCAGCTCCTCCTCCATTAATAATGTACAAAAATCCTCAAAAGTCAAAGGTTGAGGTCTCACCAAAGTATTAAGGGTAGTTACCAATCCATTAGACTTTCATGGATAAATCCAAAGATACCTCCTCGCTAGCTCCTTGCTAGTCTTTTGTATCCCAACACCAGCCATCTGGTCATGTAGATTCTTAATCCAAGTGATGAATGATTCAACCATCTCTCACTTAGAAAACTTCTTCACTACTAGTTGATTCTCCACATTTTGAATCCTTATTTGATTTTTTGTTTTGTATTGACTTCTCTTTATAGTCCATGCTTCTAATGCCTTGGTTGTATGCTAAATAAACGTTAAAGCACTATTATAACAGCTTGTAACTAAGACATACAATGCATTTTCATTTCTTTGTTTCCAATCTCATAAAAGATTTACATTTGGAGGAATCATCACATTGGAATTTGAATGGTTAGGTGTCGGCTGTGGTTTTGGGTCAATCCACAAAATCGTTTCTATAGGTCATAAAAATCAAGGACTGTAGTGATTTTAAACTTCAACAAAGTATAGTTTGTACCATCTATCTTGCCTTTGCTCAAGGTTGATGGACAAATCCTCAATGTTTGATCAGCTTGTACAGAAGCACCGTCTCTAGAAGTGCTTCCTAATGTTGAGATATCGAGCTCCACTCGTGATATGCCAGAGTGACCGTTGTGCATTTATGTCACCGACTTGTCAGTTGCAGATGCGGTTGGTACATCGCCCATGAATAATAGCTAGATGACAGCTATCCTTATCTACTCTAGTTCGTGGCTCAGTTAGTATGCCACCTTAGTTAGTTGAGTTTGGTTTGAGACCCATATATAGGGTTCTTCTATTTCTTTGTACTAGAGTTCTTTTTGGCTTACACAACTAAGAAGAGGAAAATTGTTTTCAGTCTCCACCTGTGTGTGTATTCCCCCATTGTGCAAGCAAGAAAGCTACAAGTGAGACTCCTTCCTTCTCTCCCACAATCTTGACATGGTATCAGAGCCTTGTTCGTGGTAAGAAGCTCAAGAAAGTAAGCCAAGTTCGCGGTGTTCCGGTAAGAGGACTAGTGTTGCTTTCATTCTTCTGTTTTGGGAGCAAGTCTCTGCATGTAGTACAGCCGGAAAGTGCAAGAGTGCATTATCTCAGGTTGAGACGCCCTTCGCATGCACTCACTCAGGAAAAGGCCATTTCAGGTTGAGACCCTGTTTTTTTTATTTGAGGCCATTTTGGGTCCTGTTTTGGAGGCGGAAGTTTTCTGCATGCACTCAGAAAAAGGCCCAGTTTTATGCTGTGCAACCACTGTTCTACAGGTCGGTGAAAAGTTACTGTAGAAATCGCATTATATGCCTGTGCGCAGAGACATTGGGAGTTACAGAATCATCCTTGTTGCCTGTTGATGCAAAATCGTCACTAGAAAGTGACTGTGTGGTCAAATACCACTTTCCTCAGTTTTGCAGATTTGCCCTTGTGAGGCTGAAACTGTGTTCTTTGTAGTGACAGAATTTTTTGCAGTGTTCTATAATGGCATTTGATTCTCTTTCACAGATTGTCACTGAAAAGCTTGACAAGAACAACTTCCAAGCATGGAAGTTTAGAATGATGAATTTCCTTATGGGAAAAGGATATTGGGAATTTGTTGCAGGAAATGAAGAAGAATTAGTTCTTCCTGATGTTCCCAATCAACAACAAATGCAGGCATTTAAAGCATGGCATGAGAGAGCCAGAAAAGTTATGTACTAGTTGTCTATCAGTATTTCAGACTCTATGATTGTGCATATTTAGGATGCAAGTACGCCAAAGGAGGCATGGGATACTTTGTCAAAAATGTATAGCACAAATACGCAAGCCAGGAAAGTGCAGCTTAAGCTAGAGTTGCACAATGTGCAAAAAGAAAGTATGAGCATCAATGACTACCACATGAAGGTGAAGAAGATCGCAGATGCACTTGCTTCCATTGGGTCGCCAGTGGAAGATGATGATTTAGTTTCCGTGACCTTGAATGGTCTAGGAAAGGATTATGCATAGTTTCGAACATCCATTTCCGTCCGTGAAAGATTTCCTGATTTTGAGGAGTTGATTGCTCTTCTAATTTCTGAGGAGTAGAGAAATGGTGGTGCATCTTCTTCAGGAGGAACTTCAAAATAAGCTGTCTTCTACTCAAATGCTGGAAGAGGTAGAGGCAGAGGTAGAGGAGGCCAATCTGGAGGCCGTGGTAAAAATCAGAATATGCAGCAAACTCAAGAAAACCAGTCCTATGGAGGAGGACGTGGTAACTCTAGAGGCAGGGGGAGCCAAAGAGGTCGTGGTGGATGGCAAAGAGGGCAAAATGTAAACAACAATGTTGAGTGCTACTACTGTGGTAAAATGGGTCATATGGCTAAAGACTGCTATAAAAAGCAGAATGACATCATGAATGAAAAACTACAACAAGGAAATTATGCATCTTCTAGTAGACACGGTGATGACAGAAATGAGCATTTGTTTATGGTGTGGCACATGACCAATTCTTTGACAAGTACAGAAGAAAGTAACGATGTGTGGTATGTTGACTCAGGTGCATCAAACCACATGACAGGTCATGCAAAATGGATGCAGGATGCAAGGAAAATGGAAAAACCAGGATTTGTGGAGATTGGTGATGATATTGCACATCCTATTCTGCAGATTGAGAATATTCCTTTGTCTATGCAGGATGGGAAAAAGAAATACCTGTCGCATGTATTTCATGTTCCGAATATCACCAAGAACCTGGTTTTTGTTGGTCAAATGGTTGAGCAGGGCTTGCAGGTTAGATTTAATTCCCATGGATGCTTTGTTGAGGATATGAAAAATAAAGGTCGCTTGATAGCAAAAGGAAAGAAGAAGGGCAGAATGTTTACATTGGACGCAGACATGCCTGAATTGAGTGCAGCAATGTTTGCACATGGGACCGGTGTAGTTGTAGATATTGATATCTGGCATAAACGCATTGGTCATGTTAATGTACAACGACTTAAATCAATGCAGGCCCAAAATATTGTTGCAGGATTGCCAAAATTCAAGGTTGCAGAAATGCATAAGGTATGTGAAGCTTGTCAGTTTGGAAAAGAGGCAAGGAAACCATTTCCTAGACATGTTCAAGAGAGTAAGAAGCCATTGGAGTTAATCCACTCTGATGTGTGGACTACTAAAGCTGCATCACTTGGAGGCTGTCATTATTTTGTCACTTTTATTGATGACTATAGTAGAAAAGTTTGGGTATATTTTATGAAAAAGAAAAGTAAAGTTTTTGGGCATTTCAAAACTCTTAAAGCTGTGGTTGAAAAAGAAACAGGCCTGCAAATAAAATGCCTAAGGTCAGATGGAGGGGGAGAGTACCTCTCAAATGAGTTTACAAGGTTCTTGCAGGAGCATGGCATAAAGCAGCAATATTCATGCAGTCATACTCCACAGCAAAATGGAATTGTAGAAAGAAAAAACAGGCATATTGGAGAGGTATCTCGTGCCATTCTCAATGAAAAGACCTGCCAAACTTTTATGGGTTGAGGCAGTTGCTACAGCAGTCTATATAATGAACAGGACTCCCACTATAGCAATACATGGCATGACTCCAGAGGAGAGGTATACTGGTAGGAAACTAGATATTTCTCATTTGAAAATTTTTGGTTGCATTGCCTATGTTCATGTGCCAGATGAGTTGAGATCCAAGTTGGATCCAAAAGCTGAAAAGTGCATCTTTATTGGTTATTCTCTGGCAAAAAGGGTATAGATGCTATAACTCTTCTAGTCGTAAGTTTATAGTGAGCAGAGATGTTGTTTTTGATGAGATGAGTAGCAGGTATAAACCAGTAAATGTGATTGATAATGTAGATGCACAAAATGGTAATGCTGCACAGAATTCACAGCAGCAGTCACAAGATATTAGTGGACCTGGAGTGTCCTCTAGTAGTGGTTCACATTCTTCACCATGGACAGGAAGATTGAGATCAGGAGAATCTTCTCAAAGCAATGCAGATAGTGGTATGCAAGTATCACGAAAAGGAAAAGAGAAGGTAGATCAGCCCATATTTGATGTGAATGCAGGTCACTCGTATGTGGATGGTGAATCTAGTGGCTCAGATTAGAGCATTGATGATGAGTTGGGTATTCCTTCTATTATTACACCTGGAGTAAGGAAGACCAGGGATGTTTTGAGAGCATCTGGGAGTGAACCTACTTTGCGCAGGTCTACCAGAGCTAGGTATCCTGTGGATAGGCTGAAATATGATGGATTTAGAGCCATTCACTATGCATATATGGTCAAAGTGATACAAGAACAAGAACCCACTTCTTTTGAGCAAGCCATGGGAAAAGAAAAATGGGAGAAAGCCATGGATGAAGAAATGGATGCCTTGGAAGCAAATGCTACATGGGAATTGGTACCTTTGCCTGAAGATAAGAATGCAATTGGTTGTAAGTGGGTTTATAAGGTGAAGCACAATGCAGATGGTTCTGTGAACAGATACAAGGCAATATTAGTAGTCAAGGGGTATGCACAAACATATGGCATTGATTATGAAGAAACATTCAGTCCGGTTGCAAGGATGGCAACCGTAAGAGCAGTCATTGCTATGGCTGCATCAAAGGAATGGTCTTTACATCAGATGGATGTAAAGAATGCCTTCTTGCATGGTGATTTGCAAGAAGAGCTATATATGGAGCAGCCACCAGGTTATGTGCATGCTGTTCATCCTGAGTTTGTTTGCAGGTTGAAGAAAGCATTGTATGGCTTAAAGCAAGCACCTAGAGCATGGTCTGACAAGATATGATAGTATCTTGTCACTATTGGCTTTCAGATTTCCAAGGCAGATTTCTCACTTTATGTGAGAAAAACAGAGAAATGTATTATGCTACTTGTCATTTATGTTGATGATTTGATTATGACAGGTGACAGTGATGAAGATATCCTTCATGTGAAAATGCTATTGAAGTAGAAGTTTGAGATGAAGGATTTGGGAGAGCTGCGTTATTTCTTGGGCATTGAGGTGATTAGATCACCAAGTGGGATACGGCTCTTGTAGAGGCAGTATGGATTGGACATGCTGTCCAAATATGGGATGACAGGCTGTAAGCCTATTTCAGTTCCTTTGGAGCAGAATGTGAAGCTGAGCGCATATGTAGGTGAGTTTTTGGAAGACCGTACTATGTACAGACGCATAGTAGGAAGTTTGATTTATATGACTATTACCAGGCCAGATTTGAGCTATGCTATTGGATTGGTAAGTCAATTTATGCAGGCTCCAAGGAAACCGCGTTTGGATACGGCTAGAAGCATACTCAGGTATGTGAAGTCCACATTGCAATATGGACTATTTTATGAGACTGGGGTTCAAATACAGTTGTATAGATACACTGATGCTGATTGGGCTAGTAGTATTTCTGATAGACGATCTACCAGTGGGTATGTGTTCTCTTTTGGGAGTGCTGCAGTCACTTGGAGCAGCAAGAAACAGCCTACAGTTGCCTTGTCGAGCACAGAGGCTGAGTACAGGGTTGCAGCAATGGCTACATGTGAGGTAGCTTGGTTGCATAAGCTACTTTATGATATGCATCAGCCTACAGATGGGCCAGTTGTCATTTATTGTGGCAACATGAGTAATATACACTTGGCAAATAACCCAGTCTATCATGCTAGAACAAAGCACATTGAGGTGCATTATCACTATGTGCGGGAGAGGGTTTTTCTAGGTCTTATTGATCTAGTTTATGTCAGCACAGAGGATCATGTAGCTGACATATTTACGAAGGCATTGGGCGCAGAGAAGCTGCGCAAGTCTAGAGACCTGCTTGGTGTGTAGGAATTGGGATTGAGCTCGAGGGGGAGTGTTGAGATATCGAGCTCCACTCGTGATATGCCAGGGTGACCGTTGTGCATTTATGTCACCGACTTGTCGATTGCAGATGCGGTTGGTACACCGCCCATGAATAATAGCTAGATGACAGCTATCCTTATCTACTCTAGTTCCTGGCTCAGTTAGTATGCCACCTTAGCTAGTTGAGTTTGGTTTGAGACCCATATATAGGGTTCTTCTATTTCTTTGTACTAGAGTTCTTTTTGGCTTACACAACTAAGAAGAGGAAAACTGTTTTCAGTCTCCACCTGTGTGTGTATTCCCCCATTGTGCAAGCAAGAAAGCTACAAGTGAGACTCCTTTCTTCTCTCCCACAATCTTGACACCTAATACACTAGAACCACTTGCAAAAGTTGACATCAGTCCTTCTTGCTATTAAAGCCTTTGCCTCTCTCATGTACTCTTTGATCCCTAGAGCCCCTTGGACTTGAACACCATGTAAAAATTACATGGCTTGGCAAAAAGACTTTTAATAAGAGATGGAGAAAGAGAGTGCCCAACAGATAAGAGGAGAAAAAAAATCTTTCACTCCAAACAAGGTGATTCAAAGATGGATTTGTCCACCCATGCACTTCCAATGTGAAGCTTAGATGGAGATCTAGTAAGAAGACGGGTGAAGAGCTTAAGGCTAGTTGAAATAACTTTGATTGGGTGAAAGGATGGATCATGAAAGTTGTGAAGCGGTCTACTTTTTATAGCCTATGAAAGGGGGTCATGATGGACGACCTTCCTTATCCACATGGTTCTTGAGCGGTGATTTTTGACTCTGAGAAGTGCTTAAAAATAGCCAAAAAATCCAAATTTCAAGGGAAAAATAGACTTCGTTGAAGGCGGCAACTGCAATCACTACGATTTTAAGCGACAAGCCCCTAAAGTGCTTTAAAGACCCATTGAGCAACGGTTAAGAAAATTTCATCATTTCTTGGTATGTCATATGAGACTTTGGGAGATGCACCGAAGTGGAGGACCTTGAGATGGATGTGCCGGATTTTTCAGATCGCAATTCCAATGCCAGACAATCGAATGGGGGTGCCCGAAGATCAAGACCAAGGAAATCAAGTGTAAAGGGGCTAAAGGGGATAAGAGGGGGTGTGACCTTTGGGGCCACCCCCCCAAATATTTTCACATGAAGGGGGAGGGGAGGCATTTTTTTCCAGCACTAGCGAAAAAAAAAGACACCATGGATGCAGACGACGATTTCATTAGGGAGAGGGAGAGGGGGTCATGGCACCTCAATGTAAGCGTATAAATTGATCATGCCAGGCAGATGCTTACTTCCTATGCTCTCCATCGCTGGTCTTCACATGAGCAGTGGTTGCCCAGATAAAGAGAACCATTTTTAGTCTTTCTCTCTCCTCCATCTCTCTCCTCCAAATGGTGCTTCACATGGCAAGAATCAAAAAGAGAATGCAATGATGGATGCTTGTTCGGCACAACGACGATCGGATTGCTCCAAGATCAAGAGGAGGCTAAGGGGAGATGTTCAACATTAAAGATTTGCTATTGGTCGGTCCATTGGCACGGTCCATTGGCAACCCAAAAAATTAATCAAAAAACCTGCAACACGCAAGTAAGCAGTATGCATCATTTTTACAAAGGAAATTTGTTTCTTTTTTATGTTTAATGGTTGAAATGGAATTCATATGAAACAAAATTTTGTTTGGACCTTTTTTGCATTATGATTGGGGGCTGTGTAAAAAAATAATGCACACCCATAATGATAAATAGAAAAAAGAATGCAGACCCGTAATGATAAATAGTCGCAATAACTAAATTATAACCTTAAAAGTGTATTTTTAGAGTAAAAATGAAGGTTTTATAGGTTTCGGGTGGGAAAAAGAGATGTGCATGGGATAAAATTCTGAGAAAAAACATCTTTTAGTTGTCATAATCAATCCATAGTCACAAATCAAAAAACAAACTATTTTTATGAATAAATAAATAGTGAAAAATAGTAAAAAACAGGGGAAAATGGAAAGAAAATGTGTTTTGGGGCTTAGAAAAATGCGAAAAATTATGGTTAGTGTATGTACATGTTTCACAAGGTTTGAGGTATGGGGTTAAGCCTCAACTCACCCTTTTCTTTATGTTCTAGTGTGTTTTCATTGCTTTATACGTTGAAAATGACAAAAAAAAATACCCTACACCTATGCAATGGAGCACAACCTAAACGTTAGAAGAAAAGGGTGAGGTTAAGAGACTAAGAGGGCTGAGAGGGTTTTGAATCTTTGAAATATTTGATTGTGCATTTCATTTAGAATTGTGATATTCCAGTTTAAGGGGCTAATAGCACGAGAAATCGGTGCTAGTCTCCATATATCGAAACATACGTTTAGTGAAAATCATGAAAGGGTTGTTTTTCCACATCACAAAATGCTGATTTGATGAATATTGTTTGTGCACTAGGATCATATGCACTATGCATGATGCATGCCATGGTATCGATCCTGGATTGTATAGCAATTGTCTTCCTAGGATATGACTTATATGTGGAGTGAAAAGGAACCTAAGCTATAGGTTAGTCGTTCCTTTTCTAAGGGAATTATTTGGTGAGGACACATGGTATCTTCAAGAATACATTCAAAATGAAAGAGTGGAGTTTGTATCGTGTGTACTTTTTGTTGAAGTGATGCATCTTGGGGCCAATCCTCGAGGTGTAGGAGAGTTGCAGTGGAGCCGCGGCAATCAGCCGAGGGAGCTTCCATATGTTTGTGTTATGAGACACTATGCCTATATGTTATGGGATCTCCCTTTGAAGAGAAGGGAAGGTAAATATTGGACTACATATCAGCTAGAAATGCATAATTAAGTCTATCTAGTGTAGATCGGTGTATTGCAGACGCTCCTGGTCCGCGAGGCCCAAGTGTTTTGAGCGGTGTAGTCAATTCAATAGGGATTGCAAGAGACTGACCCTGAAAAGATCAAGGTCATAGTCGCCATGAGTCCGCCGCATACTCCAAAAGAAGTGCATAGCTTTGTGTCATTGGTGGGGTATTATCGGAGGTTTATAAATACCATGGCAGAAAGAACGTTGCCATTGATGAACATATTGTCCTTTAATTTTTAGTTTACATGGAGTGATGCTTGCAAAGTATCTTTTGGTGATGTGAAGGAGGAGCTTGCCAAAGCACTTGTTTTAAAAGCACCTAAAAGGGACGAAATGTTCTATATATTTTCAGCAACCACCATGTATAGTATCAGTTGTTGCTTATCCAAAATTTAGGAGGAAAAGTGGTACCATTTGATAGACTTTGCTAGTTGAAAGTTGTGCATATAAAAAATTAACTACAATTATATGGAGAATTTGTGCCTTGCGATGGTATTTGTGACAAAAAAGTTTAGGCACTACATTCTTTATTAGAAGGTGGTTTTTTATACAAAGGCGGAAGGGCTTCAATTGTTGTTGAATAAGTTATAGCCACCTGATTGTTTAGCAAAGTGGTTAATCACTTTACAAGAATTTGATTATGAGATTAAGAGCAAGCCACTGAAGCTACTGGGCATTGTAGAGTTTCTTGTGGATTTCGGAGAGCCAAAAGAAGTCTTGGCTAAAGGAAGTGACATGAAAACATTGTTTAAGATTAATACGACGTCTACTCCCTCTTGGTATGCTGCTATAATGCATTATTTATCTACATGAGAGATTGGAGCTACTTTATCAAAATCCAAGAAGAGGAAAACTAAACAGTAAAGTGTGTGGGAGAGGCCACATTGATGGAGTTCGATGCAACAAAGCTGGCTCTCCAATCGGATTGCAAATCAGAGTTCGTTTGTGCCTTCAAAATTGAAAAATCCACTTGTGGGACAGTGTGAATACAAAAAGATGAACCGGTTATTTTAATGTTTTCAACCTTAGGCTTAATAAAAGCCTTGAAACTAATGCAAAAAAGTTCAAAAGAGGGAAGCATCAATGCACCTCCTTATTTTTGATCGTTGCCTCTCCAATTCAAACCCATTTGGAGAGAGAGAGGGAGATTCTCAATCAGGGAAAGGAGAGGAACAAGATGGCTGCAAGCTTGCCCATTTTAATGGAGGATTTTAAAATCTCATTTTTTAGTCTTTCTCTCTCCTCCCTCTCTCTCCTGCAAGACACAGTTCTTGCTTGTGAAGAAGAATGAAGCCCGGTTGATGAATGCTCGTCCGACGGCATGGTACCGGATTGCTTCCAAACCAAAGACTGGGCTGAAGATGGTAGTGTGGAGATGGACTCAGCATCAAATGGGCCCCGATTTGCAGACCCGCAACAAGTTTCAAAAGCTGAAATAATAAAAAATACACGATAATGACATTTTTACAAAGAAAATGCCTCTTTTTTCGCATTTGATGAGGCTAGCAATGTTCATATGGGCTAAAAATTGATGGACATGTTGTTTGCTGTTGGTTTTAGTCTTTCATAATAAAGAACTCAGAAAATGTAAACTTAAAGTGTGGGAAATAAATGGAAAACACCCAAAAAGCATGGTTTTTAGAGTAAAATGGGATTTTTGGGCTTAAAATCGGAAAAGCATGAAACAAAACACCAATAAAATATACATGGTTGTTGTTTAAGGACTCAAGAATCACAAATATGAAATAATGCTAATTTTCTTCCACTTTTAATTATAATAAATAAGAAAAAATAGGAAAAAATACTCTTTAAAAGGAAAAAAGTAGGGAATGGACAAGGAAAATTATGGATATGTTTGTGAGTGTATAATGAGGATAAAGGATGAGGTTTGCCTCAGGTTATCTCCATTTATATGTTTTTGTGAGTATTTACTGCTTATTTCGTGCGAAATACACATGAAATTACCCTTTTACCTATCATCGCAAGCAAAACTCTAAATGGTAGGGAGAGAGGGGAGTTTGAGCGTTGAAATATGTTATAAAAGCTTATGTATTTGCTGCACTATTCATATAGGATAGCGTTAAGTTAAATAAAGGAAAGTAGAGTACGAGTGTAAGGCTCGGTGTTTTCTCTCATTGCAGCAATTCCGTGCTAGTATATGAAAACATGAAAAGAATGGATTTGCACAATGCAGGATGTTTTTTTTCAATTGTTTGAGCACTTAATCATATGCACATTTGCATTAAGCATCATTAAATGGTATCAATTACAAGCTCTTGGATGCATAGCACTTGGTTTCTCTAGGACTTGACCCACATAGAGAGAGTGAGCAACCTAGCTGTAGGTCTAGACGGTTAGTAAAAGAGGATGGATAAGTGAGGATAAGTGCATTCCTAGAACGTTAAATATATTGGAACTAAGAGGGGAGTTTGTTTCGAATATGTCTATGTGTGAAAGCAGTGCATCAACGGGCCAATCCCCAAGATGTAGGAGAGCTATAGTAGGGCCACGGTATTTAGTCGGTAGGGTGCCCTTGTGTCTGTGATGTGTGGCATTTATTGCCAATATATGTGTAATCTCCCTCTAAGGAGACGGGAAAGGGAATACCCATTGGATTACAGACTATAAACGCGCAGTAAGTAGTGTTTAGGATAGTGTATCCCTCGACAAACGCTCCTGGTCCGCGAGGCCATGAGGTGGAGTTGTCTCTTGAGGGCATGAGGTCCGCCCATTTTAGGTCCCATTCGTTGAGGGCATCTGCCGGGAGTCACCAACAAGTGGTGGTTCTCGAATCTAGGGTCTCTACGGACCAAATAGTTGGATTATGTCCTTGGACAAGGACCATCAAGCCGAAATACAAAAAGCAGAACGTGTTGAGAGGGCTAGACAGCGGTTGGAGATTGTAAGTCATTATTCTCCTTAAAGGAGTAGCACGTTGTGCATAAGAGGCAGCGGTTCTAATAACGTATGTGTTACAAGTAGCTCTTCGAGTGCAAGTGGAAGTCCTAGTACTTCCCTACTTCCAGTTAATCAACCCACAGTAAGTGGCGGTGTAGTTTTACCTATACAAACTCCTGTTGTCAATCCACTTGTAGCCATGGCACAACCTATTGCAATTCCAGCAGGGACACCAGATTTTTCGGCATTAGGAGCATTGTTGCCGATTTTCCATGGGTTAGCGGAAGAAGATGGAGAACTCCACATTAAGGAGTTTCAAACACTCATGTTCAATTATCAAATCCAAGACAAAGGACACCTAATGATGTTCTTTAACATGACATTAAAAGGAAGAGCGACAGTATGGTACCACGGTCTCGAAGCCGGAACCATAACTAGCAGTGCGCAACTCTTTACGGCTTTCCGTAGAGAGTTTGTCCCTGAGAAGGGTGGACAATATTGGTTGCCTATCTTGAATGTAACACACCAAGAGCCAAATGAGAATGTCCAGGCCTATGCCAAGAAATTAAAGCAAGTTCTTCGTAAACTAAATACTTATATCCCCATTTGAGCGGCTGCCCAGTTACAATATTTCCTACATGGATTGGATTTTAATATCCAGGTGCAGCTGAGTAGTGTTGCTTTGGCCGACATTGACATTGCTATTACCTAAGCAGAAGGAGTAGAGTCGCGCTTGCAAGTAGCTTATATAGCAAGGATAAATTGGAATGGTAATAACTTGGCCTTGACCAATGGGAGTTAAGGGAACCCATGTCAAACGCGAATGGGAGAGGAGGTATCATGCCGAATTCGCCTATGTTACCAGCTCCTCCTAACATGAATATGCCCATGGCTAGTCAGGCGGCCTCACTAAATAGTGGGAGCCAAACAATGAATCCTAATGTTGTCCCAGTAGGTCAATGGCCAATCCCTAATCAAGTGGTTAGGCCCATGGGATGACAAACTGACGATCGCGGCTACGAGTTGAGTGTCTCTAATGTCCTTGGTGAAGTTAAGGACATGATGAAGCACTACACAGATATGATCTTTGAACAGTATCGACAAATAGCTGTGGATGTCAATTTCCTTAAGAAGCAACATAATTTGATAGGGAGCCGACGCCCTGAAGAGGGTGGCCCCTCAAGATTCAGTTGTAAGTGGTGTGGTAGCCAACATTTCCCTAGGAATCTCCCGAATGTCAAATGTGATATTTGTGGAAAGTTTGGCCACTTAACTGCTATCTATTGGAGTAAGATCAGTTCTCTCCAACAAGGAAGTAAACAACCTGGTCCCGTTAATCATCGTGCACAAGGGAATAATCTCTAGCAAGATGAGGGACCAAGACAAATATTGCAACGAGGAAAGGCCGTTGTAGAGGATTTGCCTCCTGGCAGTGGAGTCAGCCTTATTGAGGCTGTACGTGTCAATGATATAGAAACTTCTAGTCTACGAGTCATAACAAGAGGGAAAAAAATTCAAGAGGGTGATAGAGGAATTGTAAAACCTGTCGAGGGAAACCCTAAGCAGGATGCTAGGGAAAAGCGAGTCCTGAATCCGTATATGGAAGGTGGACCTCTAAGGCCTGTTGGCAGTTAAGTGGATCCCAAGAAGGATAGAGAGGTGCCAAGAAAGAATACAAAAGTAAAAAAAGAGGCACTAAAGCCAGCGGTCCAATGACCAAAGGAAAGAATGGTTTGGCGTGAGAAGAGAACTTTAGCTAACTACCATGATTTTGACCTAGCAAGATCTATTTGCGAAGTCAAACCAGATGTGAATTTCCTGCAATTGATTAAACTTTCTCCAAGAGTACGCAAGGAATTCAGGAAAATCCTGTGTATTGGGTATGTAGTAGAACCTTTGGGCATAGCTAGAGTGGGAGAAGATTGGTTTGATCATGCTGAAAAGCATTGCCCTAGGGTTCCAGCGTATGTTGATGGAATATTAGTGGAACATGCTATTGTGGACACTGGATCATCCGTCAATATCATAAGTTCAGACTTGATGGAGTGGCTAGGTCTCAAAATTCAAAAAGATGGCTCCATGCTTCTTAGGATGGCGGATGATAGTCTAAGACAATCGGAAGGTTGCATCACTAAAGTCCACGTTACTGTGGCAGGCGTGGAATGCTATTTGAACTTTAGGGTGATAAGGTTTGCAGGACGTCCTATCTATCGAGTTTTGTTAGGAAGGTCCTGGATTTTACGAATAGACTATCAAGTTGATATACCCACTGGTTGAGTGATTCTAGGTCGAGGTACCATTGTGTAATAGTGGATGCTTACCCTGAGTCTCCTCAGAGTGAGAGAGCCCCTTTATCCTCCATTGAACTAGAAACATTAGATGATAGATCTAATAGTGATATGTCATCAAGCAATGGATCTAAGGAAGGGTCCAATATGGAGGATATTTATAAGATAACCTTGAATGAGCCCGATAGAGCCTCATGATCCAATAAGAGACGCGGATGTTATTGTGCTGGACCTTGGTACGCCTAATGATTCACGGCCAATAAAATTGGGTTCTATGCTTAGTTCAAAAGAGAGAGAGGACTATGTGTCCCTGATTCAGGAATTCCGCAACATCTTTGCTTGGAGCTATGACAAACTTAGGGGTATTCCTCCTAGTCTAACTGGGCATACTATTCGTATAAAGGAAGGTACCCGTCTTATACGTCAGAAAGTGAGGTGTATGCCTTTTGAATTAAGGGACGGGTTGTTCGAGGAACTACAAAAGTTGCGAAAAGTGGGTTTGATCTTCCCTATTCAGCATATAGAATGGTGCTCACCAATTGTGATCAGGAAGAAGAATAACAATAAAATCTAGCTTTGTGTAAATTTTAGAGAGTTGAACAAGAAAATTGTTAAAGATTACTACCCGTTTCCATTTATTGACCAAATTTTGGATCAACTAGCAGGTTGGGAAATCTATTCATTTATGGACTGCTTTGCAGGGTATAACCAAATGGTGATTGCTGAGTAAGACAAGCTAAAAATGATGTTTATTGCTGTCTTCGATACCTTTGCGTACCATGTGATAGCATTTGGGTTATGTAATGCACCAGGTTCATGGTAGAGAACAGTCGACAAGACCTTTGGTGACATTTTCCCCGAGAAGTTCAAAGTATTCGTTGACAATCTAGGGGCAGCCATCGTAAGGGATAGACAGTTAATTATCGTACAAAAGTGTTTTGAGCATTGCAAACAATTCTGCATAGCTCTCAACCCACAGAAGTGCATCTTTGGAGTCCCTTACGGGCTCTTATTAGGCCATGTGGTCAGTTCCGTAGGGATTGCGACTGATCTTGAAAAGATCAAGGTCATAGTCGCCATGAGTCCACCGCATACTCCAAAGGAAGTGCATAGCTTTCTGTCATTGATAGGATATTATCGGAGGTTTATCAATGCCTTGGCAGAAAGAACATTGCCACTGACAAACCTATTGTCTTGTCAGTTTTCATGGAGTGATGCTTACAAAGTATCTTTTGACGATGTAAAGCAGGAGCTTGCCAAAGTAACTATTTTAAAAGAATCAAAAAGGGGTGAAATGTTCTATGTATTTTCAGTAGCAACTATGTATAGTATCAACTGTTGTTTGGCCCAAATTTGGGAGGAAAAGTGGTACCATCCGATAGCTTTTGCTATTGGAAGTTGGGCATATTAGAAATTGACTACACCTATATGGAGAAGTTGTGTCTCGCGATGATATTTGCGACCAAGAAGTTCAGGCACTATATTCTTTATGAGAGGGCGGTTTTTTATACGAAGGTGAAAGGGCTTCGATTGTTGTTGAATAAGTTACAACCGCCTAAGCATTTAGCAAAGTGGTTAATCACTTTGCAGGAGTTTGATTACGAGGTTAAGAGCAAGCCGCTGAAGCTTCAGGGCATTGTCGAGTGTCTTGTGGATTTCAGAGAGCCAAAAGAGGTCATGGCTGAAGGAAGTGACATGGAAACATTGTTTAAGATTGATACAACGTCTATTCCCTCCTAGTATGCTACTGTAACGCACTATCTTTCTATGGGAGAGACTGGAGCTACTCTATCAAAACCTGAGAAGAGGAAGATTAAACAACATGCATTGAAATTTTCCTTGATCGCAGGGACATTATATTGGCAAGGTGTTGATGATATCTATCGCCGATGTGTGATGCCTGATGAGGTTCCCTTTATTTTGGAAGAGTGCCATGATTCCGCTTGTGGAGGGAACTTTGTTGGGCTGTTGACGGCACAGAAGGCTTTACAAGCTGGTTATTGGTGACCATCCATCTTCCAAGATTCATTCAACTATGTTAAGAGATGTGATACATGTCAAAGACATGAGAGTTGAGAGAATAGGAAGCGTCCACTTACGCCTATTATAGCTATCCTTCCATTTGAGAAGTGGGGCATCGATTTTGTGGGACCTATTACCCATCATCTACTACTCAGAAAAGATACATTATAGTAGAAACTGATTACTTTAAAAAGTGGTCAGAAGCATGGGCGACGAGGCAGGACAATGCAAAAGAGACTGCTAGCTTCCTACTTGAGCAGATCATCTGCCATTTTGGTCCTCCAAAGGAAATAGTATCGGCTTGTGGAACTCACTTTTTGAATAAGGTCATTAGAGGCCTGACTGAAGCATGGAGTATTAGGCATAATAAGATGATCCCCTATAATGTGCAAGCCAATGGATAGGTTGAAAGTACCAAAAAGCAGCTTGTGGGTATCCTATCCAAGATAGTCTCTAAAAAGAAAGGAGACTGGGATACAAAATTATGTGGCGGTTTGGGCATATAATACGACGTTTAAACGAGCCAGTGGCCACATCCCATTCAAATTAGTTTATGGGGAGGAGTGTGTCTTGCCCTTAGAAATTGAGTTGCCGTCCATAAGATTCACAATCAATCATTATTTGGGTGATGAAGATGCCTGATTTGAGTGGTGTATGACTATAGCCCACTTGGATGAGCTCAAATTGCAGAGTTTGTTGCACCAAGAGGTAGCTAAATGTCGAATGAAGTAGTTGCATGATCTAAAGGCAAAGAATTACACCTTTAAAAAAGGGCAATCAGTTTTGTATTACGATGTGCGTAGGGAGCTATTTCCAAGAAAGCTAGAACCTAGATGGGATGGCCCTTACGAGATAGTTCGGATAGGTAAAAATAAGACCACGGTTTTATTAGCTGATCTACAAGGAGTGGAATTTAAGAATAAGGTTAATATTAATAAGATTAAACCTTATTATTTCTAAATATGCTAACGCACTAAATACATTGTAGGTCCATGCTGGGGCTGATTTGAGACCTACAGGAGCGTTTAAATTGGTTGATGGGGCGGTTAATCCCTTATTTGGAGCACCCATATCTAGAGAAAATATATCATCAGGGGAGGCTTATTTGGTGGAGCAACGGATACAAAGTGGTTGAGCAAAAAGACGGTACCTTTGTGTGGGAGACTAAAGTTTTCTACCATTACTGTTTACAAATCTTGACAAGCATCCCTGTTGAGTTTAATGCAAAAGGTGGGATGGAGCTATCAGTCCATCCTCTAAATATGTTGAATTTTGATTATCATACTTATGAATAGAGGAGTTCCTAATGGCTGGTTATGTAAACCCATTGTGGACATACATGTTCTACTTTGATGGAGCATCCAGGGGGCTTCATAGAAAAGGGAGTCTTGGAGTAGTCATCTGAGATCCTCGACGTAGAGTTACAATAAAATTAGCTGCTTATCTCGGGGTGGAATTCACTAACAACATGGCGGAGTATAAGCTTTGATTATGGGATTGAATATTGCTAAGAAAGGTGGCATTAGGTGGTTGTTAGTAAAAGGGGATTCCCAGCTGATCTTAAATCAACTTAATGGGACATATACAATTTGGAATCCTCTCCTTCGTATGTATCATCGAACTACTATAACCCTACTTGATGAATTCGAAAGCATATCTCTTTAGCTCATTCCACATTATTGGAATCAGTTTGCGAATTCATTAGCCAATATTGCTGATGAGGAGGACCTCTTTTTCAACTGTGGTCCTAGTCTGGATGTTGTTATTGATAATGAGATGGGACCTAGTTGAGTGTGGGGAATGTTATCAGACCACGCATTATATGGTAGGTGATGGTTGATATGGGTAATGAGAAGAGTAGCCGAGACCCATCTACTACTATTATCTTGGACCCATAGGTTGATTCGATGACGTGTTATGCATATGCCTCTTGCTGTATATGTAGGAGGTATGGGTCATAACTTGATGCATTTAGTTTAGGGTTGAGCGCCATGTCTTTCCCCTTGGAGTGGAGCGTATGTTTGTATATCTTCCTTCTTCCAAGGAGGGATCTATATGAGTAGGTTTACCTGATTTCTTTGGGCAAAGAGGGCCAGTTGTTTTTAGGTTTTAATTATCTATTTCCTTAGGCCAAGAGGGCCAGCTAGTTTGCAGTGAAATGTGCTATTTCTTTAGGCCAAGAGGGCCATTCGTCTGTTTGGTGCGGGTACAGTTAATGGGTTTTTGTTGTAGTGATTGTATCATACAGGTTACCAAGTTGCTGGAGGGGGCCTGTGCTGCGAAGGAGCTTCTTGTAGCCATTCCAGGTGGTTTCGTCCCCTTTTCGAGTCTTTTCCCTTAAGTGATTAATGATATATGTGTGTGTAAGGGTTACTTTCTTTTGTTTTGTGGGGACCGGCACTCGAGGCATGAAGTCCCAGGTTTAGGCTCTGTATGTCTGGAGGAGGTTTGAGTAGTCATTGCCTCTTGCAAGGCATTGTAAGACCTATTTTAGATGGGAATTCTAGTGACCCTGTTTTGCTGACCTGCTAGGCGGCCCTTCTAGGAGTTCTTGTTAGTTGTGAGGCAGTTAGAGAAGCCTACTAAAATAATGATGGAAAGAGACAAAACCCTAAATATCTGAAAAACAATATATGAATATACGGAGGTGTGTAAAAAGGGGTTCTAACCCCCATAAAAATAGAAATGGAAAGAAAGAAAAATCCTTGAGCTGTTGTTTATCACCTTGCGAAGGCCTGGTGGGTTCTTAGGGACGGGTTAGACCTGGGGCCGATGCCTTTTCTCCCTAGGGGTGGCATCTAGCTGAAAAATAAAGAATACAAGAAGGTTGGAGCAAAAATAAAAGTGAGCGTTAGAAAAGGATTAAGTGTCGCCTTGCGCGGGATTGGTAGGTTCTTGGGTACCGAGACAGGACCTAAGGCCGATACCTTGCTCTCCTTGGGTCACTACGCTCAGCTCCCTCCTTTTTACATGCCCGAGTATGGAAAATAAGAGGCTAAAGATCCAATGTGCTAAATGAAAATATTTGTTGATCAGGCTATAGGAGTCCTCACCTAGTAGAGTTGTCCTTAGTTAGGTAGGTAGTTCAGACCACCACTGACGATGACCTCTTTGATGGATCTTTTTAGCTTGGTTTTTTTGGCACAGTTGATTAGTGACTAGCTTTTGACTTTCTGCCATATTATGTTAGACCTACTCCTCGTGGATTTCATGCCTTGGTTTTGACAAGGGGGTAGGGTGAGAGCTGTGATGTGTTTTGTTGTGTATCTATTTTGTATCAACTTGATGCTCTTTGTGGTTGTGTTTATGTGCAGATTTATTCGTGGGATTCGACAGGTTGAGTCACCCTATCCCATGGTCGCCAATGAGAATTGGATTTTAGAACCCGATTTGGACCCGTTCTTAAAGCGTTGAAGCTTGTTTTGGAGTTCGAAAGTGCCCGAGAGGTGTTAAAGAGCCAATTTTCATGAAAAAACAAACGTTGGCAGATGGCTGAGCTAGAGTTTTTCTAGATGCATTTCAACATCAGGAATCCAACACAAGTCTCAGTTCGTCAATCGGAGGTCGTTTGATCCTCCATTTAATCCCTGCAAGGCTCGGCATTATAAAGTAGCTACCAGATCAGGAAGCCGTAAAGTGTATGGGAGAGGCTAGTTGATGGAGTTTGACGCCACAACGCTGCTTGTCCAATCGGATTGCAAATCGAAGTTCGTTTGGGCCTTCAAAATTGAAAAATCCACTTGCCGGACAGTGTGAACACAAAAAGATGAACCGGTTATTTTAATGTTTTAAATCTTAGGCTTAATAAAAGCCTTGAAACTAATGCAAAAACTGTCGAACAGAGGGAAGCGTCAATGCGCCTCCTCATTTTTGCTCATTGTCTCTCAAACCCGTTTGGAGAGAGAGGGAGATTCTCAAAATCAGGGCAAGGAGAGGAACAAGATAGTTGCAAGCTTGTCTATTTTAATGGAGGATTTAAAAATCTCATTTTTTAGTCTTTCTCTCTCCTCCCTCTCTCTCCTGCAAGGGGTAGTTCCTGCGTGTGAAGAAGAATGAAGCCCGGTTGATGAATGCTCGTTGGGCATGATACCGGATTGCTTTAAAACTGAAGGTGGGCTGAAGATGGCAGTGTGGAGGCAGGCTGCAGACCCTGATTTGTAGACCCGCAACAAGTTTAAAAACCCAAAATAATAAAAATTACACGGTAATGACATTTTTACAAAGAAAATGGCTCTTTTTTCGCATTTGATGAGGTTAGCAATATTCATATGGGCGGAAAATTGATGGACATGTTTTTTGTTGTTGGTTTTAGTCTTTCATAATAAAAAACTCAGTAAATATGCACTTAAAGTGTGGGAAATAAATGGGAAGAACCCGAAAAGCATGGTTTTTAGAGTAAAAATGGGGTTTTTAGGCTTAAAATCGGAAAAGCATGAAACAAAACACCAATAAAATCTACATGGTTGCTGTTTAAGGACTCAAGAGCCACAACTCTGAAATAATGCTAATTTTATTTCATTTTAATGATAAAAAATAAGAAAAAAATAAGAAAAAAAAGGAAAAATAGGGAAAATGCTCTTTAAAAGGGAAAAAAATAGAGAATGGAGGAGGAAAATTATGGGAAATTTTGGATGTGTCTGTGAGTGTATAATGAGGATAAAGCATGGGGGTTTGCCTCAGTTTATCCCCATTTATATGTTTTTGTGAGTATTTACTGCTTATTTCATGCGAAATACACATGAAATTACCCTTTTACCTATCACCACGAGCAAAACTCTAAACAATATGGAGAGAGGGGAGTTTGAGTGTTGAAATATGTTATAAAATCTGATGTATTTGCTGCATTATTCATATAGGATGACGTTAAGTTAAATAAAGGGAAGTAGAGCACGAGTGCAAGGCTCGGTGTTTTCTCTCATCGTAGCAATTACGCGTTAGTGTATGGAAACATGAAAAGAATGGATTTGCACAATGCACAAGGCTGTTTTCCAATTTTTTGAGCACTTAATGATATGCACATTTTCATTAAGCATCGTTAAATGGTATCAATTACAAGCTCCTGGATGCATAGCATTTGGTTTCTCTAGGACTTAACCCACGTAGAGAGAGTGAGCAATCTGGCTATAGGTCTAGACAGTTAGTAAAAGAGGATGGATAAGTGAGGATAAGTGCATTCCTGGAATGTTAAATATATTGGCACTAAGAGGGGAGTTTGTTTCGAATATGTCTATGTGTGGAAGCAGCGCATCGAGGGGCCAATCCCCAAGATTTACGAGAGCTGTAGTAGGGCCACGGTAATCAGTCGGTGGGGTGCCCTTGTGTTTTTGATGTGGGTCATTTATTGCCGATATATGTGTAATCTCCCTCTGAGGAAATGGGAAAGGGAATACTTGTTGAATTACAGACTATAAATGCGTAGTAATTAGTGTTTAGGATAGTGTATCCCTCAACAAACGCTTCTGATCCATGAGGCCGTGAGGTGGGGTTGTCTATTGAGGGCATGAGGTCTAGCTAGTGCCTTAGCCAGTGCCGGCCCATTTTAGGTCCCATCAATATTGGTGGTCATCTATCTTCCAAGATTCATTTGATTATGTTAAGAGATGCGATACATGTCAAAGACATGAGTGTAGAGAGAATAGGAAGCGTCCACTCATGCCTATTATGACTATTCTTCCAATTGCGAAGTGGGGCATCAACTTTGTGGATCCCATTACCACACCCTCTACCACTCAAAAGAGATACATTACAGTAGCTAGTGATTACTTTACAAAGTGGTTAGAAACATGGGCAATGAGGCAGGACAATGCAAATGAGACTGCCAGTTTCCTACTTGAGCAGATCATTTGCCATTTCAATCCACCAAAGGAAATAGTATCAGACTGTGGAACACACTTTTTGAATAAGGTGATTTAAAGCTTGACTGAAGCATGAAAAATTAAGCATAAAAAGATGACCCTCTATAATCCACAGTTCAATGGATAAGTTGAAAGTACCAATAAGCAGCTTGTGGATATCCTATCCAAAATAGTCCCCGAAAAGAAACAGGAGTGGGATACAAAATTACATGTGGCGGTGTGGGTGTATAACATGACATTTAAACAAGCCACTAGCCATACCCCGTTCAAATTATTTTATGGGGAGGAGTGTGTCTTGCCCTTGGAAATTGAGTTGCCGACCATAAGATTTGCAATCAATCATTCTTTGGGTGATGAAGATGCCCTATTTGAGTGGTTTACGACTATAGCCCACTTGGATGAGCTTAAATTGCAGAGTCTGTTGCACCAAGAGGTAGCTAAGAGTTGGATGAAGCAGCTGTGTGACTTAAAAGCGAAGAAATATAACTATCAAAAAGGATAGTTAGTATGTTAAGAGATGCGATACATGTCAAAGACATGAGAGTAGAGAGAATAGGAAGCGTCCACTCACACCTATTATGACTATTCTTCCAATTGACAATTGGCGCATCGACTTTGTGGGTCCCATTACCCTATCATCTACCACTCAAAATAGATACATTATACTAGCCAATGATTACTTTGCAAAGTGGTCAGAAGCACGGCAGCTAGGCAAGACAATGCAAAAGAGACTACCAGTTTCCTACTTTTGTAGAAAATAGGCATGCTAAGAGTTGGATGAAGTAGCTGCGTGACTTAAAAGCGAAGAAATATACCTATCAGAAAGGATAGTTAGTATGTTAAGAGATGCGATACATGTCAAAGACATGAGAGTAGAGAGAATAGGAAGCATCCACTCACGCCTATTATGACTATTCTTCCAATTGAGAAGTGGAGCATCGACTTTGTGGGTCCCATTACCCTGTCATCTACCACTCAAAAGAGATACATTATACTAGCCAATGATTACTTTACAAAGTGGTCAGAAGCATGACAACCAGGCAAGACAATGCAAAAGAGAGTGCCAGTTTCCTACTTTTGTAGAAAACAGGTATGCTCATAGAGAGACAAGGAGAGAGAAGGCGACATGCAGAGGAGTGATGCAAGAAATGAGGTGGTTCTATTATGCTTGACAAGGGTTGTTTAAATAGTACATGAGATTACGGTTGCTCGTCAATTACAAAGCTTAACAGACTTAACAGAATAGTGCCGCTTAATTATTGACTTATTGCGCCACACCTACCTGAGCATATCATTTGCCATTTTGGTCCACCAAAGAAAATAGTATCGGACCGTGAAACTCACTTTTTGAATAAAGTGATTAAAAGCTTGACTAAAGTATGGAAAATTAAGCATAACAAGACGACCCCCTATAATTCGCAAGCCAATGGACAAGTTGAAAATACCAATAAGCAACTTGTGGGTATCGTGTTTAAAATAGGCTCTGAAAAGAAAGAGGACTGGGATACAAAATTATATGTGGCGGTATGGGTGTATAACACGACGTTTAAAAAATCGACTAGCCATACCCCATTCAAATTATTTTATGGGGAGGAGTGTGTCTTGCCCTTGGAAATTGAGTTGCCGATCATAAGATTCGCAATCAATCATTCTTTGGGTGATAAAGATGCCCTATTTGAGCAGTTTATGACTATAGCCCACTTGGATGAGCTTAAATTGTAGAGTCTGTTTCACCAAGAGATAGCTAAGTGTTGGATGAAGCGGCTGCATGACTTAGAAGAGAAGCAATATACCTTTAAGAAATGACAGTTAGTTCTATATTATGATGCACGTAGGGAGTTATTTCCACGGAAGTTGGAACCTAGATGGGATGGGCCTTACAAGATAGTTAGGATAGGTAAAAATAAGTCCACGGCTTTACTAGCTGATCTACAGGGAGTGGAATTAAAAAATAAGGTTAATATTAATAAGATTAAACCTTATTATTTTTGAGTATGCTAACGCACTAAATGCATTGCATTTCCATACTAGGGTTGATTTGAGACCTGCAAGAGAGCTTAAACTGGTTGATGGGGCGTTTAATCCCTTATTTGGAGCACCCATATCTAGAGAGAAGATATCATCAGGGGAAGCTTATCTGGTGGAGCAAAGGGTACAAAGTGATGGAGCATGAAGATGGTACCTTTGTGTGGGAAATCAAAGTTTTTTTCCATCACTATTTACAAATTTTGACAAGCATCCGTGTTGAGTTTAATGAAGAAGGTGGGATGGAGCCATCAGTTCATCCTCTAAATATGTTGAATTTTAATTATCATAATTACGAATAGGGGAGTTCTTGATTGCTGGGTGTGCACCCATTGTGGACGTACACGTTATACTTTGATGGAGCGTCTTGGGACCCTAATAACAAAGGGAGTGTTGGAGTAGTTATCTGAGATCCTCGATGTAGAGTTACAATGAAATTAGCTGCTTATCTCGGGGTAGGATTCACTAACAATATGACAAAGTATAAAGCCTTGATTATGGGCCTAAATATTGCCAAGAAAGGTGGTATTCGGCGATTTTTCGTAAAAGGGATTCCCAACTGATCTTACATCAACTAAATGGAACATACACATTTCGGAATCCCATCCTTCATATGTATCATCAAATTGCTATAATCCTACTTGATGAATTTGAGAGTGTATCTCTTCAGCTCATTCCACATTCTTCAAATCAGTTTGAGGATTCATTAGCCAATTTTTCTTATGAGGAGGACCTCTTCTTCAACAGTGGTCCTAGTCCAAATGTTGCTATTGCTAATGAGAAAAGACCTGGTCGTTTGTGGGGAATTTTATTAGAGGATGCATTATATGACAGGCAATGGTTGATATGGGTAATGCGAAGAGTGGCCAAGACCCATCTACCGCTATTATCTTGGACCCATAGGTCGATCTAACAACATGTTATGTATATGCCTCTTGCTATATATGCAGGAGGGATGGGTCAAAACTTGATGCATTTAGCTTAGGGTAGGAGCGCCCCTATTTTTTCCCTTGGAATGGAGCGTATTTTCGTATATCTTCCTTCTTCCAAGGAAGGATATCTATGAGCTGGTTTGCTTGATTTCTTTAGGCCATGAGGACTAGTTGATTTAAGATTTTAATATCTGATTTCATTAGGCCAAGAGGGTCAGTCAGTTTTGTAGTGTCATGATTGATTTCTTTCTGTATTTCCTTCCCCTTAATTCGTTTTGGGCGCAAATCCATTCCCTCTCACTTTCGGAGTGTCGCAAGATTCTGGGCCACAGATCTTCCACCTACAAAAAGATAAGATAGGATGCAAGAGCATTCCTTCTCACACTCAGCCATGCGCTCTTTGCGCTGACGAAGCTCAAAATCACCATCCATGTCCTGGCCACACCTTTCAACCGCTTCCAAATCAAGTCGCATGTATGTTCTATTCCTGATTTTGTTGATTAATTTGTTGCGATTTGAAGTACGCTTTTATGACACAGACAGCGAGTGCAAGGGCGGGAGGCCATCCGGCAGCATGGCATCACTACATGAATTCGAATTCTCGAGCTGTATAGCATGTTGTTTACCAGGGTCGCCGTGGACGCAACAGTGCTACGGTTTGAGCTAGGAGGCGAAACCGTACCAGAACCACCCCAAGAGGTCGATCTGTGGTGCTGAAGGCGGAGATGGCCAGGCGAATCATCATGGGAGCCATGGCAAGGTACTACTCCTATGAGGGTTACTGGTGGTCACTTCGGCTTGAACTATGATTACGAGGGCTGGTTCCTTTTCAAGGTGAGGTTTTGCGGGCCAATTCCGATCCAAATCCGGTTTCTTTCGGCTCATCTTGATCCATTTTTCCTCTGGAGTTTCTCCATCAGCCTTATTGGTGAACTGGATAGGGGAAAGCTTGTCTCAAGAATTGAAACTTGTTGGATATGTAAATCATAGTCTTGGATCTCATCAGCAGTTGGAGGGACAGCAAGGGCTGGAAGATGCTTTCAATTCTCAATTTTGGTGGGTGGCTGATAAAAATATCCAGCCCATACGAAGGGTATAGCTGAATTTGTTGCTTGTATTAATTAAGCAGTATGACGTCAAGTTGCAAGTGTCTCTTTTGTGTCCAGAATAAACAAAGTGACAATGAAATGGGTAGCATGTTTCAAAGATAAAGTTGGTTTTCCACAACCACAGTCTGCATATTTTCCTGGACATAACCAACTTGAAACTCCTGTGAATGGGTCTCTTGTCAAGTCCAGTGACATTCATGAATCAGAGCTTGACTTCAGGAGGTTTTGGGAGGAGTTTTGATTTTCGTCTAATGATAAGAAAGAAGCAGTGTTGGAGACAACAATTGAGATATTTTGCAAGCTTGCAAGGCAGACAGGGAATCCCACTCACTTCGTAAGTACATTAGTTGCTGCTCATGTGTTCTTGTTTGTGGTGGCAAGAGCTTTGGTTTACAGAAGTTGCCAAGCTAAAGAAGCCTCAGCGAGATGAATGCCAAGATATAAATAACGATCCATATAAAGCTAAGCTTTATACAACATTACTTTTGGATATTGATATTACCATGCTTCATGATGATCGTCCTCGTTTGTTATTTCATTGATGAGCTTCATGATGATCGTCCTCGTTCGTTATTTCATTGATGAGGGTCTATATTCCAGCCGATGGCACATTATTTCGTTTATATACTTTCCAGCTGATGAGCGTCTATATTCCAGCTGATGACAAATTGTTTTATTTATATTCTGTTCATGGGGCCCCACATGTGTTATGTTGTCTATAGAGCAGCGTCGCGAACCGTCTCTATAGACCTTGTGTTGTTCTTAGACCTTGTGTTGTTCTAATGTCACTTTAATGTTTTTCTTTAAGTTTTGATGTGACAGATATACTATTTACATCCCAAGTTCAGTTGAAGGAATTTCTTGGAGATTTTATCTTTTGCAGTGATGTCGCTTATCCTTATTTTACATGTTGTATATTTAGGAGTGATGTAGCTCCTTTGATGCCTATGAATAGGCTCTTGTAAGTTCAACTTTGTAATTTTATATTTTGAATATTAATATAACGGTAGGCCTATATAGAGCTATGGGTTTTTCCCTTGAGCCCCCAAGGGTTTTTTCATCCATAGTAAGGGACCTTTATTTGAGCGAGGGTGTTAGCTATATATAGTCTGTCTATATATAGCGCCCTAGGTCCCCTCTATATATTCCTATCATGTGTGCTCAGTTGACACACTTTTGGGGTTCCACTTCCGGTGTCTCATATCTCTCTTCTCTCCTTTCTTGTTTTTGTCTCTTGTCTTCCTCGCAGTTTCCAACACTTTAGGCCAAGAGGGCTAGTTTGTTTGTAGTAAGATGTGCTATTTCTATAGGACAAGAGGGCCCTATGCCTATTTGGTACAGGTACGTTTACTAGTTTGCTATTTTAGTGATTGCACCATATAGGTTGACGAAGTCACTGGAGGGAGCCTTTGCTGCATAGGATCTTCTTGTGGCCATTCTAATTGGTTTCGTCCCCTTTTTGAGTCTCTTTTCCTTAAGCAATTAATGATATATGTGTTTGTAAGGGTGCTTTCTTTTTTATTTGTTGGGGACTGACAATCAAGGCATGAAGTCCCATCAATATGTCTGGAGGAGGTATGAGTAGTCATTACCTCCTATATCGGCATTGTCAGGCATTGAAAGACTTGTTTTAGACAGGAGTTCTAGTGAACCTATTTTGCTAACCTGCTACGCAGCCATGCTAGGCGTTCCCGTTAGTTGTGAGACGGTTAGAGAAGCCTACTAAAAATAACCAAAAGAAGACCAACTCTGAATATCTAAAAGAAAGGAACAATATATATACGTGTAAAAAGGGGTTCTAACCCCAATAATAATAGAAAAGGAAAAAAAGAACAATCATTGAGCAGTTGTACATCGCCTCGCAAAGGCCTGGTAGGTTCTTGGGAACGAGACAAGACCTGGGGCCGATGCCTTGTCTTCCTGGGGGTGGCATCTTGCTAGAAAAGAAATAAAAACTAAGAAAGGTTGGAGCATAAATAAAAGTGTGTGTTAAAAAAGAATTAAGTGTTGCCTTGTGAGGGCTTGGTAGGTTCTTGGGTACCAAGATAGGACCTAAGGCCGATGCCATGTTCTCCTTGGGTCACTACGCTCAGCTCCGTCCTTTTTACATGCCCAACTATGGAAAATACAGGCCTAAAAGAAAAATGTGTTAAAAGATACCATTTATTGATCAGGCTATAGGAGTCCTCACCTAGGAGGAGCTCCTAGTTTAGTTGTCCTTAGTTAGGTAGGTAGTTCAGACCACCACTTAGGATGACCTCTATGATAGTTCTTCTTAGCTTGGCCGTGTTGGAGAAGCCGGTTAGTGAGTAGCTTTGAGCTTTCTGTCACACTATGCCAGCCCTACTCCTCGTGGATTTTCTGCCTTGGTTTTGTCAAGGGGTAGGGTGAGAGCTGGGATGTGTTTTATTGTGTATTTATTTTGTATCAGCTTGATGCTCTTTGTGGTTGTGTTTATGTGCAGATCTACTCGTGGGATTCGAGGGCTGAGTCACCCTATCCTGTGGTCGCCAATGAGCAATGATTTTTGACTCCGAGAAGTGCTTAAAAATATCCAAAAGATCCATTTTTCAAGGAAAAAATAGACTTCGTCGAAGGTGGCAGCTGCAATTAGTACGATTTTAAGCGGCAAGCCCCTAAAGTGCTTTAAAGGCCCATCAAGAAATGGTTGGGGAATTTTCATAATTTCTCAACATGTTAAATGAGACTCTGGGAGATGCCCTGTACTACAGGACCTTAAGACGGATGTACCGGATTTTTCAGATTGCAATTTCGATGCCGGACAATCGAATGGGGGTGTCCAAAGGTCAAGACCAAGGAAATCAAGTGTAAAGGGGGTAAGAGGGGGTGTGACCTTTGGGGCCATCCCCCCAAATATTTTTGTGTGAAGGGGGGGAGGGAGCATTTTTTTCTAGTGCGGGCGAAAAAAATGGACACCATGGATGTAGATGACGATTTCATGAGGGAGAGGGAGAGGGGGTCATGGCACCTCAATGTAAGCATCTAAACTAATCATGCCTTGCTTCCTACTCTCTCCATCGCCGATCTTCACGCAAGCAACAGTTGCCCAGATGAAGAGAACTAGTTTTATCCTTTCTCTTTCCTCCATCTCTCTTCTCCAAATGGTGCTTCACATGGCAAGAATCAAGAAGAGAATGTGATAATGCCATGCTTGTCTGGTGACGATCGGATTGCTCTAAGATCAAGAGGCGGGTGAGGAGAGATATTCAGCATTGAAGATTTGCTGCTGTGGTCGGTCCATTGGCAACCTGAAAATTTTATCAAAAAACCTGCAACACGCAAGTAAGCAGTATGCATCATTTTTACAAAGGAATTTTTCTTCTTTTTTATGATTGATGGTTGAAATGGAATTCATATGGAACAAAAATTGTTTGGACCTTGTTTGCATTATGATTGAGGGTTGTGTAAAAAAAGAATGTAGACTTGTAATGATAAATAGTTGCAAAAATTAAATTATAACTTGAAAAGTACATTTTTAGAGTAAAAATGGTTTAATTGGCTTTAGGTGGGAAAAAGAGATGTGCATAGGATAAAATTCTCAAAAAACACATCTTTTAGCTGTCATAATCAATCCACAGTCACAAATTTTAAAAAAACCTATTTTATGCATAAATAAATAGTGGAAAATAGAAAAAATAGGGAAAAATGAAAAGGAAATGGGTTTTGGGGCTTAGAAAAATGCAAACAATTATGGTTAATGTGCGTGCATGGTTGGAAAGGAAATGGGTTTTGGGGCTTAGAAAAATGCAGAAAATTATGGTTAGTGTTCATGCATGGTTGGAAAGGATTGAGGTATGGGGTTAAGCATCAGCTCACCCTTGTATTTATGTTCTGGTGTGTTTTCATTGCTTTATACATTGAAAACGACAAAAAAAAACCCTACACCTATGCAACGCAACACAACCTAAATGTCAGAGGGAAAGGGTGAGGTTAAGATATTGAGGGCTGAGAGGGTTTTGAATCTTTGAAATATTTGATTGTCCATTTAATTTAGAATTGCGATATTTCAGTTTAAGGGGCTAGTAGCACGAGAAATCGGTGCTAGTCCCCATATATTGAAGCATACATTTAGTGAAAATCATGAAAGGGTTATTTTTTCGCATCACAAAGTGCTGATTTGATGAATAATATTTGTGCACTAGGATCATATGCACTATGCATGACACATGCCATGGTATTGATCCTTGATTGCATAGCAATTGTCTTCTTAGGATATGACTCATACGTGAAGTGGAAAGGAACCTATGCTATAGGTTAGTCATTCGTTTTCTAAGGAAATTATTTGGTAAGGACACATGATATCTCCTGAAATACGTTCAAAATGAAAGAGTGGAGTTTTTATTGTGTGTACTTTTTGTTGAAGAAATGCATCTTGGGGCCAATCATTGAGGTGTAGGAGAGTCGCAGTGGAGCCGCGGCAATCAATTGAGGGGAGCTTCCTTACGTTTGTGTTCCGAGGCACTATGCCTATATGTTATGGGATCTCCCTCTGAGGAGAAGGGAAGGTAAACGTTGAACTACATATCAGCTACAAATGCATAATTAAGTCTACAGTATCCACATCCTCATCTACATCATCTCCTACCTCAAGTCCATCATAAAACTCATCATCCAACTCCTCAACTGCATAGGTTGCATTATCTCTCCTCTTCAACAGTTTGATTCACTTTTCTATAATCAAAATACACAAGGCCATACCATCAATCTCTGCAAAGGAATACTGAGCATTTTCATGGATGTGGTTCACCAAATAAGGCCAAACCATCATCTTGAAACCTTGTGGATAGCATTGTACTGGTTGTCTAGACTGTTGTCATAAACCAATACCCAATCTCCCTCCTCAATCTCTTTAGGTATCAATCTGTGTCAACTATCAAACCGGTATTTGCTACAAATTTTGGCCTCTTTGAGCTTTTGAACAACTCTCTCAGTGTCCTCAAATCTCCTCTCCAACTTACAAATACAAAGAGCCAAAAGATCCTCTCTAATCATCTCATCTTGTTGCCACGGTAAAGCACTCCAAGTGAGTGTGCAAGTCTCTATAGGCATGACTTGTTTCTATCCATACATCAACTTAGCTGGCATATAACATGTGATCACACTATGGGTAGCGCGATTAGCCCATAAGTTGTAAGGCAACAATCTAGGCCACTCTGTAACCCATCCACCACATGCTTTGGCCAAGGCTTTCACAATCGACGGATGGCCTCTTTCGCTCTTCCTATTGCCTTTTGGATTATATGCTGAAGTCAAAGCAAGTTTAATGCCAAGGTGAGAGAAAAACTCCCTAGCCTCATTAGCATCCAACTCACCTCTATCTACTGTAATTTTTCCAATGGAGCCATACCTGCAAGTAACATTCTCCAACATGAACTTATAGACCATCGAAGTAGTCTTCGTCCTCAATGCTCTTCCTTCCACCTGATTCGTGAAATCCTCTCATGCCAAAATAGTGTAACACATCTATCTCAATCCAACAGGCATAGTAATCAAATCAAAGGCCCAATTGTAGTGAATACATAGCCGGTAAGTAGGGTGAAGCTTGTCTCTATACTTCATTGAAGAAAACAATTGATAATCATTGTATGTCTCAACAAACTGTGAGATATTGGTATACATGCCTCTCAACTAGTAGCACTCTCTAATCTTCTCATAGGTCTCCCAAACAGCTCTATGTCATCCTGCCCCATGACTTTCATGAAACTCTGCCATGATTTGCACCTGTGAAGCTTTGTCATATACAACTCTCAATGGCTATCCACCTCGCTTCTGTGTGAATGCTTCCAAAGCATGCAATATCTAGAGTAGAACAACTTGTGATCATACGTAGAAGATGCAAGCAATCAATCTTGACCACAACAACACCAATAAAGTATTCTTTATCATTCTTGAGAGCCATGACAACTCCCAAGAGCTCCTTCTTAATCTATGGATACCTGCGCTGCCGTTGGTTTAGGAATTTTGCCCTAAACTGAATGGCATACCTATTCCCATCTGCATTTTCCTGGCCAACAGCCCATCTCCGGGGGTTAACTATATATATATTCTCTATATAACATGCATTTATGGCCTATTTATAAATATCCTAATCTGTGAATTTTTCTTAAATAAAACACAACCCTTTTCTATTCAATCTGTAAGTAACCCCTTTATATGACACCTTTCTGTATGTAAAAAATGTATAAAAATGGTGTTTTAAAAACCCCTTATTTTGAACTCATGTTGTATATACATATATTCATGAGTGACCCCCCTGAGCAGCCCATCCAATGCCAATAGGACTAGTATCAATAGTGAGTACTTTAGGTCTCCCACACTCGTAATTTGCTTTTAAAAGAGTTGGAGCACCTTTCAACAATCTCTTCAGCTTCTACATAGCTCTATTATGTCTCATGTCCCAAGAAAAATAATGCCCTTTCCTCAAGAGTTGGTAGAGATAATTTGCAATATGAGCAAAATGAGGAATCCAAATCAAATAAAATGCACAAGCTCCAAGAAACCTACGAACCTCCGAAGTAGAAGCGCAAGTCTTTGCAATGTTCTCTATGGCATCAACTTTCATAGGGGAAGGCCTTCTACCATAATATCCACATATATGTCCAACAATCAAACTCTCTCTCACACGAAAAATAGACTTCAGACCCGGCAAGGTCAAATTCACTTCCTCTAGCCTGCAAAGAATCCTCTCAACATCTCTGATATGCGTGGCTATAAAGTACCTATATCCATGATCATCTAAAGTCTCATCTTTCTCTCTCTCCAAACAACCCTTGATAGGAAGATCATCAATGAAAGGCATATTAAGCTCTGGAATAAAATCTCATAAGACCTTGTTCATCCCATTTATCATATGAGCAACCAAATTAGTAGCTCCTTACAGAAGCGTACACATCTAGACAAGGCCTAAAGGTGTCTTCATCGTAGTGAAATCTCTAATCTCAAGGGCAAGCTGGAACTGGTCATAAACACGGAATAAAGATCGGAATAAAGATTGCCAAGTGAACAGATAGCACCTCCAACAAAAGATTTTGCAAACTCATCCACAATAGGTCATGCACCAACATTCTATATAGTGACCTTGCTCACTGGCTGTAAGCCCTGTAGGAATCTAAGTGTCCCATTATTCTTGGGAACTCTATATCATCTAATACACAGCTGAAGATGGTTCTAGAATCCCCATCGTGATCAACTTATTCAAAAGCTCCCTCGATTTAGGCAAGTGAGCCCTAGGCATGGGAATAGGCCATAGATTCCAAAGGATATGTGGAATGGTAAAAATAAATATAAGTATCACAACCCTAGGATCAACGCAACCTATCTCATGTAGGAAAAAAGTGAATGCTCTCCCATGTCTTCTCAACATCTCCTCAAAATATTTCACCTCTACTGGAAGTAAAAAATATTCAGCCCCAATCTTTATCTCTTTTAGTGTCTTGACTGAAAACCTATGTCCAATACCTGTAGGATCTCATAAAGGAGGCTGCATAGCTACTCTCTTAATCATCTCATCGCTATTCAAATGTAGTGGTCCTGCAACTGGTCTAATCTTCTAGTAAACTATCTTGTATTTTGTTTGTACTCTGGCTTCTCTACTACAACCTACAGATTTTAGCCCTTGCTATAAATATCATGGTATGCACAAATTTTGTTGTGTATAAACAACACCCTGTTGTTGAAATATTTCAACAAATAACACTTTTTTGCTGAGAATTCTCAGTACCCAACTTTTCTTGCAACATGAAATCAGCAATTTCACAATACATCGCCAAAGAATGGACTTGTAAGACATATAATAACTCTTGATTTTCAATTTTCAACCATGCTGAAAGGTCCTCCCTAGTATCCGAGCATGACAACCCATCATAGATACCATATACCATTTATTCATCCTATAAAAGACTTGCAAGCTTCAATTCTTTTTCTTTTCTCTTCAAGTACTACCTAGCAGCTCTAGGCATGTTCGTAATATGCTAAAAACACAAAGTACTTTCAACAGACACACCATAAACAATTGAGAAAAAAATATTGCTACCCCAGGAGGTGAGAGCTTTTCCTATCTTATACCACTGTCCTCTCACAAGACAGTGGTACCTAACAAAAATCTAGCTCTCTAGGCGAATTCCTCAAAGAATTCTTATTCTGCTGATGGTTAACACAAATTCTCATGAACTGTGGACAACCTTTTTTTCATCCTTACTTCAGATCCGTGCATAAGCAAACCCATCATCCAAAACCTTAGTTTCCATCTGAGACTTAGCAATGAATGGCTAGCCCAAAATAATAGGATAGAAAGAAGAGTTCTACACAAAGAAATGATAATCTCATCCACATCTCCAATAGAAATCTTCAAGTTCGGACAAGCATCACACAAATCTCCTGCAGTGTTGTTGGCCGCACGCATGCGCCAACCATGATCCACATCATGAACTGGCCATCTACCGGTATCATACAACCCATGAACTACGACATTAATCTCAGAACCATGATCCAAAAGAGCAACAGAAGGGGTCTCCATGTCACCAATCTAGGTGCGTCATCACTCTCTGCATAATGTATGAGCTGAAGTAAAGGCTAAAGAGTCTTCCCGGAGTGCATACATAAATCTCCATCTGTAGAATCCTCAATAAACTCCTCATCATAATCAAATCTTCTCAATCTGCAAGCCATAGATAATAGCTTTAAAGCCTCTCGATGGATCATATCCTGTGTCCACTCTTCAATAATCTGTCATTTTTCTTTTAATGATGTCGATGATAACATCATGAATTCTCTTTTGGTAATTCCCAAGACTTCTCCAAGAGTGAATTCAATTTTGCAGTTAAGAATTCGATCTTCAAGTCCGTAATTGTCTCAATGTCGGAAGGCAGCTTGAATCCAGATTACTTTTTTGGCTTCTAATCCTTTGTCTTCGGGGTTTTCTGATCTTCCTGTACTTTCAGCTTCTGAACATCAGCCATACTCTGCACTAGTCCTAAAGAAGAAGGCTGAGAAATTGGATCACTCCTCCTAGTCACCCTCTTTGAAGCTAAACATCATCTCTTTTCCACTTCTCCTCAAAAAGTGCTTTGACTCCCTGAGATTTTTCCATATAGGAATAGATAGAAAGGATATCAACTCGATCATCCCATCCAGTCCCTTTCTTGATCTCATCACCTATGGTTGAAAGTTTGGATGCTGAATCTTTTCCTTTTTCTCTACATGTAGTGCATAGGACCATAAAGGAGATTTGTCCTTGAGAAACTGTTTTAACTATAGGCCATAGGAAACAACTTCTCTTGCCACCTCTCCCATCACACAAGAAGAGTGCAATAGTGATCACTTTAACAATTTGTTCATACCACCCTTACCAAAATTTGGTTTGATCAGCTACTCTGTATCTCCAAAACATATCATCTTGTCTTTCTAGACTACCAACTTTAGCCTTCTCACCTCTTCAAAATCTTGATAGTCCTTCCTCTCATGATCTAGACTATCACACCACATGAAATGATGAACACGATCACTCCTAGTATAATTCACAGGAGTAGAAGAAGTTGGGGCTGAAACCGGAGCTAGAATAAGAGGATCTTGCTCCATTCTAGTCATCTTGATTTGTAGGTCTTTTAAGTTCTTTGATATCTCTCCACCATATCTTCAACAATTGGCTTTGCAGTTGTTCTGACAACCGTAGTAGGAATAGACATAGACATAGACACAAGCTGAGAAATAGGAGAAGTAGTGGATGGTGAAACATGAGAAGTAGGAGAAGTCATGGTAGGAGAAGACATTGCTAGTGGTGACTGGATCCCATTTTGCAAGCGAGTCTTCCATCTTCGCCTCTTCGTCAGTGTAGAAACAGTATCACAACAATATCTTGCCATTCCATCTTTAATCTCATAGGCTAAGTACGGTTCTCTAGCCACTCTCCCAACTCATCTTGAAGTCTAGGATCAGCTGCCTATAAGAATAACTCCACTTTGTATGACTTCAGAACTCTTTGCACTAGTGCATCCAACTGGTTGTATCGCTCTTCAAACTCCCACAACGTTCCAGAGGCAACAAGTCCTTTGTTGGGCTGATAAACCCACTCTTTGAATGTCTTTCGCATAGCAATACCGTAATCCTCTAGAAAATATTCTTCTTTGAGCGCTTTCTTGAAAGCATCCTAGTTAGAGTCCTATATAAACATATCTGTCACTCTAACTTGCAAAGCAGGCATGACAAGCCGTAAGAAATAGTTGCTCCAGTTGGTTGGAACTCTAAAAAAGTGCATCTAGCTTTCAAAGGCCTTAATGTAGGCTCAATTATTCCGGTCATCAAATAATTTTTACTCACTGACCACAACCTCACTCAGCTCTGCAGGTGCTACTGCATAGATAATTGCATCTACTGATTTTGCATCATAATGGCTAAATAAAGAGTTTCTAACAAAATCTTCATCTCATTGGTCAAAAAGGAAGAAAGAATCGATGATGAAGGGGATTATTCAAAGGATCTCCCATCTTGATGATCAAAAGGGACACTTTCACGTCGGATTCACCAGATGTTGCACAAAATACGCATGTGATCAGTTTATGAAAGTCGCTCGTCTTGTAGGGATGCTTTGCAAGATGGGAGCAAAGAATGACGAAGAGTACAATTCAGCTCAAGGCAAGTACTGTACATGGAGTAAGAAGAATAGTTAGGTTTCACATTCAATCAAATACATATGTGGGCAAGGTAAGATGAACTGGGGATACAAGGAATACAATCTTCACAATACATCATTTCAGCTTAGATGAGCATTTTCACGTTTAGGTATGAAGATTTCACGGTGTGTGCAAATATATTTTGCTCGCACAGCTTCACAATTCGCACAGCATCAAGCTTGCATTCAAGATTCTTTCCTAATGTACATCCATAGTAGTAAACTTGAAGCGTGTCTTTTAGACATGAACAAGACAAATCTCCGAAACTAAGAGAAAAACAATGAGCTCATTCAAAGAGCTCCCATCCTTCCAAGTATCACCACCTTGTCCTTGCACTTGGCTCTCTGGTATGAAGTTATAGTTCTTGTGAACATGATAGGCCATGATCTTGATGGCACTCTTCATGTCTCTTGACTACAACTCAATGATTTTCTTAGATTTCAAAGACAATACTTATATAAAATTATTTTCCTTTAAGACATAGGTCTCTGAACTAGACACCAAACTAATTGGCATCTTCACTAATCCATCGACTATACCGAGTTTGCAGATGTCTTCATACAAGAATCAATCTTAAGAGCTTTTTCATGTCATTCTGTAGACTTCAAGGTTGGTGCTTTCAGCCTACATATGGACTGTAATCTTTTCCTACTTCAACCAATATGCCAACACCACAACGTTAACCAACCTAGCCGTCAAGTAGGTCAAGTATCTCTTTTGAAGAACTTGTAAGCTACATCTCTCTTGAAGCACATGCTGCTATGCTGGCACTTCTACATGTTACTGTAGTTTAGGCGGGAACTCCATAATCGCTGGACTGGCTCTCACATACAATCAGACAACCCTTCATGGTCTTTATCTTCCTCCACTACACTACTACAATTGTTGTTGTCGTCAATCCTCTCGGCATAATCAGTGCAGCCCTCTAGCGTTTATTACATCGATTTCATGCAGCACTCATAGTAGACAACGATGATTTCTCCCTGAAATAGATCACAATCACACTCTCTTTAATCAGTGCGCCTCTCCCACCTCCCAATCGAGTGCAAGCCGTTGCTTCTTTTTTTGTCAACTTCCTTCGGATGTCGTCCCAAAACAAACACGTAGCTTTCTCTATTTAGCTTTGCTTTTCCAAAACTTTGCGATCCCATCTCCAATCTTGGCAAAAAACTTCAGAAGGGCACTACTAATCTTGGTATCCATCATAAAACCTTTACTTTGAGCATCAGCATGTACTGCTCGCACAATTTCTGAGGGCATATCACAACCGTCCTCAAGCAAAGTTTCCCCCTTTCCTAGAAGGGTGAGACATGCTTGCAAGATGAGTGTGTATGTTTGTAGATTTGGACTTGCACCTTCCTCTACCATTTGCCTATAGAGGCGTAAAGCTTGTTCTGCATGATCGTCTTCCACGTATATTGAAAGTAGGGCACTTCACAATACCACATCATGGTTGGATCTGTGAGCAAATACACTTTTTGCTTCCAAAAGGCTACCACATTTACCACACGTAGTCACAAGGGTGCTACAAACAAAAGCATCTATTATGAAACTGTCCTTCAGGCCATCAACCAATATTGCTTGGCCAATCACCAACAATGTGGCTTGAATCAACTTGCATTAGGGGGAAGAGAGACCTCTTGTTCTAAAGGTGGTGGCTAGCTCAATGTTTCTATTGTGAGCTTGTCACATTGTTGTGTTTGTGCTTGGATGGATATGTTAGACATATGAGACAAGATAGGGAGGTTAATCATCTTGCCATCTTCCACTTTCTCTAGCTCATCCTAGGCAGTCTATTTACCCATTTCTTAACATTGTTAACAATATCTAACTCATGGACTAGGTTTGGATAAGCCTAATCTTTTGCTAGTATCTCTTTTTTTGTAAGTGGTGTGGTAGTGGCACTTTCAACACTACACACAATAGTAGTAGATGGTATAAAGTAGAGGCGATGGCTTTTAAATTTGAGTTTAGCTCCACCTTCTTTGTTTCTTGGAAATTTTCTTGCCAATGACTACCCATTCAAGGTTGTTGGCCCTCAATACTAATTTCTCTAGCTTTGCTTTGAGTATGGGTCATTGCGTGTATGGGAATGGTAATAGTTCCCTCATCATTAATTATCTCTATAGTGAATAGGCTTATGGAAATGGAGGGCATAATGGCCTTACTGTTGTTTGACTTACATTGTGGATAATTGAAATACATATGTGTAATTACACATTTTGGGTTGAACGGTTTGTTTCGTTCCCTTTTTCTTGCTCGTTCCTGGGAATTGTGATGATGCATGTTGTGGTTTCCCATAATTCTATCATGCAATAGGATATTTGGTGGAGGGTACCCCTCGATCATGACCTCGTCCTAAAATCATGATGGGAATCGGTCTCTGTAATCCACGAGGATTGGATGCCCTTCTTTGTCATAACAGAAAAAAATGGTTTTCTATATTCATCTTCTTTTGTGGGTTCCTCTATGAAATGGAGTGAAGAGTCCTTGGGAAGATGTGTGATGTGATCGAGGGTCTAGGTGTCCTAGAAGGATCAATCTCTACTCATTGTGTAGCAATTTGAGGGTATGGGGGGCTGGGTGTGTGAATGGTTGCCCAAGTGGGGATTGCCTCAAAGTAGTTAATACCTTTATTATATTGTGGGGAGGCAAAATCTTGATGAAGCCCAAGTCTTGGAGGGGCTCTGTAATAAGCTATCTCACGGCCAAAAATTTTGCGAGTGTTGCATATCTTGGTAGTCTCAAACATTGCAAAGGAAGGTGATCCCCACCATAATGTACACACTACATGTTTTGGCAATATGGTCTCGAAACTTTAAGAGACTGACCCATCTTAACCAACTCTTGATGTTGCTTCTTGACATTACTAAGTAGTTCTAGAGTCTCCTTATTTTTTGTTAAAATTTCACATAAGTAGGGAACTATGGAAATGGAACATTTCCTAGTTAGATAAACTAGGGAATCACATAGGAAATTCCCTACATAGGAAAAACCCCCTATGTAGGGAATTTTCCTTATGGAAATTCCATATGCGATTCCCTAGTTTCTCTAACAAGGAAATGTTCAAATTTTCTTATTATTTACTTTTCTTACTTATGTGTATCTTTAACTAGGGAATCGACAAGAAATTCTCTTTCTTTTCTTTCCTATGTAGGAAAACTTTCCAATGTGGAAAAAGTTTCCTATGTTTCCCTATATATATTGAAATCTCCTACATATGGTAATTTTCACATATAGAAAATTTCTTATGTGATTCTAATTTTTCTCTAACTTGAAAATATTGTATTTTCCTTTGTTTGCATATTCCTACTAAAATGAATTTTTAAATGAAAATTTATAGAGTAAATTTTCAATTAGAAAATTATATAAAGATTATTTAGTTAATTTCAAATAGGACATAATACACATCTAATAGATTAGGTAAGAATTTTTTATTATATAGGCTTTTTTCCTATGTTAAGAAGAAATTCCTAAATAGATGATATTTTCCTATATAGGATTTTTTTCCTATGTTGCAAAGAAGCTTGTATATATGTAATATTATTGACCTACTGCAAAGTCACAGAGTGAGGGGAAAAACAAGAGTAGAACAATCAAGGAGCGTTGAGGTAGAATGAACTGAGTGTGAGTAAGGACAAATCGGACGAGCAATTGACTTGGGTAAGTTGGTACCACATGGCATTCCCTATCCATGTTCCTCACAAGAAATAGAACAAGAGATGTGTTCCTTGCTGCTACATTCCCTATCAAAAAACATAAGGGTGGCTTTCCATGACACCTTTGCACCTATAGCTCAGATGGCTACCATTCGTTGCCTTAACCAACCATAGGATTTGGCCAGTTTACTAGTTTGATGTGTAGTCTACTTTCCTTAATGGAGATTTGTGGGAGGAGATCTATGTTGAGTAACTTCATGGCTTTTCCTCATCTAATGGCAAGGTGTACCTTAGGGAAGTTACTATATGTATATCCTCTACATCAGGTGTGTTCAAGGCCTATTTATAAATATCCTTATCTATTAATGTTTTTGAATAAAATATAATATTTTTCTATTCAATTTGTAAATAGCCCCATTATATTAAACCCTTTTGTATATAAAAAATTATATAAAAATAGTATTTTAAAAACACCTTATTTTGAACCCATGTGATGCACACATATATTCATGAATAGGTTACCCAAGAGGTGTACAGATCGAAGAAGATCCTTTGTGGATTCAAATAGGTTTCACATGCTTGGAATGAGAAGATAGACTTGTTTCTCCAAGGGAAGTTATGATATTGTCATTCCTCTTCCAATTCCTAATTGTATGTCCACACCTTAGCTATAGGGCATGCATTATTTGTGCTTTATATAGTTGATCTCATCTTGATGGGTGACCATGCAGAATTTCAAGCAAACAAAGGAGGAATTATTCATGGGTAGGTCAAGGAAAGTGCGGCATCACAAATCACAGATTTCCTACTTATTTTATGTGTAGTCAACTATTTTCAACAACTGCTTGCTAGATCTGGTCATTTTATTGGGTTGTTTTCAGCTATTTAATGGTAGCCTTTGGCTAGCCCAATTCATTTTCATTTCTAAGTGGAAAGAGAGATTAGCTCACAAATATACTTTTGACAATGTATGTATATCTATCTTCTTCATTTTAGCATTCATCTACTATAGATTTTTGCATTCTACTATCTCGTTTTTCTCTCTCCCTCTTCTCTCATGTTCATTGTCTCTCAATCTTGTCCATATGCTTCCACATTCGTTGCACTCTGATCTCTCTCTCTCTCTCTCTCTCTCTCTCTCTCTCTCTCTCTCTCTCTCTCTCTCTAAGGAGGGTTTGTGCCTCTCCACAAGATGATGGAATACGAGGACCAAAGATGCCTATGATTGTTTTTATTGAAGATCCAATCATACAAAGAGAAGCTTCTCAAGAGTAAGACCAAAACAAAGGCAAAGTCAATGAGGTAACAACTTCTTAAGTGGCTGCCATCTCTAATCTTTTTCAAGTTGGGATAAGGTAATGATGTAATAACAAATCACTCACATCAAGGCTCTACAAAATGGTAGAATATCGTCATCAAGTTCAAACGACTTTCTCCAAGACAGTAAGGAGAACTATTGCATTCTAGAACAAACTGAAGGACTATAACAAATCACTCTTATTGTGGCTCTATAACATGGTAAAATACTATCATTAAAATCTATACCCGCCCTCCCAATATATTCAAGGACCCCTAGGCCTTTAGCTATTATAGCATTCCCACCTCTCAATACATCCGATAAGGAAAAACTAGTGTTAAGATGCAAAGTGATTTATTACATTTTACACATATCTTAGAAGCAAACCCTTAAGAGTACTTTTAATTTATCCTAGCACTACTTGGAGTTGTAAAATGTGTGTCAAAAGGGAACCTCAAGGAGTCATGGGGCAAGAGTTCTAGCTTTGTAAGAGGAGCCTCCTTGCTTTTGAAATGTCTCAGCAAAATTTTCAGCTGATTACTCTATTTTGCATAAAGATTAAATTATCCAAGCCAGAAAAGTCATTCTTCTTTATTCTTAGAGTTCTATCTCTTGTATCAAAAGTATATAAAACTAGCTTTATATTGTTAGAGTTCTGTCTCTTGTATCAAAAGTATATAAAACTAGCTTGCCACTTCCGAAACCCAACCCCTTCACACCAACCCAAGACAAAAAAAGTTCTTTAAGTGCTCACTTTTGAATGAAATTCACCCCACCTTTCAAAGCATTTCCAAAGGCCTGCCATGCTCCTGTTGCCAAGTTCTCCATTGATGATTCAATCACCTTCAACTCATGGAGCAAAAGCAAGCTAACCATCAAGTCAACTTCAAACTGGTTAGAAGTGAAAGGAACTTATATTGCACATAATGCAATTATACATGTCCAAAAGCAGAATCTTGACCAGCTCCTTCAAGCTTTTCCAATGCAGCTTTTTGCAAATCATCATGGGGAGCTTTTGATCCCATGATTTCTATAGATTCATCAATAGCCTTTTCTTCTACGATGCTATCTTCTATGTCAAGATTTAGTGATTCTGTCATGCTCTATTGTAATTGAGGTACTCGTTTTGCTACATCTTTAGCAAGTCCAAGCGCCTGATGTTCAAGACAATCCCTTAAAGCAATGTGACTCAATAACAATAGTACATAATTGGACTATGACAGACATAATAGCCATGTTTTGTAGCATCTCATAAAGCTATCATTTATCATGAAGCTTCAATGATAGTTTTTCATTTATCAGAAAAAGAAAGTTCCAATCGCTACCTAAGTTAGCCTTGGTGATGTTAATGGACTCGCAATCACTGCTCCTATTACATGACCATTCGTCCCCCCTGCCCACTGACATACTGAGTCCACAAGTTGTTTTGCAAGTGTCTCCTTTATCAGTCAAAAGGAAGGATGTAGAAAGACCTATACTAACCTAGCTGCCATTAACATTCAAGCAACTCAACCCTATAGAGTTGATGTAGAGAGTTGATAAACTCTCCCTTTATATATGGGACTAGCACATCCACCCAAACCAGAGATTCCTTCAGCTCATCTTCAATGGCCTTGCACAAGGTATCCACACCTTTTCCACTCATGGAAAATTTGCAAATGACATTCTTTGGATTTACTTGTACTACAAAGGATTATAGGGCTAAACCTGAATGAAAACACTAAAGTTTTAAATAAAGTCTCACAAGTCACAAGTTCCATGAATGAATGGAGGAATTGGAGCAAGCAACTAGCGTATCAGGAGTAGCAAAGATGTTACCACCAATCTCAAGCATCATTGCCTCATAGCCATGTTCTAGATGGTCATGACATAGTCACAAAGCTCATCAACTCAATCATATGTATAAGCAAAAATACAATATGCACCCCCCCAAACCGTCTCCTATGTGACAAAAATACTCTATGGTGTGCATGAAAATCTAAGAGATATTGCAAGCTCTTTAAGCATCCATGCAAGGATGCTTGGAACCAGGATTTGCGATTTGAACTTTCTCTTTTTCATTAATTGTTATCAACATGGCATAAATTTCATGAACATGAGACCATAGCTAAGATCTAGATAGTCCCAACAGAGCTCCATACCTTTTGAGTAGATGGAAAAGTAAGTCTAGAAGATGATTCTTGATGTCCTTTGCTTCCATAGGGTAGCCTTGTTGTTGGAAAGAGCTAGACTTGATATATGGATTCTCTCTCTGAGTTGTAGCACCAACCATTCTAGATCTAGCTTGCTTCTCTTTCCCATGATCTATGGTCACCTTCTATTCACATATATAGCTATGTTCTTATAGCTATTGTGTTCACCAACCATTCCTTCTCAAACTTCATGCAGTAACTATGCCACTCATTCACAACAATGATGTCCTAGCATAGATTAAATAGTTCCACTGACCCTTCGAGACTGATAGTGCAACCATGCTACGCATTCTTTCCATGACTAGCTCTTATGTCTCACTACCATTCTTCATTCTCATGTAGCATGCCACCTATTGCATTCAATAAATTCATGTCTTCAACTATAGACTAGCCTACTGAACTTCTTTCAAAAGACCATGGGTTGATTTGATTTTGATTTTGATTTTGTAGCTCCCACATGCAACAAATCTTGCTACCTTGAAGCCTACATTTTGTGCAAAAGCCCTATCGTAGGAGAAATTTTGTCATAAAGCCTACCTTCCCACCCTACAGCCTACCTTTCCTACAAAATTCCTATCTCGGGAAAGCCTTTGTCCCATGCCCACCATGCCTATGGTGGATAGTGACTCTGCTCCTATGATCATATATCATGAACATGAATCTGACCACCTCTCTATACCTACCAATCTCTTTGCCCCATCAAAGGGAGCCAACGATGAAAGAAATGTCTTTACAGATGAAGATGTAGCTAATCTTGCTATCCCAATGCATGGAGAAGAAGAAGAAGAAGATGCATTAGTGGATCGTGCTGATGAGGATGAAGTAGTCATTCCAATTGCTATTACCCATGGCACAAATCTATTCCTTACTTCTTCTATTCTATTGTAATATATCAAATATATATATATTTTAAGAATTTCTCCTCCTCACACGGCAGCGCATCGTGCTGGAAGTGTAGAGGGTGGATATAGGAGCCAGCAAGCTCCTCGCTGGAGCTTGCTCGGCTCCATATAGCATGCTGTTGGACACGTCGAGGGGAGAGGATTCCCTCCCCTCCCCTATAAAATCAAGGGTGGGCGGCAGAGACAGGGAGGCCATGAGAGAGTAGGATGAATCTATCGCCATGTGCGTGCTGCTGCCGAGGGAGGAGGAAGGCCCCGCTGCCGTAGAAGGAGTCATGACTGTCGGACAGTCGTGAAGGAAGGAGGGGTTGGGTCGACGCCATCGTGGGGGACTCCGCATTGCGCCGCTGCCTGAAGCCGTATGTTATCCTGAGACGCCTACCTCCTGCCCGCCGTCAATGTCCATGTGGATCTTCAGTTTTTCAGAAGCCTTGGAAGCTTCTTAGAAGCTTCCAAGGATTGGGCCTCCTAAGCCCCCTTTTTTGTGGCTTAGGACCACCCCCATGAATTCCCTCTTAAGATCCCCCATATCCCTTTTTTACACTAAACCAACCCCCCTCCCCGGTTTTTCTTAGAACCTTTTCACCCCCCCCCCCCCCCTCTGGGTTTTTAAAACCCTCAAGTCCCCCTTCCTATACCCTTTCCTTACCCTTTTCCCCCCTCCCCGTTCTATCCCTTAGAAATCCTTTCACCCCGCCCCGGTCTTAAGGCCTTAACCCCTTCTCGAGGGGCCATTAAACCCCCCACACCCCTTGGCCTCATAACCCACAAATCCCTTCCCGGTACTTAAAGTTATAAGTCCCTTCTTGTGAGCCCGTATTTCACCCCCATATTCCTTTTAACACACCCTCCTAAGCCCTTTCTAACCCCTGTGTTCCCTTTTCCTTACACACCCTTTTCCCTCTCCTCCCTACTATAAACCTTTCCCTCTCTGAAGAAGCTAAGAACCTAAAGGTCTTATTATCCCTTCTCATGGTCAATCATTTAAACGGCTCCTTGGCTCGAAAGAGAGACGGTGGAAATCCGAAAAGGAAAGGAAAAGCTGCCTTCACATCTGAAGGATTACAACTACGATGCCGCCTAAGAAGGTCCAAGGGGTAGCTGCAGGAGGGTCATCTCCCGGTATCCATGTGGATATCTCACCCCAAAATCAGGTTTTTCCTTCTTGGTTTTATATCAGTTTTAATTTAATCATGCAAGATGAATTGTTAGGGATAAGATATATTTTGTCCTAGTTATTTACGATGAAGGAGTTTAGTTTAATTGAACATGCAAAAATGATAATATATAAAACATAGTTTCCTTCAAATAGCATCATGCATTGAAACAAATTACGAGCAAGATTATCTACCTACTATAGTAGTATATTTCGGTTAAATCTTGAAGGTATAAAAACTGCATCTTGCACCATTAACCCTATTCTTTTTTGCAATGAATCTTCATAGAAGATGAAATTCATGAAAGGTTTCTTACGTTGCTTGAATTCTAGGAAGTTATCGTTGCTAACTGCATATCTTAGCAAGGAAAAGATTGTTATTTGGCATGAGTTTCGTTCGCAAGGAAAAAGAAAGATTAATTGCATTTACCCAACCTCAAAGAAATAAAGTTTAGGACTGAAAAATTCAATTGTCACAAGGATAACAAATCGTGCAGAGGTGACCTCAATATTACCTTCTAAAAGATAAACAAATTAATGTAAACTTAGAAATACCTATGCTGCGAAATATGCCTTGGGAATGATTTAAAGACCAAGAAACATTTATACCTTAAACACTTGACTACCTTCCCTGATTGTAGGGTCAATAAATCGTAAATGTAAAAGAACTAGGGTTTGTCCCTGAGGTTCTTAAAAAGAGACCCTAGGTCCGACAAACGTCAGCTTAAAGAAACTAAAATGGATTGTTTCATCGTATATTACGATGCAGGACTTGCACAGCAAGTACGAAGTCATATGGTCTTGTGATTGATTCATAAGAAGAAAGGTTAAATACCCTCAACAAGGATGGCAGATCCTTATGCAAGTTATCTACCAACTATAACTAACACTTGACCTTGAGTGCCTTAGGATTCAACACATTCTGCAGAGGATCATGAATGGCATGCATTACTTCTTATGGGGAGACCCCCAGAGACACCACATGTCATAAAATAGTAGATATTGGGCCTAGTGTAAGTATAGATAATGATAGTGTCCTCCAAGCTTTGAGTAATGTTGCCATGAAGGGAGTAGACTATGACTTATTTTTTAAATACCCATGGATGCATAATGCTCGACTCATTGAAGATTGGGGCAATTGTCTAGTTTTCTTAGGAAATCAAAAAAGAGACAAGCCGTATTGAGATGGAGGCTTGAAAAACAACTCTTTTTTACCTTGATTTCATCTTGATTTTATTGAAAGAAGATTCCACAGACCCCAAAACCATTAGATCTTTAGCTAGATATCTTCCTTTCCTTGAGGATGAGCAAGATTGGTTGAATATTGTCACCAAATTGGAATTGCCACTCAAAGAACACTCAAAGAAGAACTAGAATATTGTTCATCCTATGAGTGCATGAGTCAAAAAAATGCATAGTAAGCCACAATTTTCACCCTCAAACCATCCTTGTAAACCCCTTCATTGCCTCTTTTTATGATGGCCCTTGACTATGTATCAAAGGCTATCCCATTCCCAAAGAGAGATTTGTACTAATAAAAATACTAAGTACTCATGGAGGCTGTGTTTCCATGATCACCCAAATGCAAATTTGACAATCCTTGAGGAATTACTTACTAACCCCACTTGGCAGTAAATGGAAAATTTTTCATGAAGGTTTATTCAACTTCCACAATAATATCTTCATCTTGCTAATGCACAAGAAAAATATAAAAGTCGACGTCGAGCATAGTGACTGGGACGATGATCATTAGAAAGAGAATTCTGATTCAAACTCAATGGATTATGACATTGGTGGCTACTCCATTGAGAAAATTTTATTCGACCCCAAGCCATCTCAACCTAAGACATTGCTAATTGATGCTAGAACTATAAGAATTATATCTGAATTAGAATGGTTGGACTACCTCAAGGTTCTAGATCGCAATCAAACTGAACCTCCGAATGGCGATCTAGGTCTTGACCCTCACTCTTAGCCTAGCACAATCAAAACAATGTCCAAGAGGATACTACAACAAGTTTAGAGTCTAATCAAGGTGAGGACAAAAATCTTACCCTAAAGAGCTTAACTATCATAGTCCAAGAATGCCAAAGTTAAAATTTCAATCCATCTAAGGAGAAAGTACTTAAAAGGATGCATGGCACATTGAGTCACAACCTAGATTCACCAAATTCAAGAGAAGCAATAGATTTGTTGTATTTCTTTTTGGATCCAAATGGGAAGTCACGTCTAGTGAACCTATTCAGGGATCACGCAAGGTCAAGGAAATATAGGGGCAAATTCACATGGAGCTACTTAGACCTAAAAGTTGTTCCATCATAAGTCCTTACTCACAAAATCCAACTCAAACTAGATGCAAAGCCTACAAAGTAGAGAACTTATCCAATGAATCCTCACTATGAAAATCATGTGAAAGAAGAAATTGAGAAACTCCAGAAGATTGGGTAAGATCCAAGTATGCATCAACTACAAAAATCTAACTAGAGCTACCATGAAAGACCACTACCCCTTGTCATGCACCAACCATATGATAGAGAGAGTAGTAGGGAAGGATTCTTAGAGCTTCCTAGATGGATTTTAAGGGTACAACCAAGTCCAAGCCCACCTAGATGATAGGATAAAAACTACTTCCACAATAGAATGGGGAGTCTTTGCCTATATAGTTGTGGAACTCGAATTGACTAATGCACATGCAACATTTGAAATACTCATGTGTATCATTTTCAAGGACATTCTTAGGAAATGGCTTGATCTATTTGTCGATGATTTATGTGTCCATTCTAGTTGGGAGGATCACCTCAAGAAACTCCAACTTGTCTTTGAAAGACATTGGTAGTATCACCTATCCCCAAATCCACTTAAATGCCAATTTTGGGTTAAGCATAGTGTCATTCTCAGCCATGTATCCAAAAATGGCATTACATAAGACACTTCTAAGATTAAGGTTACCATAAACTTACCACCACCATCCAACACTAAGGGAATAAAATGTGGCTACTAGTTAGTTAGAAGTGGAATGAGTAATGTCAAGCTTCGTATGAAGACCTAAAGAAGGCTCTAATGATTGCACCTATCCTAAGGTTCCTGGACTCATCAATCACCTTTCATGTGTATATAGATGCCTCCAAGGTTTCAATTGGGGTAGTATTGTGCCAACCCAATGAACAAAACATGGACTTTCTAGTGAGTTTCACTAGCTGATAGCTCATTGAGGACAAAATGAATTATTCTACTACCAAAAGAGAAGGCGTAGCTCTAATATACATTGTTAAGAAGTTTCACCACTATTTATGGGCTACACCCTTCAATTTCTTTGTGGATCATTAAGCGTTGCTATATCTTGTGAACAAGCCCTGTGCTACCAGACACATTATTAGATGGCTCCTTTTCTTGTTAGATTTTGATTTTTTAGTTGTTGTACAAAAGGGAAAACAACATCTTATGACTGACCATCTTTCATGAGTAACTAATGGTGAGAAGACCACAAGAGTTGATGAAAAACTTCTTGACACTTATCTATTCTACATTGACCAAGAGATCTAGCTCTTCAAAACTCACCTTGCATCCCATTGGACTAATGATATTGTACACATTCTTAAACATGGCCTCTTAAAATTCCCAATTGAGAAATCTTGCCTCACTCATCTTTTAATCAAACTTAGAACATACCTATTGATCACTAGTTAATTGTACTATGATCATTCCCGCAGAAGATGTGTATGTGAGCATGAAATTAAAGCTGCGCTAGAAGATGCACATTTAGTATTGCTAGAGGACATATTGATACAATTTCTAGGGCTAAAAAGTTGTTCAAGCCAATCGCTAGTGGCCTACTCTATTTGAGGATGCTAGTCGCTTTATCAAGCATTGTGATGAGTGCCAATGCACTAAGTTGCCTATCTACAAAGAAAAATTGGAGCTTATATTAGTTATTTCTTACAAAAAAATTGAAAAGTGAGGTGTAGATTTCATGGGACCAATTAGTTGAACCAATGAGTACTTATAGGCTTGCTACATTACCATAGCCATCGACTACATGACTAAATGGGCAAAAACAAGGGGTATCTGTAAAAATGACACATAAGCTACTACTTTATTTCTTTGGGAGCAAGTCATCTCATGATTTGAATGTCCCATAGAGCTCATTATTGATCAAGAATACACTTCTTGGATGAGGTAATCAGCACCTTCTATCCACGTTCCTAGTAATCCATAGAAAATCTAACCCATACTCTCTACAAGAAAATGGCCAAGAAAAAGCTACCAAAAAACTCTATGTTAGTGTCTTGACCATAATTGTCTTAGCTTCATGATTTGACTAGGATCGCAAGCTTATGTTAGCTCTATAATCCTATTGCATGTCATGTAAGACTACCATAGGACAAACCCCATCATGTTTGATATATGGTACTAATCTCCTTATACTTGTGAAATTCTTGATCTCTAGACTAGGTATTGCCATTTAAGAGCATTGGAAAGGAACTCGAGCATGGCAACATTGCTTGCTTGAGTTGGAGTGCTTAACTAAAACATGATTGCTAACTAGTCACGCCCTACTTGTAGAGAAGGCTAGATGAAAGGCCTCATTTGATAAGCATATCAAGAAATGCTCCTTTGACAAGGGGGACCTTGTCCTACTTTATTCAATTGCAAGACACAAGGAAAAAATCAAATTAAGAGACCTTAGATCTTTTTCTGTTTGTGTGATCAAGATGATAGAGAATGTGGAGTTGGAGACTCTAGACGGCCAGCCCATCAGCCACTTTAAGTGTAGTAAAATTCAAAATTATTTTCCACTTGGACACCCTTTACATGCATCAATGTTGGAAAATATGAAGATTCTTTTAATGCATATAGAACAAACATGCTATGAATAGTTTGAGAAATGTCAACAATTTGACCCCACTTGTCTTTACTATGACAATTGTAAATGTAAATAGCTGTGACCATTAGCAGCATTGACTCAAATGATGAACCTCTCATTGGAGCTGCATATCTTTGTATCCACCTTACTATAAATAATTCAATGATGATTGATGCTCTCTTTGATGAGGGATCCAATTATAATACCTTGCCATACTTCTATTTGAAAAACCAAGGGTAACCATACACCTCATTGTAGCCCACCAATGCAAAAATTAATCCCTATGGAGAGTGACCATACACCTTATGAGGTCAATGTAAGCTTGCAATCATGATTGAGACAGAATTTATCCCACTCCTCTTCTATGTTCTTTTGAATGCTAATGGAGTAGGGACTAAGATTCTCTTGGGATGTACCTTTAAGCATCTAATCAACTATTACGTCAACTATGTTGACAAATGAACTCAGCTTCAGTTGGTTGATATCCATGTCATCACCACATTTAGGTCCAAGAACATGCAACTTGGATTGAGTTCCACCTAGTTGTAATTCTGCACCTAGAAAACAAACCAAGGCCATGAATTTATCAATCCAAATTCTAGATGACCATGCAAGTAAGAAAGTCCCCATGAGGACCACAACACAATGGCAATGGTGGCAAGAAAACTCCTCATATAATTTTTCTTCTCAAACAGTCAAGTAACCTAAGCATTGGCCCTCATGCCGCCACCATCGATCTTGTCACAACCCATGTCTTACATGGAATACCGAGCCTGACACTGCACTGAATATCCAAAACATTGCATATTAATGCTTTCTGGGAAGGCACCAAAATGCATAGCAGTCCTATCTCTAGGTGACACCACAAGGAAAGGGATTGCAGACACGGGGACATGAGTTAGTGTACTCAGCCACGCAGCACTCTAGGCTTGGGGTAACCCCCTCTATCAAGGATGCCAGGCTCAATGTCAAGCTGGCTAATGGAATGAAAGTGAAGCCATCTAGAGTGCTAAGAAATCTCGACCATTGAAGAACGCAAGAGTCCAGTTCTCCGTGGACTTTATAGTCATGAAAGGACTATGATATCCTATTAGGCCGACCCTAGATGTGCAACGCATGAGTCATAGACGACTGGGGTAATGGTTTTCTCTTCCTTTGCAATCAAATGGAAGTAGTAAGAGTGGGGATGAATACCTACAAGCCTACACTAGTCAACCTAGACACCATCCAGACTTTGCTCAAGGGTGACGCTCAGGTTAGGAAACATCACGAGCCACTGACTAAATATATCCCTTTCTTGGAGGGTGGGCAAGATTAGATGTATGTGTTATCCACAATTGATTTGGCATTATCGGACAACAAGGAATCCAATCAAGCTACTAAGATAGTCAGTAAACCAAGACATGCCCCAATGCCAACCTGTATGATGGCTAGGAACTCGCATGGGGGACATGTCTCTATCACATTTCACATCCCTAACAACAAGTGATACCTCCATGAGATCTTAGAATACATGATAGAAAAATTAGCTAGAACCGAACCACAAATCTTAAATTGTTCAAGGATCTCTTGGATGAACCCAAGTGGCAATGGAAAAAGGTGCATGACTTAAACTTAATGTAGAATTGGACCTTAACCACTGAGGACAAGGAACCGCACATGGGAATGACAAGCAGCTAGATGAGGACAAGTCCAATGACGAGTAGAAAGACTGTTGTTCCTCCAATGACGAGAGTGGAGAAGAGATTGACACAATAGAGTACGGCAAGGAGGGGCATGAGATTGAACAAATACGAGCAGACTCCAAACCACATTAAAAAAACCTCTTCACAATCGCAAAAGGAGTCACGCAATTGGGTTGTGATCGCATCTGGTTGGAGCACAATAGAAGCTATTGATTACGAATGAGCGAGTGTTGCATGTCCAAGTTCCATACCAATACTCAAAACAGAATCACCATATAAGCTACAACCCCCTAGAGAGACTTCCTCTTCTAGTGAAGACAAAGAGTTCAACTCTCATTCAAACGTATGCTTAGATAGTGGCCCTTAGATACCTTGACCACCTAAGACCAAGCACACCAAAGGGGATCTACCAGTTTACCTAAGGTGTCGAAGGTTGAAGGAGTAAAGGAGGAGAGAGCCTAGGGATCCACAAGCTAAGGAGTAGAGGAAGCCACAAGACCTGTCAAAATGATTCACAAGATTTAAGAAAGGCAAGAGGGTAGTGGTCATGCTAGGGGCCAAAAGATGAGGGCAAGAGAGCGAGTCTACAGAAGGACCCGCCAAAGTCAAGGAGGTCAACCTATCTAAGGAAGGGGAGACGCCCCGACCTATTTTTATGGCCGATGACTCAAACCATGGAAGAAGAGGCAACTCTCGTTGGTCTCTTGCTGTAAGAATACATAGACATATTCACATGGTCCCTTAACAAGCTAAGAGGTTAGATCCAAGTGTAGTGACTCATAACATCCCAATGATATTTGACGCAATGCCAGTTGTAATATTTTTGTTAAAAATATTATTAAGGCCATGTGAAGTCTCGGGGAAGTGACAATGTTACATTGTGGGTTGGGACGGGTTAATCTAATACACTCTCCACTGAGCCCAATCGAGACATAGCTTAATGAAACCACGTATTTCTCATGAGAACCTCCTCTTGGGAGGAGGATAAGGGATAAATATTGGATTTAATGCAAATTTTTTTATTACCTTCCCCCAGCCGAAGCATGGCTGAGGGAAGGGGATGGTGCTAAAATGGGAGAGTGAAGAGGTGGAGGAGAGGGACTACATGCGGGCAAACACGTGAGGGGAATGGGAGGCCTTATCCCTTCCTATAAATACCCCCCTCTAAGGGGTGAGAGGTGAGGGTCGTAGAGTAAAGTTGGAGGTTTGTGAGCTGGTTGAAAGCAACCACACAGGGAGGGGAAAGAAATGGACGCCACGGGCCGTGTCATGAGTGGAGGGGCGAGACGGCACCGTACGTTGGCTACCGCCGCTGATACCCTAGAGCCGCCAATCGCTGTGAGAAGGGCGAAAGGAGAGAGAGGAAGTTTCTTGTGTTCCGCTGCGCGGTGGTGGAAGTAGATGCCCTGCCGTTACCAGAGTGGGGGAGGAAGTCCGTCGAGTGTTGGCTCACGTTCGGCTGCGCGGTGGGGGTCGCCTCCAGATCATGTCCGTGCTGCGCCGTGGGGCCGTCTATCCAACAGTCGCCATCCATCCCTACACGCCGCCAAATTCTAACGCCATCCCTCCTCTTCCTTTTGGAGTTTTCTTACTCCACGTGGATTTCACTACCTCAGAAGCTTCCTGGAAGCTTCTTGGGGAAGCTTCTAAGGGGGGCTCTTCTAAGCCTCCCTTCCCATGGAGGCATTAAACTTCCCTTCCTGTGGAGGCATTAAACTTCCCTTTTCGTGGAGGCTTAGGCTTTAAGCTTCCCTTTCCCATGGTACATGTAACCCAAGTCCCTTAAGGTTCACCTTACTCTAGGAATTAAAACCTTTTCCCCCCTAGCATCCCTCAAAAGCCACCTTAGCCCACTCCCCTTGACTCCAAAAACCCTTAATCCCGGTGCCTAAACCCATAAGTCTCATCTTGTGTTTGACCCCATGTTTTACCCCTCATATTTCTTTTTTTTAATACACCCCTAAGCCCTTTCTAAACCCAGTGTCCCCTTTTTACTTACACGCCTTTTTTCCCATACTATAAACCCTTGTGTTATCTTTCAAAATTTCCTTTGGTTTTGAAAAACGCCTAAGTTCTTTCACTCCAGTGCCCAAGGATCTCCCAAGGGCTTTCATAGATGTTTGTGAAGCCACACTCACACATAACCTTTTTCACCGTGATTATATCCTATAGACCCTTTTTCTCTTAAGCTTATAAACCTTTCCCTCTCCGAAGAAGCTAGGATTTTAGAGGTCTTATTATCCCTTCTCGTGGTCAACTTTTTGAATGACTGCTTGTCTCGAAAGAGAGACGGTGGAAATCCGAAAGAAAGAGTAAAAAAATTGCCTTCACGTTCGAATTCCGATGCCGCCTAAGAAAGTCCAAGGAGTAGCTGCGGAAGGGTCATTTCCCGGTATCCATGTGAATATCTCACCCCAAAACCAGGTTTTTCCTTCTTGGCTTTATATCGGTTTTAATTTAATCATGCAAGATGAATTGTTGGGATAAGATATATTTTTGTCGTAGTTATTTACAATGAAGGAGTTTAGTTTAATTAAACATGCTAAAATGATAATATAATAAACATAGTTTCTTTCAAATAGCATCATGCTTTGAAACGAATTACGAGCAAGATTATCTACCTACTGTAGTAGTATATTTCGACTAAATCTTGAAGGTATATAAACTACATCTTGCACCATTAGCCCCTACTCCTTTTTGCAACGAATCATCATAGAAGATGAAATTCATGAAAGGTTTCTTACGTTGCTCGAATTCTAGGAAGTTATCATTGCTAATTGCATATCTTAGCAAGGAAAAGATTGTTATTTGGCATGAGTTTCGTTTGCAAAGAAAAAGGAAGATTAATTGAATTTACCTAACCTCAAAGCCTTAAAGTTTAGGACTGAAAAATCAATTGTCACAAGGATAACAAATCGTGTCAAGGTGATGTCAATATTACCTTCTAAAAGATAACCAAACTAAGGTAACTTAGAAGTACCTATGCTGCGAAGTATGCCCTGGGAATGATTTAAATGCCAAGAAACGTTTATACCTTAAACACTTAACTATCTTCCCTGGTTGTAGGGTCAATAAATTCATGAATGTAAAAGAACTAGGGTTTGTCCCTGAGGTTCTTGAAAAGAGACCCTGGGTCCGACAAACGTCAGCTTACAGAAACTAAAACGGATTTTTTCATCGCAGGACTTGCGCAGCAAGTACGAAGTCATATAGTCTTGTGATTGATTCACAAGAAGAAAGGGTAAATACCCTCAACAAGGATGGCGGATCCTTACGCAAGTTATCTTGCAAAAGGATGTATCATTTGATATCCTTCTAAATAAGGAAAGTTAAAACCGGGAAACTAATGTATCCAATGAGCTTTAGGGTTGACCAAGTTGGGTTAATATGGTACGCCCTAACCTAGAATATAAAGGATCTTGCCAAGTTGCAAGACACCTTGGAACGAGTGCTGATGCATTCGAAAGGAAAGAATCATTCCTTAGTAGTTTGCCAACAACAAGATCGGTTAATGAAAGTGTTTGTGCTTGCTAGATAATTTAGAGCACTGTTTGATTTATAAATTAAATGAATATCTATACTTCAGGTTGAAGGCCTGAAGGGAGAGGCAGTTTGAGTTACCCTCGACTGCCTGCCTAACCCTAACCAAGGGGGTTGTTGACCGCGCCAGGAGCATGGACTGAACCCGCCGCGAGAGGTCTCTCCGTTGCTCTCTACTTGGAGCAGGAGGATGCTTGGGTGCTAGGGGGGCTCTGGCCGTAAATCCCTCGCCTTCCGTGTCCTGCACAAGTGGCTAACGTGACTCGGGATTGGATCTCGAGGCCCGCATACTAGTCTACGGGAAGAAGCTTGGATTAGTGATCCCCGTGGATTACTGGATAGCCTTCGGGCAGATTATGGACAAACCTACGGGTGGAACTCCTTGTATTTCAAAGATAAAAATAATGATATGTTAATAAAGAACTTGTTTGATATTGTTTTTCTATGTCACATGATAAGATTACGTGAAGGAACCACTGCTTAACGGATTAATTAAAGAAGCTAATTGTTACATGTCAAATTAATGTGTTAGATAATTACTTAACTAAAACAAACCGAGGAAAGTGCGGAGGATGGGCCATAGGTCCATCCTACGGTTGGGTGGTCCCGGTTAGTCGGGAACTTTTTTCAAATCTTGAAGTACAGCGGGATGATCGTCAAAAGACAGGAACAACGAAAGCGTGGACCTAGAGTTAGGTCTTAACCAATTTATGTTGTTTTAGGGGAACGGAATGGGACTATGCCTTATGGCAGAGAGGTTGACCTTTGCATCCCTCTCATTTCCCATTCTTCTTGAACCAAGTGCAGCATGAATCCGCTTCGGACCTGGCGTTTCTACATAAAGTAGTTTGCTTGGGTCCGACACTAGTTGCTGTTAGGTAATGGCCAATCATGATAATCCTAATTCTGGTCGATCCTAAGTGGGAACGGCCAGGATACTTCCGCAATGTGGCAGACGCAGAAAGACCTAGATCCGAAAGCCCGTAACATTCCATGGGAATGCCGGGTGGAGTTTTCTAGACATCCTTTCCGATGGATTGCTAAGACGTGTCCTGGATGATTCTAGTGGACATGTTACAAGATTATCTGCCTACTGTAGTAGTATATTTCCACTAAATCTTGAAGGTATATAAACTGCATCTTGCACCATTAGCCCCTATTCCTTTTTGCAACGAATCATCATAGAAGATGAAATTCATGAAAGGTTTCTTACGTTGCTCAAATTCTAGGAAGTTATCATTGCTAATTGCATATCTTAGCAAGGAAAATATTGTTATTTGGCATGAGTTTCGTTTGCAAAGAAAAAGGAAGATTAATTGAATTTACCTAACCTCAAAGACTTAAAGTTTAGGACTGAAAAATCAATTGTCACAAGGATAACAAATCATGTCAAGGTGATCTCAATATTACCTTCTAAAAGATAACCGAATTAAGGTAACTTAGAAGTACCTATGCTGCGAAGTATGCCCTAGGAATGATTTAAAGGCCAAGAAACATTTATACCTTAAGCACTTGACTATCTTCCCTGATTGTAGGGTCAATAAATTCGTGAATGTAAAAGAACTAGGGTTTGTCCCTGAGGTTCTTGAAAAGAGACCCTAGGTCCCACAAACATTAGCTTAAACAAACTAAAACGGATTATTTCATCGCAGGACTTGCACAGCAAGTACGAAGTCATATAGTCTTGTGATTGATTCACAAGAAGAAAGGGTAAATACCCTCAACAAGGATGGCGGATCCTTACGCAAGTTATCTTGCAAAAGGATGTATTCTTTGATATCCTTTTAAATAAGGAAAGTTAAAACCTGTAAACTAAAGTATCCAATGAACTTTAGGGTTGACCAAGTTGGGTTAATAAGGTACGCCCTAACCCGGAATATAAAGGATCTTGCCAAGTTGCAAGACACCTTGGAACGAGTGATGATGCATTCGAAAGGAAAGAATCATTCCTTAGCAGTTTGCCAACAACAAGATCGGTTAATGAAAGTGTTTGTGCTTGCTAGAGAGTTTAGAGCACTGTTTGATTTATAAATTAAATGAATATCTATACTTCAGGTTGAAGGCCTGAAGGGAGAGGCAGTTTCAGTTACCCCCGACTGCCTGCCTGACCCTAACCAAGGGGATTGTGGACCGGGCCAAGAGCGTAGACCGAACCCGCCACGAGAGATCTCTCCGTTGAGCTCTACTTGGAGCAGGAGGACGCTTGGGCGCCAGGGGGGCTCTGGCCATAAATCCCTCGCCTTCTGGGTCCTGCACAAGAGGCTAACGTAACTCGGGATTGGATCTCGAGGCCCGCAATACTAGTCTATGGGCAGAAGCTTGGATTAGTGATCCCCGTGGATTATTGGATAGCCTTCGGGCAGATTATGGAAAAACCTACGGGCAGAACTCCTTGTATTTCAAAGATAAAAATGATGATATGCTAATAAAGAACTTGTTTGATATTGTTTTTCTATGTCACGTGATAAGATTACGTGAAGGAACCAGTGCTTAACGGATTAATTAAAGAAGCTGATTGTTACATGTCAAATTAATGTATTAGATAATTACTTCAATAAAACAAACTGAGGAAAGTGTGGAAGATGGGCCATAGGTCCGTGCTACGGTTGGGTGGTCCCGGTTAGCCGGGAACTTTTCTCAAATCTTGAAGTACAGCGGGATGATCGTCAAAAGACACAACAACAAAAGCATGGACTTAGAGTTAGGTCTTAACCGATTTACGCTGTTTTAGGGGAAGGGAATGGGACTATGCCTTATGGTAGAGAGATTGAGCTTTGCATCCCTCTCGTTTCCCATTCTCCTTGAACCAAGTGCAGCGTGAATCCGCTTCGGGCCAGGCATTTCTGCGTAAAGGAGTTCGCTTGGGTCCGACGCTAGTTGCTGTTAGGTAATGACCAATCAGGATAACCCTAATTCCGGTCGGATCCTATGTGGGAACGTCGAGGATACTTCTGCAACGTGGCAGACGCGGAAAGACCTAGATCGCAAATCCCGTAACATTCCATGGGAATGCCGGGTGGATTTTTCTAGACATCCTTTCCGATGGACTGCTAAGATGTGTCCTGGATGATTCTAGTGGACACGTTACCCTAGTTAAGCAGTGGCTGTATTCAATGAATCCCAAACGAGCCTATGGTGTCAAGGAGGAAATTGATAAGCTACTCAGAGGAAGTTTCATATATGAGATTGAGCACACAGATTCCATGTCACCTATAGTGATTGTAATGAAGAAGAATGGAAAAATTAGAGTGTGCGTCAACAACAAGAAAGTCGACACTGCCAGAAATAGAGACAATTATTTGCTACTATACAATGAGCATATGCTTGAGAGGGTGGTTGGTAAAGAGGCCTACAATTTCCTAGTCGGCTTGTCCGAACTCAAACAAGTGCAAGTACATCTCGATGATAGGCACAAGACCATCTTTGCTACTAAGTCAAGGCGTCTTTGCCTATGTAGTCATGCCCTTTGGGTTGACTAATGTACCAACCACATTTCAAAGACTCATGTGTGCCATTTTCAAAGACATGTTCCAGCAAGGGTTAGAGGTATTTGTTGACGATCTATGTATCCACTCCACTTGGAAGGCATACTTGGGAAAGCTCTAAGCAATCTTTGATAGATATAGATTGTATCAAACCCCTTGAAATGCCAGCTCTGGGTGAAGTATCAATGCATCCTAGGGCACCTGGTGTCAAGGAATGGTATGCCACTAGCTTCTCTAAAGTCAGGGCTATCATTAATCTTCCGCCACCAAGCGGCTACAAGGGAGTGCAGCGCTTCCTCGGCCATACACAATACTACTAACAATTTGTGTTAAACTACTCATTGATCACTCAGTCTCTATACAAATTGTTGGTGATATTTGAATGGACCGAGGAATGCTAGCGCACATCTGAAGAAGGATCTAACCATGGCACCAATATTCCGAGCCCCAAACTGGATCTTAACCTTCCACGTTCATATTGACGTCTCAAATTTTGCCATGGGGGCTATGTTGTGCCAGCTACATGAATACAATTTAGACTATCCCCAATGATCTTTGCTAGAAGACAACTCATGGAAACCAAGATGAACTACTCCACCACAAAGAGGGAAGGTTTATCCATGATGTTTCCTATGAAGAAATTTCAACATTACCTTTTGGCTACACCCTTTGTCTACAATTTCATTGTGTATGATGTTTTGGCTACGCATTGCTTGATGGTTACTTCTACTTCCTCGATAGGGCATCACAAATGACCTACTTGATGTGCATATGTTTAACCTATCTAGAAAAACATACTTGTTTAGAGCTTACTTGATGCCATACTGGGGGCAGATGACATAGTCCAAGTGTTGGTGCATGGTCTACCTAAAAATCCAACATTAGTTGATTATAAGACAACTCTATAGGCTAGGGCATGACAACTTGCTATGTAGATGTGTATGTGAACATAAGATGCATGGTGTACTTGTGGAAGCATATGACGGAATTGCAAGAGGGCACTTCAACGGAGACATGATAGGCCACAATGTGTTGTAGTCTCAACTATGGTGGCCCACTCTTTTTTGAGATGCAGCGCGATTTGTCAAGCATTGTGATAAGTTTCAACGAACCTAGGTACCCATTTGCAAGGAAAAAATGGAGACCCAATCATTGCAAGACAACTGTTTGAGAAATGGGGACTTGACTTCATTGGACTGATTAGTCCTACGATACAATACTCATCCCAAGCCAAGTACATAATTGTAGCTACCGACTACCTTACAAAGTGGATAGAAGCACAAGCCACGGGGAAAAATGATGCTAGAACCACTACTAAGTTCCTTTGGGAGCAGGTGATCTCACGATTTGACTACCCCATTGAACTCATGAGTGATCAAAGCATGTAGTTCATTAATGAAGTGATCACTCACCTCCTATCAACCTTTTTAATCATCCATTGAAACTCCTCACCCTACTACCCTAAAGAAAATGGTCAAGCTGAGTCTACTAATAAGATCTTGGTGAACATCTTGACCAAAGTGGTCTTTGCCTTGCACAATGACTGGGACAACGAGCTCATGGAAGCCTTATTGGCCTATCAAACAACCTACAAAACAACAATATGACAAATTTCTTTCAAGTTAACATATAGGAATGAAGCCATTTTACCCATAGAGTTCCTTATCCCAAGCTTGAGACTAGCCACTCAAGAGAGATGGGATAGAAAGGAGGCATGAACCAACTGCCTTATTGAACTAGAACACTTGTGAGGGACTTGACTTCTATCCATCCATGCATTGATTTGTGAAAAGGCACGTCGCAAGAGTTGGTTTGACAAGCATGTCAAGAAGCAAGAATTTGAACAAGGCAACTTAGTGTTGTTGTTCTCAATAAAAGGCTACAAACAAACCATGAATTTCAGGGGATTGGGAGCTTTTCAAGTCTGCACTATGAGCCAAACCAGCAATGTAGAGCTTGAGACCCTCAAGGGAGAGAGGATAGGCTTCTTCAATGAGAGCTTCATAAAGAAGTACTACCCTCCCCATGCACCCATTGCACAAGCCTCCCATGCTCGAGCCCCTTGTCAAAGTCCAAGTCACCACATTAATGGAAGTTGAGGAAGAAGATGTGGCACCCGCATACCTGCGCATATACGGTCACTACCCAATAGCCACATGCCTTCAATGCATTGATAGATGATGGAGCTGATTTTAATATCTTAACTCGCAATCATTGGACTCAACCTACTAACCCCAAACTCAGCCCACTTGGGGGTTAATCCTATGCCCTTCTAGGGAAGTGTAAACCGCGCTTTTGAGGCTCCCATCTCATAGACAGGAGGGTGGTGATGAAGAATCCGAAGCAAATGATGATGTTGGAACAATGGAGGGCATAGATCAGACTGAGAGATTGCATCAATAGCAAATAAGAGGCATCAATGGCCTCCCCTCTATGAGATATGAGCCTCGAAATCACGGTTTCTATGTGTAAGTGAGCTATCATAGATAGATACATTGTTTGGCATAGAATTGGCTATCTCTGACTCTCTCTTTTTCTCTCAATCAAGAGTACATCATATTCTCACTACAATACTCAATAATAGCTTATCATAATCCTTATTTGGTAATGGATTCCCCTTCCAAAAGGTGTATCTGATATGAAAGGTCACCAGAGCCACTATAATGACTTCTCATAGCTCATCACTGTCACTTCACTGGAGTCTCCTCTTGAGTCTTCAGAAACTGCTTCTTCCACTTTCTTGAGATCTTTTGAGTTTACATTCACCTCTTTCCAAGGCTAGAAAACTTTCCCAAAGTCTCACATATATTCCATAGAATAATTACAGAGGCATACATGACATAACAAAACGGAAACAAAGGCTCTATAGAAGCTCAACAGAAGGTTTAGAGAACAGAAAGTATCAGAACCTCATAACTCATACTGAAACCATTTCAAACTATCAAAAACCATAAAATGAGCTTTCAAACATTCTCAATTTCCATCAATCATTACTCCATGCTTCATACAGAAGAAAAACAAAACAAGTAGAAGCTAAACAAAACCAATTAGAACCTCAACCGAACCTATCAGAACATAACAGAGCATCATATTTCTACTGGAAATTAACATGAGCTTCCAAAACATAATCAAACTCATCCAAAACACTCTCAAACACTTCCAAAACAACTAATCATCACTCAAAATCCATCAAAAATCAACCATTCAAGCCTCAAAAACAACAAAAATCAACCAAAAATCTAGTCATTTCACCACTCAACATATTGCAAGCAAAATATATGCTTTGGGGTGCCCCATAGCCGTGGAATTGCAATAATAATTCTCCATACACATACACACATTCTCCTCTTCATTTCAAGAAAATCATAGCCATCCATACACAAAATAATGAAGCAAGCTAGAGCACACAATATATTAGCATCATCATCATCCTCACTATCTCCCACTTCTTCCATAGATAGAGCAAGAAAGCACATAGAGAAGAGAAAGCAAGAGAGTGCCCGAAAACCAAGAGAGAAGAAACGTGCAAAAAGCTAGATAAAGGAGAGGAAGAGAAGTTGTAACTCCCCAAACCACCTTTTCCCACAAATTGCACGGCTCTTCATTTCCACCTTTTCATTTCTTTGAGACTTTTGTTTTACATGGTTACTTGCTCCTTACAAGAATATTCCTTTATTTTCACTTTTCAACCTTCCAAATTTGGAGAAGAAACACACATCTACTTTAAGGTCATGACTTTATAATATGTGATCATACCTTTTACAATGCTTGTCTTGAGATTTTACAATTAAGTTACAAGATTAAATTATCAAACTACTTAAGATTTTCCAATGAAGATCATACTTGTGTGCCTAAATTTGCACAATTTTGGGGGGTTATCAACACATGTGTAGACCATATGGGAGAAAGCCCTCACGAGTAAAGATTGATGCCATAAGCAAGATGGGGGGAGACATGTTTGAATGTATCCAAGGGTGAGAAGATTTTTGGGTGCATGTGTCTTTTACTTGATATGGATTCCGCATTTTTCTCATGTGGATGAAAGTTTATATCAACTCTTGAGAAAAGGGAAAAAGTTTTGTTGGGGAAAACAAAATATGAAGGCAATTCAAAAGCTAAAGAGCTTGTTGATTTCAGTCCCAACACAAAAGAGAGAAAATCATGAGAATGGACATCCTATTATTCTCACTGTGGATACAATCCCAATTGGCATTGGTTGGGTAGTGGGTTAGGATGATGCTGATGGGAATAGGTATGGCATTCGGTTTGGAGAAAAGGTCCTCAATGAACGGCAATGGTGGTATTCTCAAGTCAAAAGAGAGCTTTGGGGTGTAGTGATAGCCCTTAAGTGTGATAGGGAGTATTTTATGGGAGCTAATGTAGTGGTACAAACTGATGGTCTGCCTCTACTGGGCATGATAGTAAATTGCTCAACTCCTGATATTGCCATGTTATGGTGCATTGCATATATAGAGTCATTTAACCCTCATTTTTGGTATATTGCAGGTAGAGAAAACCCCATCTCCCCCATGCCTTGTGTGAGTGCTTCACAAAGCATGTATTTAATATATATTTCTAATCTTTATGCTCAAAAATAGCCCAATTACAAAAATATGACAAGCTTTTAGCTTTTGAGTTTGCTTTCTACCAAAAATAAGAAAATAAAGCTAATGGACGGTGCCCATAGTGTCTGGCACGCCCGATCTCAATGTCCAAATAAAAATAACATATCCAGGCGCATAAGCGCATACAAAATAATAATAAATAATCGATGTCTCTATAGACATAATCAAAATATAGGCGTGGCGCCTATCAAAATATAGTCCAAAGATCGAAAACCCGCTAGACTCCAATGCTTTCCTCCGCCACTACTGCTATCTCTACACATCAACTGAAGCATTCACAGTCGTTAGTAAAATAACACAATTAAACCGACAAAAGTGAATACCTAGCAGTCTTCAGCTACATAAATAAATCAACTGGTTAGAAATAAATCCTAACCTTAATTTATTACGAGTGCGCACTCTAAACTCATAAACGTTTATTAATTTAATATGCATTTTGCGGAATCACCCGCTATGGAATCACCCATGTACACACTAAATTAATGAAACGCCCGAAAAGGACAGGCGTCCCCATCAACTTCTCGCACAAAGAATCCTCTTTGCGTATGAGCCCCGGTCATCTAAGTTTACGGAATCCACCGTAAAACCTCACGGAATCCACCGTGGAATATGCCTCCTGGCATCAGGGTTGTTGACTTGCTGGACTTAGCCGATTTGCAGGACTAGCAGGACTTGTTTAGAGTCGACTTGCGAAATTTGACTTCTGGTGCGCAGGACCCGGAGTTTACAGACTTCTCTGCCTTGTCTGACTTGAGAGTAGCTTGATGATTTAAGCTTAATTTATTAAGCTTAAGCTTAATAAGCTTAAACTGGCCGCCGTTTTCTGATCGTGAGGGGGGGGGGCGTTTTTGTCAGCGCGAAATTTTCGGAGTTCCTCTTCTTGATCGATTCGACGATTATGAAGCTTTTAAGGTTCTTAAGCTTTGTATTAAGCTTTTAAACTAAGCTTTTTGAAGAAAGAGATATGGCTTTCTTACTGTTTATCACGACTTGTTCATGGAGTTGAGGGAGTGGTCCTCCGCCGACAGAGAGTGGTCCTTCGCGATCTGATAGTAGAAATAGGGGTTCTTGATCGCCAGAAGTCTGCCTGTATCGACGGTTCGCGACGAGATTGACTGTAGAGGCCGTTTGTTCTTGGAGCTCCGCCTTCGCCCCAGATTGGTAGCGATTGGAAGCCCTTGATCTCTGCTCCGCTCTGATACCACTGGTGCGCAGATCGGACGCAGGTAGCTCACGTAGTGAATTCCCAAAGGTCCCCAAGAACAAAGTACTCTACTTTTTAGCACAAAAACCAATGTAAAAGCAAGCACAACATGAGACAAGAGACAAATTGGGTTCAATCTCCCCCATGCCTTGTGTGAGCGCTTCACAAAGCATGTATTTAATATATATTTCCAATCTTTATGCTCAAAAATAGCCCAATTACAAAAATATGACAAGCTTTTAGCTTTTGAGTTTGCTTTCTACCAAAAATAAGAAAATAAAGCTAATGGACGGTGCCCATAGTGTCTGGCACGCCCGATCTCAATGTCCAAATAAAAATAACATATCCAGGCGCATAAGCGCATACAAAATAATAATAAATAATCGATGTCTCTATAGACATAATCAAAATATAGGCGTGGCGCCTATCAAAATATAGTCCAAAGATCGAAAACCCGCTAGACTCCAATGCTTTCCTCCGCCACTGCTGCTATCTCTACACATCAACTGAAGCATTCACAATCGTTAGTAAAATAACACAATTAAACCGACAAAAGTGAATACCTAGCAGTCTTCAGCTACATAAATAAATCAACTGGTTAGAAATAAATCCTAACCTTAATTTATTACGAGTGCGCACTCTAAACTCATAAACGTTTATTAATTTAATATGCATTTTGCGGAATCACCCGCTATGGAATCACCCATGTACACACTAAATTAATGAAACGCCCGAAAAGGACAGGCGTCCCCATCAACTTCTCGCACAAAGAATCCTCTTTGCGTATGAGCCCCGGTCATCTAAGTTTACGGAATCCACTGTAAAACCTCACGGAATCCACCGTGGAATATGCCTCCTGGCATCAAGTCAGGTTTGGAGATGAAGAGGAGCTAATGGAAGATGAAGAAGATGATGCGATAGGTGTTGAAAATGACTTTATGACAGCACGGAATGAGTATGTAGCTACTGTTACTATACGTACAACTGTTGTCACAAGGATTTCAGCAGTAAGAAAAGAGCTTACAGCCATGGAGAAGAGATGGGAAGTAGAGAGAAAGCATCATCAATGTTATGCTTCAATGAGAACACAATTTTTGGAAGAGTTGTATGAGGATGATTGGTTGAAAATAGGCCAATATCTTAGCCTCATGATAAAGAAGACTGAGTGGTCTAAAGTTGAATTCAAAAGGATTTAAAGAAAAGATTAAGGGTTTTTCTTGAAAGAGGGATATTTACGGAAGCATGCAAAGAAAAAGAGAGGAGCTCTAGTACGTGTATTGGGAGATAGAGATTCTCAATAGCAGGTGATGCAGGAGTTTCATGGAAGCTTATGGGCTGGACATAGAGGAGTTTGGGGCACATTTTCCAAGATCAAAGAGAAGTATTGGTGGAAAAACATGTATAAATATGTGGAGCATTATGTGGAATCATGCAATGTCTATCAGATGTATTCCATGGTAAAGCAAAGAGATGGGTTGCAACCAACCTATCCATTGTCTATGCATTACAAATGGGTAATTGATCTGGTTACCATGCCTACAGGTTTATGGAATATAAGATATCTTGTGCTTGCACGAGAAGACTAGACAAATCAAGTGGAAAGTTGAGCTCTTAGTACAAAGACTACTCAAGGAGTTTACAGGTTCTTATTAGAAGAAGTTTTTTGCAGGTATGGTTGTGTTGGTAAAATGGTTGCTGATAGAGGAGAATTGGATGTGGATGAGGCTTGTGACTTATTTTCATGATTGGGTATTAAGATAGCTTTAACTTTACCCTATAATCTTGAAGCAAATGGCAAAAGTGAAAGAGGTTATCAACCTATCATTAAGGCATTAGTAAAGTCATGCAAGGGCAAGATGAAAGAGTGGCCAAGAATGTTACTGTTTGCTTTATGGGCTTATAGGACCACTCATAGTGCACTTATAGGGTATATGTCTATTGAATTAATGTATAGACAATAGCCAATCATGCCTATTGGGGAGACTATTGCTACTTGGAGTGTTCTACCATGGAAAGAGGGTTTGAATAGAGAAGAGTTGCTAGTCCTACGCATTAGACAGTTAGAAAGAAGGCCTGAAGACATTGAGATAGCCATGAAAAAGCTGAAGAGATTGCAAGGGTCAAGAAGAAGAAGAGGTTTGACAAGTACCATAGACTTCGACCACGAGCTATACAAGAAGGGGACCGGGTGCTAGTTTATGACAACAGTTTGGAAAATTAGCATAGTGCCAGCCAGAAGATGGCAAAGAGGTGGTTTTTTCCATCCATGGTAAGGTTTGTTTTTGATAATGCTACCTATGCATTAAATGAGATGGATAGGACAACTCTAACGATTCAATGGTTGGCTGGAAAACGTATCAAGCTCTTTAAACGTAGGGAGCCTTCAGCATATGAGTTGAAGGAGTTGGATACTCAGATGAACATGAGAATATGGAAGAAGAAGAGGTAGAAGATGAAGACATTGACATGGCAGAAGATACTTCTTCTAACACTACAGATCTTTAAAACTTTGGCACATGCCATGGATGTGCAAGCTAGGAGGGGGTGGATGTCGTGCCGCTATGTGCACACCGTGTGAAAAGCTCTAGAGTGTGGTTTTTTCATTGATCTAGAGAGCCAATATCATTTAAGACATTAGTGTCGGTATCCATGGTTCAAAAAAATTAGATTTTTGGACAAGTGTAGCCAATTTTTGATATTTTAGATATTATCTCTTGTAAAAATCCTAAAACTATAGACAACTTCTAAATTAGGATAACATGTAAAAGAAAGTAGGTAGCCTTCAGCCATTTTGAGAGGATTTTATGTAAAAAGAGGGATCGGTGAAATCGCACGACACATGATCGTTGTTTTCAGGCAGTGAACAACACTTCGAAGTGGGAGATGAAGGAGTGATCTGGCAAAATTTTGGCTAAGTGTGCTGGTATTTTACCTCCCTTTCGGAGCCAATGGAGGATCAGACTGGTGATCTGAGCAACATAGAGGAAGATATTATTTATGCACATTTTTGTCTACAAGAGATTTATCTTCTCATAATACAGAAATAAACTGATAGGCTTCACCTCTGTCAGTATTCTTCTACATCTTCTATTTCTTTTTGTGATTATTCTTCTACTTCTTCGAATCCCTTCTCTTCTCTCTACTCCTCTCCTTGAATCTCCCTTCACCCTATTTTCTCTTACCCCCGCAGTAGACTTTCGACCCCAAATGCTTCAACACCATGTAGTAGGTCAATAAAATTACATATATACAAGATTTTTCACAGCATAGGAAACAAATCCTATATAGGAAAATATTATCTACTTAGAAATTTTTTCTTGACATAGGAAAAAAACCCTATATAATAAAAAATTATTCCCTAATCTATTATATGCGTATTATGTCCTGTTTAAAATTAACTAAATAATATCTATATAATTTTCTAATTGAAAATTTACTATATAAATTTTCACTTAAAAATTCATTTTAGTAGAAATATGCAAACAAAGGAAAATACAATATTTTCAAGTTAGAGAAAAACTAGAATCACATAAGAACTTTTCTATATATTAAAAATACTATATGTAGGAAAATTTTCCTATATAGGAAAACATAGGAAAAATTTTCCACATTGGAAAAATTTCCTACATAATAGGAAAGAAAAAAAATGAGAATTTCTTATCAATTCCCCAGTTAAAGTTACACATAAGTAAGAAAAGTAAATAATAAGAAAAATTGAACATTTTGTTGTTAGAGAAACTAGGGAATCACATATGGAATTTCCATAGGGAAAATTCCCTACATAGGGGGTTTTTCCTATGTAGGGAATTTCCTATGTGATTCCCTAGTTTCTCTAACTAGGAAATGCTCCATTTCCCTAGTTCCCTACTTATGTGCATTTTTAACCGAAAATGAGGAGACTTAAGAACTACTTACTAATGTCAAGGAGCAACATCAAGATTTCGTTAAGATGGCTCAGTCTCTTAAAGTTTCGAGACCATATTGCCAAAACATGTAGTATGTACATGCAACAATTGCAAACATTTTGGCCATGATGTAGCTTATTTCAGAGCCCCTCCAAGGCTCAAGCTTTATCAAGATTTTGCCTCCCCACAATATAATAAAGGTATTAACTACTTTGAGGTAGTCCCCACTTGGACAACCATTTGCACATCTAGCCCCCTATACCCTCAAATTGCTACACAATGAGGAGCAGAGATTGATCCTTCTAGGATACCTAGACCCTCGATCACATCACACATATTCCCAAGGACTCTTGACTCCATTTCATAGAGAAATCCACAAAAGAAGATGAATATTGAAAACCCTTTTTTCTATTATGACAAAGAAGGGCATCCAATCCTCATGGATTACAGAGACCAAATCCCATCGTGATGTTAGGACAAGGTAATGGCTCAGGGGTACCCTCCACCAAAGATCCTATTGTATGCTAGACTTATGGGAAACCACAACATGTGTCATCACAGTGCCCAAGCAAGAGCAAGAAAAAGGGAACAAAACAAATGATTGCAACCCAAAATGTCGAATTACACATATGTATTTCAATTCTCCACAATATAAGTCAAACAACAGTAAGGCCATTATGCCCTCCATTTCTCTAAGCCTATTCACTATAGAGATAATCAATGATGAGGGAACTATTCCCATTCCCATACATGTAATGACCTATTCTCAGAGAAAAGTTAGAGAAATTAGTATTGAGGGGCCAACAAACCTGAATGGGTAGTCATTGGCAAGAAATGTGCCAAGAAACAAAGAAGGTGGAGCTAAAAGCCAACGCCTCTCCTTGATACCATCTAGTACTATTGTGTGTAGTGTTGAAAGTGCCACTACCACACCACTGACAAAAAAAGAGATACTAGCAAAAGATCATGCTTATCCTAACCCAGTCCATGAGTTAGTTATTGTTAACAATGTTAAGAAATGGGTAAAGCAACCACCTAGGATGAGCTAGAGGAAGTGGAAGATGGCAAGATTATTAACCTCCCTATCTTGTCTCATATGTCTAATATATCCATCCAAGCACAAACACAACAATGTGACAAGCTCACAATAGAAACATTGAGCTAGCCACCACCTTTAGAACAAGGGGTCTCTTGTCCCCCTAACGTAAGTTCATTGAAATATCTCTATGAGTACATTGAGCCTTTGAAAATTGCCTCACTTGCATCAAGACTCTTCAAGATTCCATTAGAAACACTTTTAAAAGGTAGCTCGATGATCTTGCAAGGATTGAAGGTTTGTGTAGAAGGCCTTAATCCTAGCCAATCTAACCATGATTTGAATACCAATTATAACTAGCACTTGACCTTGAGTGCCTTAGGATCCAATACATTCTGCAGAGGGTGTTAAATGGCATTCATTAATTCTCATGGGGAGACCCCTAAAGACACCACATGTCATAAAATAGTAGATATTAGGCCTAGTGTAAGTATAGATAATGATAGTGTCCTCCAAGCCTTGACTGATGTTGCCATGAAGGGAGTAGACTACAACATATTTCTGAGTTTCCCATGGATGCATAGTGCTTGATTCATTGAAGATTGGGTCAATAGTCTAGTTTTCTTAGAAAATTGAAAAGACACAAGACATATTGAGATGGAGTGTTGAAAAACAACTCTTTTTTACTTTGATTTCATCTTCATTTTATTGAAAGAAGATTCTAGAGACCCCAAAACCATTAGATCTTTAGCTAGATATCTTCCTTTCCTTGAGGATGAGCAAGATTGGATGAATATTTATCACCAAATTGGAATTGCCACTCAAAGAACACTCAAAGAAGAACTAGAATATTGTTCATCCTATGAGTGCATGAGTCAAAAAAATGCATAGTAAGCCACAATTTTCACCCTCAAACCATCCTTGTAAACCCCTTCATTGCCTCTTTTTATGATGGCCCTTGATTATGTATCAAAGGCTATCCCATTCCCAAAGAGAGATTTGTACTAATAAAAATACTAAGTCATGGAGGCTGTGTTTCCATGATCACCCAAATGCAAATTTGACAATCCTTGAGGAATTACTAACTAACCCCACTTGGCAGCAATGAAAAAATTTTCATGAAGTTTTATTCAACTTCCACAATAATCTCTTAATCTTGCTAATGCAACTTCCACAATAATCTCTTCATCTTGCTAATGCACAAGCAAAATATAAAAGTTGAAGAGCTTAGTGACTCCGAGGATGATCATTAGAAAGAGAATTCTGATTCGGACTCAATGGATTATGACATTGATTGCTACTCCATTGAGAAAATTTGATTAGACCCCAAGCCATCTCAACCTAAGACATTGCTCATTGATGTTAGAACTGTAAGAATTATATTTGAATTAGAATGGTTGGACTATCTCAAGGTTCTAAATCACGATCAAATTGACCCTCCAAATGACGATCTAGATCTTGACCCTCACTCTTAGCCTAGCACAATCAAAACAATGTCAAAGAGGACACTACAACAAGTTTAAAGTCTAATTAAGATGAGGACAATAAATCTCACCCTAAATAGCTTAACTATCCTAGTCCAAGAATGCCAAAGTTAAACTTTCAATCCATCTAAGAAGGAAGTACTTAAAAAAGAATGCATGAATTGAGTCAGACTCTCATAGCCAGAAACAGGCACAAGATTTACAACCTAGATTCACCAAATTCAAGAGAAGCAATAGATTTTTTGTATTTCTTTTTGGAGCCAAATGAAAAGTCACATCTAGTGAACCTGTTGAGAGACCACCCAAAGTCAAGGAATGGAATGTTCTTAAGGGTGGAAACCCCCAAGCCCATGTTGTTGGGGAATAGTCAAACCTCTTAGACACACAAGACACCCCACATAGCCTCGTGGCCAAGAGCGTCTGGGACTCATACTACACTAACCTCAAATATCAACTTTGTGTTTGTAATAGGGCACCGTCCAATGTTTACCTTCCCCTACTCTTTAGAGGGAGATCCCATAAGATATAGGCATAATACCTCGTATCACATATATAGGAGGCAACCTCTCAACTGAAACACTGTGGCCTCACTGTAGCTCTCCTACATCAAGGGGATTGGCCCCTTGATGCATTGCTTCAATAGAAAGAACAAGCATACAAGCTCCACTCTTTGATTTATTGATTGATCCAAGTGTTGATATTTCCTCACTTAACTTACCGTAAGGAATCGCTCGTCTAACCCACATCAAGGACTTCCTCACACTCTAAGCGTTGGTCAATGTTTAGCGTATAGGTGCTATGCATCTAGGTTTTAACACCATGCGGCTTGAAAAATGCAAATGTGCATGTCTATTGTGCACAAACATTTTATTCTAAAATAAATCACCAAACTGGAGTGTAAAAGTAGCCCTTCAATGATTTCCAATCTATACATTGTTGTTGCATTGCAAGAGATTAGCACCGAGTATCCTCGTGCTACTGGCCTCTTAAAACTTAAATTTTTATCATCCTATATGACATGCACAACTAAAAGATCAAAATTTACTTCATTTTCAACACTTAATCACTTCCACAATCCTTTTTTTCCCCTACCCCTTATGTGTTGCATCATTGCATAGGTGTAGGGTTTTATTTTTTGTCATTTTCAATGTATAAAGCAATAAAAATGCACTAAAACATACAAACAAGGGTGATTTGAGGCTATACATATTGCCTCAACCTTGCTAAACATGCACGAACATTAATCATATTTTTCCTTTTTTATTTGTCGCAAAAAACCTAATTTTTCCATTTTTTGCTAAATTTTCATATTTATTTATCAAAAAAATAAAGCATTTACTGGTTTTTTTGTTTTTTTGATTATGACAACTAAGAATCGCCTATTTTTCACATTTTATCCCTCATGCATCATTTTTATCAAACCCGAAATGACAAAAAACCCAATTTTCTTTGTAAAATGTGTGTTTTTCAGATTTTAGAAAATTATTTTCAGCATTATGGCATTATGTATTCTAATTTTATTGGCATAGAATCATCAAACATATATCAAACAACATTCCTACCAATTTTCATCCAATATGAACATCATTTGGCTAACAAAACCTAAAAAAGAAGCATATTTCCTTTATAAAATAGAATTACCGGGTTCTTTATGGTTGGGGGTTTCTAAAACCGGATTTGGGGTAGCAAAATAGTCCACCATAAATGCTGAGCCCATCTTCAATCATCCATCTCTAGCCCCAAGTTGCCTCGGAAGGGATCTGGTACCATGTCGGAGATAAGCATTCACCACTCAGGCTTCATCTCCCTTGAGACGCAGGAACTGCCCCTTGCAAGAGAGAGAGGGAGGAGAGAGAAAGACTAAAAAATTCAGGTTTCTCATTTCTCAATCATATGACGCATACTTATAGCAAAAATGGAGAGCACTCTGTGTGGGTCAGTAATCCATCTTCATCTCTCTCACCTGTCCAGCAATGAAGAGGGACCAATCATTGGAGCGTCATGATAAAATGCGCCCCCTTTTGTCTCGACACTTTCATGATTTTTTTCCATATTTAATTCTTCAATAAGGTTAAAAGATTAAAATAACTAGTTCAGCCTTTCCTGTTCACACTGCCCGACAGATGGATTTTTTGATTTTGAAGACACAAACGAACTCCGATTTGCAATTCGAGTGGACAGGCAACTTCTTGGTGTCGAACTCCATCAAGCTAGCCTCTCCCCCACACTTTACAACTTCCCGTTGATCTGGTAGCTACTTTATAATGCTGAAGCTTGCAATGATTAAATGGGAGGTCAAACAACCGCTAATTGACAAACCGAGACTTCCATTGGGTTCATGACGTTGAAATGCATCTAGGAAAACTCTAGCTTGGCCATCCGCCACCATTTGATTTTTCATGAAATTTGGCTTTTTAACGCCTCTTGTGCACTTTTCGGCTCCAAAACGGGCTCCAGGGCTTCAAGAATGGGTCCAAATCGAGTCCTAAAATCTAGCTCTCATTGGCAACAAGGGGATAGGGTGACTTAGCCCATCGAATCCCACGAACAAATCTGCACAACAACACAACCACAAAGAGCATCAAGCTAATACAAAAAATACTCAACAAAACACATCACAGCTCTCATCCTACCCCTTGTCAAAACCAAGACATGAAATCCACGAGGAGTAGACCTACATAATCTGACAGAAAGCCCAAATCTAGTCACTAACCGACTACTCCAACACGGCCAAGGTAAAAGGAACTATCAAAGAGGTCATCCGAAGTGGTGGTCCAAACTACCTACCTAACTGAGGACAACTCAACTAAGAGCTCCTCCTAGGCAAGGACTCCTATAGCCAGATCAAGAAGTATTTTCTTTGAGCACATTGTCCTTTTAGGCCTTTATTTTCCATACTCGAGCATGTAAAAAGGAGGGAGCTGAGCACAGTGACCTAAGGAGAAGAGGGCATTGGCCTCAGGTCCTGTCTCGATACCCAAGAACCTACCAAGCCCTCTCAAGGCAACACTTAATCATTTTCTAATGCTCACTTTTATTTTCACTTCAACCTTCCTTAGTTTTCTTTGCTTTTCAACTAGTTTCATCCCTAGCAAGGCAAGGCATTGGCCTCGGGTCTTGTCACCTCCCCAAGAACCTACCAGGCCTTCATAAGGCGATAAAACTGCTCAAGGATTATTCTGTCTTTCCTTTTATATTTTTATAAGGGTTAAAATCCCTTTTTACAAACCTTTGTATATTTTTATCCTTTAGCTATGTAGGATTTTTCTTCTTTGCATATATTTGTCATGGCAAGCTTTTCTAACTACCTCACAACTAACAGAAACTCCTAGAATGGCCGCCTAGTAGGTCAACATAACAGGGTCACTAGAACGTCCTTCTCCAATAGGTATTTTAATGCCTCACAATGTCTTTGCAGGAGGCAACAACTACTCAGACCTCCCTTAGACATACCTAACCTAAACCTAGGACTTCATGCCTTGATTTTTGATCCCCAAGAAGAAAAGAAATCCCTTACAATTACACATACATATATAGTATAAAAACAAGGTACTCATAAAGGAAAGATATCACCTCAATTGGGCCACGAGAAGCGCCGATGCAATGAAGGCTCCCCCCTAGATTACTTGTAATCTGTCTAGCACAATACTAAAGAAAAAGCAATAAAACGCATCTGCACTAAACAAACAAATGGCCCTCTTAGCCTGGAGCCCTAAGAGGAACACCAAGGAAAAGAGGATTCTATTGCAAGAAAATCTATCTTGTAACATCAAGTTTTTATTTCATTCTTTTGCGAACCAAAACAAGGAAAAGAACAAATCTTCACGCAACATCATAGTAGATATCTCCCACAGATTTAATAGAATCAATCATAATCTTCAATTTCTTCACAGAATCCATCAATAGAACAAGGAACACAAAAGAATATACCACTTTTGAATGAAAATAATCACATATGATTCATTTTCATTGTCTTCATAGTTCTCTCTCTATCTCTCATAGTAGATACATTGTTTTTAGGCATAAAACTGAGTTTCTCTCACTTCTCTCTCTCACATATTATTTCTCTCTCAATAATACATCATAGCCTCACTACAAAACTCAAGAATGACACTCTATTATCCTCTCTTGGTCATGGATACACCTCCCAAAAGGTATGTCAGATGCAAAGAGGCACCAGAGACATCATAGTGTCCTATGAGATCTAGCTTATGTCACTATTATTTTGTAACCTTCTGTGAATCTTCATTAGCTACTTCACTTCAATTAGCTTGAATAGAGCTTCCATTAATCCTTTCCTAAAACAAAAAAACTTCCCAAAACATCCATACATTCAACATAACACTCAACAAAAACAAACAGAATAGACCATAGAGCAACATAAATACAGAACAACAGAACCACAGAACCTTACAGAAAATCAACAGAGACCATATTAAAAACCATAAAAATAAAACCAAAACCAATTCAATATTTCATAAACCTTTTAACACAACCTCAACCATTTCTCAAAACATTCATTCAACCATCTCAACTACCTAAACATAAAGAAAACAGAAGAAAATCAAACCTTACAGAACCGAACATAAAAAATTACAGAACCCTACAGAATAACATATCCTCATAAAAAACCATCATAAACCCTTCAAACATACTCAAACCATTCCAAACACTTCAAAATATCTTCAAATTCAAAAAATCCATCACCAAAAACAACCATTCAACAACAAAAACAACAAAAAACAGCCCAAAAAACATATCATTTCAGCACTCAACATATCCCCATACTTAGAAAGAAAGCGTCCTTGCAACCTCAGAAAAAAATGAATAAAAGCTCTAATATCTACTAAAAATAATCTTCAATCCAACTCAAATCACCAGCTATGGCATAGATACTTTTGTAGCTAGAGATCTGGCTATTGATGGATTTTGCAAGATTAGGGAATTAAGGAATGCCTTGCGACTGAGTGCATCGGCAACTACATTCTCTTTTCTTGGTCGGTACTTGATTTCAAAGTCATATTCCTCCAACACTTCAATCCACCGACGTTGCCTCATGTTGAGCTCATTGTGGGTAAAGATCCATTTGAGACTCTTATGGTCAATTACTAGAGTAAACTTATTACCCAACAGGTAGTGTCTCCAAAGCTTTAGAGCATGGATGACAGCTAACAATTCCAGATCATGCGTAGCATAATTCTTTTCATGACTCTTCAATTTCCTTGAAGAGTATGCTACTGGATGACCTTCTTGCATGAGTACACACCCCAAGGCAAGTATGCTAGCATCAGTTACTACCTGGAACTCCTTATTGAGGTCTGGAAGTTTTAGAATAGGTGTTGATACCAAACTTTGCTTCAATCTATCAAAGCTGTTTTGTTCGGGAGTTGACCATGCAATGGAAGTTTGCTTCTTCAGTAAGTCCATCAGAGGTGCTGCAATCAAAGCATAGTTTTTGATGAAGACCCTATACCATCCTATCAATCCAAGGAAGCTTCGTATCTCTTTGACAGATGTTGGTATTGGCCACTCAAGCACATCTCTGGCTGGGTCCACTGAGATTCCTTTTGTTGAAACTATGAAACCTAGATATTCAATCTGACGTTTGAAGAATGCACACTTCTTCCTCTTAGCATAGAGCTTATACTCCCTCATTGTCTCAAGGACAATCCGAAGTTGGGGTTCATGATCTTCTTCTTGTTTGGAATAGACTAAAGTGTCGTCGAAGAAGACAAGCATATAATCATCAAGATATGGCCTAAAGATATCCTGCATTAACCTCTTGAAGGTGGCAGGTGCATTCGTAAGCCCGAATGACATAACTAGAAACTCAAAGTGCCCATATCTTGTATTGAAGGCCGTCTTGGAGATATCTTCTTCCTTGATCCTTATCTGATAGTAAGATGACCTGAGATCAATTTTGGAGAATATCTTTGCACCCTGAAGACGATCAAGAAGCTCATCTATTCTAGGGGTAGGGTTCTTGTTCTTGACCATTGATTGATTCAACCCTCGGTAATCAACACATAGTCGAAGAGTCCCATCTTTCTTTTTCTGGAACAGTACTGGATCTCCCCATGGTGAACTGCTAGGCCAGATATAGCCCTGATCTAGTGGTTTCTTGAGTTGTTCCTTTAGCTCAATTGCTTCTGGTATGGATTCTATAAGGTCTCTTTGCAATTGGCGGAGTTCCAAGTACTAACTTAGTCTCATGATCCACTTCTCTTTGAGGCGGAAGTTCAGTCAACTCTTCATGGAATACATCTGCATATTCCTTTAGCCAAGAAGGTCCTTCATGAGACTCTTGCTTCTGATCTAACTTGTTGAGTTTGATCAAGTAAACAGGTAATCCTTTTCTGAATCCTTTTATGATCCGAGATACTTTGGCCAATTGGATTCTTGGCACTCCGGCCTCACCTTGAGTTGTGACTAATTCTCTTTCAGATTTTCGAAAGAAAACTAGACCCTTTCCACAATGAATGTGGGTGTCATTAGGCTTAAGCCAATCCATTCCGAGTAGACACTCATGGATACCTAAATTCATGACTCTGAATTTGACCGAAGTCTTTTTTCCTCCCAAAAAGAATTCCACCTTAGCAGTTTGCCTGGTACAAGTAACCTCACGACCATTTGCCAATTCCACAAGCAGGATAGATGCTTCTACTGTGGCTATTCCTAATCTTTTTGCACATGTTGTTGAGATGAAGGAATGTGTACTGCCACAATCAGTCAAGGTCTTGAAACTTTTACCTTAATAGTCCGACAGTGTCTGAATCACCGAGAACTAGCGATTTGGCCCTTTCTTATGAAGAGCGGCATGGACTGTTGCCCTTTCAAACTCTGCTTCCATGGTCGGATCTTCTTCTTCTTCTTCTTCTTCTTACATTTGTCTACTGGCAATGCAGGTGGTTCTTCCTCTGCCTCAGGAAGCGGCTCCTTGACCACGGCCTGTTCCTTGGAAAGGCGCTTGGCGATGTCCTCCACCAAGCTTGGAAAATTGCCTTTTGAAGTGACCGGGCTCGTTGCAGTGGAAACAACAGAGGTTTCGGCCATTACTTTGAGTAGGAACAAAGTTGTTGATGTTATTCGTCCTTGCTTTATTTCTTTGTCCCTAATTATGACCTTGAACTCTCTTCATTTGAGGTCTGAATGCTTCTCTGTTCGGGTCATTATAAGACCAAGTTTTGCTACTCCTTGGTCTAGCCTGCACCTCCTGAATTATAGGCACCGCTCGAATGAGTGCATCCTAAAGATCTGATGGACGCATAGATTCAAGATGGGTATTGACTGGTGGATTTAAACTTTACAAAATTTAGACACCTGCTGTGTCATGTCCATCTGCGGTGCATACTTAAGAAGTGAGATAAATTTAGAATAGTATGCATCAAGTGTGAGCCCCAGCTGTTTTAGCTCGTAGAACTCATTCATCTTCTCTGTGTGATATGCAAGTGGCAAGTATCTTCCCTGCACGGCTTTCTTCAGCTTCTCCTAGGTAACGGATCCCTCCGTGATCCCTTGATCCCTGCACCATTGCTTCCACTAAAGCCTGGCTTCGCCGGTGAGCTTTAGCTTGGCGAGCATAGCCTGATTGGCGGGTGCAATACCGGCTGCTTCGAAGTAATCCTCCATGGATTCAATCCAAATTTCAGCATCAACTTGGGTGAATCTACCTCTCCCGTCAAACTCGGGTTGCTTAATCTGCTTGAGAAGAAACTTCTTCTCCTGGATTACAGCAGTACTTGATATAGGAGGCGAATTAGGAACCTGTACCTGGGGTTGTGCCTGGATAAAGGTTTCTTAACATTATTATACGATAATCATTATTGATTTATATTACATCTTTAATTCAGCTATCACGTAAACAATGTAGCTACTTAACTTTTTATCAACTCTTATGCACAATCAGACATTGATAAAAAGAAGTCTTTATTTGTATTTATATGGCCATAGCCCTTTCGAATACAACATTTCTTGAGATGATAAGCCAACTGTTATATTTAGTTTGGGGAGAACAACGTTGTATTACATTTATCCACAATAATTGTATAATAGTATGGTTTCGGGTCATGGATCTTCAGGAATCGGTAAGTCATTGGAAGTTCAGGATATCCTTTCCGTTGGAATCCATACTTCTCATGGTGGCCCAACACTTTAATCCTGTCGGCGGGGATTACACGGGTTACTTCCTCATATACATATGAGTTCATCTCAACCCTCCAACCTCGAATATGTAAAGTTGAGTTTACGTGAGCTTCCACAAAAATGAACAGCTTCACGATTTTCAGGTCTTCCAACCACTTGATCCTCTTTAGGTTGGTCTGTAGATAAGCAAACCGGTGGCTGGCTATATAGTAGATTCCTGAAGCACCCGTCCATCTTCATTCCATGTACAAGGGTGATGGATTATACATTTACTTCAGGATGTTCATCATCTCAACCCTTTGTTGATAATGCGGAGAATGCATTGTGGTCATGAACATGACTCGAAATACCAAGAACTTGTTCCATGCTTCGTAATTCTGTAAGACAACATTGAAGGTAAGGAAATGTTTAGACAGTAACATTTGCTTTACCTCAAATTATTAAGATTTTTTTAAAAACAATTCCATTGTTGGTGAAATACCAATTGTAACGTGTCCGATTGTATTTTCAGGACACATCTTAGCAGTCCATCAAAAAGGATGTTTAGAAAGCTCCACCCGGCACTCCCATGGAATGTTATGGGGTTTGCAATCTAGGGTTTTCTGCGTCTGCCACGTAGTGAAAGTATTTCGGCCGTTCCCACTTACGATTGACCTGAGTTAGGGTTTTCTTGATTGGTCATTTCCTAACAGCAACTAGCGCCAGACCCAAGCGAACTACTTTACGCAGAAATGCCAGGTCTGAAGCGGATTCACGTTGCATTTAATTCAAGGAGAATGGGAAACGAGAGGGAGGCAAAGCTCAACCTCTCTGCCATAAGGTCTAGTCCCATTCCGTTCCCCTAAAACAGCGTAAATCGGGTTTAATCATAACTCTAGGTCAACGCTTTTGTTGTTCGTGTAATTTGACAATCTTCCTGCTGTCCATCGGGATTTGAAAAAGTTCCCGGCCAACCGAGACCACCCATCCGTAGGATGGACCTATGGCCCGTCCTCCGCACTTTTCTCAGGTTATTTTAGTTATTTAATTACCTAACACATTAGTTGGACATGTAACAACCAGCTTCTTTAATTAATCCGTTAGGCACTAGTTTCTTCACGTAATTTTATCACTTGACATAGGAAAACAATATCAGACAAATTCTTTATTAACAGGTTATCATATTTATCTTTGAAATACAAAGAGTCCAGCTCGTAGGCTTATCCACAATCCGCCCGAAGGCTATCCAACAATCCACAGGGATCACTAATCCAATTTTCCGCCCGTAGACTAGTATGCGGGCCTCAAGATCCAATCCCGAGTCACGTTAGCCTCTTGTGCAGGACCCGGAAGGTGAGGGATTTACGGCCAGAGCCCTTTTCACTTTTTGATAATTATATGTATGTGATCTGTGTCTAGTTTCCTCTCGGTGTGAAGCATCAAGGTTGGTGCTCTTAAGTTAGGCATTTCATGCCAAACTTTGAATTGTTGCTATTACTATTTGTTAAAATATTTCACATCTTGGTACTTCTATGCCAATTATTAAGAAAACAACTTGACTTTAGAAAATACACATGTGCATCACAATGATTCTAACATTTACAAGAAAGAAATCATTGATATTTTGAACATATTTTATTATCTCTTCACATTTTTAAATATATATCTCTCTCTCTCTCTCTCTCTCTCTCTCTCTCTCTCTCTCTCTCTCTCTCTCTCTCTCTCTCTCTATGCTCCCCCTTCAATTTGTTCTCCCATTTTCCCCCTCCCCTCCCATGGCTCTCTCTCTCCCTCCCTATCTCTCTCTCTCTCTCTCTCTCTCTCTCTCTCTCTCTCTCTCTCTCTCTCTCTCTCTCTCTCTCTCTCTCTCTCTCTCTATGCTCCCCCTTCAATTTGTTCTCCCATTTTCCCCCTCCCCTCCCATGGCTCTCTCTCTCCCTCCCTATCTCTCTCTCTCTCTCTCTCTCTCTCTCTCTCTCTCTCTCTCTCTCTCTCTCTCTCTCTCTCCTCATGAAAAGACACTTGTAAGAAAAAATCATACTCAAAGCCTCTTTTTGAGAAAACTAAGAATCATGACAACATGAACACATATAGAGATTTACTTCATCAACTTAGGGCTAAAAGAATGTGTCTAAAGGTATGCAAGCATGCATGCATGCAATAAAAATGAGCTCCATCTTGGAGAGAGGCCCATGTATATCAAGTATAGAGAAACACACAAGGGTAAGGTGAGGATTTTGGGGGGAGAGGTGGAAACACTCAAACACATAGGGAACGTGTAGGTGGGATGATAGGGCACAAGCAAGGATTAGGGGGGCATAAGTGGTTTGTGTTTTGGGATGGGGATGTAGTACATGGGAGCTACCCACATTTTGCAAGCAGGGAGGGGGTGGGGGTTTAAGCACCACATGGCAACATGGATGGGTATGATAGGAGGGGCTCCTCTCCTTGCCACCCAACATGTTCTGTTAATAATGGTAAAGATACATTATTATTATTATATATTTAATATATAACATGTTGAATAATGATATTTAATAATATACATATATGCCACTATTATATAGTATACTTTAGTATTATTGATATATATATATATATATATATATATATATATATATATAATATATATATATATATAATAAGTATCAATAATATAAATAAAAAAATATTGTAGCAACCAGAGGGTCAAGCTCCCAACCCAAACCCATGATGTAATCACTCCACCTAGATATAGCTATGCTAGCTAAGATGTAACGCTCAAGCCTTCCATGTAGGTCTAGCTCCCAAAATGGCCTCCAATTATTCAATTAAGGAGACTTTCTTAATGTATAGCAAAAGATGTATAAAGAAGTAGTAAGGAGTGTGAAGAAGGGGCTAATTTTGAAGTAAACTAGTGTACTCTACATTGGTAAGTAGAGATGGCAAGTCTAATCCTATCTCATACAACGACTCTCTACTCATCTTTTGCCAACTCTCTACCCACACGAGCAACCCAATTTTACCTCCTCAGGCTCCTAGTTTCCCTCAAAGTTCTCATTATGTATCTAGAGTTTTTCCATGTAACTCCAATCGAGCAGATGTTCCAGGCCATGTGTCTAGCATGCTATTTCATGTAAACCATACTAATCAAGCCCTTCTTAGTTATTTATCCATGAAAGGCTCTCACACACATAAGCCCTTCTCAATGATCTATCCAATGAAAGACTCCCACACAAATAAGCCTGATCCAAAGGTGCACCCCAAAGCCTTTTCTGTTTTTCCAATAGAAGATGTTTTGACATAGTTGGATTATTCTAACAACATTGCTAGCTATCAAGAATGGCCTAATAACTACAAGAAGGCAATGGAGGTTCACACTTTGCTTGTAGGCATAGCTACCACATGGTTTGTCTAGTGAGATGATGCCATCGAATAATTAGGATCATCTCAAATCTTAACTAATTCAAAAATTTTCTAATCACAATGTCACACAGATTGCCCTCTAGAAATTGGATGCAATGAAGCAACAACATTCGAAACTAGTTAGACAATTTATAGTTAAGCTAAATCAATTGTTTACTGCATGCTAATCCCACCACGTTTGTGTTGAGAAATGTGCAATCACACACATGCCTTTTAGCCTCTTTGTATGGAACAACAAGTCAAAGGATCACACTGACAATAAACCTTAGACTAGGTCACTTTGTGCATACTTGATTAAAAACATGGTAGTTGAAATACCATGGTCCCTTTCCACTCTCTGCCACCTACTAATACCACCTATTGTAAGCCTATAAGGCAATCATTCCCACACTCATTTTATCCCATCATTCTCATTAAATTGTACTTGCATTATGCTTCCGTAATATTAGTTGTTCTCTTTTGTCATTAGTTATGGTCCATTATGATTGTTTTCTTGCTCATCAATGATCCACCAAATGCTATCAATGAAACACCAGTCACCTATCAGAAACCCTAAGTGGGCAGCCATAGCTACTTGACTTCAAGCTCAAATATCTCTTCAATCTCTTACTTCCTTTGGTTAAATCATAACACTCGCACTTTGATCTACTCTAGCACTGAGTTTCCAACAAGGCTCAGTAAACAGAAGATTCAATTTGAAGATCCAACATCAAAGATTTTGGAGGGGATGCATTGGCAGTGGAGAAGAAGAGAAGATGCAGGAGAAAAGAGCACACACAATGTAGATGCTATCAAGAATGATATGACAGCCTTATTTCACTTTCATATTATATATAAATAAAGAATGGGCAGTCTATGCACATGGGTAGACCCAGTGGGCTTTTACCCCTTGAAGGGGATGCAATGGCAGTGGAGAAGGAGAAGAGGAAGATGTGGGAGAGAAGAGCACACACAATGTAGGTGCTATCAAGAATGATATGTCAGACTTATTGCACTTTCATATTATATATGAACAAAGAATGGGTGGTCTATGTACATGGGTAGGCCCAGTGTCCTTTTACCCCAACAACCTCCCACTAAAAGGCCAATGGGCTAGGGAGTGAAAAAACAAAGAAAAAGGAAAAGAGACAAGGTAAAGTATCATGACATCTCACCCAATGCCCAATCGGAAAGCAAGTTGTGCAATAAGCATCAAGAACATCTATAGAAGAGTGAAGCATCCCCAAGTCCATGACATCCAGGAGACAAGTGATCCCACAGCTCCATAGAGTAGAGCACTCCAAGAATGCTTCTCATGAAGCAAGCACAACTCATGAGTGCAAGGCTCTAATGCATAAGCATCAGAATAGCGCATAGCATCAATGTGGCACATAGGAGATAGTTAAGAGCACATAGACTCTCCAAAGTCAATCATAGAAGAAGGGCCAGCATCCTGGACACATGTCAGACATGGTCTCAAGATAGTGTGTGGCATCAATGAAGAGGAAGACTGACATACGGCTATAGCATCAACCATAAAGCACACTGAACCCACATCAAGAGGCTTGAGAGATGTTTGCATCTCATAAAAGGCAGCATCACAGCTATGTATAATGTGTTAGGCATCCAAACCCCATAACCTGTAAACCTGGAAGTCACCATCTCCGTAACTAAGGAAGATACATCTATGTGACATAGGCATATCTGGCATACATAAAAATGCCTAGTAGTCAAACATCCTTAAGTAATCATAGGAGGGTCTCATTCCACTCCATGCCTCATGTGGTTTAATACCATCCAAAGTCAGACACAACGTCCTATTAAGCAGGTAGACTACCGTCATAAGGGCATGAGCCCAAAATCCATAAGATAATCCTCCTGTGGTAAGCATAGAAGCAACCTTTGCCTATAGAGTTAGGCACATGCCATGAGAAATCCCGTAATACCATGGGCATAGGAAATCAATGCTAGACTACTGATAATAGGACTGAAAGCTGGGAGAGATGGCATGACTCTCATAATCCATCTGCAAGCACCTAGGCTTGCAACTAGTAGAATCCATAAACTTGTCAAGAATAATTGTGGCATCCTCAATCTGTACTAGGGGAAAATCCCAAACATGGTGGGTAGCATGATCCACGAAGGTCATAAAGTACAATGCTCTAGCAATTTATTAGGAAGGCATAGGTCCATATACTGCACAATGGACAAGATCTAGAGGATCATGCCTCTCAGGATTGCCATGAGCCAAAGGGGCTCTGCAAGGACCATAAGTACAATCAGTGCAAGCATCAAGTTCTACATGTGACAAAGGAGGCAGCATGGATTTTGAATGAGACAATATATCCATCTCTCTGTGGTGCATATGGCCTAGGCAGTAATGCCATAACAATGCATGTGGTATTGGATAGCTGCAACCATAGAATCTCCCACATGAGAGACATGCACTAGGTAATGAGAACCAACTCTAGAACCTCTAGCCAAAACTAAGAAAACCACGACAGATCTTCCATGACCTATCCTAAAGAGAAATAGAGTAACCTACATCATGCAACTCACTAATAGAAATCAAGCTCTTACTGAGCATGGGAACATGTAGAACATCCTTGAGTATAAGAGAAGTCCCATTAGGCAAATCTAGGTGTATGTCCCTTTTACCAACATAAGTCTGCTCAAGGTCCAAATCAATGCATCTTTCAACCTCCTTGTAAGAAGAGAACCATGCTCTATGAGGGATAACATGACAAGATGTCATAGAGTCCAAAAGCCAATCAAAGGCATATGCCTGATCATTTAACAAGTAAGTTGTAGGGAAACTAGATGAAAGGAGGACATGCTCAGCTGCATCATCATGTGTAATTGCATGTACCTCACCACTAGAAAGAGTGGTAACACCTACTCCATCACTGACTCTCTGCTCATGTCGAGTCCATTTATGTCTCTACTACTCTCTAATCCTTCTAAAACATTTTCTTTTAACATGCCCAAGCTTTCCACAATGGAAGCATACAACATCTGTAACTCAAGAACCTATAGAAGATGACAAGGAATTCAAGCCATCATGAATAGGGCTATCCATAGCATCCATGGAGCTCAAGGAGTCAAGGTTTGTCCCAACAAAGGGAACCTAATCATAAAGACAATCATCTGCAAGTACGTCACTAGTAGAAGCATGCTGCAAAGGCTCATGAAACCTCAATGGACGAGAGGGCATAAAGGTATCAACCAAGGATGCAAAATCTCCCTCATGAAGAGTCGTTGCCAACTCCAAACCACAGTACGGTAAAGCATAAGACATCTGTCATAAGAGCATATGATATTCATCCATGAAATCATCCCATAGCCATAGTGGCAAACATGACTCTGTAGTACATTAAACCACATAGTAGCATCCAAGTCAATGAAAGACTGGTAAGTGGCATAAGATCTTGCAATGGTCAAGCTCCAGGAGAAGCCTAAATACCTATACAAAATCATCCATACTAGTGGCTCTGTAAGGTATACAATAGTAGACCATGTGCATAGACAGGTAAGCATACCGTTAGCATTTGATCTCTAACATGGATGGGCAACAATAGCCGAGCTAGCATAGAAGCTAGACAACAAATGAGCAAGAAAGCCATAATTGCAGCAACCCAAGCACTGTAAAGTCCACTAATCAACCAAGTATCCCATAACAAATCCAAACACCAACGAGCAATCAAAGCTCAATATCCAACTGCCAAAGAAAAATGGAGCAATCACTACTCAACATTTATATGCATCCACGAAACATCCAAGATCCAAGAAAATCATCCACCAAACATCCAAAATCACTACTCAACATTTATCTGCATCCACCAAACATCCAAGATCCAAGAAAATAATCTAAGCATAAGACCAAGTAACATCCAAGGTCGTAATGGAAAAAGCCAAATCAATGTCCAAATACTCCACAAAATTCCTCAAATGCAAGTCTTGTCCAGCCCAAACATCTGCCATACTGCAACCCAAAAGCATCCACCAAGACATAAACCCACATGGGTAGCCTAGGCAAAAGCAATCGTAAGTGGAATGCCAGTTGCAAATAAAAAATGATATTGAACCATAAAATTGAGCTCTACTTCTTGCTCAGAAGCATTCTTGGAGCAAAAAGAACCATGTGGCATCATCCAAATACATCAATACATAACCCCAAATAGTCGAGAGCACCTCGTTTGACCAATAGGTATAACCCATCTTTAGCATAAATAGCTTCAGTGTTGAAGTTTCCAATTGTAAATAAATGTCCAAAACTGAGTAAACAGTGGCTCAATCCAAGCTCAAAACCATAGGCTTACTTTCCCATATGTTTAGGCACCAACCGTGCATAATCGGGCATCAAATGGCCATGTAACATCAGCATAAAATGTAATGACAAGGGGCTTCCTTTTTTTGGGCTGCCTATGGACTCTGTAAAACAGTCAATGGTTGAGCAAATTCAGCCCCAAAAGCATCTCACATCGTAGGCATACATTTCGTGATATGTGGGCACCATCTAGGTATCATTGGGTATCAAATGATATGGGTAAATAAGCATAGGCATGAAATGTTGGTTGCTGCCCTATTCTAGACAGATCCTAGGATTGTTCAAATATTCCATGGCTAAGCTAAATTAGCTCCAAGCTCAATGAACACCATATTGTGGAATATGGAAATTTTCCATAAGTTTGGGACACGTGGTCAAATCTTTGGATTTATCATAACTTGAACACTATAACTCCAAATGCAGCGTTCTATAGCTAAATAGATTCCATTTTTCAAGTGTTTTCCAATGATAGGTTACATCATATGGTTTTGAGAAACTTATGGGCATGTTATCCGAGTGCCACCTTTTTAGTATTCAAAAAATAGAATTTGGATGGGAGATTCCCAAACTCACTAATATTGTGTTAATGCCAACCATAAATATCAATGCCCAAGTCCAAAGCCAAGTGTGAGGAGGCTTCAACAAGCCATGACCAAGTGCCAAATAAAATAAATGAGCTGGGGGTTGCTGTAAATGTCTTGGACAGGTTTAAATCAGGCATGCTATTGTTTATACAGCCAAGAGAAGCTCAAGATCAAAGCTCCAAGTCATGTGTAAGTTCCCAAGCTGAATACCAACTACTGGGGGGTCTCAATAGGCCATAAACAAGTGGCACATGGGTGAGGAGCTGCTATAGATCTCTATCATGTTGGAGAAAACTCTCTCAATATGGCAAGATTGCACCAGCTGCAAATATTGGGCAAGGGGGTTACTACGAAGGTTGCAAGTGGAGGGGGGTCCCCAAGGGGCCAAAGAAGGCCACTAATCAAGCCAAAGGTGGAGGGGAAGCTTCAAGCTTCATGGGCAAGCTCAACAATGGCTGCCCTCTTCAAAACCATATTTTCCATGAAAATGGGTGAAGTGAAGATCTCATACCTCGTGTGGGAAAGGTGGAGAAGAGGCTGAGAAGCGCTCATGAAGGACTTGCTCCAATATGAGTTAAAGGGAATGCAATGGCAATATAGAGAAGGAGAAGAGGAAGATGCGGGAGAGAAGAGCACACACAATGTAGGTACTATCAAGAATGATATGACAGCCTTATTGCACTTTCACTACAACAAAAATGCTCCATAGACACGCTTCTAGACGCAATATTTGAATTATGTTTAAAAATGTCGGCCACATTACCGTGTCTACTGGCGCGTCTAAAATTTCGTGTCTACAAGCGTGCTTATAGTGAAAACTACACCCGCATATAGACGCACCTATTGACGTGCTCCATAAATATATATTAATATTTATAAAAAAATAGATATTTTCATATTTTTCATCTATACACGCGTGTAACTACGCATCTAAAAAGGCGTGTACTCTTCAATTTTTTGACAATAATTGACGTGCATTTTTCCTGCAATTTAGATGTGTGAATAGACGGGCAAAATAGATGTACGAAAAAAAATCCAGAGAGCATGTGGCTTTGCAAGCCACATGCTCTCTGGTTTTTTTCCCCCATCAACATCAAATTGTATGCTTAGGAAAAACAGAGAAAGATTATTATACTGAAAGCAAAAGAATGTGGAGAGCCAAAGTCCATATATTGATAATAATACATGATGAGTGTGCTGTGCTAAAACATTTGTACATATTTCAAAGATTTTTGTACTGATTCACAAAACAATGTATGTAGAACACGAAATTTCATATATATAGATGAAACGTTTTTGCATGACGAGTTCTAGTGCTTGTGACCTCAAGCATGGTCATGGTCACAAGCACTAGCTGAAAGTAATACATATCAAAAATGAAAACTACAAGCCAAGGGGAGGCATGCATGCATGGGGCTCCTCTACATCTCCTCAGAAGAGGCATCATCGTCGCTACCACCACCGCTACCGGTGCCAGTGTTGCTACCGCTGCCGCTACCACCACCGCTACTACTAGTCCCCCCTTCACTATCCTCAACTACATTAGGGTCCGCCTACACAAAGGATTAAGGTATATAAATACCATTACAAACAATAAATTAGAGTTACCTATACTTTTCATGTAAAAAATAAAACATACCTCTTCTGGTTGTGGAATCCTCACGGCACGATTATATTGCTTCTCCATGAGATCAGTCCCTCCTCATAGAAATGTTGCCAAGTGGATGCCTGGTTATGACCTCGATGGTAGCCTATCTCTCTAGGAGTAGGCATCCTACCAACGATATGATACTACAAAACAGTTTTAACATACTACATAATGAATTGAAACAAATTACAAAATTTAATTTTTAAAAACATCAAATAATACTTACAAACTGAGTCTCCCATGATTCCCTACCACCCAATCCATAATGCGACGATCCCATGGTTGCCATCCGGATACGTCGCACCTCTACATGTTGGCGACTTGTCCGTTTCTCTACTGCTCTCTTCTTGGCCTCTTTCCACTCCTTGCGGTGGCAATTGGGTGGTTGGCCATATCCAGAGCACCCATGATCTTGTCTCCACAGTGACTCCTTGGCACGTGTCATAAGGTGAGACCTCTTGTTATGAAGCACGTCTCTCACCTTTAACCGTCCCCAATCATCTGAGAATCGTGAATTCTCGGGATTAGGGTACCTTCTATGTACTAGCCGCAGCACCTCTTGCCACAAACCATTTTTTTGGTGCTTGAAGGGAATCATACAATCTTTGTATGTGGCATGCATGACACTCCTCAAGTAGGCTATCACTTCCCTCCCCTCAGGGTTATGCAAGATACCACCAACATCTGTGACAGAGTAGTACATTTGTGGAGGCTCACCTCTCTCATTGTGAGGGTGATTGAGAACCACCTCCTAGGCAACCCCCACAAATCCCTCGACCTCCTCATCCTCCTGTACATTTCTCCCTCCTTCCTCGATAGGCATTACCCTCTAACTCACTCGATGCACGTGCTTCTACAGATGCACGTGCTTCGACCGATCCATATACTTCAGCTAATCCCTGTGCATCAGCTGATCTGTGTGTATGCATAATGCGTGGAGTACCTATTAGTAGAGGTGTACCAAGGTTTAGTGTATCAACGTTTGGTGTTTGTGCAGCAATGCTAGGCAAAGATGTGATAGGTGTCCCAGACATGACACTAAAAACCTCCTTTGCAGTGGGAGGGCAACCAAGATAACTAGTCATCTCCCCCATGAATTGCTCCTTGTTCGAAAAACCTCCAAAAAAACTACTAACACCTTTAGAAAACTCCGTTAAGGTGTTGTTCATGCGTTCCAACTCAAGATCAGTGCTGGAAGATCTAGGATCTCACATCTACACAAGAAAAAGTCCATTACTACCATGTGCATATAAAACATATTACACGCTATGTCTATACCTGCGTCTATACCCGCGTTTGTGAAGGCATCTATATACGCGTCTACACAATCATCTAGACGCGCCTAAAGACCCGCAAAGTCAAACCATATTTTACAAACTGTTATAAAAAACACTCAAAAAGCCTCTATAGATGACAGTCTAAAGCATGTAAAGAGAGAGAGATAGACAAAGAGAAAGCAAACAAGATTGAGAGAGAGAAGAAGAACTCACCTTCTTTGCTTACTGCGACAGGTGGCGGCTAGGTTGCAAGCTCCTTGTCCTCCTTTTCCCTTCCCTTGGTAGGTTGCTTGATTCTTCTTCTCTTCCTTGTTCTTTACTCTTTGGCTCTTCCTTCCTCCTGTTCTCTTTTTACTCTTATTTCCTTCCCTCATTGTCTTCATGAAGTGATAGATAGACATGATTAGTGATGTCGAGCTCAAACTGTAGAAAACGTGCAAAAAACGCAGGAAAGTACTGGTTTGAAAAGAAAGCCACAAAATTTTTTGAATTTTTTTTATATTCGCGTGGCGCGTCTGTAAGCGCGTGTAATTGCGCATCTATATGCATAGATAAAACATATTACACGCGCTGATAGACGTGCAATTATAATTAAACTTATTAAATGCTAGCTTATGGTTGTTGCTGGATCAACATGACTTTTCTAGTCTTTCAATATCAAAATGTTTATCTCCATGTTGTAAGTATCAAAATATTTAGGAAATATGACATATATACCAAATAAAATCATATATGTCCTTATGATTCAGGTGTAATTATGTCGTCATCTTCTACTAGTATGGGACATGCTGAGTCAACAAACAGTACATCCTCCAGTGAGGACAAGACATTGCGTCTTCACAATCGAGATGCTTGGCTATGACGGAAAATCAAATGTATGTGTGATCGTTGTCGAGGATGTTTTTTTTTAGCACGTCGAATCATAATGTCACACCTCAGCATGTACAGAGAGTGGGACCAAGAAAAAGACCTAGTAATTTTTACTGCTTTATTTGCACAAATATTATTGGTCTATGTTGTGTCTTCATCATTAAACAAAACCTCCTTTTTTTTAATTGAGCAGGATGCGGTACCACATCCTCAAATGGTCCCTCCAGGGCATCGAGAGGCTGCGAAGCAATGACGCGAGGAGGCAGAGTCCTCAAGAAGAGTAGAGACTGATGACGACAATAGCAGCCCTCTTTAAATGCCCCATCAAGTTTTTGAGGAAGAGATTTTGGACAACATGGTGTAAGATTTATTTTCCCATGAGGTTTGAGGGGAGGGCGCCACTAGAGAGACACATGACCCGCTATACATAGCATCGAAAACTCCATTATACAAAGGTTGCACATACTCCATTCTACGTGCATCTCTCGAGATACTGAACTCACAAACTATTTATGGATGGAGTAATACTAGCTTGAATGCATTATTGAAGTATGTATCATTTGATATAAATTTATAAATGCTTCTAGACAATATTTGTCGTTTGTTAACTATGTTTGCACAATATATACAGGTTATTGTCATAAATGCTTCCAAATGGAAATAAATTACCAACTAGAAGGGAGCAAGCAAGGCGTTTCTTGACATCTCTTGGAGGTCTCGATTACGTTAAAATCCATGCATATGTCAATGATTGCATCTTGTTTGGTGGGGATCATGCATCTACACGACAGTGTCCTATTTGTGGTGAACCAAGATACAACCAAGAGATGAAATCAATGGATGTGCCTCGTAAGATTTTGCGACATTTTCCTATTATTCCACGTATTCAACTTATGTTTAAGTGTGAATCTATTGCGAGACTCATGTCATGGCATGCTAGTCACCATTTAAGTGATGGAAAGTGGAAAATTGCTTCAGACACACCAACTTGGCAACACGTAGACAATTTGTGGCCTATAACTTTCAAAGAATAGTCCAAAAATTTGAGATTTGGTCTAGGATTAGATGGAATAAATCCATTTGGCATCAAAAGGACCTCATATAGTGTTTTGCGAGTGGGATTTGTGAACTATAATATCCCTCTGTCCATGGCAATAAAAAAAGGACATGTAATGTTGTCCCTTTTGATTCCTGGAAAACACAAAGGAAAAAACATGGACGTTTACTTAGAGCCTTTGATCGAGGAGCTAGAAATTATATGGAGAGGTATTGAGGTGCAAGATGTGAGTGCATCATTGTCCTCTAGAGATTTCACTTTAAAGGGCATGTTGTTGTGGACCATGCATGACTTTCAGGCTATGGAGAGTATTCAGGTAGTTGTGTACTCTATTTTATTCATTCTTACCCTTAATCAAATATATATCATCATTAACCCACTTGTTTTTATAGGTTTAACTACATCAGGATATCATGCATGTCCAATTTGCGGTCCCTCTCTAGTTTCTTCTAGACCGACACGCTTGAAGAAGGTTATCTATGACAATCATCATCGTTTTCTTCCTATTGACCACCCCAAATATGCACCCCCCCACTAATGGAAGAACTCCACACTCTTTGACCATTCAACATTGGAAGGACACTTGGATACATGCCAATGATTATCCTCCACTCGGCATGAGTCGGTAACTAGTTTACTTCTTTTATTTGTCTTTAAAGTACTCTCCATTATGAGAATGAGAAATAATATATTGTTTATGCCTTAGATTCTCTATATTTTTTCATCTCCAATATTGGACTGAACTTAAGATCAATCACCTATTAGATCCCATGTATATATTCAAGAATGTTGCCTCTACATTATGGGATCACTTAATCAGGGCTCGTAATTCTGTCAATGTAAGGGAGAATTTACGTAGCATTGGACGTATAAGATGAGCTTGGCCACGCATCGGACCCAGAGGAAAGATCGAGTTACCGCATGCACCTTGGATGTTGTGGAAGACCGAATAAAACATGGTGAAGCAATAGATATGTAGCTGTCGAACTCCCACAGGATATATGAGATGACTCAAGGGAGCCTTCATAAAGAAAAAGAAAAGAGGTGTGGAGCAACTATCCGGTTTGAAGTCTCACGATTGACACAAAATGATTTAGGTAAGGATTTTTATAGCCATAAATATATTAATTAGTGGAGTAGCTATGTAGACTAATTAACAATGTATGAATATTTACATACAGTTCATCCTTCCTACCATAATATCCCATTGTGTTTCGAAAGATGTGTGTGATATCATTTACAAGATGGGTGAGCTCGAGAGGTATGTATACATTATACTTATTTTTTAGTTTACATATTACGTACATCACATAGTAAACCTGCTTGAATTTATGGACAAAATTAATCATCGTTCTCAATTGCATGTTGGTAGATTTGTGACTTTGAAGGAAATCGATCCAAATACATTGCAAGAGGCTCGAGTATTGTCCATTGAGGTGGTTTGTTTGGTGGAGGGAACTTTTCCTCACTCCATTTTGACTACTCAAGTATACTTACTCGTACATCTGATTGATGAGATCACAATTTGTGGGGTAGTTCATGCAAGGTGGATGTTTTTTCTAGAGCGCTTTATGAAAACCCTAAAAGATTTTGTAAGGAAAAATGCACGGCCCGAGGGAAGGATGGTTGAGGGTTGGTTAGTGCAATCATCCCTTGTACAAATCTCTGAATATCTTACTAAAGTGGACCCCTCTTTACCACGACTATGGAAGGATGATGAAGATTTGAGGATGACCTCTATAATACCTCAAGAAAAAGGAAGGAGCAAAGTGCTAATGAAAGAGGAACTTCGTAAGTTAAATGTATTTTGTGTGCTTAACAGTGAAGTAATGAGCAAATGGGTGACACTATATAAAGAAGCAAGGGTAATAAGAGTAAGCGAAAGGCAAGCATTTCGTGCTAGACATGGATGTAATGTCCCATATCCAGAACATTTAAGTGCGCTTCCACATCATATTGATATAGATTGGCTACATGAAGAAATGGAGAAGATGGAAAAAGAGGAGGCAATGGATATATCGCAAGAGGAGTGGGAATACGCACAAGGTTGCTTATCAAAGGTGAAACATACTTATAATTAAATTATCTTTAGTTATATATGATATAATAATTTCACATGTTTCATCTTTAACTAAATAATTAATATGATCTCGACAATGTACTACTTGTGCACATTGTTCAATGCTATTTGGTGTGAAGGCAAACATTTTCAAACTCAACGTATAGATGATAAGAGAAATACCCAGGATTGTGGTATCCTTGCAAACTTCCAGGATACCAACGGCACCATGGAAGATTATTGTGGCTTGATCCAAGATATTTTGAAGCTTGACTTTAGGCAATTTTTTATCTATATACTAGATGTGAAGTTTTTTAAAGAAGTAGTAACAACGTGTGAGCATTGCACAATTAGATGTCATCCAAGTGGTTTTGTAGTGATTGACTCTACAAAATTTCACCACGGAAAGAATGACATATTCATGCTACCTCAAAAATGTGAGTAAGTATATTAGAAGCTATTTATTTTCATATATATTACTTCTTGACACATTTTCAAAATACAATAAATATCTAAGTTGCTTACTTTCCGTTTTTTAAATGCAGGTTGTGTATCACCCAATGGTAAACAATAATCGATGGTGCATGTCATCCCCATATCTAATCATTCAAAACCAATATATGGCAATGCTACAAACATAGAGATAGTTGATGATAATCCAACAATCAATGATGATGCCATGATCGATGATATACATGATGCAGTGCAAGATGATCCCCGCGAGGATGTTCAAGGAAGCGTAGAAGACGATAACAATATGATTGCAGATGATGATGAAGAAATTGAGCATAGCAATACATCTGATAGTGGGATAGACTTATTTGTTTCATTGCCTATTGGTAACATAGACCTAGAGGTAGATAGTCTAGCAAGGACCGATCTCATTGAAGGTGAGATTGATCATTCATTGTAGCATATAATTAGCTTTGAATGGGTAGAAAGAAGTAAAGTTGGTAATGTATTCTAAAACATACTAGTTGTTAAGATGTTTGGTCATATTTAGGTACTTTATGAGAAATGAGAACTATATGCATTTATTTTTGCATCTATAAGCGCGTTTAAAAATACGTGTATATAGGCGCGTTATTCGTATCTATATACTAGCACCAATAGATGCGCTGATAAACGTGCCCGCTATTTCCCATGTACAGTGCACGTCTATAGGGTCTTTCTCTTGTAGTGTTTCATATTATATATGAATAAATAATTGGCATTCTATATATATGGGGAGGCCTAGTGGCCTTTTACCCCAACAGATTTATCAAAGTATAGTATTTGTTGATACTCACTTAATGTCTCTTGACACTAGAGCTTCTTGTGTCTCTTGACACATTCAATTTCAACTTCTTTGCTAGTCTAATCTCAGTTATTTGCTACTACTTGAGAAATCAAAATGGGCAAGGATGTAGAATCACATGACACTTGATTCATGCTTTTCTCCTCTTACAATATCATTATAAGTATGTTTGTCTGAAAGTAATGAGTGGTTTTGCCACAAGAATTCAACCAACAAACTATATTTGGAAGATTTTGAGTGAGCTCCAAACAAGGTTTCTAACAGATCCCATGTTGGTTAAGAGGTTTCACAATCATTAACATGATGAATGTAGCTATCATCAAGAGCTTGATGATAGCTTGTGCTTTGTCGTTATTTTTCTTCCATACTACTCAAAGTGTAGCTTCCCTTCGCTTCTTCTCTTAACCACTTGTGATAGATCATAAGTCTTTCTTCATTAGGGTAACTTTGATCCTTGTTTGCCATGTATGGAATGGAACATCTTTGAATGATAGAGGGCATTTCATATTTATTGTATCATACATGGAGCACTACTCTTTTCAAATCTTGATAATTATAACTAGGTGCTATGTGTCTAGTTTTGTCTCACTATGAAGTAATGGGGTTGGCTCTATGTGGCAACTTAAGTTAGGTGGTTCATGTCAAATTGACAAAAAGATAAAGGCCTCATATCGACATTCAAACCAATGCAAATGTTCATTAAAAAAAGTACCCACGTCATCGTTAAAAGCTTTAGTATAATCATCTCTATAAAATCATCACAGAAATCGTCACTATTGCAACCCAAGTAGTGATGTATATAGTGACGCTTTACGATGCAAATAGTGATGCATATAGCGATGCAAATAGCAATGGTTTGCAACATACACAACAACGGTAATATCGACACATGCAGAGAAATCAACAACGCTAATAGTGATATTTACAAAGGGAAAAAAAATGTGTGGCAAGGGAGCTTGCTGCCCTACCACATATAGCACCATGTGCTGTATAATATTTTGCAAAAGAAATTACATGCTGGGTACGCAATGGTCGTCAAGAAGAGTGGCAAAACTACTTAAACCCATAAGACTGGTAACTTATAGAATAAGTACAAGACTAGTGATGACAACTCATGACATTACATAGAACTATGGAGAGAGAGGAGAATCAAAACAAACATGAAATTCTATATGTAATTATTGCAAGATGTGATTTTATACAAAGGATGATAAGTACATCTAAGGAATAATACATCATGGAAGATGCTTGTACAAATCACAGGACTAGAAAAGAAGAGGGTGTGTGCTCCACAAATCCAAGCGTGTGCTATAGATCCTCACCATCAGAAAGCTCGTGCCGATGCAATAGAGCATCGAACAGACTTTGCAAAATGAACAACTACACAGCAATCCACCATACATAATGCATTTTTATAAAAAAGTGACAACGGATAAGAAAGATGATTGACTTACTAGGCCGTTGTTGTCATGCCACTACACATACACAATGTGAAAAACGCTAGAGTGCATCATCATTCTTCTTATTACTCTAGAGAGCCAATGACATATTAGTCATTAGTGTTTGTGTCTGTAGTGTGGACGGTTAAAAAATACTAAATTTTTGGACAAGTTAGCTAATTTTTTATATTTTAGATATTATTTCTTATAAATATCCAAAAGATGTAGATAACTTCTAGAATAGGATGACATGTAAAAGAAAGTAAACGACTTTTAGCCATTTTTGGGGGATTTTATGAAAAAAGAAGGATTGGAAAAATCGTGTGACACGTGATCGCAGGTTACAAGTAACAAACAACTCTCCCTTCTAGGAGAATTAGGAGTGATTTGGGAGTACTATGGCAAGGTATGATGGTATTTTACCCCCCTTTCAGAGCCAGTGGAAGCATCAAATTGGCAGTTTGAGCAGCAGAGAGGAAGCTATTGTTTTATGTATATTTTTTTTGTCTACAAGAGATTTATATTCTCGGGATGCATAAATAAATTGACAGGCTTCACCTCTATGAGAAATAAATTTACAAGCTTCACCTCTATGACAGGCTTCACCTCTATGAGAAATAAATTGATAGGCTTCACCTCTATAAGTATTCTTCTACATCTTCTATTTTTTAAAACCCCTTCTTTTCTTATGTTTACTCCTCTCCCTAAATCTCCCTTCATCCTACTATCTCTTACCATAGACTTTTGACCCAAAATGCTCCGACACAGTGGTGAACTTGACGTGAAAGTCGACAGCAAAAGGTGTAGTAAAGATGGGAGATTCTGCAAGTTCAAGTAGTGGTGATGCTTTACAACAAATGATTGCTTTGTTGCAATAACAAAAACAACAGTAATTGTTGTTATAATAGTAGATGCAAACTCTATAGGAAGTAGAAAGAATTGATTCCTTAGCTTTGAATGCATTGCAAGTGCAGTGGGACATGAATGGAAACAGTTTAAGGGTTAAAATGTTTTGTCCTTCATCTGGTTCTATGAATAAAAGATGTTATTCCATGGAGTTTTGCAATATGCATGGAGTCAGTATTTCTCGCGTTTGGCCGTGCATGCATTGCATGATCGGTTTAATGAGTTACATAGAAGAGATGCTGATTGGAAAGTTTTTAAGAAAGATTTGAGAGAATAGTTTTTCTTAGAATATTCAAGATTTGGTAACTAAAAATACATTCACATATTGGATTAAAAAGCCGAATAAACAGTTGGCTACTATAGATTTGCTCAGTGAATTTGAAAGTCGGTATGCACAGTTGAATGCCGATGAGCAGCAATCATTGGAGAGATAGAAAATTGATTTTTTTCTGAAGGCTACTAATCCTATCTTGCAGGAGAAGCTCACTGATCGTTTAGAAGATGCTGTTAGATATGATCAATGCCCCACCCTCATTAGGTACTACCAATGATCCATGGTGCTCAAAGTTGTAAGGCCCCCATTATGAGGAGAAGCCAAGTGTGAGCCCGGACATTGGTTGAGTCCTGACTTGTATATCAGATGAGGTCTATGTGACCGGATGGCAAAAAGGTGACTGTTGTGGGTCTAATCTTTGGGTTAGACGGAGTGGTTAAGCTGGTAGCAACTCGAGGCACATCGCATTGAGTTGCGTGGTAAGGGAGTTAAAAGGGGCCCCTATTGTGGGGTCCGGGGGCCGCGGAAGCGGCCCCCGGCTGGGGGGTCCCAGGGGGGCCAGCGGCCCCCCTGGCGGGGGTCCGGGGGCAGCGCCCCCGGCCCGATGGTAAAGGGAATATTCCCTGGAATATTCCCTGGCCGACTAGTGGAGGCTCATATGGTAGGTCGGTCAATAGGCCGACCTAACGACCTTCGCGGGCTATAAAAGCTAAACCCCTTCGCAGCCATCATATTCTCATCTTTCACCCAGACAGAGTTGTTGTTCCAGCTAGCCTTAAGCTCTTCACCTATCTTCTGTCTAGATCGCCATCTAAGCTTCACACAGTGGAAGCGCACGGGTGGACAGAGCCATCTTTGTATCAGTTGTTTGGAGTTAAAGAATTTTACTGATTCTTCTCTTATCTGTTGTGTACTCTCTATCTCTTTCTCAGATTCTGTTCGCTGCGCCGTGTAATATTTTACATGGTATCAGAGCCCAGGGGGCTCTAGAGATCGGAGAGCGTGCAAGAGGCAAAGGCTTCAACAGCAAAGAGAAACGATGTCGACTCCGGGAAGCAGTTCTGGCGCATCAGGAAGCGGTGCAGGAGGTGGTGCTGCTGTACCGGCTATTCAAACACTGAGGATTCGTCCACCAACCTTCAGCGAAGGCAAGTTAGATGGTACAAACTACACCTTGTGGAAGTTCAAAATTACAACTATCCTTGATTCTTATGAGCTTCTGGAGACTGTGCTGGGGACTGACGCAGAACCACAGCCTACCCCCGACCCATCAAATCCTAGTGTGATGATTCCTCCGAATGCAGATCTTCTACGAGCTTGGAAACGAAGGAATGCAGATGCATTGTGTGCCTTAGTTACAAGCTGTTCTGACAGTGTTTTGACTCTGATTCAGCATACAACCAAAGCGTCAGAGGCTTGGAATGTACTAAGGAGTCAGTATGAAACACGAAACCAAACAAGGATTCAAAACTTGGAGAATCAACTAGCAGCGGAGAAGTTTGCTGAAGGAGAGACGGTTGAAGCATTCATCACTCGGATTAAGAATCTGCGCGACCAGATGGCTGGCGCTGGGATACAAAAGACTAGCGAAGAGCTAGCTCGGAGGTGTCTTCGGATTTGTCCACAAAAGTTTGATGGACTAGTAACTGCCCTTAATACTCAGGTGAGACCTCAAGCTTTGACTTTTGAGGAGTTTTGTGCATTATTAATGGAGGAGGAGTTGAGGCTGAAAGCCCGAGAAGGAAGCAACAATGGAGATGCTGCATTCTCTGCCAATGCAAAAGGCAAAGGTGTTTCCTCCACCAAAAATGATGGTGACAAAAAGAAAAAGGGTGGCAAGAAGAAGTTTCAAGGAGAGTGCTTCTACTGTAAGAAGAAAGGACATGCAATTGCAGATTGTCGTGTCAAGAAGGCAGATGAAAAGAATGGTACCCTTAAAACTAAAGGGAAAGAGACAGCCAATACGGCTGAAGCAGAGTTGGAATTATTCATGGCGACCATTGAGGAAGTGTGCTCCTCGGCGCAAGAAGAATCTACCACTGACTCTTGGGTGTTGGATAGTGGGGCCTCCCGTCACATGACCAACAAGAAAGGTCTATACAGTTCTATGCAGCCTCTACAAGAATCCATCATTGTGACGGTTGGAAATGATGCTAAATGCCCTGCTGCGGGCACAGGTACTATTTCTTTTGTTGCTGCAAATGGTGAAGTCAAAAAGCTTTCAAATGTGTTGTATGTTCCCGAAATCAGGAGAAATCTCTTATCAGTTGCTGCCATAACTGATCTTGGTCATGAAGTGAGGTTCAAGAAGACAGGTGCAGAAATTATTGATAGTGCTGGCACAATTGTTGGCAAAGGAGAAAGAAGGAACAACCTGTATGAGCTAAGTGCTCTTACAGCCACCGCTGGAGTGGGCACAAGTAAGCTTTGGCATGAAAGGTTTGGACACATCGGATTTGCAGTATTGAAGGAGATGCAAAAGCAAGGTATGGTTGCTCACCTACCTACAATAACTGAATTGAAGGAACCATGTGAAGCTTGTATGATGGGCAAGCAACAGAGAAAGGCATTTCCACAAGAAAGCAAGAATAGAGCACATGCTCCTCTAGAGTTGGTGCATGCTGACTTGTGTGGTAAGATGCCTACACAGGCCTTGGGGGGATCTTCTTATTTTATGTTGATTGTCGACGACTACAGTAGGAAGATGTGGGTGTACTTCCTTCGTGATAAGGCTCAAGCTTTTGGTAAGTTTAAAGAATGGCTAATACTTGTTGAGAATGAAACAGGGAAAAGTGTGAAGAAATTTAGAACAGATGGTGGTGGTGAGTTCAACTCAAAGGAGTTTGAAGGCTTTTGCAAGAGCAAAGGGATCAAGCGTCAATTGACGACGCCTCACACACCTCAGCAGAATGGTGTTGTGGAACGCAGGAATCGTACCATTGTGGAGATGGCAAGATGCATGCTAAAGGGCAAGGGATTGCCTAACCATTTTTGGGCTGAAGCTGTTAATACTGCAGTCTACATTCTAAATCGGAGCTACACAAAGGCTCTCAAGGGAAAAACACCTCATGAGGCTTACACTGGTAAGAAACCATCTGTTTCACATTTCAGAATTTTTGGATGTGAATGTTATGCACATGTTCCAGATGAGAAGAGAAACAAGTTACAACCAAAAAGCAGAAAATGTATCTTCTTGGGTTATAGTGATGAGCAGAAGGCTTACAAGTTATATGACCAAGAGGCAAAGAAGATCATCGCGAGCCGTGATGTGGTGTTCAAGGAGGAGCCGCATACAGTGGAGGAGGAGAAGGCAAGGTCTTCCACTTTATCATCAAGCGAAGAAGTAGTCCACTATGAACCTGTCCCGAGAGCTATCCCTATCCTTAAGGAGGAGGAAGCATCATCTTCAGATGATGAGGAAAAAGTTCACCAACCTGACACCCCACCGGAAAAGCCATTGCCGCGCTGGGTGAAGCAGCTCTATGACCACAATAATCCTATGCCTGCATCTGTTGAGGAGAAGGCAGACGGACCAAGGAGGTCTCAGAGAATAGAGGAGCAAAGGAGGGCTTCTGCTCACATAGTCAACATGGCCTTGATGGTTGAGATTATGAGAGAAGTAAAGGAGCCAACTGACTTAGAAGAAGCACTTGCAGATCCATCATGGAAGGCTGCTATGCAGGCGGAGTATGACAGCATAATGAAGAATGACACTTGGGAGCTAGTGGATCGGCCAGCAAAGCGGAAGATTATTGGCACCAAGTGGATCTGGAAGGTAAAGTACAAGGCTGATAGTACCTTAGAAAAGTACAAAGCTAGACTGGTTGCCCAAGGATTTTCACAAGTTGAAGGGTTTGATTTTCAAGAGTCATTTGCCCCAACTGCCAGAATGACCACTATTCGCACGGTACTTGCAGTGGCTGCCCACAAGAAGTGGCCAGTGTACCAAATGGATGTTAAGTCAGCGTTCTTAAATGGTGACCTCAAGGAGGAGGTGTACGTGGCTCAGCCACCAGGGTTTGAGGCCCCCCATTCTGAGAACAAAGTGTGTAAACTGAAGAAGGCATTGTATGGGCTGAAACAAGCCCCCAGAGCATGGTACCAGCAGATAGATAGGTTCTTTTTAAACCTAAACTTCAAAAGATGTGCCTCAGATGCTAACTTGTATGTTTACAGGGATGGTAAAAAGTCTGTAGTGATTGTCCTATATGTGGACGACCTTCTTATTACAGGTGACTATGAAGACATGATCAACCAAACTCGAAAGGCTTTGAGTTTTGAGTTTGAAATGACAGACTTGGGCTTGCTGCACTATTGTTTGGGGATTGAAGTCTGGCAAGAGCCAGGAAAGATCTTCATCTCTCAGAAGAAGTATGCATGGGAGATCTTGAAGGCATTTGGCATGACCGAGTGCAAGGAGATAGCTACACCTATGGAGGTGAATGTAAAGTTATCCGTTGAGGATACATCAGCACTAGCAGACATTGGGAGGTATAGGAGGTTGGTCGGCAGTCTAATCTACTTGTGTAACACCAGACCAGATATCAGTTTTGCTGTTGGTGTTTTGAGCAGGTTCTCAAACAAACCTCATGAGAGTCATTGGAAGGCTGGGATGCGGGTGCTCAGATACTTGAAGAAAACTCTTGACTATGGTATCACATACAGTTTCGGAACTTCTCTTGTGGGGAACTGTGACTCAGATTGGGCAGGAGACATTGATTCCAGGAAGTCAGTTTCTGGTTATTGTTTCTCTTTGGGTTCAGGAATTTTCTCTTGGATTAGTAAGAAGCAACCAACAGTGGCATTGTCTTCTACCGAAGCAGAGTACAAGGCAGCTTGTTTTGCTGCATGTGAGGCCGTATGGTTGAGAAGGATTCTATGACATATGGGAGTGCAGGATGAAGAACCAACTGTGCTGAGATGTGACAATCAGAGTTGCATCGCCATTGCCAAAAATCCAGTGTTTCATGCACGCACCAAACATATAGAGATCCAGTATCACTACGTGCGTGATTTGATGGAGGATGGGATAGTGGAATTGGTCTACTGTCCAACAGAGGAGAATGGTGCAGATATCTTCACCAAAGCACTTACGAAGGATCTGCTTCAAGTTCATCTTCAGAGACTCGGCATTGGGCCGAGGAGATAGTTCACCTATGGGTGGACATTGAGGGGGGGTGTTAGATATGATCAATGCCCCACCCTCATTAGGTACTACCAATGATCCATGGTGCTCAAAGTTGTAAGGCCCCCATTATGAGGAGAAGCCAAGTGTGAGCCCGGACATTGGTTGAGTCCTGACTTGTATATCAGATGAGGTCTATGTGACCGGATGGCAAAAAGGTGACTGTTGTGGGTCTAATCTTTGGGTTAGACGGAGTGGTTAAGCTGGTAGCAACTCGAGGCACATCGCATTGAGTTGCGTGGTAAGGGAGTTAAAAGGGGCCCCTATTGTGGGGTCCGGGGGCCGCGGAAGCGGCCCCCGGCTGGGGGGTCCCAGGGGGGCCAGCGGCCCCCCTGGCGGGGGTCCGGGGGCAGCGCCCCCGGCCCGATGGTAAAGGGAATATTCCCTGGAATATTCCCTGGCCGACTAGTGGAGGCTCATATGGTAGGTCGGTCAATAGGCCGACCTAACGACCTTCGCGGGCTATAAAAGCTAAACCCCTTCGCAGCCATCATATTCTCATCTTTCACCCAGACAGAGTTGTTGTTCCAGCTAGCCTTAAGCTCTTCACCTATCTTCTGTCTAGATCGCCATCTAAGCTTCACACAGTGGAAGCGCACGGGTGGACAGAGCCATCTTTGTATCAGTTGTTTGGAGTTAAAGAATTTTACTGATTCTTCTCTTATCTGTTGTGTACTCTCTATCTCTTTCTCAGATTCTGTTCGCTGCGCCGTGTAATATTTTACAGATGCCTCTTCTGAAACGGGATTGAAATCAAATTGGGCTAATATAACTGAGACAGTGCCTATGTTGGTAAAGAGAGAGTGGATGAAATTAAGATGGGATACGAGTACCACACCTGCAAGTGCTCAGTAGGGGGCTAAAATTACAGTCAAGGCACATGTAGCTATGGTGGAGTAGCCAGCTATACCTGTTGGTTCGGCTCTTAAAGGTAAAGCTATGGATTAATTAATCAAGGGCATGCATGATTTGAGGCTGAATTTGATAGAAATCAATGCAAAGGTTAAAAAATTGGATGTCAAGGTAGAAAAGAAGGGTCATACAACATCCCAAAGGCCATATACAGAAAGATACAAGAGGAGATGAATTTGGTGTGATAGTTTCAAGCACGAAAAGCGAGACTATACAGCCTACTGTGAAGCAAAAGCGAAAAGGTTAGTTTTTGATGGTAAAATACATGTAACAAAAAATGGTCTTCCAATAGAGCCAAATTGTGAAAATGGTGGTATGCAGAAGAGGTTGGAAGAGATGTTAGACATCATTTTTTTCCATAGATGCATCCACATATGGGTTGAGAATTGAAAGGACCAAAAAAGCTTGTAAAGGAGGCATGGCTGAAACAAAATCCTACGTTTGGATGCAAGCATTAGATTGCATGGAAAAAGGCAAAACAAGAAATTTTGAATTGGTTGATGCAAGTTAGAGTATACAAGGGAGAATAGGATGGAGTGCACCAGTGGATTCATTTTCAGCCTATGCTTATTTGGTTAAGGTTCATAATCAAGAAGCTCTTGTGGAAGAAAAGAGAGGAAGAGATGAGGACACTGTTGGTTCTTCCTCTTCAGGACCATGTAAATGCATAACACAAGGTAAAATGGAGCAATAAAAAGAGGCTCAAAAAGCCATACTTGAGCATGTTATGGAAAATGCATCTCAAGAGAAGAAACAAGAATGAAAGAAAAGGGGAAAGCAGCCCGGCCATAGGTTACAGTTGGATCTTGAGACTACCACAAACCTTACAAAATTCCTCGAAGATTGCAAACTTGGCAGTAGAGTGGAATTCACACTTAGAAAAGTTTTTGCAATCACCAAGCGTGAATTTCATGATGCAATCATTGATATGCTAAAATGAAAAAGACAGTTTGATGGTGAAGTTTTGCAAGCATTGATGCAAGTTGAGAAAGACATAGAGAAACAACTTCAGAAGGAATATGATGATGCATGTAATGTTGATTTGGAGTAGGGTGATGTTGAAAATGGGTTAAATGGGAGTGTAGACACCAAGCTTGTGGTTGAAATTGGTCTTATGGGTAGTAGTAAGAATAGAGAGAAGGCTATGTATAATGGGGATGTCCATCAACAAGTACATGAAGAAGAAGATGCTCATTTTATTCCAAGAAATCATTATTCACATGAACGCATTGGGCTAGTGCTACAACAAAGAAAATTGTTAAAGTAGGAAGAAGAGAGATGCCTTACATAGCTCTCTTGGATCAATGTTTTGCAATCAATGTTATGACATGTAGCATGTATGAGAATGGAGGTTGGTTGATTCATGTAGACTTGGGATGGCATATGCGAGCAACAAACAATTCATCAAGGAATCTTTATGCAGCTTGCCGAATGTACGCATGACTATTGCAGATGTTAGGGATGAATATCTTTTTTTTGTGCAGGATTCATATAGCTATCCGGTGATTTTGGGGCAGCCCTATATTTTAGAATCAATGCTAGAAACAAAAGCCTTGGATGATGGTTCTTCATATGCTTGGGTTAGAAGTAAAGACAATACAAAGGCCGTACAGTTATTCATTGTTTGTGTGAATCATCCCCACAATTGGGATAGCAGTAAGCATAGAGAGAAGGCTATGTATAATGGGGATGTCCATCAACAAGTACATGAAGAAGAAGATGCTCATTTTATTCCAAGCAATCATTATTCACATGAATGCATTGGGCTAGTGCTACAACAGAGAAAATTGTTAAGGTAGGAAAAAGAGAGACGCCTTAAATAGCTCTCTTGGATCAAGGTTTTGCAATCAATGTTATGACATGTAGCATGTATGAGAATGGAGGTTGGCTGATTAATGTAGATTTGGAATGGCACATACGGGCAACAAACAATTCATCAAGGAATCTTTATGCAGCTTGCCGAATGTACCCATGACTATTGGAGATGTTAGGGATGAATATCTTTTTTTTTGTGCAGGATTCATACAACTATCCGGTGATTTTGGGGCAGCCCTATATCTCAGAATCAATGCTAGAAACAAAAGCCTTGGATGATGGTTCTTCATATGATTGGGTTAGAAGTAAAGACAATACAAAGGCCGTACAGTTTTTCATTGTTTGTGTGAATCATCCCCACAATTGAGATAGGCTATGAGATAATCCCATGCCACCTACCTAGTTCATGAGAGTTTAAGGGGTTTTAGATAGCACTTTTGTAAGTGGAGGCTATGGCAGTGCCTCTAGGAAGATAATTATGCCTCTAAGAAAGGGGAAAACTGTGTTTATGTCTAGATTGCAAGGATGGACAGCATGTAATCTTGCCAGTTTTAAGAATATTTCAGCCATGTGCAAAGCTGAAAAGAAATATGTAGGATGGGCTAAAAAAGAGCTAAAGACATATAGTTTGATACCTGCAAATATGAAGATATTTCAGGGTTGTTTTCACGGCTGGTTGATGTTGATACAATGGCTAAAATTTATATAGCAATTATGTTGATACTTTAGAGATGTATGAAGTCATTCAAGGTTTTGCTAAGCATGAATGTTATGGGTTGCAAAACAAGGCTGAAGCAAGGGTGGATATAAAGTACAAAATAGTTGCAAAGAAGGTTAAGCCTGTGGCTTTTCCTTTACCACTTGAAAGTGATGGGTTGGCTAAAAAGGTATCTCAATAGCCTAGTTTCTAGGATCCACATGGAGTAGGATATAAATTTAAAGCTAAAACTTTACAAATGCTGAAAATTAGTAATAAAAGCTTTCTTTTGCCTGTAGAAAGAGCTTGTTTCTTGCAGATGTTGGCAAGGCATGAAAAAGCCTTTGTGTTTTAACTAGATGAAATTGGATGTATTAATACCCAACCATAGTTGCACCTATGGTGATGTTTATAGTACCTCGTGCCATGGAATTTAAAGCCTATTCTAGTACCTCGAGCATATTTATCTAAGCTGCTGGAGCTTTTGAATGAGAAGATCAGGATGCGGATTTTGAATATGTCTTCAAGTCCATATTCGAATCGGTGGTTTATTGTTCCACAAAAGAATGGTTCTTTGAGGTTTATACAGGATTTACAACCAGTTAATAAGGTCACCACAAGGAATGTTGCATCAAGCCCAATAGTGGATGAATTTGCAAAAGCATTTGGAGGCAAGGCAATTTACTCTATGGGAGATTTATATTTAGGATATGATGAGTTCCAGCTTGCATTGGAAAGCCGAGATATCACTACCATGAAGACACCGCTTGGATTGGTTAGGATATATACACTTCCACAGGGAGAAACCAATTCAATGGTGCATATGATGAATGCTATGCATAAATTTTTGAGGGAGTATATTCCTCAGTTGACCTTACCCTTTCTTAATGATGTGCCAATCAAAGGATGTGATATCTATGAGAAGAATGAAGAGTTGAATGAGCATGGACATAGAAGATTTATGGTTGATCATATTGCTGATTATGATAGGATTTTGAGCCATCTTGAAGAAGTGCATTTGACTCTGTCAAGAGAATAGTCGATTTTTGGAGTGGAGGAAGTATTAGTTGTTGGGCACATGTGTGGGGGACCATATGGAAGAAATCCCTCACCAGTAAATGTTGATGCCATAAGTAGGATGCAGGAGACATATTTGAATGTATCCAAGGTGAGTATATTTTTGGGTCCATGTGTCTTTTACTTGATATGGATTCCACATTTTGCTCATGTGATTGAAAGTTTGTACTAGCTCTTGAGAAAAGGGAAAAATTTTTGGTGGGGTAAACAACATATGAAGGCAGTTCAAAAGTTAAAGAGCTTATTGATTTCAGTTCCAACACTAAAGTGAGTAAATTATGAGAATGGGCAACCTATTATTCTCACCATGGATACAAGTCTATTTGGCATTGTTGGGTAGTGGATCATGATGTTGCTGATGAGAATAGGCATGTCATTTGGTTTCGAGCAAAGGTTCTCAACGAACAGCAACGACAGTTTTCTCAAGTCAAAAGAGAGGTTTGGGGTGTAGTGACAACCCTTAAGTGTGATAGGGAGTATTATATGGGAGCTCATGTAGTGTTAGAGACTGATTGTCTACCACTATTGGGCATGATCTGATATTGCCATGTTACAGTGGATTGCATATATAAAGTCACTCAACCCTAATTTTGCAACATATTGTAGGTAGAGAAAACCTTGTGGCCGACATGCTTTCATGAGAAAGGTTTGAAGATGAAGAGGAGCTAATGGAAGATCAAGAAGACGATGTGATAGGTACTGAAAATGACTTTATGACAATAGGGAATGAGTATGCAGTTATTGTTACTGCAGGTACAACTATTGTAATAGGGATTTGAGCAGTAAGAAAAGAACTTACAGCCATGAAGAAGAGATGGAAAGTAGAGAGAAAGCATCATCAGTGTGATGCCTCAGCGAGAACACAACTTTTGGAAGAGTTGTATGACAATGACAAAGAAGGTTGAGTGGTCTGAAGCTGAATTCAAAAGGATTAAAAGAAAAGCTTATAGGTTTTTCTTGAAAGACCGATATTTATGGAAGCATGCAAAGAAAAAGAGAGGTGCTCTAGTACGTTGTCAAGTGCTTTTTTAAAAACTAAAAAACCCTAGTCATGGGACAATAGTGACGGCCATTTTCAACGCAAAAAAGCAGTGTCGCTAAAAGCGTCACTATTTGCATCACTAATAGAATTGGTGATGCAAATAGCGATGCAAATAGCAATGCTAATAGCAATGCAAATAGCGAAGTTGGTCTGAGGAAAAAGTTTCAAAAACCCGAGCGTAACATTTTCCGAGAAAACATTTGCGAGAAAGAATGAAAGAGAGAGCGAGAGAGCTTAAAGCTTTGAGAGAGAGAGAGAGAGAGAGAGAGAGAGAGAGAGAGAGAGAGAGAGAGACAGAGAGAGAGAGAGCGCATCACCATCGTCATCGCCGCCGCTATACACGAAGAAGAAAGAGAAGTGTGCAAGGGAGAAGGGAGGGAAGGTGCAAAGAGAAGGTACAAAGGGTTTCATCTTCAGGCCTTTGAGGTAGGTACATTGCCTCTTCTTGCTTTATTTTTTTGTTCTCTTGTTTTCTTTTTTTGTTTTTCTTTGAAAAGAGATACATGGAAAGAGAGGGAGGGAGGAACGGAGGGAGAATAATGAAGGGAGAGGAAGAGAGAAAGAGGGAGAGAAAGGAAACAAAGAGAAAGAGGAAGAGAGAAATGAGAGATGAAGGGAGGGAGAGAGGAGGACGAGTGAGAGAAACAATGAGAGAGAGAGGGGGGAGAAACAAAGAGAGAGGAAACAAAGAAAGGGAAATAGAGAGAGAAAGAGAGGGGGAGATAAATAGAGAGAGGGAGAGGGAAGGAAGAGAGGAGGAGCAGGTAGAAAAGAAAGATGAGGTAAAGGGAGGAAGGAGAGTAAAAAGAGGAGAGAGAGAGAGGGAGAAAGAGAGATAGAGAGAAAAAATAGAGAGCGAGAGAGAGGGGGAGAGAAATAGGAAAACAATGAGAGAATGAGAGAGAAGATTAAGAAAGAAAAGTAAAGGGAGAGGGGGAGAGAGAGATAAAGAGAGGTGGGGTGACATTTCTTTCAATATCTTTGTTTCTTAAGCTTTTTATTTTCTATCTTTGATTGTCTTTGCAATGAGATGAGTTGAATGAGAGTGGGGAGGGAGAGAAATAGAGAGAAGAAGAGTGGGGAAGGAAGAGAGAGATGGAGAGAAATAAAAAACAAGAGAGAGAGGGGCTTCATAAAAAAGTGTCAAAACTCGAGCATGGCATTTTACAGGTTTGTAAACAAGCAAGAGAGAGAGAAAGAAAGAGAGGCCACCGCCACTGCCGCCATCCATGAAGAGGGAGGAGACAAGTGTAAAGGAGAAGAAAGGAACTCTCGAAGGAGAAAAAAAATGAGAGAAGTACGAAGGGATTCTTCTTCAAGCTTTGAGGTAAGTGCATTTATCTCATCTCTCTTTGTTTTTCTCTTTTCTTTACTTCTCTCTTTCTTTTTGTTGATGAAGAGTGTATAGAGAGAAGAAGTGAAAGAGATCAATGTGTTGAGATATCGAGCTCCACTCGTGATATGCCAGGGTGACCGTTGTGCATTTATGTCACCGACTTGTTAGCTGCAGATACGGTTGGTACACCGCCCATGAATAATAGCTAGATAACAGCTATCCTTATCTACTCTAGTTCGTGGCTCAGTTAGTATGCCACCTTAGTTAGTTGAGTTTGGTTTGAGACCCATATATAGGGTTCTTCTATTTTTTTGTATTAGACTTCTTTTGGCTTACACAACTAAGAAGAGGAAAACTGTTTTCAGCCTCCACCTTTGTGTGTATTCCCCCATTGTGCAAGCAAGAAAGCTACAAGTGAGACTCCTTCCTTCTCTCCCACAATCTTGACATGGTATCAGAGCCTTGTTCGTGGTAAGGAGCTCAAGAAAGCAAACCAAATTCATGGTGTTCTGGTAAGAGGACCAGTGTTGCTTTCATTTTTCTGTTTTGGGAGCAAGTCTCTGCAGGTAGCACAACCGGAAAGTGCAAGAGTGCATTGTCTCAGATTGTCTTAGATTTGAGGCCATTTCGGGGCCTGTTTTGGAAGTGGAAATTTTCTATACGCACTCAAGAAAAGGCCCTGTTTTATACTGTGCGACCACTGTTTTACAGCTCGGTGAAAAGTTACTATAGAAATTGCATCATATGCCTGTGCGCAGAGACATTGGGAGTTATAGAATCATCCTTGTTGCTTGTTGATGCAAAATCGTCACTAGGAAGTGACTGTGTGGTCAAATACCACTTTCGTCAGTTTTGCAGATTTGCCCTTGTGAGGCTAAAGCTGTGTTCTTTGCAGTGATAGAATTTTTTGCAGTGTTTTGTAATGGCGTCTGATTCTCTTTCATAGATTGTCACTGAAAAGCTTGACAAGAACAACTTCCAAGCATGGAAGTTTAGAATGACGAATTTCCTTATGGGAAAAGATATTGGGAATTAGTTGCAGGCATTTAAAGCATGGCATGAGAGAGCCAGGAAAGTTATGTACTAGATGTCTATCATCATTTGAGACTCTATGATTGTGCATATTCAAGATGCAACTACGCCAAAGGAGGCATGGGATACTTTGTCAAAAATGTACAGCACAAATATGCAAGCCAGGAAAATGCAGCTCAAGAAAGAGTTGCACAATGTGCAAAGAGAAAGTATGAGCATCAATGACTACCACATGAAGGTGAAGAAAATTGCAGATGCACTTGCTTCCATTGGGTCACTAGTGGAAGATGATGATTTAGTTTCTGTGACCTTGAATGGTCTAGGAAAGGATTATGCACAGTTTCGAACATCCATTTCCGTCCGTGAAAGATTTCGTGATTTTGAGGAGTTGATTGCTCTTCTGATTTCTGAGGAGCAGAGAAATGGTAGTGCATCTTCTTCAAGAGGAACTTCAAAAGAAGCTGTCTTCTACTCAAATGCTGGAAGAGGTAGAGGCAGAGGTAGAGGAGGCCAATCTGGAGGCCGTGGTAGAAATCAGAATATGTAGCAAACTCAAGAAAACTAGTCCTATGGAGGAGGACGTGGTAACTCTAGAGGTAGGGGGAGCCAAAGAGGTCGTGGTGGATGGCAAAGAGGGCAAAATGCAAACATCAATGTTGAATGCTACTACTGTGGTAAAATGGGTCATATGGCTAAAGACTGCTATAAAAACCAGAATGACATCATGAATGGAAAACTGCAACAAGGGAATTATGCATCTTCTAGTAGATAGGGTGATGACAGAAATGAGCATTTATTTATGGTGCAAATGTACAGCGACTTAAATCAATGCAGGCCCAAAATATTGTTGGAGGATTGCCAAAATTCAAGGTTGCAGAAATGCATAAGGTATGTGAAGCCTGTCAGTTTGGAAAACAGGTAAGGAAACCATTTCCTAGACATGTTCAAGAGAGTAAAAAACCATTGGAATTAATCCACTCTGATGTGTGGACTACTAAAGCTGCATCTCTTGGAGGCTGTCATTATTTTGTCACTTTTATTTATAACTATAGCAGAAAAGTTTGGGTGTATTTTATGAAAAAGAAAAGTGAAGTTTTTGGGCATTTCATAACTCTTAAAGCTATGGTTGAAAAAGAAACATACCTGCAAATAAAATGCCTAAGGTCAGATGGAGGGGGAGAGTATCTCTCAAATGAGTTTGCAAGGTTCCTACAGGAGCATAGCATAAAGCAGCAATATTCATGCAGTCATACCCCACAATAAAATGGAATTGTAGAAAGGAAAAACATGCATATTGGAGAGGTATCTCGTGCCATGCTCAATGAAAAAGACTTGCCATATTTTTACTCGGCTGAAGTAGTTGCTACAGCAGTCTACATAATGAACAGGACTCCCACTACAGCAATACATGGCATGACTCTAGAGGAGAGGTATACTAGTAGGAAACCAGATATTTCTCATTTGAAAATTTTTTGTTGCATTGCCTATGTTCATGTGCCAGATGAGTTGAGATCCAAGTTGGATCCAAAAGCTGAGAAGTGCATCTTTATTGGTTACTCTCTGCAGCAAAAAGGGTATAGATGCTATAACCCTTCTACTCGTAAGTTTACAGTGAGCAGAGATGTTGTTTTTGATGAGATGAGTAGCTCGTATAAACCAGTAAATGTGATTGATAATGTAGATGCACAAAATGGTAATGCTGCACAGAATTCACAGCAGCAGTCACAAGATATTAGTGGACCTGGAGCATCCTCTAGCAGTGGTTCACATTCTTTGCCATGGACAGGCACATTGAGATCATGAGAATCTTCTCAAAGCAATGCAGATAGTGGTATGAACGTATCACGAAAAGGAAAAGAGAAGGTAGATCATCCCATGTTTGATGTGAATGCAGGTCACTCTTATGTGGATGGTGAATCTAGTGGCTCTGAACAGAGCATTAATGATGAGTTGGGTATTCCTTCTATTGTTACACCTGGAGTAAGGAAGACTAGGGATGTTTTGAGAGCACTTGGGAGTGAACCTACTTTGCGCAGGTCTACCAGAGCTAGGTATCATGTGGATAGGCTGAAATATGATGTATTTATAGCCATTCACTATGCATATATGGTCAAAGTGATACAGGAACCAGAACCCACTTCTTTTGAGCAAGCCATGGGAAAAGAAAAATGGGAGAAAGCCATGGATGAAGAAATGGATGCCTTGGAAGCAAATGCTACATGGGAATTGGTACCTTTGCCTAAAGATAAGAATGCAATTGGTTGTAAGTGAGTTTATAAGGTGAAACACAATGCAGATGGTTCTGTGAATAGATACAAGGCAAGATTAGTAGTCAAGGGGTATGCACAAACATATGGCATTGATTTTGAAGAAACATTTAGTCCGGTTGCAAGGATGGCAACTGTAAGAGTAGTCATTGCTATGGCTGTATCAAAGGGATGGTCTTTACATCAGATTGATGCAAAGAATGCCTTCTTGCATGGTGATTTTCAAGAAGAGGTCTATATGGAGCAGCCACCAGGTTATGTGCATGTTGTTCATCCTGAGTTTATTTGCAGGTTGAAGAAAGCCTTGTATGGCTTGAAGCAAGCACTTAGAGCATGTTCTGACAAGATAGGACCGTATCTTGTCACTATTGGCTTTCAGATTTCCAAGGTAGATTTTTCACTTTATGTGAGAAAAACAGAGAAAGGTATTATGCTACTTGTCATTTATGTTGATGATTTGATTATGACAGGCGACAATGATGAAGATATCCTTCATGTGAAAATGCTATTGAAGCAAAAGTTTGAGATGAAGGATTTGGGAGAGCTGCGTTATTTCTTGGGCATTGAGGTGATTAGATCACCAAGTGGGATACGGCTCTTGTAGAGGCAGTATGGATTGGACATGCCATCCAAATATGGGATGATAGGCTGTAAGCCTATTTCAGTTCCTTTGGAGCAGAATGTGAAGCTGAGCGCAGATGTAGGTGAGCTTTTGAAAGACCCTACTATGTACAGATGCATAATAGGAAGTTTGATTTATATGACTATTACCAGGCCAGATTTGAGCTATGCTGTTGGATTGGTAAGTCAGTTTATGCAGGCTCCAAGGAAACTGCATTTGGATGCGGCTAGACGCATACTCAAGTATGTGAAGTCCAAATTGCAGTATGGACTACCTTATGAGACTGGGGTTCAGATATAGTTGCATGGATACACTGATGCTGATTGGGCTGATAGTATTTCTGATAGACGATCTACCAGTGTGGATATGTGTTCTCTTTTGGGAGTGCTACAATCACTTGGAGCACCAAGAAACAGCCTACATTTGCCTTGTCGAGCATAAAGGTTGAGTAAAGGGGCGCAGCAATGGTTGCATGTGAGGTAGCTTGGTTGCATAAGCTACTTTATGATATGCATCAGCCTCTACAGATGGGCCAGTTGTCATTTATTGTGACAACATGAGTAGTATACACTTGGCAAATAACCCAGTCTATCATGCTATAACAAAGCACATTGAGGTGCATTATCACTATGTACGGGAGAGGGTTTTACAAGGTCTTATTGATCTAGTTTATGTCAGCACAGAGGATCAAGTAGTTGACATATTTACGAAGGCATTGGGCGCAGAGAAGCTGCGCAAGTTGAGAGACCTGCTTGGTATGTAGGAATTGGGATTGAGCTCGAGGGGGAGTGTTGAGATATCGAGCTCCACTCGTGATATGCCAGGATGACCGTTGTGCATTTATGTCACTGGCTTGTTAGCTGTAGATGTGGTTGGTACACCGCCCATGAATAATAGCTAGATGACAGCTATCCTTATCTACTCTAGTTTGTGGCTCAGTTAGTATGCCACCTTAGTTAGTTGAGTTTTCTTTGAGACCCATAGATAGGGTTCTTCTATTTCTCTGTACTAGAGTTCTTTTTGGCTTACACAACTAATAAGAGGAAAGCTGTTTGCAGCCTCCACGTTTGTGTGTATTCCCCCATTGTGCAAGCAAGAAAGCTACAAGTGAGACTCCTTCCTTCTCTCCCACAATCTTGACACAACGTGCGCAAGGGAGATTGAGAGAGAGAGAGAGGTCGCTACCACCTCCAATCCACCATAAAAATAGAGGGGACAACTGCAAATAATAAGGAGGGAACCTGTGAAGGAGAAGAAGAAGAAGGAGAGAAGCGCGAAAGGATTATTCTTCAAGCTTTGAGGTAAGTGTATTATCTCTTCTCTCTTTGTTTCCTTTCTTTACTTCTCTCTTTTTTTGTTGATGAAGAGTGTATAGAGAGAAGAAGTGAGAGAGATCAACCTGCACAATAGAGATTGAGAGAGAGAGAGAGAGAGGGAGAGAGAGAGAGAGAGAGAGAGGTCGCTGCTACCACCAATCCACCACAAAAAGAGAGGGGACAACTGCAAAGAAGAAGGAGGGAACCCATGAAGGAGAAAAAGAAGAAGGAGAGAAGCGCGAAAGGATTCTTCTTCAAGCTTTGAGGTAAGTGTATTATCTCTTCTCTCTTTGTTTTTTTCTTTTCTTTACTTCTCTATTTTTTTTGTTGATGAAGAGTGTATAGAGAGAAGAAGTGAGAGAGATCAACGTGCACAAGAGAGATTGAGAGAGAGAGAGAGAGAGAGAGAGAGAGATCGCTGCTACCACCAATCCACCACAAAAAGAGAGGGGACAACTGCAAAGAAGAAGGAGGGAACCCGTGAAGGAGAAGAAGAAGAAGGAGAGAAGCACAAAAGGATTTTTCTTCAAGCTTTAATATAAATGCACTATCTCTTCTCTATTTGTTTTTCTCTTTTCTTTACTTCTCCCTTTCTTTTTGTTGATGAAGAGATGTATAGAGAGAAGAAGGGAGACAGATCAACACAAGGGAGATTAAGAGAGAGAGAGAGAGAGAGAGAGAGAGAGAGGCTGCCACTACCACTACCATTGCCATTGCATCCACTAAAAGAGAGGGGACAACTACAAAGGAGAAGGAGGGAACCCCCAACCTCTGTCTCTTCTCCATCTTGCCCTCCTCAAGCTTGCATGGCAGGCACCAAGCAAGCATGTCCCTATTTCTCGGCCATGGGAAGGCCTCATGTCAAAGCTCGCCACTTGGAGCACAAGGTGGAACCTCCTCTAGTGCAGCAAGAGGCGCTCCCCATAGAGCACAATGACCACCAAAGAAGAAGAGGAGATGCAAATCGGGCACTATCGCCATTCGGGAGATAAGGAGAATGCAGTGAGGATACGAGCTTCTCATTTCGAAAAGATCTTTTCATAAGAATGTTGTTCGAGAAGTCATGCAAGACTTGGAGCTGAAAGGGATGGAAAGATTTTGGGCACGAGTGCAGGACGGCCCACCAGTAGGAAGGTAGACTACTATAGCTATGACGACAGAAAGAAGCGCCTACATGATGTACATGTACCTTAAATTTGCAAGAATCTATTGTTGATTGAATATATGGTAGAACAAAATTTGCAAGAATCTATTGTCAGTTGGATAGATGATTTCAACTGATACACATGGATGTACATTCAAAAGTACAAGGATGAGGTACTCGATGTCTTTAAGAAAATGGGTTTATAAAGAGAAATGCAAGTCAGATGGTTGATTGGAAAGGTATAAAGCCCGGCTCGTTGCAAAAGGATATGCACAGCAATATGGCCTAGATTATGAGGAGACTTTCAGCTCGGTTGCCAAGATGGGAATGGTGAGAATAGTCATTGCATTACCGGCTTCTAAGGGCTGAAATTTATGAAAAATGGATGTCAAAGGTGCATTCCTGAATGGTGACTTGCTTGAAGAGGTATATATGGAGTAGCGTGAGGGTTATGTACACAACCTGAGGTGTATATGGATGCTAGCTAGCAACCCCATCTATCATGCTAGATCCAAACACGTAGAGATTCATTACAATTTCATCAGAGAAATGGTACTTTCATGACAGATTGATCTACTTCATGTGAAGACAGAAGACTAGGTAGCCAATATCTTTACCAAATCACTTGGTAAAGAGAAATTCATTTGTTTCTGGGATCTACTTGGAGTACATCAACTAGTTTGAGATCAAGAAATGGAATTTGAGAAGGGGGAGGATGAGCTTGATTCTTTTGATCTTAAATCACCTCCATCCATTGAGATTGAGGATGAAGACAAGAAATAAGAGATAGAAGATGACTTAAACATAGGTAAAAACAAGAAGGAAGAAGTAGAGCTTAGAGACACTATCACTCCCTATATAAGTTTTTCTAGCTCCAACACCATGGTATAACTCTTACAGATGTCCAAATGCTCCCCCAAAAAGACTTGAAAAAGTTTGGAATAAGCTGGAGTGAGAAAAAGATCAATGGGACTTATTCATACCTCAAGGTCCTGACTATAAAGAAAGCTTGAAGTGAAGATCTTCTTCTTGGGCCTAACAAGTGATAAAAAAGCTCCTTGAGTAATAATTTTTTGAATTGATTATATCTAGCTTTTGCAATCACAAACTCTTTTTCTTCTCTTGCCTAAGCAAGTGATGAAAAAGCTCCTTGCGAAATACCTTTTCGAATTGATTATATCTAGCTTTTGCAGTCAAAGGATTAAGTTTTTTTTTTTAAAATCTGATACACAATTTTTAGACATCAGGTGTAGGTGACATTGGCAAATGAATTATGCAAGAATATTTAGTGCATATAGCTAGAAGGGTGGCAGGGTTGCATGCCCTACCACCTAATTTTTTCCCCTCTGTAACCGTCCCTATTTGCATCGGAAATTTACTCTGCAACCGTCGCTATAAGCGTCGTTATTTGCGTTGCTAACCCAAATAACGACTCAAATAGTGATGCTAATAGCGACGAATCGATCGCATCGCTAATAGTGATGCAAATAGCAATGATAGGGATAATTTTTTCCATGAATAATTTCGTCACTTTAAACATCGCTATTGGGTCTATATGTTGTAGTGGTTGTTTGTGTGGCTGTTTGTTTTGTCATTTCGTAATTTTTTTAAGCTTAGGATTTGTTTCTGTCATTTTGTTTGATTTGTTGAGTGTGAAACTTGATAGCCTTGTTCGACCTTGGTATTTTTTTGGACAGGTTGATGCTGTAGTTTGCTAATAGTTGTCAAACATTGTGGAACAAGGTTTGTTTTCTTGCTGAGACTCTTGCACATCACAGCAATTATGGATTCACTAGCACTTCACAATGCACTTGTTTGATGCACTGCACTCAGGAGTCATCTCTTGTTCTTATGAAATACTTTCATGCCATGGGTTGGGATTATGCATGGTTTGCACTATCATTGAGCACTTGCATAGAGTGATGCTCGTTGCAGCTATATGCAATAAATCCTAGTTGCACATGCACATGAGAAAGTACCTCTCATTGAGCATGCACATTTCCGTCATGCACGATATTTGGGATGCTCATCACAAAGTTAGGAACCTCTGGATGAGAGTTTAAGGTGGTTGGGTGAGTCAAAGGGTCGTGAAGGATGCCGCCAATTGTGAGATGGGTTGTTTTTATCTGGTCAACATCTTGAGGACCATCATTTTCTTGAGCGATTGTGAGAATTTGGGTGGAGCAAAGTATACCATATGTTCTTGTTGAGAGTTAAGAGGTAATGCTAAGGATTACAATAATCAAGGAAATTTGTTTGCATTATGGAATGACGCACGATCACATGTAGATAGGCTAGGCACAATTTTTTTCAATGCATACATTAATTTTGTGTGTAGCATCGATTGATTGGTTGCGTACCACGATCCAACAATGCATATTTTTTCAAATCAAGAGTGGATAAGCCTGAAGTTCTATTTCAAAGCATATTTTGTTGCTAGGGCACAGTGCATAAAAAACAAGTTCATATCCAAAGAATGTTTATTTTGAAGACTCAATGATCAAAGGAAAAGGTTGTAAGTTTTACATTGTCAACGTGTATTTCTTGAAGAATAAGAGGACATGTGTGCTGAAAGTGTGTGCAATTACAAGAACAATAGACCAAGGAAGGGAATAAGTTGTCCAAGATAAAAGAAGGAGAAAATGATGCAATTTACAAAAAATGATATTTTTACCCATTTTTGGAGGGTTTTCGCAATTTTTCTCTCGCTAGCTTGTCAACTAGATGCCTTCCAATGGTTTTGAGTATCCGAATGACTATATTCGGAGTTCATATGACGAAGTTATGATCTAAACAAGTTGCAAACAGACATAGGGTAGAAAAAATGAAAATAGTGAAAAGCAGTAGAAAAGCAAAAGCCAAAATCTGAAAGCAAAAAGCCCAATGTATGTCAGAGAACTTGGGAAAACTATATAAGGATGAGGAAGAGAGGAGCAAGGGGCCTTCCCCCTCAATTCAAAGTGTATCATGTGAGAGGATGGATTTGATCTTAACCACATGGGGATGAGTATCGAGGGTTGCCCTTAGTATTCATCAACAATGTGTGAGACAGAGGGTGGAGTAATCAACCAACCTTGTGCCCTTCAAATCCAATGAGAGGTGAGATGTGCGAATGGAGTGTTGCATATATGGGTTGGGCTTCTCAATGCACAAAGCATTATCTATTCTCATAGATAGCCCTATAAGGCTCGTGGGCCTTCCTTCTTGCACTTTATGTCGACAAAGGATTAGATGCATGATTGCACCCTCAATTGCAGACAAAGCATACAAACCTTTGCATAAGGGGCAGCAAGGATTGTGTCAATAGGTGTGAGGAATCAGGTTTCTCTCTTACATCTATTTTTTTGAATTTTTTATATTTTTTGTGTTGTGTTGTGCATCTGACAAAGTTAATTTTCCCAACTGGCACTCCTTAATGTCTTATTATCGGGTTGTGAGTGAGACTTGCTCTCCATCGCCGCTCATGTAACATCTCTTTTTTGGTGCCCCCGTTGAGGAGTGCCAAAAAATTTGACTTTATGCATGATTTGTGGATTTATTTCTTATTTGTGATTTTTTTTAATGGCTAATTCCTTTCCTGAATTTTATAGAAAGAAGGGAGAGGATCCTCACTGATTCCTCAAACAATTAGAGCTTGAATGTATTATCCAGCAAATAAATGACTCAACCCTGAAACTCCATTCTAAAATTTCAATTGTTGGATGAAGGTTGCAATTGGTTAAAGATTATGTAAAGACCCTTAGATTGAGAAATCCTCCTATTCCTATGGAATATGAAGCAACTAAGTAGGGATTCCTTGACCATTTTAAGGAAACTTAGACTTCCCATGACCTTTGGAGACAATTAGAAACTTATCAGAAGAGAGAAGACCAGACCATAGAAGTTTTTGCTATGTAGTACGCTAGACTTTGGGATCATTGGAATGTATCTTTAGGCCCAAGAGAGAGAGCCTTGAAAATGTTGAAAATCAAACATTTCATTGAAAATTTGCAGGGAGAGGTGAGGACAAAGTTTGAAATTAAGGAACCTAGTACTTTTGAAGAAGCTACAAGGATTGCCATAGAAAATGACAGAAATTTTGAGAAAATTAAAAAAAGAGAATCATTTAGAACACTTATAAAAAATAGAGACCAAAATTGGCAAGGACAAAACTTTCAAATGTTAATGAGACAAAATGCCCAATTAGCACCAAAGATTGAGGATCAATTGTTAGGCACATTACAAAATATGAGATTAGGAGCCATGAGAGGAAGACCTTGGGGAAGAGGAAGTGGAGGACCTGTAGGATAGACCAATCAGAAAAATTTAGGAATTGGGAGAGGAGAAAATGGTAGAGGATATTTTTGTAGACCAATGGTGACTTGTTTTTCCTGTGGAGAGTTGGGTCATGTGAGTACAAATTGTCCTTATTTTCTTAGAGTAGCAGGGGATATGTATCCTTTACCTCAAAATTTGCCTAACAGACAGAATGATTTCGAGATAGAGATAAAAAATAATTCTACATCACAAGAACCTAGGTTGACTGAAGAAGACAAAGGAAAAAGTGCTATAAATTGTATTCTTTTAGAAAATCAAAAAGAGAAAAATAAAACTATTGACGTAATGCCTGCAATTAAAAGAAGAGATCGTGAGAGAGATGAACCTGAAACTAGTAAGACTGGTGAGGAAGAAAAACAAAGAGGAGAGAAGAGAGAGGAAGAAAAACAAAGAGAGGAGAGAAGAGAGACGAAAGTAAATCGAGTGCGCCTAGGAAACATTATCATGTTGCTTACATTCTTTTGGGGGAAGAAGAGAGTGATTATGACCTAAAAAAGGATATGATGGGTAAGAAAGTTGATATATATTTTGCCCAATTGATGGAGTTGTCCCCAAAGATGAGAGGACAATGGAAGAAATTAGTGAATTTGAAGTATAAGGATAAAAAGAAAGGAACAGTGAGAGTTTTGAGTGTTGAAGAATTTCTTGATATTTGTCCTATTGTTGATGCTTGGCATAAGAATCAGAACATAGGAGAAGCATATATTGATGGAGGAGTGCAAATTAGTGTTATTACTTAGGCTTGTTTTGAGCAGTTTGGACTTTGAATCATCGAAGGTCTAAATTTAGAATCGGGCTTGCTAATCATGCTAAAGTGAGGTGCTTAGGTATGATTCAAAATTTGGAAGTGAAGGTTTATGGAGTCTCTATGAAAATTGATTGTTATGCTAGTAGGGTTGGGAGCTTTTCTGCTCATATTGGGTAGCCCTTGGCTTACGAAAGCAAGAGCAATTCAAGATTGGGAAAAATGGATAATAACAGTCTATGATCAAAGGGAAGTACCAAAGAGGTTTGACATGTCTTCAAGAAAGGAATTGATGAATGAGGAAGATTTTGAAGAAGAAGATGAGGAAGAGACTGATAGCTCTTTTGAGGAAGATGATAGTAAGGATGAGAGTTCAGAGAGTGATTTTGATAGAGAGGTGTCATCTATTGCAATTGAGTTAGTGAGTTTTGAGAGAAAAGAAAAGAGATTTGAGGATGAATTTTTTATTTTTTTGGAAAACCAAGAGGGGGAGGGCTTAGAAATTGTAAGGTTTCAAGATGAAGTTGAGGGTATGAAATTGTTGCCTAATGAGTTTGTGGAGATTTGTTGTGAGTTTGGTTATGAGTTTATTGATCAAGATATTAATGAGGTTTTGGGTTCTAACTCTTGTGGTGATTTTGGTGTTAATGTTGTTGACTCTGATGAGTCTTGTGAGTTGTCTATTGATGGTTTGAGTAGCCTTGGAGAGGCTTTTGTTTGTGATGATGTTGTTTTGAGTAGACCTAACCTCTTGCTTCTTGATAGTTGCGTGGATAATTTTTTGGTAGGTTTAGGTAACAACATCGAGGAGAAAACTTCATATGATAGTATTGTGGTTTCCTTGAGTTCTCCTAAAGTTTGTGATGATATTTGTAAAGATTCTGATTGGGGTTTTGATGACCCTGAGAGTGATAGCGATGAGGATGAGAGAGGAAATCTGGATAAGACTTTGGAAAGGATTAAAAATTTGAAAAAAAAGAGATCTAACACTAAGGGTAAAGAGTGTGAAGAAAATTGTGAGGTTGCAGTTGAAGGAAATTTGACAATTAGGTGTTTGGATGAGGTCAATGATCTTAATATGTTGCCTAAGGTGTATGTATGTGTTTTTTGTGGAAAGTCTTATCACATTGTTTGTGAGAATGATGTGGGAAAGATTGTTTGTTGTGTTTATTTTTTTGAAGAGATGAAGTCTCATTTTTGGATGAATGTCTTGAGGAGGTTTTGTTTGATGTGGATCATGGTGTTTTTGGATATTTTGTGATGATGGGAGATGATTTTCTAGTTTTTCCTGAGTTGTTTGCAATCTTTATGGATGAGTTTGATTTTGGCAACATAGAAAGAGTTCAAACCTTGTTTCAAAACCCTAGCCTTGTCATGTTTTTTAAATGGGACGATGGAAAGGGCATGTGGATTGTCATTGTGGGTGATGAGATGTTTTGCTTTGATAATATGAGTTGTTTTAAGAACTTTGGATTTGAAAATTTTGAGGATTTTAAAGAGAGATTTATCGAAATTTTTTGTGTGTTAATCAAGAAGTTGTTTGAGAATGGTGTATCATGGATTTTTTTAATTTATGAGTTTGAAGAACTTAGAGATGGAGAGTTGGATTAGGTTTTTGATTGGCTTATAAATGTTTCATCATTTTATGAGAAATTGCTACACATGAGTGTTTGCAAACTAGGGGGAGGGCTAAATATGTTAAGCATTTTTTTGAAAACTGAAAAACCCTAGCCAAACTGTAGATAGGTTTGGTTTTTGCTAGCTTAGTTGTTGGCGTGACTCTTGCTGAGACTCTTGCACACCACGGGGATTATGGGTTCATGAGCTCTTCACGATGCACTTGTTTGATGCAATGCACTTGGGGGTCATCTCTTGTTCTTATCAAATAATTCCATGCCATGGGTTGGGATTATGCATGGTTTGCACCATCATTGAACACTTGCACGACATGAGGCCCGCTGCAGCTATATGCTGGGTTCAAAATAAGGTATTTTTATATAGTTTTTACATACATAAGGATGTAATATAAAGGGATTATTCACATATTGAATAGAAAAGGGTTATGTTTTATTCAAGAAAAAATTACAAATAAGGATATTTATAAATAGGACTTGAATGCACTTGATGTAGAGGATATACATATAGTAACTTCCCTAAGATCGATAGTACAAACTACCACAAATGAAGAAGCATTACAAACATCGAGTAGACACTAAATACAAAAATATGCTGGCTACTTGCAACCAAGGTCAAGACAAACCTAACATATCTTTTGCCAATCATGGGATTTTAGCCTTGATGGTCCTCTTTAAAGAAAGCGGACCCAAGGGAACACATCATACTTGTTAGGGTGCAAATAGGCCTGATAATTTGCTTTACAATGTCTTCTTCTTTAGTGGATATGACCCAAGGAGCACGAGGTACTTGCAAGGGACCATCAATGCTCAACTGTGGCCAAAGTGCCTCCATATTTTCTACCTCCTTCAAGTCCATTCAATACTTGCAAGAGACCATCATCGCTTCACTGTTGCCAAAGCGCCTCCATATTTTCTACCTCCTTCAAGTCTGTTCATGCCCCTGTAGTGTCTCTCTTTCCTATGATGTGGTCCCATAATAAGCTACCCACATTCTTGAAAATATGCATAGGATCTGAAAAATGGTTGATCTGTAAGTCAGTCCAATATGGAAACTTGTAGAAAAATTGAGAACCATCACGTTCCATTTGGATGTCACTCATTGTGGACCATTTTCAACTCGTACCAGCTTTGGGCATTCATTCGTATTAGAGATCATCCAAAAAAACCTTCCCTCTGTTCATGACCCTCTGGCAAGATAGTGGCATATCTTTGATATACCATCTTCTTCATGGTTCGCAACCTTTGAAAGTATAACTATGGCCCATACAATGGGACATGCATGATAACCTACAATAACTAGACCTATCACAACACTCTTATTTAGTCAACATAAACTTGAATGAGCTATGTTAGATATTACTACGAGAACGGAAGCCCACTTACTTGAGAAATCTCCAAATCCTGAAAAGCCATACATGGTCCACATGAGAATGTTTCGTATGTTGGTGGACAATCAACCATCAATATGCTTGCTCATGTCTTCCATAAGTATTTCTCCTCCCACAAAATCTTGAACTTATCAACTAATGGACGGAGATAAACATCCATGTTCTTGACTTTGTAGCTCCCAAGAATGATCAAGCTAAGGATAAGGTGTTCTTTCTTCCTAGAAAGCCATGGCGGGATGTTGTAGCTAACAAGGACAATAGACCACACATTGTAAGAAGTTGAGTGGAGACCAAATGGATTCATGCCATCCATAGCAAGATTGAGGTGACAATTCCTTAACTCTCGTGCAAAGTCTGGAAAGGTGGAGTCAAGGTGGCTCCATGTGCATGAATCTTCTGATATTCATTGGCCTCCATCTATGGATCTATTCTGTGGATGCCACATTGCCAAGCTTGCCATGCCCGCCGTATGAAACATGTGACGTATATGCAGTATAAGTGGAAAGTGTCTAAGAGCTTTTTGAGGGATGGTTTGCCCTTTCAAGTCCTATCAATACCTATGAGTACCACACTTTGGACATGTCTTCATAGTCCCGTAGTCTCCTCAAAAATAGCACACAATCATTGACACATGCATGGATGTTGTTGCAGTATATGCCAAGATTTTGTAATGCCATTCATGCATCATCACAAGACTCAGGCATCGTGTTTACAAGTGCTAATATATGATAACTTAGAAACCCATTATATAATTTAAAAAACCCATTATATAATGGTATGGATGCTTCCTCTCTCAGTGGATCAAATGACTTGGCATCCATGGTTATCAATGCATTGATCATTGTCTCCATCTCAAGCTCCAAGATTGGAGGAAGATCTGAAAGGCCGATTGTCTCCTCCGGTATCCGCAAGGGTGTAGACTAAGTCATGCCCTCCAATTAGTGTATCGGCTCAGGCACTCCATCCATTGCACACCCACAAACTCTTCTAATTGGCTGCAATAGGTGTATTCCTTGGGATGAGATGTCCTCCCTATACAAATTTTATGGGCATGCCTAATATTTTTGCATATGATATTCAATTACTTTGCGAATGTAAAGTATGATGGATACACACTTTTCTTATCGTTTACTAAAGGTTTGAGATTTTCTAATCAATAATCTCCGATTGAAAGTTGCCAAAGCATCATATGTGTTCTATGGACAAGTGACACTTTCATCTAATTGCCATGTTGCATTGAGAGCAAGGACATGGGACACACTATTTAAGATATGCCTCGCGATCTTGGACATCAGGGCCATCATCATTCTCCATTTGGTCTATATTTAAAAAAACAATAGGTTTTTGTTCCCCTCATTGATGATCTTCCTTCGTTTTAATCTCTACTGCTCTTTCTCTCCCTTTCCCTTTATTTTTTTGCCTTCCTTCATCTCTCTTTATCCATTCCTTTTCTCTCCATGTCTCTCTGTCTTTATCTATACCTCTTTCTATTCCTCTCCCTATCGTTCTTTCTCTCTCTCTTTTCCCTTTTTTTATTTACCTCCTTTCATCCTTCTTTATTTCTCTTCCCACCTTTCAAATTCTCTCCCTCTTTCTCTTTTTTTATTTGCCTCCCTTCATTCTTCTTTGTTTCTCTCTCTCCCCCCTCTCTTTCTCAATGTTTCTTTCTCTCCACCATCTTCCCTCCCCACTCTCACTTATTCTCTCTTTTCCTTTCCCTCCCTTCTTTTCTCTATGTCTTTCTCTCTTTTCCTCTCCACTCGCACTAGATGCATCTCATTGCAATCAAAATCAAAGATAGAAATTAAGAAACTCATAAAATAAGACATTGAAAGACCCCCTCTCCCCACCCCTCTGTGTCTCTCTTTCCTCTCTCCCTTTATTTTTTTATCATTTTGTTCTCTCTAATTCCCTCATTGTTTCCATTTTTCTCTCTCCTCTCGCTCTATATTTTTTGTTCTCTCTATCTCTATTTTTCTCCCTCCTTCCATCCCTTTTTCTCCCCCTCTCTTTCTAACTCTCTTTTTTTTTTTACTCTCCTTCCTCTCTTCACCTCACTCTTTTATTTGCCTCTTCCTTCACTCCCTATTTCCTTTTCTCTCCCCCTGTCTTTATTTACGCTTGGGTTTTTGACACTTTTTATGCAAGAAGCATGATTTGTCACGCTTGAAAGTGTTTGCTTGTATCGCATATGTTCATGTGCTAAATGAGCCATAAAAGAAGCTTTATCCAAAGGCTAAAAAAATTATTTTTATTGGATACTCTTTATAGCAAAAAGGGTATTGTTGTTATAACCCTGTCCACATGTGAGTTCAAAGTGAGTAGGGATGCTATTTTTTATGAGATGAGCAATTGATATGCATCTATTGGTGATGCATTGGATGATAATCATGACCATCATACGTATGTGTAGAAAGAGAAGAAAGAATCATAGAGCTATAGTGGACAAAAATTATCATCTTGTACTACATCTACAGTTAGCCCTTGTCTTGGAGACTAAGGAGTAGCCCCACATCTTCAGGTGCATCTATAATTATTATAGGTAAAGACAAAAGAAAAAAAAAGTCACTAATGATGCATCTATTAGTCATTTGGAATTTGATGGAGTTTCTAGTGGTTTAGAGAGATTGTATTACGAGCTTGGTATTCCTTTAGTCATGGGACACCAGGTGTACAAAGAGCACATGGTAATGTAAAGACTCCACTAAGTGATCTACTAGTGCATAGGTCTAGTAGGGTCAGATACCATGTTAGAAGATTTGGTTTTCAAGGTTATGCAACTCACCATTATTCTTGTATGATAAAGGTGGTTGAGGATGCTAAGCATACATGTTTTGAGGATGCTATTGGTTATCCTCATTGGGATGCAACAATGGATGAGAAGATGGCTACATGAGAAGCCAATAAGACTTGGGATTACAAAATTAAGTATAATATAGATGGTTTTATTGGTAGGTATAAGACTAGGTTCATTGCAAAAGGCTATACTCAAATATATGGCATAGATTATAAAGAGACATTCAATCTAGTTTCTAGGATGACAATTTTAGATGCGTGATTGCTTTGGCAGTAGCCAAAGGTTGGAATTTGTAGCAAATGGAGGTCAAGAATGCCTTCTTGCACAGTGAAGTGCAAGAAGGGGTATATATAGAGCAACCATTAGGTTGTAAATGTTTAGAGCATCCCACATATGTATCCAAGTTAAAGAAAGTGCTCTATGGATTGAGATAAGCACCTAGAGAATGGGTTGACAAGATCGAAGAGTATCTTATTAACACTGGCTTTTATGTTTTTGATGCTAACCACTCACTTTTTGTGACGAAGGGAGATACAAGCTTGGTCATCATAGTCATCTATATGGATAACTAGATTATTAGAAGTGAGAGTGAGAATGGGATTGTTGAAGTTAAGGACTTTTTGAAAAAGAAGTTTGAGACAAAGGATTTGGGTGAGCTAAGGTACTTTCTTTCTATTAAGGTGATTAGATGTGACGATGGTATATGGTTGTCACAAAGGTAGTATGGTGGCTTGGATATATTATCTAAGTATTGTAAGATAGTGTGTAAGTCTCTTTAAATGCCATTGGAGAAAAATTTGAAGTTGAGTGCTAATGTTGGGGATTAGATAGAAGATCTTACTATATTCAGGAGAATAGTAAAAAGTTTGATATTAGATATATATTGAAATATCTGAAGTTGACTTTACATTATGGAAATTTTTATGAGATAGGTAAGGATATATAGGTGTTTGGATATAGAAATGCAGATTGGATTTGTGATAGAAGATCTACCAACGGATCCATGTTTTTCCTTGGTAGTGCAATAATTACATGCAGTAGTAAAAGGAAACCTACAGTTACTTTATCAAGTATAGAGGAGGCTGAGTATAAAGATGCTAATATGGAAACTTATGAATTAGTATGGCAGCAAAAGTTATTAGATGATTTAGATGTACACTCAGATGGTCCTATTGTCATGCATTACGACAATATGAGTAGCATACATCTAGCTAGGAACCCAGTGTTCCATGCTAGGACAAAATACATTGAGATGCATTACCATGTTGTGAGAGAGATGATACTTGTAGGAGATATTGACTTGGTATATGCCAACACACAAGATTAAATAGTTGACATTTTCACAAAGGAATTGGATATACAGAATCTTCAAGAGTTTTGAAGCTTACTTAGAGTTGCATAGATACAGTTGAGCTTGAGAGGGAGTATTGAGATGGAAAGCTCAATACATTTGGACATCAATGATGGATCACCTACCTAGATGGGTCCACATGTCTACACTTAGCACGTTGGTGATTACTGTGATCTTCACATGGTCACTGACTTATTACTTGTTATATTTACTTTGTTGCACCTACCTACAACTAGCATACTTAAAGCACCAGTCAATTAGTATAGCTAATTATACACTATTTGACTTAGTAGGCCACTTTCCTTTATGTTGTATCTCATGTATACCTTTTGTATATTGTATTGTGCATGGAAGAAGAAAGGAAAACCGGCAAAAAAATGTTTTGGCATGCATCTCTCTTCTTATGTTGTTAAGTGAGCTCCCTCTTATGTGTATTGTGTGTGTTTGGCTTAGTAGCTCAAGCAAATCTCCCCACCATGCGATTCTTAACAGAGAATCAAAAAATGAGTTAGAGATATTCTATGTGGGATTTGTGTGTTGTCTTCAAGTGCAATAGGGAATGGATAAGGTGAAGCAATAGGAGAAGTTAATTTAGAGGAAGTTGTAATGGATATATGAGTTGGAGTGTTGGGAAATTAGGGAAACCAAAGCTAGTGAAATTCTTGATAATAGCCTTAAGCTTATAAAAGCTTCTTAGGGACCCAACACTATGTAAGAAATGGGTTGTGACAAGATTGATGGTGGCGGCATGAGGGCCAGTGCTTTCCTAGGTTACTTGAGTATTTGAGAAGAAAAAGTATATGAGGATTTTTCTTGCCGCCACTACCACTTGCATGGTCATCTAGAAGTTGAATCAATAAATTGGTGGCCTTGGCTGGTTTGCTAGGTGGAGAATTACGACTAGGTGAAGCTCAATCCAGGTTGCATGTTCTTGGACCTAAATGTGGTGATGACATGGATATCAACCAACTAAAGTTGAGTTCATTTATCCACATAGTTGACATAATAGTTGGTTAGATGATTAAAGGTACATCCCAAGAGAATATTAGTCCCTACTCCTTTAGCATTCAAAAGAACATAGAAGAGGAGTGGTATACTTTTTGTCTCAATCATGATTGCAAGCTTACATTGACCGGTAAGGTGTATGGTCACCATCCATAGGGATTGAGCTTTGCATTGGTGGGATACAATGAGGGGTATCCTTGGTTTTTCAAATAGAAGTATGTCAAGATATTATAATCGGATCCCTCATCAATGAGAGCATCAATCATCATTGAATGATTTATAGTGAGGTTGATGCAAAGATATGCAGCTTCAATTACAAGTTCATCATTTGACTCAATGTTGTAATATATCTGCACGAAATATTAATGAACCCACACACGACGCACAAAAAGTGGTTCAAAATAATCTTTCGCATTGATAAATGTTGGTGGCTAAGTGTTCCCTCCACGGCATTAATAAACTCTAGCCCCGTGTCATGTATGGAAGACTGTGGCTTGAAACCGCAAGCCCACATGGAAACACCCTTCATGGGAAAAAAAAAATGGATAATGGATAAAATTTTGCAAATTTTTTTACTATTAATCCTCTCCCCTCAGCCGATGCATGGTGGGGAGAGGGAGTATGGAGGGACCTTGAGTTATGTGGAGAGCATGGAGGAGGGAGGAGGCATGTAGAGCCACGTGTGTGGCTATCTCCCCCCCTCTACCTATAAGAACCTCCCCCTTAAGCTTGGGGGGAGGAAAGAGAGAGAGAAAGACTGCCATCATCGCCATGATCATCGTAATCATCTTCCTCTTCATCTCCTTCGTCGTCATCCTCATCATCTCCCTTATCAACACTCTCTCTCCACGTCACTTCTCTTCCATAGAAGCTTAGAAGCTTCTCTTTAGAAGCTTCCACTAAGGGCTTCCATAAGCCTTGTTCTTACCATACCTTCTCGGGGTGCTTTAAACCCGCAACAACTGCAAGGCTGTGTCCTGTACGGGAGAGGGAGATCGTGGAATGAGAGACTTCCGAACTCGCGAGTAATCCAAGGGGGAGTTGCTATGACAAAATACACTGCATAAATGGCTCCAAAGCTAAAGACGCGAGGTGTACACACGGGATCCTCCAACCCGAGTTCACACGTGGATAACGCTACGAGTTCTCTTGCCCAGATTCCAATTGTATTCTTGCATGAAAGGGATATGTTAAGCATGATGGTTTTTAGGAAAATTTAAATGCATTTATTCATTTGTTTTACAAAGTTAGTGCATGTCGTGCATTTGAAATTTGCTTGCAAGTTGCAATCTTGAATGCATATTGCATAGGTTAAAAGGTGGATTTGTCTAAATGCACCCTTGATTGCCCCGCAAAAAAGAACAACGCATAATGCACTTAGGTAATAATTTCCTAGTCGTGACTCGTGCATGAGATAATCTTAGACGCCCTTTGAATGTTTTCCAAAATAGTTACAATGCATGGAAAGGAATTTATAATCTTGTAAATTGCATGCGATGATAGTTCATTTTGAGAGAGGTTAAGTGCTAAAGGTCAAGTTAAATCATTAATGGACTCATGGCATTCGCTCATGCATGGACTTCTTTTATCGAAGTTGTATTTGGGAAAGGATAAAATTTTCATATTAAAGCTTGAATTCAATTCATTAAACGAAGGGTTTATGGGCATAGTTCTTGATGTAAATCAATGTAGGGTTCATACAAGTAGCCCTAAATTGTCAATCATTATAGCTTAGGCAAGGAAAAGAAATGGTCATTGTAAATCTTATAGTTGCATAGAAGGAAAAAGTCTATGAATCGCATATTTGCATGGAATGCTATATCTTGCAATTATTTACATCTTTTGGAAAAAGTATTTGCATCTCTAAGAAAAGATCACCTCTTGTCGCAAGACAATTAGATCGATTAGGTAAATCACTTGTAATGGTGTAACTCAAATGATGATCACCTCAATGCACTAGGTAGAGCTAAGCTGCGTTAAAATTCTGCCTAGTATCGCACTCGAAAAACCAACTTAATATTTCCGACCTCAAAGGTCCTACCCACATTCACAGAATGTTAGGGTTAGCTGAATGCCCATGCAAGAACAATCTAGGGTTCTTACCCTAAGAACCAAATGGCCAAATACTAGACTTCCATTTGAATTTAGAAACCCTAGGGCCAAACGTTGTCGGCCTAGCAGGGTTAGGGTTGGGTTGGGTCAAGAGCACATCGCAAACCCTACTTCTTGACCAAAAGTATTCTTGACCAAGGAATAGCGTGTGATGGGAGAAATAATCCCACAAGTTAGGTGTGATACTTATCTCATGCAACAAGTTGCAACGTCGCATGGCTTTGTGTTTAAATCACATAATAGTATTGCCATTCCTTAGAACAAGGTTGGCAAGTTCTAAGTACAAGTCTAAATTTCTAGAGGATGAGTAGACATCCTGCTACATCACCCTTCTTTGAGGTTGATTTTCCAAGTTAGGGTAATTATGAATTGTCTAGCAAACAATTGACCAATCAAGTGAGGACAACGGGGTTGTCTGGAATTTATTGACCTTAATGTAAGGAAACCTAAGGTATTTGTTAATTTGGGTTAACAAGGTATATACCCTAACCTAAGGAAAGAGGGTAAACAAGCAACTCAGCTTACGAACATAGGATCTTGCCAAGTCGCAATTGATCCCAGATCGAATGCTAGATGTATTCGGAGAGAAGGATTCACACCTTAGCAGTTGGCCATACAAACAACCACTGGAATGATTATGTTTGTACAGTTAGGAGCACTATTTGTACTTCTTTGCTCAAGGAACTAAAGCTAGAAAAATAATTAATGCTTCAGGTTAAAAGTGTGAAGGGAGAGGCAGCATCAGTTACCCCTGATTGTCTGCCTGACCCTATCCAAGGGGGTTGTTAGTCACGTCGGGTATGTGGACCGAACCCACCGTGAGAGGTCTCTTCGTGGGTGCTACTTGGAGCAGGAGGATGCTTGGGTGTGAGGGGGGTCTTTGGCCATAAATCCCTTGCCTCCGGGTCCTGCCCAAGAGGCCGACGTGACTCGAGATTGGATCTCGAGGCCCGCATACTAGTCTACGGGTGAAAACTTGAAATAGTGATCCCTGAGGATTGCTGGAATTTCCTTTGGGCGGATTATGGAATTGCGTTCGGGTGGATTATGGACTAGCCTTCGGGCTGGATTATATGATGTATTCCAAAGACTGATAAATAAGATCAATTATTGAAAAGGAACTTGCTTGAAATTATTTTTTTATGTCACTGCTTAAGTTACATGAAGGAACCGGTGATTAATTGGCTAATTAAGGAAGCTGTTTTTGCTTGTCAAACTAAATGTGGTAGGTAATTAAACAACTAAAAGCATTCTTGAGGAAAGTGCGGTGGATGTGACCATGGGTCCATCCTACAGAAGGGTGGTCCTGGTTGACCGATAACTTTTCTCAAAAGGAATTGACAGCAAGGTAACGATGACCTAGAATCTATAGAGCTAGAGTCTCAATTTGTACTGTTTTAGGGGAATGGAATGGGACTATGCCTTATGGGCAAAGAGGTCAAGCTTCACATCCCTCTCGTTTCCCATTCTCCTTAAACCAAGTGCAGTATAAATCCGCTTTAACCTTGATGTTTCTGCATAAAGTAGTTCCTCTGGGGCTCAACGCTAGTTACCTCAGAGAAACTTGACCATTAGGGAAACCCTAATTCAGGTTGAGCCTAAGTGGGAACGGCCGGAATGCTTCCGCTTCGTGGTAGACTCGGGAAGACCTAGATTGCAAACCCCGTGACATTCCATGGGAGTGTTGAGTGGTGCCATCTGGACTCTCTTCCCGATGGGCTACTAAGACATGTCCCACAAGTGGACAAGGGGACACATTATAAATGCTGCTAATGGTCACAACTATTTACATTTACAATTGTCATAGTAGACACAAGTGGGTTCAAGTGTTGACATTTCTCAAACTATTCATAGCATGTCTGTTCTACATGCATTAAAAGAATCTACATAATTTTGATCATTGATACATGTAAAGGGTGTCCAAGTGGATAATAATTTTGAATTTTATTGCTCTTAAAGTGGCTGACAGGCTGGCCATCTAGAGTCTCCAACTCCACATTCTCTATCATCTTGATCACACAAACAAAAAAAGATCTAAGGTCTCTTAATTTGATTTTCTTTTTGTGGCCTTTAATTGAGCAGAGTAAGAAAAGGTCCCCCTTGTTTAAGGAGCATTTCTTGATATGCTTATCAAAGGAGGCCTTTCATATGGCCTTCTCTATGAGTAGGGCATTACTAGTTAGCACTCATGTTTAGTTAAGCACTCCAACTCAAGGGAGCAATGTTGCCATGCTCAAGTTCCTTCCCAATGCTCTTAAATGGAAATGGATAGACTAGAGATCAAGAATTTCATAGGTATAAGAAGATTAGTACCATATGTTAAACAAAATGGGGTTTGTCTTATGGTAGTCTTACATGACATGCAATAGGCTTAGAGAGCTATCATAAGCTTGTGATCCTAGTCAAATCATGAAGCTAAGACCATTTTGGTCAAGATACTAACATGGAGTTTGTTGGTAGCTTTTTCTTGGCCATTTGCTTATAGAGAGTATGGGTTAGTTTTCGTATGGATTACTAGGAACGTGGATAGAAGGTGATGATTACCTCATCTAAGAAGTGTATTCTTGATCAATAATGATCTCTATGGGACACTCAAATCATGAGATGACTTGCTCCCAAAGAAATGAAGTAGTAGTTTATGCATCATTTCTATGGGTAGCCCTTGTTTTCACCCATTTGGTCATGTAGTGGATGGCTACGGTAATGTAGCAAACCTATAAGTACTCAATGGCTCAACGAATTGGTCCCATGAAATCTACACCTTACTTTTCAAATTTTTGGTAAGAAATAACTAGTACAAGCTCCAATTTTTCTTTGTAGATAGGCAATTTAGCATATTAGCACTCATCACAATGCTTGATAAATTGACTAGCATCCTCAAATAGAGTAGGCCATTAGCATTTGGCTTGAAGCACTTTTTTAGCCCTGGAAATTGTATCAAAATGTCCTCTAACAATACCACCATGTGCATCATCTAGCACAACTTCAATTTCATGCTCACACACAAATCTTCTACGGGGACCATCATAGTACAATTAACTGGTGATCAATAGGTATGTTCTAGTTTTGATTAAAAGATGAGTGAGGCAAGATTTCTCAATTGGAAATTTTGGGAGGCCGTGTTTAAGAATGTATACAATATCATTAGCCCAATGGGATGCAAGGAAAGTTTTGAAGAGCTAGATCTCTTGGTCAATGTAGAACAAATAAGTGTCAAGGAGTTGTTCATCAACACTTGTGGTCTTCTCACCATTAGTTACTCATGAAAGATGATCAATCATAAGATGTTTTTTTCCCTCTTGCACAAAAACTAAAAAATCAAAATCTAACAAAAAAATGAGCCATCTAATAATTTTTTTGGTAGCATAGGGTTTGTTCACAAGATAAAGCAAGGCTTGATGATCCACAAAGAAAGTGAAGGGTGTAGCCCATAAATAGTGATGAAACTTCTTAACAATGTATACTAGAGCCTCGGGGGGTTCACTATATATATATTCTCTATATAACTTGCATTCATGGCCTATTTATAAATATCCTAATATGTGAATTTTTCTTGAATAAAACACAACCCTTTTCCATTCAATCTGTAAGTAACCCCTTTATATGACACCCTTCTATATGTAAAAAATGTATAAAAATGGTGTTTTAAAAACCCCTTATTTTGAATTCATGTTATATATACATATATTCATGAGTGACCCCCCTAAGACTAGAGCTAAGCCTTCTCTTTTGGTAGTAGAATGATTCATTTTGGCCTCAATGAGTTGTCAGCTAGTGAAGCTTACTAGAAAGTCCATGTTTTGTTCATTGGGTTGGCACAATACTACCCCAATTGCAACATTGGAGGCATCTATATACACATGAAAGATGATTGACGAGTCCACGGACCTTAGGATAGGTGCAATCATTAGAGACTTCTTTAGCGCTTCATAGGAAGATTGACATTATTGAGTCCACTTCCAACTAACTAGTAGCTTGTACATGGGTCAATGAATGGCTGCATAGTTGAGCATAAAATGCCGATAGTACCCAATGTGCTCAAAACAACATTTCACTCCCTTAGTGTTGGTTTTGGTGGTGGTAAGTTTATGGTAAACTTAATCTTAGAAGTGTCTTATGTAATGCCATTTTTGGATACATGGCTGAGAATGACACTATGCTTAACCTGAAATTGGCATTTAAGTGTCTTTGGGGATAGGTGATACTACTAATGTCTTTCAAAGACAAGTTGGAGTTTCTTGAGGTGATCCTCCCAACTAGAATGGACACATAAATCATTGACAAACAGATCAAGCCATTTCCTAAGCATTTCCTTGAAAATGATACACATGATTATTCGGAACGTTGCATGTGCATTAGTCAATTCGAGTTCCACAACTATTGTAACATCCTAAATTCTATCTTTTGCATGAACCCGCTTCTGTGTAAAGGGGATAATGAGATAGCATTTCTTTTTAGGATAATGCAATTTTTTTTTCATTATTTCCCTCCCCAGCTGACTGTCGTGCTGGAAGGGGAGGGGAATAGAAACCATACTAAATCTCCTCGGTGGGGGCTCGTAGCTGGTAGTGCCATGCATGCGGACATGCAAGGGTGAGGAGGACCTTATCCCCTCCCCTATATAATTGGGGGGGGCTGCAAGCAAAAAGGGGGACTGAAGGGCAGAGATTGAGAAGACGTTGCTGCCGCCTAACACAAAGGAGGAGGGAAGGAATGGCTAAAAACGTCGCCACTATCAGTAAGCTTGATGAGGGGGTTGAAGAGTCTGCCATAGAGAATGGGAGGGCTGTCGTAGAGCCAATCAAGATGCCGCCCAAACCAATTACAGTTGTTGCTGCAATCTAGTCCCCCTGCCCACATCGTCGTCAGCAGTTGAGAAGGGAAGACCGTCAACGGTGCCCAGTCCCAGCTGCTGCCATTTCTTCTATCTGCCAGCACGCCGCCGAAACGACCATCTGTCAATCGCCTTCACTTCCTGGGAGTTATTCCGGGGTTGCGGATCCTTACGCAAGTTATTTTGCAAGAGGATGAATACTTTAGTATCCTTCTTGAGTAAGGAAGATTGTTTAGAAACTAAAGACTAGCCGATAGACTGAAGTAACCAATGAACTCAAGGTTTGACCAAGTTGGGTTAATAGGGTACGCCCTAACCCAGGATATAGGGGATCTTGCCAAGTTGCAAGTCATCCAGGGTCGAGTGCTGGATGCATTCAAAAGGAAGGATTCATTCCTTAGCAATTTGCCAACAACAAAAACGATCAATGGAAATGTTTGTGCTTGCTATATATTTTAGAGCACTATTTGGCTTTGTTTGATCAATGAATTAAAAGATAAATGGATATCTATACTTCAAGTTGAAGTCCTGAAGGGAGAGGCAGCTTCAGTTACACCCGACTGCCTGTCTGACCCTAACCAAGGGGGTTGTTGACCGCGCTGGGATAGTGGACCGAACCCACCGCGAGCGGTCTCTCTGTTGAGAGCTACTTGGAGCAGGAGGACACTTGGGTGCCAGAATGTGGGCAGCTTGCTATGGGACCACATCACAGGAAAGAGAGACACTATAGGGTCACGAATGGATTTGAAGGAGGTAGGTAAGATGGAGGTGCTTTGGCCGCAGTCGAGTGCTGATAGTGGAGTGCAGCTTCCTCGCGCTCCTTGGGTTTTGTCCACCAAAGAAGAGCGCATTGTGAAGCAAGTAATCAAGTCTATCCGCACTCCAATGGGTATGATGCGTTCTCTCAGGTCCGCATTTTCTAAAGATGACCAATTGTCGGGGCTAAAATCCCATGATTGGCATAAGATATGTCAGGTTTGTGAACAGAATGGATTGTAATTAGTATGGGTATTTTGCAATTTGAAAAGTGGCCATTATTCATAATGTTTTCTCATTTGTGGCAGTTTGTCCTACTAATCGCGATCGTAGGATGCAGCGAAGGGACAGAGGTCTCAATGGAGGAGTGGAAATTCTCGAGGGGATGTAGTCCAAAGGTGATGAGGGGTTTAGAATATGTCGTATCTGAATTTTATATGCGACATCTAATTTGAGTGTTTCAATGTACAATACAAAATATATAGTGTAGCGTGGTCGCGCAGACGACATTTTCGCGTGGAGCGTATTGACAAAATGCGCTCCTTCCACAATGGACTGTGGTGTCATGGCAAGGTTTGAGCAAGAGAGCCAGCGCCGAGCAATGGATCTGAACACGGTTGTGGATGAGATGGAGTATTTTGGGAACTTGCAAAGTATTATTACAGTGGATTACCGTAGCTTCTCCATGATACTATTCGATGTGTAGTGGTTCAAAGTGGTACTTGGAGGAGCTGGAGCAACAGTTCGGTGAGGTCCATCTGGATTTCTCGAAATAGATTCCGAAAAAAAATGGACGGATTTGTGCGACACCTTTGTGTTGCCAGCCCATTGTGAACAGGTGCATAGAGTCATTTGCTTGCTAATTGTAATACGATATGGTTTATGTCACAATAATACCATATTGGGGAATATGGAAATTTCCCATAAGTTTGGGACACATGGTCAAATCTTTGGATTTATCATAACTTGAACACTATAACTCCAAATTGAGCGCTCTATGGATCAATGGATTCCATTTTTCAAGCACTTTCCAATGATAGGTCACATCATATGGTTCTGAGAAACTTATGGGCATGTTATCCGGGTGTCACCTTTTTAGTATTCAAAAAATGGGAATTGGGAGATTCCCAAACTCACTAATATTGTGTTCAATGGTTTGAACTCGCTTTGTACATGTTTGTGAACAGGTAATCTTCTATCCAAACCCCCGACAACCTCGATGCTGGTATGTTATACCTTCAACTCCTCGAAGTGCAAGAGTATATGATCAAAGCGATGTTCCGGGCATAGATGAAGATAATATGCAAATAGAGGGGTCGATATTACAAGGAGTGAAGGCCGCCGCAAGCTTGGAGCCCGCATCGGCTAACAATGATGGAAATACAGGAGTCCAATAATTTTTTGAGAACGAGGCAGACTCATTCTTTTGTGGTAACATGTCTATCGACCTTCCAGTGTATGCAGAGTTATGTCAGGAGATTAATATGGGACCATAGGATACTTCATTCTTGGAGAATTGTATTACTCAATTCGTTGTTTAGATCTCTTATAAAGGTACGTAAGATATGTATTTTAAAAGGGATTTTTTAAAAATGATTTATATTATTGTGCTTTGTATAGTTTAAATTGATTATTCTAACACCATTTTTTATCTATGCAGGTGACATTTTCAGGATGAGTCGAGGGATGAGCGATGAGGAGTTTCAGGACATGATGGCACGCATGTCTCTAGACCAGCTCGCGAGATTCAGAGAGATGGCAGACCAGGAGCTGTCTCGTTCTTCATCAGGGCACTCTACTAGATCTGCTTCAGCGCGATCAGATGCTTCATCTTCAAGCAGACGATCTCGACGCTCACGACTTGGGCCAGAGGGAGGGACTGCATCGGGATTAGGGGGATGCTGTTGTGGAGACACGGATGTGGTGTCTCTGTCTCGTCGTTCGGCTGGAGCTGCGTCACCTCCAGGATTTGTCACACCTGTGGGGATGTCTACTCCAGTTACTCCGGCTTTTCCGCAGCCGTCAGGTGGCACCCCTTTTGGTGGCACCCCTTTGAGTGTCACTCCGAGAGAGGTTACCCCCGTCGGTACACTGGATGTAGAGGGGTCTCCTGGATATGCCCAGGAGCGTGGACGGAGATGGGAGAGGACCCATCTTAGGCAGACTCCTAGGGGTTATGGATATCTGGTTGATAGTAGGTCAGGAGCCATCATCATGAATGATGAGGGGAGCAGGGTGATGGCTCACATGAGAGAGTTGTGCCAACAAGTTTTTCGGCACAACGTCCTGGATCATTGGAAGAACATACCGGAGGGGAGCAAGGACTACATAGTAGCATCCTTGCATGAGGAGTTTCCGATGCCAGCCGCAGTAGATAGATTCTCTACGGGCTGGATGATGGATTGCATGTGTGCATACATGTCACATAGACGATCCGACCCACGCAAGGCAATCAAGAGTGGGGCTGCAAAGCCCGAGTGGTTAGATGCAGACGACTAGCGCCGATTGAGAGAGGAGGCTACAGATTCGCCATGACCTTGGAGTCAGCAGCAGGAGGCGGCGAGGGCACGACTCGAGGCCGGAGTGGTCCATCATCTTGGGAGTGGTGGCCACAGGACATTATTGTAGGACTTTGTAAGTTTCTCTTTTGTTTTGCTTGTTTGTTTTTTTTAAATATTCTTTGTACTGACAATACAGTTAGCATTTTGTTTTCTTTGCAGCACTCCATTACAAATCGCGATCCGCAAGGCCTTGAGACTCGATATGCAGAGAGGCACGATCTCAATGCATTGATCGACTGATTGTATAGACACGGCGGCCCTGTAAGTCACTCATCTTTCTTGTCCGTAGTTACCATGAGATATTTGAATGCATTATTGTATGGTGGATTGATGTGTTGTTTTTTTCTCTACAGAATCCGTTCGATGCTCCTTTGCGGCGGGACGAGCTTTCGGAGAACGAGGATTTGTAGCTCGTCCTTGGATCCTTGGAGCTCACACACCTTTATTTTTTAGTCGCCTGATCTATGTAGACATTTTTAATGTATTAGTGATATCTTGTCATGATTGTACCAATCGCTTTTTATGTGATCATGCATTTATTTCATGTATCAGTTTTATGATTTCAGTATACATTCTTTTTGTTTGCAAGCGCTTTGTATACAGTAGTGCAGAAACTATTTTGTATGGCTCTCATACAGCACACAGTGCTATATGTGGCAGGGCAGCTTGCTGCCTGCCACAATTTTTTTTTCCCTGTTACCGTCGCTATTTGCGTTGCAAATTTACTGGTTGCGTCGCTATTGGCATCGCTATGTGCATCGCAAATTTACTGGTTATGTCGCTATATGCGTCGCATATAGCGATGTATATAGCGACGCCAATAGCGACATTTCTATGGCATCGTAAATAACGACGCTTTTTGCGACGACGGGGGCAAATTTTGTTGTTTGTATTTTCGTCACTTTAAACGTTGGTATAAGGTCTATATCTTGTAGTGTAAGTATAACAAAAAAGAGAAAAGCATCATCAAAGCAAGAAGAGCCAAAGTCTCAAGAAAGAAACAAGGCTGCAAAAATTTTGGTTGGTACTTTGTATAATGGTACCAACTAAGTCATCAATTTCAAATAAAGCACAAATATGGATATATAGCAATACTTCTAGAGTCTTACCAATATCAATAGGCTTATAAAAGTAGCTACTTATTTTTTCTTTCAATTGGCATAGAGTGAGTAGAATTGGTGCATGCATATTTTTCTTAAAAACATCATGTTTCACACATAATGATATGTACATTTAGTAGCTACTTCCATTATTCTAGTTCTTCATGAAGTCATTTTGGTGAACATAGCTACTATGATCACTTTCCTCTCTCTCTCTCTCTCTCTCTCTCTCTCTCTCTCTCTCTCTCTCTCTCTCTCTTTGTCCACACATGGTGATATCTGTCTCCAAATTCGACCGACTTAGAGAAAGAGAGAGATAAAGAGGGAGGGAGGGAGGTTTTTCTCACAATATACCTATAGTGAACACAATATCAACAATGAACATTGATGCACATTGTGAGAAGTGCAACAAAGGAAAGAGGAAAATCATCAAAATATGAAATACACTAGTGATAATTCAAATTAATATGGACATCAACATTTTGTGTATGTATAACCTAGCATAGACAACAATCATTTATAACGTAAATTAGTGTTAATAGAATTGATCACATGCAAACCATACACATGTCTTTTTTTTTAATTTTTAGCAAATAGATTTGTAATGTGCCATAGGGGATGCAATATGTGAGGATTAAACTCAAGCACCCTTAAAACTCAACGCACACTCAATCCACTATGCCACCACCCAATTTGCACCATACATCTATCTTGAAGATATTTGATGTAACCCATAGTATAGTTTGCTATGCTATAAAATCTCTAAGTGTATTTAGAAAGCAAGCATATATAAAAAAATTAGCATTGATCTCTCTCTCTATAAACATGAATTAGAATTGATCACGTATATACATGCATAAATATATCTTTGTGTACATCTATCTCTCTCTCCATTCATTGAAACATCTATCATCAAATTAAATAGACTAAGAAAAAGACAGAAAATAGGCACTTAATCAACAACTTTAACAATAGCTTTAAGGTGTATATAAAAAGAAAAAATAGACATAGAAATTAGCATTGATGTCTCCTTATTACCATTAATTAGCCTCTGTGTGTGTGTCTCTCTCTCTCTCTCTCTCTCCTCTCTCTCTCTTTCTCTCTCTCCATGCATGGAAGTATCTATCTTGAAATTAGATCAATTGAGAGAAAGAGTGAGATAAAGAGGGAGGGAGGGAGCAATGTCTCACATATCTATGGTGAAAAGAGCATCAATAATAAAAAGAGGGACATAGTGAGAAGTGCAACAAAGGGCAAAGGAAAGTCATTTGAATATTTTAAACAAGTGTTTATCAAGCCATGCACATAGCATCAGCTAAGAAAATGAGTTTTTTTATACTAATTCTTGCATTCTCAATAATCTTGCTTAAGCAATGAGTGTAGTCATATCGATAATGTGTCACATATGTATCAATTTTGGCATTGTTTAAACGACATTGAATTATTGCATGTTTCTTATATAATATTTTTCTTACATATGCAACATATTTTATCATTGAGCATGGGATGCTTGCTATTTTCGCTTTTAATTGACCACTTAGATAGGCTTATCTAGTAGTGTTTCCATCTCCCTGACATAATAAATGAGTTGTTGTAATATAAAGGCTTCACTAGTCGATGCTTTAATATGGAAGTGAACCTCCAAACTCTTCACAACCTCCATAGCTCTTTGAGATCTTTCTCCCTCTCAAAGTTGTGTTGCATAGGATCATCAATGATATTGTATGAGTCACTAGTTGGCACCAATACCAAAACCATTGAAGCCATGCTGGTGATAATTAGCACTTTGTGTGAAATTCTAGTAGTCATGGGGAAAACTCTAGAACACTTATCCCAGAAAAAAACATAAGCAAGCCTTTCAAATCTTGCCTACCTTAAAGCCAAAAACCCATTTATGTGGCTCTCCGAAGTGTAGTTACATCTTTGCTACCTCATTTCTAAATTTCAACTACAAATAAAACACTCGAGCCCAAGTACAATTGCTTCTTTAAGTGCTTCTAAGTTATTGACATGACACATGTATAGACATGGATCCATAAGCACAAGCTCCAAAATAGATGAGTTTGCAAGCCTTTTCAAATAAAAAATGTGTCTCTTGAAGCACTTGGAGCTTTTTCTTCATGGTGAGAGTTAGAGCTTTCTTATGGAAATGAATGCACTTGAATAATGTGAAACTTTAAGAGAACATACGACAAGGGTCTAATCTCCAAATCATGAATGGAGAATATATCGCAACATCTCTAAATCTCACCGATTTCTTACACCCAATGCAAGCCATCGTCGTTTTCATTAGAGAAAGCCATGGGATGTCCATTCGATTGGTACATTTTCGCATGTCAATACTATATGGTAAGCTAATATATGACAAAAGCTATGCCATACAATGTCTTTTGGATAATTATATTTTCTTACACTGGATGTACATGCGAGTTACTTCAGGGAAATAATCTGTATTGCACATTTGAGGGTCGAACCAACGTATTAAGCTATCGGAAGTAAAGGTAGTCGTATGTTGGTGATTTCTCACAATGCGTTTGCGAATGCAATGACCGGCACTTAGTCCCTTCACGGGGCAGGTCTGTGCATAGTATTCGCCTCCGAGGTGCAATTCTGAAATACTACGTGAGAAGCTACTCTAAGATCTTCTCTGTTGTTTTCTGGCAGTCCTGGCAGTTGAAACAAAAAGAAAGATAATTGTTGCGTTTAGGCATGCAATATAATGACTAAACGATGGCTTCATTACGCTCGTGCACAAGAAGAGCAGGACACGTACACTATGAATGTTTTACCTTCCAAAGATGGAACAACTTGAGTGCTAGTGATTATAAGAAGACTAAATCAAATGGGTAATTTGATACTCTTAATCAGAGCGCAATCCAAAAAGAAAAGTAAAAACTCATAAGGCAGGCTGGACAAAAAAGCAAGAAGACCTGGAAACATCATGAGGCCGGGCACTGCCTTCAAGCGTCCAATAGGGGCGGCGCTGCAGCTGGGGAGCCTGAAGGACTACCCGTAATCACATGATGATGATGATGGGGGTGAGGATGATGGCGATCAGGACGGGGGGTGGCTGGGGAAGGGGAAGGGCTGCTAGTAATGACATGATGATGTGGATTGTGAAGATGGCCGTGAGGATGGAGGCCCGCCGGGGAAGGGAAAGGGCTGGTAGGAATCACATGATGATGATGGGGATGCAGGTGAGGATGGCGAGCTGGATGGGGGGCCGCTGCGGAGGGGGGAGGACTGCTAGTTATGACATGATGATGATGATCGTGATGATGAGGATGGGGGGCCGGGCTCGGGGAAGGCAGCCGGTGGTGGTGCGGGTGGTGGTGATGGTGGTGGTGGTGATGATGGTGGTGGTGGTGGTGGTGGTGACGACGACGACGATGCTCAAGCTCATGCGGATGAGAAGAAGAAGGAGAAGGAGAGAGAGAGGATGATGTGTACCCGTCGCCGTGATGATCAGAAGAAGAACGAGAAGGAGAACTAGGCGGGAGAGAGCACGACGTATCGCCCTCGCCATGATGACAAGGAGAAGGGGAGAGAGAGGATGGCGTATCGCCATCGCCTTGATGAGGATAACCAGGATAATGAAGACCCGGCGAATGGTGGTGGTGGTGACGCGCGGGAGCCAGTGCGGGGCTGACGATCACTGGCCACGAGCTGGTCGGAGGATCAGTAGCAGTAGCTGGACTCCATGTTATTGGCGCCGCTGCATCTCCAGCTGGTAATACGTCTTTTTGATTTGGATGCACTGGGGCGTTTTGATGATTTGGCGCAATTGGGGCTTTTCGATGGGTATGCGTCAGAAAGATATTCCAAAAACTAAAATGAGCTTCTGCCGATGCAGCTCCTGATCATCATCAATGGTCCATACAAACAAAAACGCTCATGATTAGGGATACAGCGAAAATAACTCCTGCAAATGAAAGAGGGAGGGAGAGAGAGAGAGAATGTGTGTGTGTGTGAGACAACGTACCGAAGGCAACGACAAGCGTCACGAGAAGCAAGCTCGAAACAGCAATACCGCCCCGGCTGTGAGCCATCGGGCAGGATGATGTCTATCAGAAGGATGGCGAACGCCGGTCAGAATCAGGAATAGACTTGCGTGTCGCTGGACTCTTCTTATATAGAGATAGCCAAAGTCGCCATACGATGAAACAAGTCGGACTTTATGCATTTCCAAACCCTAGGACGGTTCAAGCTGTCAAGGACAAAAGTCCGACACATCACTGTATCTTCTTGCACTATGAAGATGCTCACATGATTGAATACTTATTGCTGATGTAGAACTTTAGTACACAAGCTTATTAAGATTGCAAGGACATCGACACTACTTAACATGTATACGTCCTCACGAAAAAAAAAGGGTTTAAAACAAGAGAGATGTAAGAGTCCTGAAATTACAAAATAATGTTTAAAGTAAAAGGTCTCGATGTTCACTCTCATCCGTAATGAGATCAACTATCTAGTTGGATGTTCAATCTCATCCACAATGAGATCAACCCTTATCAAACTAACTAGTCCAATGTCCATACCAATATCTGGACCTACACACAAATGAATCTTCTTCTAGTATCGTTGCTATCCTCATCATCATTATCATCAGCAATGGCTATAGGATCATCTTTATATAGAATGGCAATATCACAATTTGTGTTTCATGTAATGCGATCATAATTAGATAAGAGTGATTAATAAGACAAGCATGATAATTTTACAAAATTAATAATGAGAATATCAACAAGATATTATGTATACTTACCTTTGGCAAGCATCCTCGAGGGTGCTCTCATCTCATTGTCACGGTATCCACCCTATTTTTTCTTTCTACTTTCTCCATGTCCCAACATGGCCAATCCACATCCAGATCATGTAGCAAGGCTTTTAATGTGGAGGACATGCAACACTTTTTCCATTGCATGTGCAAAACACCACTCTCTCCTTGTTTCTTCTTTCCTTTGCATCCTCATACATCACTACCCATTGACTCATCACATCACTATTGAGCACACAAAAGGTGTTCGTCTTTTGATGCAAATCTAGATCTATTATCTTGCTACATTCTCTTTCTTTGCCCACAATAGATGTCATCCTTAAGTCTTCCTTATGACTCCATAATCATGGGAGGGAAGAATTGACTTAGGCAAGAAATTTTGAGATGTACAGAAGTAATTATTGCATCAACTAAGCTTCCACCATGCTACCTTTCAATGTTGCATTTTACCTCATAAAATCCTTATAGATTTTCATGAAGTGCTCTGGAACCTCAATCAAGTGATCTCATATGCTAGTCGTCACATTCATGAATATATGCATAGGATTTAGAAGCTCGTTGATTTGTGGGTCTAACAAGATAGTCAAAATAATATAAAGTACTCGAATAAAAAATACATAATGCATATTAAAGAGGCCATACATTACACTTAATTACTATATAACTAATAATTTTAGGTCTTATCCACTCATGCCATGTAGGGGAGGATGTCTATGTGACTTCATATATCATTCTAATATCCAATGGATATTGGAATGTCTATGTAGGGGAGGGTGTCTATGTGACTTCATATATCATTCCAATATCCAATGGATCATAATCGATTATCGTGGAACCAATTTCAAATATCTTTGATATCTAGAATGATCAAGAGAGAGAAGTCAATGATATTTCTCATAAGTAATATTCCGATTTAAGTTAGGCCTATGTGAAGAAACTAATAATGGACTATAAATTGAACATATGGTAGCTGATAGGTAAAGAGACCTAAACCAATACACATTGAAATTAATGTTACCAAAAACTCACATTAAGATCACTCACACACGCACACACACGCACACATGCACACATGCACACACACACGTGTGTATAGTTCTACTAGAATTGGATTTAAATATGATCATGCATAAAGACAAGTGATGTTACATGCCTCATCACATGTCAAGCATAATGTGTGTGTTTGTGATTGTATATATAGACATATGTGTAAGTGTGCAAAACCATTTTTGATTATTGTACATGAACATTTGCTATAGCCTAGAAAGGTATGTATTTTTCACATCAACATGACTTTCAATGTGAAATCCTATAATTATGGAGGTCCACATATGCCATGAATCTCGATACTTCTCCAAACTATCTCCAACTCCTCAATCGAGGGCTCTCGATACACATCACACATTTTCATACACATTCATATTCTTGAATTTATACTTCCATGTAAATAGAAGATATAGCTTAATATGATGTTTGCTTATTGCCATGGAGAGTAGAACATTATAGCTCACCTTTACCACTAGTCCTACAGTCACTACAAGGGAACAAGGATATAGCAATGGGCATTTGCGACACAAATTAGCGGCGTCGCTATTTGCATTGCAAAATAGCAACATTATTCTAAGAAAAAAAATGGGCAAGACCCAAGTGCGGCACTTTTTCGCAAAGACTTTGAGAGAGAGCAAAAGAGATCATGGCTTTGGGAGGGAGAGAGAGAGAAAGAGAGAAATAGAAAGAAGGAGAGCTTTTCACTGCCACTGCCACCACTGTTGTTCGTGAAGAAGAGGAGGAAGTGTATGAAGGAAGAAGAGGGGCCGTTGATGCAAAGAGGAGACGAAGAATCCATCCTTGGGCCTTTGTGGAGAGTACATTGCCTCCTCTTGGTTTATTCTTGTTCTTTCTTCTTTTCTTTTCTTTGTTTTTCTTGAGAATGAGGTGCATTGAGGGAGAAAGAGAGGAAATGAGAGAGGGAGAAGAAAAAATGAAAAAAGAGGAAGAGAGAGAAAGGGAGGGAGAGAGGAGAATGAGTGAGAAAACATGAGGGGGTAGAGATAAACAAAGAGAGGGGCAACAAAGAAAGAGAGAGAGAGAAAGAAAGAGAAGGGGGAGAGAACATGAAACGAAGAGCACAGAGAGAGGTGGATAAATTATGTTAGGTTAGTTAGAAAACTAAAGCTACTCTTTGAGGGAATGGGGTATTTAAATTGCCAGTGGATTTTTTATAATGCAAAGTGGTCTTGTTTAGCTAAGAGAATTCCATTAAAAATATGAAATGCTAGATTAGGTCAAATTAGGAATGATCCAATGTCAACTATCCTAGTGTGTCATCCTAGATCCAAATCAATGTTATTTTAGGCAGCCTTAGTTGAGACTATAGCTTATTTAATAAAGTGGTTGATGCTTATTACTCCCCCTCATTTCCCACTCTCTTTAAACCAATGCAATGTTCTACTTAAGTTTGACATATGATAGCAAAGTAGTTATCTTAAGCTAATATTAGATAACCATGGTAGGAGACTATAGTCACGATTAAGGCTTGCTTTAGGTTTATCTTTGTGGGGTTGAGGTGAAACTTTCCCTACGAGGTAGACTTAAGTAGTTTGAGGTAATGAGGTTTGATTATTACAAGGGAGTTTTGAGTGAAAGTTGCATTGATTATCTCTTAAAAAATTTGTGCCATTAGGATTCGATGGATAGACATGTTACAAATATAGATATACACCTAGATATGACTAAAGTCTCTAGATTTGCAAGGCTATGTACTCTTTAGAATTTTGATGAAAATGGATCAATTTGCGCACACCTTAGATTGATTTTATGATCTTTCTACATTATGAAAGGTGTTGGATATTGAATGGCATGTATTGCTTTATTAATGCCAATCATCTTTCCTATATCAGAACCAACCTTAAGTAGATATAGTGGATGGAAAATCTAGAAGTTTTTTAATGTTTATTTTGAAGGAATCTATGGTTAACCATACTATTAATGTACCTAATTTTCATAATAAAGGATGACTATTTACCTTCTACATGTGTAACCTCAATAGCTCCTAAAAATTAATATTAAAATATAAAAAGGTTTATATGGAATCTTTATAATGTATATTAAACTAGTTCGTTATGTGTTGTAAACCAAAACATTTCAATTGATGTGAATTCTATTGAGTTACAAGAGAAGAAACCCCTTCTCAAACAAATTAAAAAAGAAAAAGAGAATGAGAACAAAAACCAGTTATTTGTCGTCGTAATGTAGACAAAATGGAAAACGATGATGGTTGTGATGTTTAAGATTGCAAGCCCTATCTTAATCAGCGTATCCCGTGTCCTTGCTCTCAATGCAAGATGACAATCACACGAAAGCATCGCTTGTCTATAGAACACCTAGGACGCTTCGACGAGTTTGAATTGGATATCATTGATCATGAGATCTCAGAATTTGAGAGAACGGTAGAAAAGTGTGTATCAATCATACCTTACATTCGCAAACTAATTGAAGATCATATACAAAAATATTAGACATGGCGGTAAAATTTATATAGGGAGGTGATGTCTCATCCCAAGGAGGAATGCACCTATTGTGGCCAGCTAGAAAAGTTTTTCGACATGGAAGGATGGAGTGACTATGCCAATCCACCTCTTAGAAGGCATAAATTAGTCTATATCATCAATACCAGAGGAGACATGTAGCCTTTTAGACCTTCCTCCAATCTTGGAGCATGAGATGGAGGCAATGATGGATGCATTGATGCCTATGGATTCCAAGACATCTAATCCACTAAGAGAGGAAGCATCCATACCATTATATGATGGGTGCCGAGTATCTCACCTGAAGATGCTGCTTACACTCCTAAGTGTGCAAGCAAAATATGGGTGGAGCGATGCGAGTGTGACCGAGTTGTTCAAGTACATTCTACGTATGCTTCATTGATTTTGTTTTAGCACCATTAAAAAAAAAATTGTGCTTTTTCAAGGTGTTTTATTGAGTCTCGTAATGATGCACAACATGTTCTACAAAAGCTTGGCATGGACTACGACAGTATACATGCATGTATCAACAATTGCGTGATGTTTCCAGGAGATTACATGACTATGGAGACATGTCCAAAGTGTGATGCTCATAGGTATCGATAAGATTTGCAAGGGTAAACTGTTCCTCAGAAAGTTCTTAGAAATTTTCCACTCATCCCGCGTATACATCACATGTTTCATGCGTCGGGCATGGCAAGCTTGACAACGTGGCATGCACAGAATAGATCCACAGATGGAGTCCAATGAATATCAGCGGATTCATGCGCAATGAGCCACATTGACTCTACCTTTCTAGGCTTTGTACAAGAGCCAAGGAATCTTCAGCTCGATCTTGCTATGGATGGCGTGAACACATTGTCTTTGCTCAACTTCTTACAGTATGTGGTATGTACTCCTTGTTAACTACAACATCCCGCCGTGGATTTCTCCGAAGAAAGAAAACCTGATCCTTAGCTTGCTAGTTCCTCGCCACTACAAAGTCAAGAATATAGATGTCTATATCCATCCATTAGTCGATGAGCTTAAGATTTTGTGGGAGGAGGGGGTCACCATGGAAGATATGAGCAAGCACGATGGTCGCCAATATACGAGCCATTCTCATATGGACCAAACATGACTTTTTGAGATTTGGGGAGTGCTCAGGTAAATAGGCTTTTGTTCCCATTGGTGATATCTATCATAGCTCGTTCAATTTTGTATTCACTAAATAGGGGTGTTGGGACAGGTCTAGTTACCTCAGATTATCATGGATGTCCATTGTATGGGCCACAATTAAACTCCTGAATGTCACAAACCATGAAGAAGATGGTATATCAAGGACACTCAACTCTTTTACTAGAGGGTCATGAACTGAGGGAAGGTTTTCTTGGACGACCTCTAGCACAAATGAACGCCCAAAGCTGGTACGAGTTGTTGAAAATGGTCCACACGAAGTCACATCCAAATGGAATGCGACGGTTCTTGGTTTTCTATGAGTTGTCCTATTGGAGCCACTTACATATCAATCACTTGCTGGATCCCATGCATATTTTTAAGAATGTGGGAAGCTTACTATGGGACCACATCACAGGAAAGCGAGATACTATGCAGAGGTACGAATGGATTTGCAGGAGGTAGGCAAGATGGAGGTGCTTTGGCCATAGTTGAGGTTGCCACACTTGAGTACTGATGGTCGCTTGCAACTACCTCACACTCCTTGGGTTTTCTCCACTAAAAAAGAGTACATTCTGAACAAATTATCAGGTGTATCCACACCCCGATGGGCATGATGCGTTCTCTCAAATCCGCTTTTTCTAAAGTTGACCAACTATCAAGGCTAAAATCCCATGATTGGCATAAGATATGTCAGGTTTGTACTTGCCTCGATTGTAAGTGGTCTACATATTTTGCTATTTGGAGTCTAGTCGGTGTTCATAATGCTTCTTCATTTGTGGCAATTTGTACTACTGATTGCAATTGTAGGATGCCTCACTCCAGAAATATGTGGGGTGATTTACATATTGTCAAATTTAGTGCAATGGATCTCACAAAAGGAGATCAAGACATCCTCTATTGAATCTGCAAGCCATGGAGTAGTAGAGATCGTCTATGTCTGCTGATTGTCTCTACTACTCCGTGGTATATTTTGCAGAATATATCTATGTATATGTGACTTCAAAATCAGTAGACACAATTGTATATGCAGTAGCAGTAGCAGTTACATCAACAACAGTTGTCTCAACAAAGGCAACTATATTCGGAGCAAGAGAATGCAGTCAATGCGACTAAGGTGATTGAAGCAGTTGAAAAAGAAAGAAGCTATTTGATGGCCATAATGTATCAGCTTATTAGAAGACGTATGAGATCAAGATGGGATTTTTTGGAGTATCGACAAGACTTATGAGTAAATATTTTCTTCGCCTTGTCACACCTTCCTTGAGGGTAAAAGTGACTAATCTTTTCCTTCAAAATTCTCATTGGCAAGATTTTAAGAAGGCCCTGAAAGAGGAGTATTTTCTTGAGGACTTTGGGATGGCTACACAGCGGTCATTCCGAGAGTGGGTCTACATGCCAAACAAAGGTCTAGTTGCTTCTGAATTGATACGAGAATTTGAAGAGAGGTATAGTCAGCTTGATGCCATTGAACAAAGAGCATTGGATATTGAGAAAGTTGAGCTTTTCTTGCAAGCTGCAGATCCTGCTCTTCAGGAAGAATTAGGAGAGCTTCTTGAGGATCGCATGAAGCCTATGGGTCTTAAAACAGATTGGCAAGATGCCTAGGATGCGGTCTTGACTTTGACCAATAGGTGGATATGGAAGACCCGCCTACAGAATGGATCTATGACACAACGCCATCTTCTGCTCTTATGTCTGCTTCTACCCCTGTTGTTTCTTCTCTTCCTTAGCTAGTTACTTGGCCTATGCCAGTGCCTACTGTTTCTAATCCTCATGTTCCTCCTGTTCCAAGACCGATGCCAGCTCCTTCTGCTCCAAAATCATCTGATCCTTTAGTTCCTTCCTCTCTTGATGACATACTCAAAGGCATAACGGATTTGACATTGGAGTCAGTTAAAGTAGAATTGGTGGGAAAATTGAAAGAGCAGTTTGCTTCGACCACGCCTACTATTTCTTCTAGTGCTCCTAGTGCCCCTAGGAGAGATCGAAGATGTATTTGGTGTGATAGTACGGACCATCGGCATTGCAGGGATTGCGAATCTTTTCAATATGCAAGGAGGAAGAATTTGGTATTTTGGGGACAAGATGGCAAGATCTGGTTGACTGAAATAGGAGCTCTGCTTGCTACCAATTTTGGGAAAGGTGGAATGAAGAAATTAGTAGATGACATGGCTGCGTGTACTTCTTATGTGGCAGCTAGAGGAGATGCTTCTGCATATGGTCTAGATTGAGAAAGGTTCAGAGAGTTAGTCAGCATTATGGACCTATGCTATAGAAACGGCAAATAAGGGGAAAATCCAACAGACTGTTTTGACTAGTGCAGGTTCTAGCATCAGATCTGAGACGGGTTGGGATTCACCTGTTCTACTAATACACAGGGAGTTTTGATTGGGGAGTTGGATGAGGATGAGGATGAGGTTATGGTCGACAATGCTTCTATTTTTCCGCATGCAAAGAAGAGGTTTCAGCTTATGCATTATGCTAAATATGATGAGCCTATCTTGGTACCGCGTAGTCATTTTTCACGAAGTCATTGGGCTAGGGAAACTACAGAAACAATGGTAAAAACTGGAGAGAAATAGGTGCCTTATGTTGCTTTGGTGGATCATGGTTCATAGATTAATCTCATAGTTCGTGGAGTTTATGAAAGTAATAGATGGCCTATGGATGTAGAGCATGGGTGATGTATGAGAGCCGCCAACAACACTACAGGTGATTTGTATGCTGCTTGTCCCAGTGTCAGGATTTCTATTGGAGATGTAGAGGAGGATTTCCATTTCTTTGTGCAAGATTCATGCTCTTACCCCATAATCATTGGACAGCCATTAATCATAGAGATGTGCATGGAGACGAAAGTAATGGATGTTGGATTTGCTTATGCACGGATTCACAGTAAAGATGGTATGAGAGTAGTCCAGTTTATGACTATGTGTGTAAATCATGCTAGAAACAGGGATACTCTTCGAGATGCGCCTTTGACCACTATGAGGGATTCGGGTTTTCATTAGGTACCGCTGTTCCACGAGACGACGGTGGTACATAGCAGAGGAGATTGGAGTTCTCACCTCTTGGCAGCAATATTTTCTCCTCCAATTTTGTTGGAATATAAGCAAACAGTTCGATGAGTTATCAAAAGATTTCTAAGTTGCCTAGAGATGCCAAGTAGTACATATGCAGGAAGGAGAAAGATTTGAAAAATGCATGTATTTTAGAGGATGATGAGTATATAGATGGGATGTATGATAGTATGGTTTGTGCAGATATGATGACAGAGATGGAAAATATACTGAAAACTGATATGCAGAGTTGTCTCAGTAATGTATCAGTGTAGTCCCTAGACATGTTTCATGAAATTTCAGATTTTGTGTCATAGATAGAGTTAGAGGCTGAGGTGACTCAGCAAAAAGTGTTGAGAGCTGAAGAAATTCAGCAAACTAAGTTTCCGATTGATTATGATCAGCCTACAGAGACACAGAGGGCTGAAAACTTTTAGCCAACAAAGTTTACTGCTGAAATATTTCAGCATCCAGAGTTTAGGGCTGTTTCTATGCAGTCCATAGAGCAGAGGGCTGAGGATATTCAGCCACCACCAGAGGGCAAAATTGTTGATTTACAACATGATTTGAGTAATGTAGAGGATCATAATGAAGCCAGGTTTGACACAAAATACAAGACTGTGGATAAAAAGGTGAAGCCGGTAGCTAGACCGCTTTCACCTAACAGTGATTAGCAAATAGAGAGGGCTACCAAGCAGCCAATTTTGAGGAATCCAGAGCATATACGCCATAAATTTTCAGTAGAGACTCTTGCTAAATTAAAAATTGGAAATGATGATTTCTTGCTACCCTCAGAGAAGCAGTGCTTTCAGGATATGCTTGAGCGACATGGAAGGGGGTTTGCTTTCTTCTCGCATGAGATTGGATGTGTGAATTCGGACATTGTTGCCCCTATGGTGATCTTTAGTATTCCTCATATTCCATGGAACCTCCAACCTATTCCAGTGCCTAGGGCACACCTGCCAAAGCTAGTTGACTTGTTGAATGAGATAATCAGGATGGGAATCCTAGAACCGTCATCTGCACCATACTCAAATAGGTGGTTTACGGTTCCAAAGAAGAATGGTACTCTCTGATTTATACAGGACATGCAGCCAGTGAACAGAGTTACTAACAGGAATGTTGGTGTAGGTCCAGTTGTGGATGAGTTTGTAGAAGCATTTGCTGGACGTGCCATCTATTCTTTAGGTGAGTTGTATTCGGGATATGATCAATTTTAGCTGGCCATGGAAAGCAAGGACATAACCACCATGAGAACTCCCATTGGGCTTGTCAGGATGTGTACCTTGCCTCAAGGTGCCACTAATTTTGTTGCGCATATGATGAATGCCATGCATAAGGTCCTTTATGAGTATATACCTCAGCTTACCATGCCTTTCTTGGATGATGTGCCCATTAAGGGGTGTGCAGAAGAAGAGAAGAATGAGATTCTAAATGAAGAAGTGAACTTGACACTATCAGGGCAAAAATCTGTTTTTGGAGTAAATGAGGTCGTCATTGTTGGACATATGTGTGGGTATTATGGCAGGAAACCTTCACCTGTGCGAAGGTGGATGCTATAAGAAAGATTACGGAGTATTGTTCTACCACTTCAGAGGTACGGAGATTCATTGGAGCCTGTGTGTTTTACATGATTTGGATACCCCATTTTGCACACATAGCAGATTGTTTATATCAACTGCTTCGAAAGGGGCAGAAATTTTATTGGGATGAGAGCCACACTAGAGCCATGCGAAAATTGAGGAAGTTATTGCAGATTGCTCCTACTCTCAGGAAAGCGAATTATAATTGCACAAGGCCTATTGTATTGACAATTGACACTAGTCCAATTGGCATAGATTGGGTTGTGGTTCAAGATGATGCTGATGGAAACAGGTACGCTATTTGGTTTGGGGCGAAAGTCCTGAACGAGAGACAAAGGAGGTATCTGCAAATCAAGTGGGAGTTATTAAAAATTGTTACGGCTCTCAAATGTGACAACGAGTATTTTATTGGAGCCCCAGTTGTGGTATAGACAGATTGCTTGCCATTGATAGGTATCATTACGAGTTGCTCTACTCCGGATATAGCTATGCTGAGATGGATCGCATACATCAAGTCATTAAATCCAAAATTTAAACACATAGTAGGCAAGGATAATCCAGTGGCGGATATGCTGTCTAAAGCCAGATATGATGATGAGGAAACACTACTTGCAGAAGAGGATGATGCCGAAATTTCAGCAACTATGGTTGATCATGTTTGCCATGTCTATGATATTGTGGGTTTCATAGAAGAACTCTATGTTGGAGATTGGTTGCAGATTGGCAAGTACCTTAGTACACTAAGCAAAAGAGATGAATGGACAGATGAAGAGTTCAAGAAGATCATAAGAAAAGCCTATGGTTATTTTCTCAAGGATGGATTTCTTTGGAAGCACTCGAAGAAAAGAGGTGGATTACCCTTGTGGGTTGTCTGTAATAAAGAGACCCAATTACAGGTGATGAGAGAGTTTCATGAGAGTCATTGGGCTGGTCATAGAGGAGTGTGGGCTACTTATGAGAAAATCAACGAAAAATATTGGTGGAAAGGCATGTACAGAGATGTTTCTCGCTTTGTAGAGACTTGCAGAGACTGTCAGATGTATTCCGTAGTTCGTCATCGAGATGAGCTTCATCTGACCTATCCGCTATGCATTCATTATAAGTGGGTAGTTGATTTGGTTACTATGCCAATGGGTCTATGGCAGATGAGATATATTGTTTTGGCTAGAGAGGATCTTACCAATCATATTGAGGGCAGACCTTTGAGAATGAAGACCACTAGTGTAGTGTGTAAGTTCTTATTGGAAGAAATTTTCTGCAGGTATGGCTGTGTGGGTAAGATCACTGCAGATCGTGGTGAATTAGATGCAAATGAAGCTAGGGAGTTTTTCTCTCAACTAGGAATCGGGTTGGCTCTAACTACAGCATACAATCCAGAGGGAAATGGAAAGAGTGAAAGAGGACATTCGTTGATAGTGAAAGCATTAGCCAAATCATGTAGAGGATGGATTGGAGAATGGCCGAGACTTCTACCATTTGCTTTCTGGGCTGATCGTACGACTCACAGTGTTACCACATGATATATGCCCGTAGAGTTGATGTATGGTCAGAAATCGGTTATGCGAACTGAGACTTGTGCTTTGACTTGGTCAGTTATACCTTCGCAGGAGGATTTGACAAGAGAGGAGCCCTTAGCTCTTCGGATCCGGCAGTTGGAGAGAAGACGAGAGGATATTCAGCTAGCTATTGATAGGTTGAAGGTTGCTAGACTTAGAAATAAGGACAGGTTTGACAGCAGGCATCGCTTGCGGCCTAGAGCAATACTAGAATAGGGAGACTAGGTATTAGTCTTTGATAGTAGCCTTGAAAATCAGCATACTGCACTTCGGAAGATGGTGAAAAGATGGTTTGGGCCGACATGTCTTTGATAATGCAACATATGAGCTAAGAGAATTGGATGGGACAGTGCTTAGACTGCCCAATGCACAAAAAAGAATCAAGATTTTCAAGAAAAGAGATGATGGAGATTATGCATTGGAAGAATTTGCAAGAGAAGAGCAACAAGAAGAAACTCCAGTAGAAGAGACATATGATATGACAGATAACCTTGCTGATATACCGGAAATAGTCAATGAAGAGATTGATCTGTTCGTGGATCTTGACGATAATGATCATGGGTAGTTGGCCCATCCGGTGGATGTGCAGGATGAGAGGGGATGGATGTCGTATTGCTGTGTATCTGAGGTGTGGAATCCACCAAAAAGTTGTGTGTGTGACATTTGTTACTTTGTACATACTTAGCTATTGTGTTTGCATTTTGTTCTGCGTGGGCAGTATAGTGGAGAGGGGGTTGGAGTAAGAGGAACTTATCTGTAATGCTGATGGACCTAAAAACGGGCCGGCACTGGCTTATGCACTAGCCGGACCTCGTCACTATGCACAAGACAACCCCTCGGCCTCGCGGCCAGGAGCGTCTATCAAAATTTCTGCCTTCCTACACATTGCGTTTGTAATACGTCGTAGTCCAACTGATCCTAACCCAATATTACTCCTCAGAGGGAGTCCCTTTCACATAGCCAAAAGGCTCGAATCACATACACATGGGGTTCCTCCTACGGCTGAATGCCGTCAACCCTCTGCGACTCTCCTACACCTTGGGGATTGGCCCCTCGATGCGTCGCTCAACATATAGGCATTCCGCACAAACGTCGCTCAAGGTACCAAATAAACGTGTCCAGGAATGTACCATTGTCCTCACTTATTTTCCCCTTTAGGACCCCACGACTAGTCTACAGCATGGGTATCTCACTACCTCTCAACGTAGGTCATATCCTCACAAAACAATTGCAATGCATTTCCAGAAGCTGATCACTGATACTTTTAAATTCTTTTTCATGCTCCATTCATTTGGTGGATGCCTAGTGCTCAAACATTTAGCAAAACAGTATCGTGCACAAGTGCAAAACATCATTTTCATGGTTCCTTCCTAACGATTGTGCGTCGTTGCAAGACCTAGCACCGAAGTGTTCTTCGTGCTACTAGGCCTTAATTTTAATTAATTCCTCGTCTTAAATGCTTATGCAATGGAAATCAGCAAATTTATCATTAATTACACCAGTATTTAAACACTTCTCAACTACCCTGCCCTCCCCCAGTTTAGTATTGTTTCATTGCATGTCATTTTACAGTTTTTTTCCCATTATTTTTCATATAAAAAGCGGAAAACAACAAACTAAAACATGGAAACAAGGCTGATCTGAAGCAAATCTTCATGCCTCAGCCTTGCTATACATTCACGAACATTACTCATAATTTTCCCAATTTTCCGAAGCCCAAAATATAAATTTTCCCTATTTTTTAGGGTTTTTCCATCATTTTCTTGCAAATTTTCCCATTTTCTCCCATTTTTTAATTGCTAAAAATTAAGTTCAGTTTATGGGCTGTGGCCCTTAGTTCATTTCAACAGAAACAGAAATTTTAGTAGGTGTGGATTAATTTATTGCATCATTTTTAGCCCAAAACCCTATTTTCCTTCATTTTTATGGTTTTTCGTGTCTCGGTTTTCTATTTTCTGCTATCCCACACATGTTTTTCTGATTTTTAAATGATGAACAGCTAGAAAACAACTCAAAGCACGACATACTCAAAACTCAATCCATATGAACACATTTTTATCAACCAAATTTGCATCAAAAGAGCATTTTCTTTGTAAAAACAATTATTACCGTGTCTTGCGGGTTTTTTCATTAAATTTGGCACGTCCCACGATTGATTTCCAGCCATGAATTCTGCTTGGAATCAGCAATCTACAATGGTTTTGCATTGCTCTTTCATCCCGTCAAGAATCGGCATCCATCCGGCCGTCATCTCCATCCTATTCCTTCAAGCACGAACGGGGGCTAAGAGGAGAGAGAGGGAGGAGAGAGAAAGACTGATTTTCTCTCTCTCCAACCAATCCACCATTGCGGGAGCGGAGACCGGCCATTTGATCGGCACGATGTCTTGATCAGGCCTGAGTGCTCATAGCTATGGCTTGTATGTAAGCCAGGAATCGATGGGGGGGGGGGGGGGGGCGCGATTTTTTCGGCGGCTGTTTTCAGCCGCCGCCCCCCCCCATATCCACGATTTTTTGAAGGGGGGGGGGGTGCCAAAGGTCATCCCCCCTCCCTTACACCTTTTGAGATTTCCCTTTTGGGCCCCCTCTTGGGCACCCCGGCCGGTTTCGGGCCATCTTCCGCATCCGGACTCCGAACTTCAATCTGAAAATTCCTGTGAGCTTGTCTCAACATCCCGGACAGGCCTGTAGCTTCACTGACTGGCACGGGCGCACGAAAAAATTATGAAAATTCACGGAGTGTCGTACGGGCGCCCGTCAAGCACTTAATGCTTAAAATCATCCTAGGTCGAGCTGCCGCCTTCGTGGTTGAGCATTTTTCCCTGCATTTTCATATTTTTCTCCTATTTTTAGGCACGTTCCGGGGCCTAAAATCCATCCTTCATTGGCGACCACGGGATAGGACGACTCAGTCGGTCGAACCTACAAACATATCTGCACATAAACAACCAAAGGAGCATCAAACTGCTACAAAACAAAAATGCAATAAAACACAGCACAATGCTCACCCTACCCCTGACAAAACCAAGGCATGAAATCCACGAGGAGTAGGCCCAGCATAATCTGCCAGAAAGCCTGAAGCCAGTCACTAACCCACTGCTCCAACACGGCCAGACTAAAAGAACTATCATGGAGGTTGCCCTAAGTGGTGGTCTGAACTGCCTACCTAACTAAGGACAACAGAACCAGGAGTTCCTCCTAGGCGAGGACTCCTATAGCCTGATCAAAAGATATATATATAATTTTTTAGCACATTTCAGCTTTTAGGTTTTTTTTATTTCCATACTCGGGCGTGTAAAAAGGAGGGAGCTGAGCGTAGTGACCCAAGGAGGACAGGGCATCGGCCTCAGGACCTGTCTCGGCACCCAAGAACCTACCAAGCCCTCGCAAGGCGACACTTAATCATTTTCGAACGCCCACTTTTATTTTCGCTCCAACCATCCTTGTTGTAGTATTATTTTTCCAGCACGAAGCCACCCCTAGGAAGACAAGGTATCGGCCCCAGGACCTGTCTCGTCCCCAGGAACCTACCAGGCCCTCGCAAGGCAATGAGCAACTACTTATATATTTTCATTCCTGTTCTTTTCTTTGATAGGGGTTAAAACCCCTTTTTACACACCTTTGTATTTATAGTCATCTTTTAGGATATTCAGGATTGCTTGGCATCATTATGATTATCCTTTGGCAGGCTTCTCTAACTGCCTCACTACTAACAAGAACTCCTAGAACGGCTGCCGAGCAGGCTAGCAGAACAAAGCCATTAGGGCTTCCTTCTAAAACAGGTCTTTCGATGTCTGACAATGTCTTTACAAGAGGCAATGACTACTCCGACCTCCCTCAAACGTACTTAGCCTAAACCTGGGACTTCATGCCTTGGTTGCCGGTCCCCAACAAAATGTACCCCCTTGACAAGTACAAATACAAATATAACAGGAAAAAAAAAACTCGTAAAGAAGAGGTATCACCTGGATTGGCCACAAGAAGTTTCCATCGATGCCGCGACAAAGGCTCCCTCCAAGCTTCACCAAAGTCTACGAACCACAAAATCTGTCCAGCACAACACTTAAAACAAAAACCCAATTAAACGCACCCGCACTAGACAGGGAAATGGCCCTCTTGGCCTAATGACATCAAACACTTCACTACAAAACTGCATCGGCCCTCTTGGCCTAATGAAATCAGACACTGACTACGCATAACATCCACCTGGAAACAACCATGATAGACATCAAAGCATACCATTCCCAGGGGAACAGGGCTTGTAGCCCTAAACTAGGTGCATTAGATTATGACCTATCCCTCCTGCGTATATCGCAAGAGGTGTTCGCATCACATGTCGTCGAATCAGTCTGTGGGTCTGAGATAATAAAGGCAGATGAGTCTCGCTTACCCTTTGCATCACCCAAAGCAACCATCGTCTGCCAAAAAGGGCATGTTCAGAAAGCAGACCCCACAAACGACCGGGTCCTGTCTCACCATCAATAGATATATCGGGACAAGGGCCACAATTAAAGAAGAGGTCTTCTTCATACGCAAAATTAGCCAATGAATCAGCAAACTGATTCCAATTCCGTGGAATCAGCTGAAAAGACACTCTATCGAATTCGTCTAGCAGGGCTATGGCAGTATGATGATACATACAAAGGATGGGATTTCGTACCATGTACGTCCCATTGAGTTGATTTAAAACCAACCGAGAGTCCCCTTTCACCAACAACTGGCGGATACCACCCCTCTTTGCAATATTCAAACCCATAATCAGGGCTTTGTATTCGGCCATATTATTGGTAAAATTTGCCCCGAGATAAGCACCTAACTTCATGACAATGCGTCATCGGGGGTCTCGGATGACAACTCCTACACTTCCTTTTTTGCATGCACCCCTGGACGCCCCATCAAAGTACAAGGTGTACGTCCATAAAGGGTTTACATATCCCGCCATCCTGAACTCTACTTGTAATTATGGTAATCGAAATTCAGCATATTCAACGGGTGGACTGTAGGCTCCATCCCTCCATCATCATTGAATTCAACAGGGATACTCGTCAATATTTGTAGGCAGTGATGGTAGAAGACCTTGATCTCCCAAATAAATGTCCCGCCTTCTTGCTCAATTACCTTATATCCTTTGCTCCACCAAATGAGCTTTCCCTGATGATACCTCTGTTCTAAATATGGGTGTTCTAAATAAGGGATCAGACGACCCATCAACCTCTATCATGATTTCCTTGCAGATGTTTGATCGATCTTACCTAGACCTGCAAGGCAGTCATAGCATTAGTGCAATCAGAAGTAATAAGATTTAATCTTATTAAGATTAACCTTATTTTTAAATTCTATCCCCTCAAGGTCAGCTAACAACACTGTAGATTTATTCTTTCCTATCCTAACGATCCTATAGGGCCCATCCCATTTGGGCTCTAACTTGCCTGGAAATAATTCTTGTCGTGCGTCATAATACAGAACAAGCTGTCATTTCTTGAAGGTGTATTTCTTGGCTTTGAGGTCGTGTAGCTGCTTCATTCGGTGCTTCACCACTTCTTGGTGCAATAAGCTCTGCAACTTAAGCTCATCTAAATGTGCCAGTGTCGTCAAGCGCTCAAAAAGTGCGTCTTCATCACTCAAAGAATGATTGATGGCAAACCGAATAGTCGGCAGCTCAATCTCTAAAGGCAAGACACACTCCTCCCCATATACTAACTTGAACGGGGTATGGCCAGTGGCTCGTTTGAAGGTCGTATTATAGGCCCACACTGCCACATATAACTTTTTATCCCAATCCCGTTTCTTTTCCGACACAATCTTAGACAGGATGCCCACAAGCTGCTTGTTGGTGCTTTCAACTTGCCCATTGGCTTGCGGATTATATGGGGTTGTCTTGTTATGCTTGATTTGCCACATCTCTGTCAAACCTTTAATCACCTTATTTAGAAAATGAGTTCCGCGGTCCGACACTAATTCTTTCGGCGGACCAAACCGGCATATTATCTGCTCTAAAAGGAAACTAGCAGTTTCTTTAGCATCATCTTTCCTTGTTGCACGTGCTTCTAACCACTTTGTGAAGTAGTCAGTTGCGACAATGATGTACCTCTTTTGCGTAGTCGACGACGGAGTAATAGGACCCACAAAGTCTATTCCCCACTTCTCAAATGGAAGTATCACCATAATAGGGGTGAGTGGTCGTTTCCTATTCTCTCGGCTATCATGTCGTTGGCAAATATCGCATCGCTTAACATATGCAAACGCATCCTGGAAGATGGCAGGCCACCAATAACCTGCTCTTAAAGCCTTTTGTGCTGTGAGCCGTCCAGCAAAATGGCCACCGCAAGCAGAATCATGGCACTCTTCCAAAATGAATGGCACCTCGTCAGGCATCACACACCGGCGATAGATGTCATCAACCCCTTGCCGATATAATGTACCTGCGATCAAGGCAAACTTTAACGCTTGCTGCTTAATTTTCCTTTTCTCAACCTTAGATAGTTCGGATCCCGCCTCTCCCGTGGATAAATAATGCGTTATTGCAGCATACCAGGAGGGAATAGATGCCGTATCTATTTTAAATAACCACTTCATATCACTACCTTCAGCCACAGCTTCTTTTGGCTCCCCAAAGTCCACAAGACATTCCACGATGCCTTGCAACCTTGGTGGCTTACTCTTGATTTCATAATCAAATTCCTGCAAAGTGATTAACCACTTTGCTAGACGATCAGGCGGCTGTAACTTATTCATCAATAGTCGAAGTTCCTCCGCCTTCGTATAAAGCACGACTTTCTCATAGAGAATGTAGTGCCTGAATTTCTTGGTCCCAAAGACCATCGCTAGACATAATTTCTCCATGTAAGTATAATTGATTTCGGATACCCCCAGCTTCCGACTAGCAAAAGCAATCGGGTGGTACCACTTCTCTTCCCAAATTTGGGCTAAACAGCAGCTGATACTATACATGGTGGCTGCCGAAAATACATAAAACACCTCACCTCTTTTAGGGGCTTTTAAAACGGGCGCTCTTGCTAGCTCTTGTTTCACGTCCTCGAATGCTACCTTACAAGGGTCACCCCATACAAACGAACAGCTAAAGGACAATAAATTTGTAAGCGGCAACGTTCTTTTTGCTAAGGTGTTGATGAATCTACGATAGTAACCAACCGAAGACAGAAAGCTATGAACCTCTTTCGGAGTGCATGGTGGACCCATGGCAACTATAACTTTGACCTTCTCGGGGTCTGTCGCAATTCCTACCGAACTGACCACATGACCCAACAATAGCCCATAAGGTACTCCAAAAACACATTTCTGTGGGTTTAGGGCGATGCAAAATTGTCTACAGCGCTCAAAGCATTTTCTCAAAATGATCAACTGCCTTTCTCTCACGGTGGCAGCCCCTAAGTCATCAATAAACACCTTCAACTCTTTAGGAGATATGTCACCGAATGTCTTATCTGCTGTTCGTTGCCACGAACCAGGCGCATTGCATAAACCAAAGGCCATCACATGGTACGCAAAAGTACCAAATACAGTAATGAAAGTTGTTTTCAACTTATCCTCTTCTGCAATTGCCATTTGGTTATATCCTGCAAAGCAATCCATAAACGAATATATCTCCCTACCCGCTAATTGATCCAAAATCTGGTCAATAAACGGCAACGGGTAATAGTCCTTAACTGTCTGCTTATTCAGCTCCCTAAAGTCTACACATAAACGGATTTGATTATTCTTCTTCTTTCTAATCACAACTGGCGAACACCATTCCGTGTGTTGCACAGGAAAAATCAAACCCGCTTCTCGAAGCTTCTGTAACTCTTCAAACAAGCCGTCCCTCAATTCGAAAGGCATACGCCTTACTTTCTACCGTACAGGACGACTGCCCTCTTTCAACGAAATTGTATGAACAGCAAGACTAGGAGGAATGCCTCTCAACTCATCATAACTCCAGGCAAAGATATCACGGAATTCCTGGATCAAGGCCACATAGTCCTCCCTTTCTGTTGTACTGAGCATAGACCCTAATTTGATTGGTCGCGAATCATCAAGCGTACCAAGGTTTAGCTCGATAACATCTGCATCTCTTATACGATCTTGGCCCTCTATCGGCTCGTTCAAAGTGATCTGATAGATGTCCTCCGTGGTGGATCCCTCTTTGGACTCATCGCTCGATGATGTCTCACTGGCAGATAAATCTTCTAATGTCTCCAATTCTGTAGAAGATAGAGGAGCTCTCTCACTCTGCGGGGACTCAGGATAAGCATCAACCACCACACGCTGGGCACCTCTCCCGAATATCAGTCGACCGACGGGTATATCTACTTGGCAGTCCGCTTGCAAGATCCAAGGTCGTCCAAGTAATACTTGGTAACTTGGCCGCCCTGCAAAACGAATCACCCTAAAGTCCAACAGGCATTCTACATTTGCAACAGTGACATGGACCTTAGTAATGCAGCCTTCCGGCTGTCTCAAACTGTCATCTGCCATTCTGAGAATTGTGGAGGTATCTTTCCGAATCGCAAGACCCAACCTTTCCATCAGTTCAGAACTCATAATGTTAACAGATGATTCCGTGTCGACAATGGCATAATCTACTAATATCCCATCGACATAGGCTACAACCCTTGGGCAATGCTTCTCAGCATGCTCAAACCAGTCATCACCAACTCACGCAATACCCAAAGGTTCTACAATATACCCGGTACGTAGGATCTTTCTAAATTCCTTGCGTACTCCTGGGGAAAGCTTAATAAGCTGTAAGAGGTTCACATCCGGCTTGACTTCACAAAGAGAGCTCGCCAAATCGAATTCATGATAGTTTGATAGAGCTCGCTTCTCACGCCAAACCATCCGCTCTTTAGGTCGCTGAACTGGCTTTATTGCCTCTTTCTTAACTTTCACCTTCTTCTTTGGTGGTTCCTTATCGGCTCTACTTTCTACGGGCTTCAAAGGTCCCCCTTCCATGGCAAGATCCAGAACTTGCGTTCCTTTGTCGCCTTGTTTAGGGTTTCCGTCGACAGGCTTATCCTTGTTGGCTTCTCTACCCTTTTGACCTCTTGTAAGGACAGCTCGCAGATTAGAGGTTTCAGCATCATTAACGCGTACAGCCTCAATCAAACTAACCCCGCTGCCACTTGGTAGCTCCTCTATTGTAGTCTTTGGTCGTTGAAGTATTTGTTTAGGCCCATTTTCTGGCTGGGAATCATTTCCTTGGGCACGATGATTAACAGGCCCTGGTTGCCGACTTCCTCGCTGGAGGGAACTGATCTTACTCCAGCAAGTAGTTGCTAAATGGCCAGATTTTCCAAAAATGTCACACTTAACATTTGGGCAATTCTTTGGATAGTGCTGCCCACCACACCATTTGCAACTAAACCTCGAAGGTGCACCCTCCTCTGGGTATCTACTTCCTATTAAATTTTGTTGTTTTTTAAGGAAGTTGACATCAACGGCTATTTGTCGATACTGTTCCGTAATCATGTCGGTATAATGCTTCATCATGTCCTTAACCTTGCCAAGAACATTGGAAGAACTCGACTCATAGCCTTGGTCATTACCATGTCGTTCAATCGGCCTAACAATTTGATTAGGCACAGGTTGTTTAGCCACAAGCATGGTATTAGGATTGACCGCCTGGCCTCCACCACTTGAAGCCATTTGACTGCCCGTAGGCATCGACATGCCGGGGGGAGCTGGTAATAAAGGCACATTCTGCATCATGTTCCCTCTCCCATTAGGGTTAGCCATCGCTATCTCTTGACCACTACTGCCATTAGCTATTGCCACATTATTTCCCAATACTAAACCCATGTTCAAATTGCCTCAAGAAGCATAGGCTGCTTGTAGTCGGGATTCCACCTCTTGTGCTCGTGTAATGGCAGTGTCTATATCCCCCAAGGGGACACTACTCAACTGCAATTGAATGTTAAAGTCCAAACCATGTAGGAAATACTGCAATTGGGCAGCTGCGGGGATGGGAATAGAGGTATCCAACTTACGGAAAACCTCTTTTATCTTCTTCGCATAAGCACGAATATCTTCGTGGGGTTCTTGGCGGGTCACGTTGAGTACACGCAACCAATATTGCCCACCCCTTTCAGGGGCAAACTCCCTTCGAAAAGCTCCATAAAATGCATCAATGTTCAATATGGTTCCGGCTTCTAAACCATGATACCATATAGCGGCTCTTCCTTTGACAGTCATGTTGAAGAACATCATTAAATGTCCTTCTTGGATGTGACAGTTAAACATCAGCTTTTGAAACTCCCTAATGTGGAGTTCTGCATCTTCCTCAACTAGCCCATTAAAAATGGGTAGCGGGTAACCTAGAGCCGGCAAATCCGTCGTTCCTGCTGGAATTGCAATAGGCTGCGCCATGACGAGGATTGGATTTACACTAGGAATAGGGGACGGTGGAGTTACACCTCCCGTACTTGACGTGGACTGGCTAATCGAAGGAAGGGGAGCACTAGAGCTTCCACCTTCTCCTAACTTACTGCTTGTGGTCCTAAGACCACTGGATCCACTCCCTCGTAGGGGTTCAGCACCGCTACGCTTAGGGGAATATCTCCTAAAAATTTCAGCACGTCGCCTAGCTCTTTCGTCTCTTTCTTGCTTTTGGATTTCTGCTAGACGATGCTTATCAATAAATAACGGATCAATCTCAGTATCCTTTGGCATAAACTGCTAGTTGGTCCTTAAACAACCAGGATTCGAGAACCGCCACTTTTAAGCGGCTCCCGGCAGACGCACCAATGATGGACCTAAAAACGGGCCGGCACTGGCTCATGCACTAGCCGGACCTCGTCACTATGCACAAGACAATCCCTCGGCCTCGCGGCCAGGAGCGTCTATCAAAATTTCTGCCTTCCTACACATTGCGTTTGTAATACGTCGTAGTCCAACTGATCCTAACCCAATATTACTCCTCAGAGGGAGTCCCTTTCACATAGCCAAAAGGCTCGAATCACATACACATGGGGTTCCTCCTATGGCTGAATGCCGTCAACCCTCTGCGACTCTCCTACACCTTGGGGATTGGCCCCTCGATGCGTCGCTCAACATATAGGCATTCCGCACAAACGTCGCTCAAGGTACCAAATAAACATGTCCAGGAATGTACCATTGTCCTCACTTATTTTCCCCTTTAGGACCCCATGACTAGTCTACAGCATGGGTATCTCACTGCCTCTCAACGTAGGTCATATCCTCACAAAACAATTGCAATGCATTTCCAGAAGCTGATCACTGATACTTTTAAATTCTTTTTCATGATCCATTCATTTGGTGGATGCCTAGTGCTCAAACATTTAGCAAAACAGTATCGTGCACAAGTGCAAAACATCCTTTTCATGGTTCCTTCCTAACGATTGTGCTTCGTTGCAAGACCTAGCACCGAAGTGTTCTTCGTGCTACTAGGTCTTAATTTTAATTAATTCCTCGTCCTAAATGCTTATGCAATGGAAATCAGCAACTTTATCATTAATTGCACCAGTATTTAAACACTTCTCAACTACCCTGCCCTCCCCCGGTTTAGTATTGTTTCGTTGCATGTCATTTTACAGTTTTTTTCCCATTATTTTTCATATAAAAAGCGGAAAACAACGAACTAAAACATGGAAACAAGGCTGATCTGAAGCAAATCTTCATGCCTCAGCCTTGCTATACATTCACGAACATTACTCATAATTTTCCCAATTTTCCGAAGCCCAAAATATAAATTTTTCCTATTTTTTAGGGTTTTTCCATCAATTTCTTGCAAATTTTCCCATTTTCTCCCATTTTTTAATTGCTAAAAATTAAGTTCAATTTATGGGCTGTGGCCCTTAGTTCATTTCAGCAGAAACAGAAATTTTAGTAGGTGTGGATTAATTTATTGCATCATTTTTAGCCCAAAACCCTATTTTCCTTCATTTTTATGGTTTTTCGTGTCTCGGTTTTCTATTTTCTGCTATCCCACACATGTTTTTCTGATTTTTAAATGATGAACAGCTAGAAAACAACTCAAAGCACGACATACTCAAAACTCAATCCATATGAACACATTTTTATCAACCAAATTTGCATCAAAAGACCATTTTCTTTGTAAAAACAATTATTACCGTGTCTTGCCGGTTTTTTCATTAAATTTGGCACGAACCACGATTGATTTTCAGCCATGAATTCTGCTTGGAATCAGCAATCTACAATGGTTTTGCATTGCTCTTTCATCCCGTCAAGAATCGGCATCCATCCGGCCGTCCATCTCCATCCTATTCCTTCAAGCACGAATGGGGGCTAAGAGAAGAGAGAGGGAGGAGAGAGAAATACTGATTTTCTCTCTCTCCAACCAGTCCACCATTGCGGGAGCGGAGACCGGCGATTTGATCGGCACGATGTCTTGATCAGGCCTGAGTGCTCATAGTTATGGCTTGTATGTAAGCCAGGAATCGATTGGGGGGGGGGGGGGGCGCGATTTTTTCGGCGGCTGTTTTCAGCCGCCGCCCCCCCCCATATCCACGATTTTTTGAAGGGGGGGGGGGGTGCCAAAGGTCACCCCCCCTCCCTTACACCTTTTGAGATTTCCCTTTTGGGCCCCCTCTTGGGCACCCTGGCCGGTTTCGGGCCATCTTCCGCATCCGGACTCCGAACTTCGATCTGAAAATTCCTATGAGCTCGTCTCAACATCCCGGACAGGCTTGCAGCTTCATTGACTGGCACGGGCGCACGGAAAAATTATGAAAATTCACGGAGTGTCGTACGGGCGCCCGTCAAGCACTTAATGCTTAAAATCGTCCTAGGTCGAGCTGCCGCCTTCGGGGTTGAGCATTTTCCCCCGCATTTCCATATTTTTCTCCTATTTTTAGGCACGTTCCGGGGCCTAAAATCCATCCTTCAAATGCTCTAGTAGGCATGTATGCCAAGTATGGAAACCTACCAGATGCGCATGTTATTTTTGATACACTACCCAATCGAGATGTTGTGACATGGAGCTCTTTGATTGGAGGATATACCGAACAAGAACACATTCAAGAGGCTTTGGATCTTTTTGAAGAAATGCAAAAAGAAGGCATAGAACCAGATCTTGTGGCATTCTCTTGCATCTTGAAAGCATTTTTTTAGTCCAGATTACCTAAACAAGGGAAGAGAACTTCATGCCCAAATCATTTTGACTGGCTAGGAAGCATATTCATTTCTTGGTAGCTCCTTCATGAACATGTATGCTAGTTTAGGTAGTCTTGAGGAAACATGCATTTTATTTGACAAAATGTAGACCAGCTGCTGGAAGAGATGAAGACAGAGAACTGCTCAATCAATGCTAAAACATTCACATTTGTGTTGCAATCGATGGCTGGAGAAGGTTTGATTGAGGAGGATTTGCAACTATTTGATCGCATGAGTGATCTAGGTTGTGAGCCTGCTAGCTTCATGTACAATTGTGTTATTGACTTTCTCATCAAGGCACAAAGATTTGATGATGCATTGGAAATGTACAATAGAATGCAGAAAGTAGAAATGCATCCAGATAGTCTCACTGTGGGTATGGTTACTCTTGGATTATGCAAAGCCAATAAATTAGATGATGCTATAAAGTTGGTTATTGACATAGGTGGAAAGGCAGGGACTGTTGATTCTTTGACTGTGAATGGTCTGGTCAGATGTTTATGCAAAGAAGGGAGAGTCTTGGATGCTCATACATTTGTTGGTAAGATGAAAGGCTTTGGCATTTCTCCTGATGAAGTGACATATAAAAAATTGATGTCTGGCTTGTGTAAAAATAATAATGTGGATGAGGCTCTCGGTCTTTTTGATAAAATGTTACAAGATTCAATTCCACCTAGCACAGTTACTTACAACATATTGTTGGATGGTTTATGTAAGCAGGCACGAATTGAGGAGGCTTGGAAGCTGTACTTGTGTATGGTAGTTAATGCTGCTCTAGATGTGACAACATATAATATCATTATCAGAGGTTTGTGTAAAAAAAGAAGAGTCAGTGAAGGTTAGTACCTCTTATTTGAGATGATTGATAAGGGCTTTACACCTATAGTCCAAATGTATTCTGCTATTGTGAGGGACTGCTTTTCTGTATGAAAAACTGGCATGTTGTAGGCAAAAAGGGGGGACCAGAAAAACTTCACCTGGGGGAGAAAAAACAACACAAACAGGCAAGAGAGAGGGGGGTTTGTTCGATGATCATCGATCACTGCAGTGAAAGCGCAGATCGATGCTACTGCAGCTGCTGCCGCACTTGATAATTGCATATCACCTAGAAGCAATACAATCTTCTCATCGCAGATAATAGCAATATAGAAACCCTCTGAGGGCTCAGTTTCATTGACATATTTCGCAGAGCTGAGATCCCTAAAAACCTCTCACTGATACAATTATCAATACACACGTTGAAACCTTGGCCTAAGAAATTCTTACACGAAGTCACTAATACAAACCGACTTTACAACATGAGAAGATTGATTATATTGTAGCTCCATATGAAGCTGATGCACAGATGACCTTCTTGTCAATAAATGATCTTGTGGACATTGTGATAATAGAGGACTCTAACATGATACCATTTGGATGTCTGAAGGTTATGTTCAAGATGGACAAATATGTAGTTGCATATGCTCTGGCTGGAACTGTGAGTCTCTGAATTAGAGAGGATCTCTTCTATAAACAGCTTGTTTATACACTACTTTTAACTCAAGGATTGAATTTGGTCAAACAGTGAGCTCGACAAATACTTGGATTTGCAAGGTTTCACTCTTGTAGGTTATGGGTGCACCTCTTGCATTGGCAACTCTAGAGAGTTACATGAGTCTGTGTCTACTACAATTACAGATAATGATATTATTGCTGCTGTAGCTATTCTGAAGGCTGAAACATACAGAATTGTTGTCCTAGATTAGGTTCAAAATTCTTAGAAGCTACGTGAGGCTGTGGATTTAAACATAGACAATAATTACCTGTCTGAATCAGAAGATCATGTTGTCACAACAGAGTTCAGCTCTTCGATGTAAAAGAGGGAGTTGCTAAGCTAGAAAGCTGTTTGTCTCATCAGTCTTCTGAAGAGTTGTTGGAATGTAAACATGAACGTTGTGGAGGTTGCCACTGTAAGCTAATTTGGCTTTCTATTCGTCTTCAGTTATTGGCAGAAATTTAAAAAAACAAAGACTTGACATCATTTTCTGATCTTGCTTATTCACTTGTTTGATCTTCTATCTTGGAATTTCTTAAGGACCTCTGTGGTCACGACTTTGCTTTCGAAAACCCTTCGACATCGTGTGCACATGGGTAATTCAAGAGTGGGTGATTCTGCAAAATTCATATTAACTAATTAAGCTTTTGCGAGTTTAGAGTGCAAACTCGAATTAAATTAAGATTATGATAGTGTCTGAACCTATTTTAATTATTTGTAGCTAAAGACTGCTAGGTATTCACTATTGTTTGTTTATTTTATTTATAAACAATTGTGAATGCTTCAGTTGATGTGTAGAGCAGGTAGCCATGGCTTTGGGTAGCAGTGGACGTTAGCTTAAGTCCAAGTGTAAATTTCATAATTATGATTAGTTATCTTATGTATAATATATAATATTAGGTATTTCTATGATATTTTATTATTAAAATTATTACTCTATCTATAAGTTATAAGTTTAAACTTCTTTAGTAATCATTAAATCATTCTCCTTAGTACTATTAATTTATTTATTTTTAATATAGATTATTTTAGAACATGAGATTTAATATATGATTTTACTGAAATAAGATTTCTTTATGGAATACCTTGCTATTTTCTTCATGTGGTTAAGTTTTAGAAGGCTTTTCTGGCTTTCTTTATTATAAAAGCAACATGATCGCACGCAAAATAGGAGAATAGAGTGAAAACTGAGTTTTTTCATTTGTCCCTTATCCGGAATCAAAAATCAAAGCTTTAAGAGTCGTTTTGGGGATTTTGGCATGCTCTGGATGCGATGGTTATGTTAAACCGTCAAGATTCATAGCATAGAATTTTATGCAGCAACTGCAATATGTTACATGATGTCTCTTAACTCTTAAAACTGTGTATTTCAATTGATATTTGTACTTTCTTTGTAATTATATGTAAGATATGAATGCAAATATCTATGTAAAACTATAATATACAATTAAGGATGGCAAACCATGGCTTTGGCCATGGGGAATTTTAGACCCAATCGTGTGTTTTTCTCTTATCTTTCTCAATCTATTGAGTTATTTAGATCCTGTTGTGTATTATAATGTTGTTTATATTTAATAGTTGAGATGTTTGATTTGTTAGATTTTTCCACTAAGTTCTGTGTTTATGATTGAGATTCGATTTGCTAGATTTGCCACGTGTTCTACTTCCTAACATTTGTCTCAGAGTCTAGCTATGCTCTGAGTTTTCAATTGTATGATATCAGTGTATAAAGATGAACATTGTGGAATAATCGCAATCTACAAGACAAATCACTACAAATGAATATTGCTGCTACATTTCTCGTGTTTTGGATAGTCTTATATGCACAATTAATTGACTCGAATTGATCCAATTTGTTCTTTTGTAAATTTAGATTATAGTAGACTTGGCTATGCAAACAAGATGTTATAGCCAAAAAAGCTTTTGAAGTTTATTTCATAGTAAATCATAGCTTTGTTTTATTTTATAAAATTTTCAAGTTTAAGTATATTAAGTCTTTATTTATGTAACAGGCTATATAGAAGAGGCACTTGAAAGTGGTCTAGCTATTGCATATGCTTCACTATAAAAATCCTCTCAAACAACTATTTTTTAGGTAATGTAACTTTTTACCAGGTCATATTTTGAGGATGGTGTGAAAACAAAAGTTTTAGCCCTCAGAAAGATCTACAATTGTTATTAGACACATATTTTATAAATTCTAAATATTTAGCGAGTTATTTGAGTCCTTAAGTGACCCTGAATGCAAATTTCAATGCAATATGCAGAAAACTGTGTAGTAGCCAACTTTGAGTCCTATTTTTTATGACCTTACCTTCAAATTTGGTAATCCATCATAGGGACATGAATTTTAGAGCTTTTTTTTTTCTACAACTCTCTAGTTATTATCATGGCCTAATTCTATCTACAAAGAAATTTATTTATCTTGAAAGTAGGTCTTGTAGTTAACCCAAATGATGAAATTTGTAAATTTCAACCAATAGAGACATCTAACTTCTTAGTAGGATAGCTTTTAATCCATTTGGAATTGGAGTATACTCCCAAAAGAAAAACTTTTAGCTTGTACAACGATCTAAAACTTATATTAGACATGGTTTTGCCTAAATATACATATATTAAAAGATAATCATATCTAAATATGCCATAGAACTTGAATATTACTATTTTTTACCAAGAGGCTAGTATTTTATCCAACTTTAGCCTTATCTTTAAAATGTTTCTTTTTCAATTTTAGTCTTACTCATAAGTAAATGTTTTGTAAATTTCCATATAAGTTCCAACTCTCTAGTGATAGACCAACTTGATTCACAAAAATATATAAGTTGTTTTTATTCAAAGTAGGCCTTCAATATGATTATGACTCTAATTTTTGACGATTATAGTATGAATTTAATATTGTTATCTTTTGATTTGATAAACATTGAGACTAACAAAATTTTCTTAAAAGTACTTTGGCTCAACTTCCGAATGCTGTTGCAAATTCACGCTTTCTAGTAAAGATAGAGATCTCCAATCAAGGTAAGATAGGTAGGTTTTTTACTATTTTTTTTCCAGAATTTTTAGTTAAATTTTTACTTACTATTAAACTAGAATAACAATTTTATTTGTTATTGTGGATGCTTTGAGTATGAGACCTAGCATTCATAATATTTATGTCTTATCTTTTGACATTCTTACTCCCATGATAGACATCTATGGAACTAACACTAGTTTTTAATCTTATTAGAATTAATTATTTTCTAATAACTAGACTCCAATTGATTCATTGTTCTATACTAGATACTTGGTAAATTTCAAAAAAAAAAACTCATTCAGTTGAACATGTGCAATGGATGATTGCCCGTGCCCTTAGTGCTTACCCTACAATCCTAACTTCACATTGAGCAGCTAATAGCAATTGTGGACAATTGCTATCCCACCCCGGGGGTATGATGCCAAGAGGCATAGTCATGATGGATTCCATAAGATTTTATGGTGGATTTTATTTAAAAAATTTGTTGGCCAAGGCTCATACATACGGTGGATTCCTTGTGCGAGAAGTTGACGAGGACGCCTGTCCTTCTCGAGTGTTTTATTAATTAATGTGCACGTTGTCAGAGGGATTTTTGTTGAAATATTGTATCCACTGGGGATCAGAGGTAGAAGGAAGTAGTGATAGGAGATGTTAGAGAAGATAAAGAATACACAAGAGGTAAACACAATAATGACAAAGCACAATGAATCAAATCAATATGTATTGATAGAACCTAAAATCCTTTGTCTGGCACTACTCAGAAGCACTCTCCATGCATTAGATCTCCTGGAGCTCCTTCATAGACAAAAAACATGGATCAAAATAACACCTCCTTCTCTACTGCTAAGAACCCAAATTTGATGGCTCTGTTGGCTCCGAAAGGGGAGTAAAAATCTAGGACACCTACTAAGGGATCTCACTGATCACTTCTTCTTCTTCTTCAAGTTCAAAGTGCAATAATATTAAAAATATGATAAAATTATCTAAAAATCTAGTATTTTTGGATAATCCATGTCACTCACACTAGTACTAATGACTTAGATAACATTAACTCTCTTGATTAATAAGAAAGTTGAATGATGAAGTATTCCATGCTTTTTCACACAGTGTTTGCATAGCATCATGACATCCACCCCCTCTGAACCTGCACATCCTCCTGTATGTGCCACCGATGCACCACCCGGATCAAACACCCATAATATCAACTTGTTGCTTATCATGCATATAAGAAAGCACCCCCCTGGATCATAGATCAAATTACCTTAGTATTTGTACAACTCTTGAGCCATACCTAGTGCCCCCTCTAGGGTCATAAAGCCTTGGGTGTGCATTCTACACTACATGCTATTGAATCTTCATATACATGGCATCAATGAACCCATCAATAAATACATAGCAACATGCATGCTCTTTCAAAGTCCATCGCATAGGAATTTTCTTCTAATAACCTTTTCGCTCCTCATCCAACATAAATTGAGTCTCACTTGCATTCAACACATTCTCACCACCATCACTGAAAATTGTGAAACAATCCATATCTTGAAGCATCTTAGAATTGTCAATCAAGGACTTTGACAAAGCATCCGAAACATTTTCTAGTTGTAAAGTAATATATTTAACATCTTGTAAATGCATATCCTCGAGGCCATGAAATGTTTCAAAAATGATAACTTTATCATCTTGGAAATCATGTACATCTAACAAGTCACCAATCTTCGTTTGAGTCCCTACATCAAGTAAAACATTGTCTTCACAAACCTCTGCAAATGTTTTAAGAGAATCTATAGGTGCAATGGTTGAATCTTCCAATATAGGATCTTCCCAAGGCATTTGTGATTGTCTCAACATCAAACTACAACTTATATCATGGCTGCTTGCCCTCTTGCTTGCTATCTTGTTTCTGCTCTTGCAAAAATTCTTTCATAACATGCTTGAGAGGTGGATGATTTATAGTTTTAGGCAAATCCACACTTATTCTTGTCACTTTCTTAGATATCTCTGCATTATCTTCATTTCTCTTTTGTTTCTCTTCCACAAGTGCATTTATATTTTTCCATTTTTTTAAATATACATCCATTGAATATGCATTTACCAGTGATTCCCAATCGATTATGTCACCAATTTCTTGCCTTGCATGAGATATTTCACTATTAGTAACTTTTCTCTTTTCAGTTGCATGCAAAGCATGTGTCCATATGTCAGCCTTTGGACTAACCATCACTTGGCCATGCATTCTACCCAATTGTAGACCAAAAGTAGAAGCATGTACCACTGCATAAGCATTTCCTCGGGAAAGTTACTATATGTACATCCTTTACATCATGTGCATTTAAGGCCTAATTCTAAAAATCCTTAGCTTTAATTTTTTCTTGAATAAAACATAACCCTTTTCTATTAAATTTGTAAATAACCCTTTTATATTACATCCTTATGTATGAAAAAATGTATAAAAATTACATTTTAAAAATACCTTATTTTGAACTCACGTGATGCACACATATATTCATGAGTAACTTTCTCGAGAGCATTTCAAACAACCAAGTCTTTCAACAACTTCTGTATACCTCCCTTTCCAAAACTCAAAGCAAGAGGCAATCCCGTTTCTTGTGCATGGATCTTGCCATCTTTCCAAAAGATGAGTTATCATGCCAAGTCCTCTTGATAGGCAGCACAATCCTTTCTCGCATGCTACAAACTATCACACCACATCTTTTTCCAATTTTGCAACCTTCAACTGAAGATCCCACATCCCTTTAACCAATTTATCTAAGACATCTTCCCTAACAGAGGGAACAATAGCAAGTACAGCCATAGGGTTATCCATATAAGTAGGTGGCTTACTAGATCAACTGTCTTGCTCGTAACAATGGGTAGGCTAGAGACATGCAATCTTTATCTTCTTCTATGCTTCTTCACAAGTGCAGTAACAGCTTCCTTCACATGTCTCCACTCTGTTTTACTACCTGTCTCTGTAGTCTGATCTTCTAGTAAATCATCAAGCTTCTCTTGAAGCTCAGGATCTGCTGCTTGTAGAAACAATTTAATTTTCTGACTTGCAAGAGCTTGCTGTTCTACAAGATCCAACTACTCGAATCAATTTTCAAATTCTCTTAATAATTTGATAGCCACAAGACCCTTATTGGGTTGCAAAACCCACTCCTAAAAAGTCTTGCGTGTAATCAAACTAGTATTCTCAATGTAAAATTATTCCCTAAGTGTCTTCTTGAAAGCTACCAAGTCAACATCTTGCATGTATAATTCAGTAATTCACGCTTTCAGTTCATGTACAGTAACATGTACAAAATACTGGCTACATGCAAGTTGAGCCACCCAAAGAATTCCATCTTCTGAGCATAGGTATGTACATATGTAGATGCATCCCTACCATTGAATAACTTCATCTCGCACTCAACTTCTTGCAGAGTATTCATCACAACACTTTCTGTTTGAGCAGAAGCCTGTATCACCTATTGTTGTTGTTGACGTACTTGCATAAGCATATTCATATTTTGCACCAACTATTGCAAAACATCACTAGAGATTGTGTTCCAAGCTTCTCCCATCTTTTCTTTCCTTCTTTTGACAACCTTTCACGTCCGGTTCACCAATATCAAATGGGTTTTTATCAAAAGGTCGTATTTATCGAGGACCAGAGATAAAAGGAAGTAGAGATAGGAGATGGAAGAGAAGATAAATAATACACAAGAGGTAAACACAATAATGACAAAGCACAATGAATCAAATCAATATGTATTGACAGAACCTAAAATCCTTTGTTTGGCACTACTTAGAAGCACTCTACGCATTAGATTTGTTGGAGCTCCTTCATAGACAAAAAATGTGGATCAAAATAACAATTCCTTCTCTACTGCTCAGAATCCAAATCTAATGGCTACATTGGCTCTGAAAGGGAGGTAATATCTACTTAGGGATCTTCCAAATCACTTCTTCTTCTTCTTCCAGTTCAAAGTACACTTTTTTAGCTTGTCAACAGCGATCGTGACGCACACGAATTTGCCAATCTGTTTTTTTTGTGAAAAATCTCATAACTGGTTGAAAAAGCAACTTGCTTTTTGCATGACATCCTAATCTAGAAGCTTTTCTTAGATTTTTTAAATTTTTAACAAATAATAATATAAAAATATGCTAGAATGATAAAAAAGCATGGTATTTTTAGATAATCCATGCCACTCACACTAGTATTAATGACTCAAATCACATTGACTTTCTTAATTAATAAGAAAGTTGGATGATGATGCATTCCATACTTTTTCACATTGTGTGCGTATAGCATCACGACGACGTGAGTGATTCCACAACGTGTGATTTCACAAAATTTAGATTAACTATTTAAGTTTTTGCGAGTTTAGAGTGTGCACTCAAATTAAATTAAGGTTAGGATAGTATTCCAATCTATTTTCATTATTTGTAACTGAAGACTATTAGGTATTCACTATTGTTTCTTTATTTTATTTATAAACAATTATGAATGCTTCGGTTGATGTGTAGAGCAAGTAGCCGTGGCTTTGAATAGCACTGGGTATTAGCATTAGTCTAAGCGTAAATTTCATAATTATGATTAGTTATCTTAAGTATAATATATAATATTATGTATTTATATGATATTTTATTATTAAAATTATTACTCTATTTGTAAGTTATAAGATTAAACTTCTTTAGCAATAGTTAGATGATTGTCCTTACTACTATTAAATTATTTATTTTTAATATAGATTATTTTCGAATATGAAATTTAAGATACGCTTTTATTGAAATAAGCTTTATTTATGGAATACCTTACTATTTTCGGAATGTGATTAAGTTTCAGAAGGCTTTTCTAGCTTTCTTTATTATAAAAGCAACAGGATCGTGTGCAAAATAGAAAAACAAGGTGAAAACTGAGTTTTTTTGTTTGTCCCTCATCCAGAATCAAAATTCAAAGCTTCAAAAGTCGTTTTGGGGGTTTGGGCATGCTCCAGACGTGATGGTGATGTCAAAACCTCAAGATTTATAGCACAGAATTTTCTGTAGCAACTGCAACATGTTATAGGATGCCTCTTAACTCTTAAAACTATGTATTTCAATTGATATCTGTATTTTCTTTGTAATTATATATAATATATGAATGTAAATATCCATATAAAACTATAATATATAATTAAGGATGGTAAACCATGGCTTTTGCCATGGGGGAGGTTGGGCCTAATTGTGCCTTTTTCTCTTTTCTTTCTCAATCTATTGAGTTATTCAAATCCTCTTATATATTATAATATTGTTTGTATTTAATAGTTGAGATGTTTGGTTTGTTAGATTTTTCCACTAAGTTCTTTGTTTATGATTGAGATTTGATTTGCTAGATTTGCCACTTCTTCCGCCTCGTAACATCCTTGGCGATATTTGGAGAGTAAGATGAGTTGAGGTATGAGCGACGAGGAGTTGTAGGAGATATTCACACGTATGTCTCAGAATAAGATGGCTCAATGAAGAGATATGGTGGACCAAGAGCTATCTTGGATACCATGATCATGTTCTGTTAGATCTACTTCGAGGCATGCTCTGATGCTTTGGTTTCCAGTAGACGAGGTCAATGCTCTAGATTGGGCCCACAACGGACAAAGAGAGTGGTTCTGGGGGGTGTTACAGAGACATGGATGTTGTGAGCTTGTGGTTGGCTCAAGATATAGGTTTTACTCCTCGCTCTTGTGGAGATTCAAGAGAGACTGGCTCAGGTGGTTGTTGTGGAGGCACCGATGTTGTGTCTCTATCTCATTGTTCTAGTGGAGTTGCATCACTTGTAGGATCTCTCATACCTATGGGGACATCTACTCAAGTGACTCTAGCTTTACTAACTAGCTTTTACTGAGCCATCCACAAGTGGCGGCCCTATGGGTGCTACTCCAAGAGATACTAACCCCATGGGTACACCAAATGTATAGGGGTCTCTTCGTTATGCCCAAGAGTGAAATCATAGGTGGAAAAGGACACTAGAGAGGGGTATAGATACCTTGTAGATGATAGAACAGGAGTCATCATCAATGATGAGGGGAGGATGGTGATGTCTCGTATGAGAGAGTTGTGCCAACAACTTTTTTGGCACAATGTCTTGGACTATTGGAAGAGCATACTTGAGGGGATTAAGGACTACAGAGTAGCATCCTTGCATGAGGAGTTTTGAGTACCCACTATGGTAGAGAGGTTTTCCACAATATGGATGATGGAGTGCATGCATGCATACATGTCACACAGACATCCAAATGCAGGCAAGGCACTCAAGAGGAGTGACACCTCAAAGCTCAAGTAGCTAGACACAGGTGATGAGTGGAGTCTGAGGGAGGAGGCTACAATGTCTCTAAGATGTTGGCAACAGCAACGGGAGGCAGCGAGGGCAGGAGTGGAGGTAACGGTGGTCCATCATCTTAGGAGTGGTGGCCACAGGACTTATCTAGAGAATTGTGTAAGTTTTTCTTTTGTTCTTCTCACTTTCTTATTTGCAATATTGCTTTTACTAACAACTGTGTTTCTAACAGTTATATTTTGTTTTCTTTGCAGTACTCCATTACAAACCGTGATCCCACCGACCTAGAGACTCGATATGAAGAGAGACATGATCTAATTACATTGATCGATAGACTGTATGCACGTGGTAGCCCAGTAAGTCACCCATCTTTCTTGTTCGTAGTTACTATTTTTATTAAAATTCATTATGTATGATAGACTAATGTGTAGTTGTTCATTTTGCAGACTCCATTCCATGCTCCTTTACGTGGGGATGAGCTTTTGGATAGCAAGGATCTATAGCTCATGCTTGGATTTGTGGAGTGCAGATCCTCTTCCTTTTTCATCTTGTGATTTATGCAAGCATCTTAGACTATGTACTATGTTATTATCATCCTTTGTATCTTGCCATAATTCCATGCTGATGTGCCACCCAAAAAAAAATCTCTATAACCGTCGCTATTAGTGTCACAAATTTATTGCAAGCATCGCTATTGGCATTGCAATACACATTTTAAACCATCACTATTTTCATCGATATTTTCATCACAAAACTAACGCGAATTGTGACATTGATACTAATGCAAATTGCGATGGTTTCATGGAGACGCTAATACCAACACATCTATTGATAAGGGGGAAATTTTTTAAATGAACATTTTCGTCTCTTTGAACATCGATATGAGGCCTATATCTTATAGTGAGTCTTAAAAATGATCTCCATTTCAGTATACCATTTACACCTAGGCTATGCCTCAAACTCCTATGTCTTTCCTAGAATATTAGCCATATATCCTTGACATGCCTCCATGCAGGTGTGTCTAAAAGAATTCTCCACTTATCATGACTTGATTTGTGTGCCATGTCACCACATTTGTTATGGATTTATACTTACATGTAGTGTATGTGAAGAATGATCAAGAGATAGAACAAACCCTTACAAGAGACACATCTCACTATAATATATATCTTTGTACTATTTTTTAAAGTGAGAGAATTATTCATGCCAAAAATTCCCCAATCATTACTAAAAGTTCTATATATGTGCCTCTATAGAATTTTTACTATTCACGTCAATATTTTCATCAGTATATGCATCGATATTAGCACCACTATATATACTAATATGAATAATAGTGCAAAATAGCGACCCTCATATCACATTTACTAACACAAATAATGTTAATGAGTTTTCGAAAGCATAAAGGCATTGGGCAGTGTAGCCACTTATTTTTTAAAATTATATCAATTATTCAAACTCTTGTATTAATTTTTCTAAGAGCCATGCTCTTTTCCCATGCAACTTTTTAGCAAAAATATAGGAAAATGCATTAAGAGTGTGCAAACGGGAGAAGAATACTCAATTGGCCTTTGCAGGATGCCCAGGAAAAAGAAAACCCTAACCCTAGTGTTCATGCATAAAAGTGATGAGTTTAAATAGAAATGGTGGTTCTTTTGTAAACAAACTTATTTCTTTAATTTCTTGCTCCAAGTCTTCAAAGAGAGTGTGTATGGGAGAGTGTGAGATTTAGAGAGTGAGTGAGTAAGAGGTGAGGGACAAGGATAGTGAAACCTCTAGCCTCCTTTCTATTACTCTCTCATGATCACCATTGTTTCTCTTACATAACACGGACTCTTGTTGCATCACATAGGGTTGAAGGTCACCACAAGGGTTTGGAAAGAAAAGAATGTATGGGGGTTTAAGAGCTTAGACTCCAGAGATGGTAGAGATAAGAGAAGGGTTGAAGGTTTCAAGCCAAGTTCTTGAAGATGTTGATAGAGCTTCCAACTACATATTCTTAGCAAAGATCACAAGAGTATTATCTCAAATCAAGCTTGTTTTCTTGACTGTAAGAGAAATCACAAATTATAAAATCAAGTACAGTATGCTATCATGTATCATAAACAACTATGCATCCCATCATTCATACATGATACCATGACATGAATTAACTTTGCATGATTTATTTCAATGTAGACTATTAGGGACAAAAGCTTATGAGTCAATTAAAAGGCTTGTAGGGCAAAGAGACTTGCTTCAAGGGAGCTTGAAATTGAGTTCCTAATAAGGATAAGTTACCACAACCAAGAAATAAGAGAAAAAGCTCCTCTTAATTCAATTCTAAGTATCTATGAATGATCTACAAACATTTCCCTGTCGTAGGGACACATAATACTTGCAGATTTTGTCAAGATGTCTTCTATAAAACCATCTTGGGGAATATGGGAATTTCCCATAAGTTTGGGACACGTGGTCAAATCTTTGGATTTGACCATGTGTAGGGCAAAGAGACTTGCTTCAAGGGAGCTTGAAATTGAGTTCCTAATAAGGATAAGTTACCACAACCAAGAAATAAGAGAAAAAGCTCCTCTTAATTCAATTCGAAGCATCTATTAATGATCTACAAACATTGCCCTGTCGTAGGGACACATAATACTTGCAGATTTTGTCAAGATGTCTTCTATAAAACCATCTTAGGGAATATGGGAATTTCCCATAAGTTTGGGATACGTGGTCAAATCTTTGGATTTGTCATAACTTGAACACTATAACTCCAAATCGAGCACTCTATAGCTCAATAGATTCCATTTTTCAAGCGCTTTCCAATGATAGGTCACATCATATGGTTTTGAGAAACTTATGGGCATGTTATCTCGGTGCCACCTTTTTTGTATTTAAAAAATGAAAATTGGGAGATTCCCAAACTCACTAATATTGTGTTCTATAGAGTAAGAAATTAATTAAAAGAACAATGTTGTAGATAATTCTCTGAATATGGATGAAGATATCAGCCCCAAATCAGCCCAAATATCTTTCGAAATTCACTTTGATAATAGCATAAACTTCCCCCTCACTTCCCCTAACAGGGTGTTAGTGTGTTTGGTGTCGAGAGTCCACCACGAGGGTAAGAGGCAATAGGGTGAAGGTAGATTCAGGGAGAGGAGTAGATAAAAGAGAAGGGGTTCAAAGAAATTCAAGACGTAGAAGAATACTCCCAAAAAGAATTAGAAAATGTAGAAGAATACTAACATCGATGAAGCCTGTCAATTTATTCCTGCATTATGAGAAGGTAAAACTCTTGTAGAAAAAAACGTGTATAAAATAATTCTTTTCTTTATGCTGCTCAAATCCCCAATTTTATGCTTCCATTGGCTCCAAAAGGGGGGTAAAATACCAGGATATGTGGCTAGAATTCTGCCATATCACTCCTTCATCTCCCACTTTGGAGTGTTGTTCACTACCGGAAAACAACGATCGCATGTTGCCCTTTCGTCAATCTCTCTTTTTACATAAAATCCTCTCAATTTGGCTGAAAGCTACACACTTTTTTACTTGTCATCCCAATCTAGAAGTTTTCTATAGTTTTATGGATTTTAACAACAGATAATATCTAGAATATCAAAAATTGGCTAAAACTTGTCCAAAAATCTAATATTTTTGAACCATGGACACTAACACTAATATCTAAAATGGGATTGTCTCTCTAAATCTATAAGGAAGCCGCACGCTAGGGTCTTTCACATGATGTGCGCGTAGTGACACGACACCATAGAAGGTTGAGGGGCAATGAAGTGCTCACTTGAATCATGGAGCTAGAGGTTGTGACCTTCTTGGTAGTAGGCACATGACGCAATGCTTGATACAACGATTTGTTCTCAATCCACATGCGAGTGACTAGATAAGAGCTAGTCTATAATACATGTGTTTAAGCTCTTGAATGAATAAGAGTGTTCCCAATGGTCTCAACATGTTGAGCATGTAGCACAACATTTGGGTCGGTTGTTGGGACAAAGGGCACATGGATCGCAAATCACTTGTATGGCTTTTGTCATGGAATAGGAGGATGCTAGTCACATCAACTTCAAAACATGTGTGAAAGATTAGTTAGGATTGATTGAATTTTTTTTCATTATGATTTTTATGTTCCATTGTATGCGGATTATGAATTAGAAAATTTGACTTCACTTTGTCTAGCATAGAATATGTTAATACCCATATTTTCTTACAATTCTCTCCACTTTTACTTTTAGGACTTAGTGTTGATAACACCTTCGCTCATGCATAAGTGCAAATATGTGATATAAGAGAAAATAAATATTTTCTCAAAAGTAGATATCCATTAATAAGTTTTTCACATATAATGGTTACTCTTGCCTTGTAGCATGAGGAGGGGCAAAGAGCTAGTGCGGGACCTTGTGCACAAGCGAATGCACTACTAGGAGGAGGAATCCACAATTACCCTTGTACATGCTTGAAAAGCACATGTTGCTAGTGTTTAGGATAAAGGGGGGCCTAGGTGAAAGGAAAAAAGAAAAAGCATAGCATGTACTTTTAGTAGTGAGGGGAGGCTTTTTTTAATTAGCTACCTGCATCTATAATCACCTTATTGTAGGTTGTATTTTGCTTCACATTTTTTGCATCTTCTTCCTTGATCCACCTATTTCAGTCCCCATCTTGGCCCAACTAGGCCACCTACAGGCCGTGTGTAGTGTGGCGCTTCATAGTTGTTCTCTATAATAGCAATCTTGATTGCTCCTTGGCATTGCCCTATGGACTGACTCTTGCTATCTAGTGCTCGATGATCCTAGCCTACTGCTTGCATATAACGTCGCTACCATCACCATCTTCTTTGCCATCATTATCATCATTGCCTTCATCCACCATCATTTTTATCATCATCATCATTGCTTCCTTCATGCACCATCATTATCAACATCATCATTGTTGCCTTCATCCACAACCATTATCATGATTCACCTCCACTATCATTATTGTCATTGTTTTCACCATCATCCCTCGGGGGGTCCACTAGGGTTTACTATATATGGTACCACGTGAGTGTAAGGGAGGGGGTTATTTAAGGGAAGGAAGTACATTTTATAAGGTAAGGTCCCATAAATAGGGGGTAGATAAGGGGTATTTTCATATATTTCTTGCACGCAGGTGACGTCTCCTTATTACTACTAGTGAATCCCCCGTGCATCATCTCCTCCTTCATCCTCATTATCTTCTTCATCAAATATCACCACCATTAACTCCCACGATCATCATCATCTTCACCCATATCATCATCTTTACTACTTTCATCATCTTCTTCACCACCATCATCATTATCTTCACCATCATCTCCACCTTTGTCACTATGCCATGATTGTGAAGGCAAAAGAGCCCTACATCATGGACTGTGCTATGAGCGAGAAGAGAAAAAAGAAAAGCAAATCCATATGAGGAAAAGCCACATTAAGAAGGGAGCAAAGTCACCATTAGAGGAGAAGGACCAACCCATACGTGCCCATAGACAAGAGCAGCACCGCCAAGGGATGACATGGCAACCCTGCAAAATACACATACATAATATTTAACCTCTTGCATATGAAACATTAGTAAAGTCGAGCCCTTGTGAGAGGTTGGGACTCCTCCACACCCTCTTAGTAACTCTAACCCCTCTTGGTGGGGTGAGTGCTTACCCACAAAGGAAGCATGTCAGGTAATAAATTGGCCACTCAAGTATTATTAATAGTTATATGAGTGACAAAAAGAAACCCTAGTGAATGCATGAGTAATAAAGGCTTGGTGCTTGCATCTTCTTAGTCCATGCATTGATTTCTGCACACACTTGGACACAAGGGGAGGAGACTTAAATCTTTTAACATTACTTTTGAATTATCAAGGAAAAAAAGAGATAGTATTCTTTTTTTTCTATTTGCACTATGTGTATCAGCTTATACAGATGTGTAACTTCATAAGCATAAGGCTCCCCCCTTGCACACTCTGCCATCCAACCTAGTGAGGGCAGAAGGATTTCCCAGGGAGTCCACCTTGGGTTAACCTTCTATATAATGTATGTTCAAATGGTGTTTCTAAAACCCCTTTCTCAAAAATTTGCACAAGTTTATATACCCATTTTGTGAATTTTGAAGGAAATATTTATTATTCTTTTGTAAATCTAAATTTTGAGATGAGATTCATTTCTATAAAACCTTCTATAAAATTCAAATAAAAACACAATGCCACACTACTTTACGTCGAGTTTTTTTCATGATATTCTGAGTTGAATATCCAAATACTAGAGTGCACAGCCTTGTACACTTTTATAACCCTATACAAGAGCCATCTACTAGAGGGAAAACTCCTATTTGGGAACCATACACAAAAACCATAGATAATCATGGCCTAAATCATGGGTACAAGAGCCAAGATAAGATACAAGGTCATGAGTTTGAGTACTAGATACAACAAAATATACAAGGGACATATTTTAGAATAGCTTAAGACAGAAAATGATATCAATTACACATTTAGGAAGATTTCGAGGGGCTTTCATGTGAGTAAAAGTTTCTATGTTTTAAAAAGTGAATACATCCCATATAAGAAACAACCATTACATGGATTTTATAGACCCATGGATCTAGTTACTCAAAATAAAATATAGATTTTCCTTTTAAGACCAAGACCATGACTCAGGATGAGATTTTAAAGAATTTTGTGATAATGTGAGAGCCTCCCCTTTATGAATGGGTCTCTAGAAATGGATTTCTCAACTTTAGGCATAGCGTCATCTCGACCTTCACCATAGAAACAAGTGATAAACTAAAACATAAAGAATGCACATGAATTTTCAAGATAGCCGCAATAAAATCTTGTGATTGTAACCTCTAATCCATGCTTTAGTTCTTCCATGTGGTTGAAGATCCCATCTCTAATGGATCTGCCCATGTCAAAAGGCCCAAAAAGATCTACTTTTTCAAAGGTTTAATAATAAGGTTAATAGATATGAAAGGGAGGAGGTATAGTCTAATGATTAAGAAAGGAGGATAGAAATGTATCACACAATTGTGGTGGCCTATTATCATACCCCGCTATCAATTAAATGATGCATTTCTACATATGCTATCATTGTTTAACCATAGAAGTGCTTAGCATGGCAACATCACGCTACATTCATGCATGGACTCCATATCATCATTAAGCTATTGATTCTCCTCATACTCATGTTATCCAACTTAGCTAGCAAACCAAAGAGATAATCTCACTATTTACATGCAAAGTATGATTTGATTCATCTCAAATCCCGATCTCCATCTCACATAGCTAGGTAGCTCATTCCCCCCACACCACCATTCACATAAGGATTTATCTACATAATACATAAACCTATGATAGTCAATATATCTACTTGCAAAGGATGCAATCTCATCCCTCCCCTCCCGATAGATACAACTTCATAACATTTGTAGATGGCATCACATTCACCATGTTAAAATCATGTTTTTTCCAGTTTCCTTCGATTCGTCTCTTCAAAAGTGTTCCTATGCACCCAAGCCCTCATTGCATCACTAGAAAATAAATTGAAGATTTCATCATCTCCCGAGATCTTGGTCTTGATGGTAAGACATTTTAACATAAAAACCAACAATAGAATTGATACCACATGCTAACTATTGTATAAGCATTCTGAATTTTCATATTTTAACTTAAAAAAACTTGAGACTTTACAATATGCACAAGAATACTTTCTCTACTTTGCAAAAGGGATGTTACAACATATTACAATAGCACTATGACATAAAGCTATATGTGAAAATATCCAAGACCCCTATGTCCAAAGTATATCCCATGTATTTGGACTTGTATTTGGACTCTATAGTATAAGACGATCTATATACATGTACTATATAAAAGAAGAGAACATAAATATATTCTCTCCCATTGCTTTCATCACTATTTATCTCCATGCATAATGTTGTCAGAGAATCCCCAAAGATCAAAATCCCACAAAATTGTTATAAAAGCAAGACAAAAGCAAATCTCTTGTGTGAAGCACTCATCAACATCACATACAAAGTATGTAGGAGAACTAAAATCAAAAGAAGACTAGACAGTAAAAACACTATATACAATATAGTTTGGCTATGATGTAATCCCAATACATCACCTTAATACTCTAGCAACAAAACATACTTCAGTCAACCTAGTACCTTACCATAAGACTAGTTTGACAAGCTCTCAACAAACCCTTTAGTAGCAATACTTCAGCTCCAAAGTGTATGTCCTAGCCTTGTGAGATGCTAGTTTGAAGATCCATTTCCTATAGGGAAAAAAACTATAAAAAGCATAACAAGCTTATTTAGAAAGAAAATACAAAGCTTGTTCCAAATTGAGATCACTTACTTTGAGCATGCACGTGATTACTCAATACACTTGAGAAAGTCATTAAAGAACTTATAATAATTCTCATCTAGTTGATATCTTTCATTTGATGGACTATCTGTTAGATTTTCCAATGCAATCAGTGACTCTATGGAAATCATGTTGAAGTCTGTTAAGTCATATGTGAACATACATGATCCTTTCATCCTCTGGTACCAACCAAGATGAACTTCTATGCCTTGAGGTCAATTTCTCAAATCAAAGCCTCATTTACAATCCACATATCTACCTCCTACTATTTTTCTTGTTTTTGGATCTGCTAAGATACCACATGCTATGAGACCCATCCATTTTATTCAAGTTTGTGGCTTTTCCATCTCTCTTTGGATGCTTACCACTTCCTTCATCTTGTCTATCATACACAAAATATACTGCACAATCAGCACCTATCCCAAAGAAATTCACATTGCTTAGATTGTGATTTTGGTTTAGGGGTAAAGTAGACACCTTGCCTCACTCTTGTCAATCAATCCTTTGTCAAAGTCAAAATCCCATTCAATTAGCTAACCAATGTAGTCTTGAATATATACTTTCCATAAACTTCCACTCTTGGGTTGATCTTGTGACTGTTTGTAATAATCCTTGAGCCATGAACCTCATCGAAGAGCCCATCAATTTCATGTCGAATCTCACTAAGAGCAAGGACGTCACCATTCCCATCTGAATCCTCTAATTGTTCTTCATCATAGTGGGTTGTCCAAAGTCATCATATTCATCAGCCTCCCCCATTTCATCATCTATCTTTGACCACATAGAATATGTATCCTCCAAAGGTTGTGACCTTGAGAAGATTAGCCTTTGAAAAGTTTTATTGTGTATTCAAACACTTTCATATATATACTCCTACTTCTTGTGAGCCCTTGAGAAGATAAGCCCATGTGAACTACATTCATGCATGGCGATCTTATTCAAACTACCAATATTATGAAAAAGGTCTCCAAAGTCAAAGTTTCTTTCTTATCCCACCATACCTCTCATTTTACTAAAATAAATTTTAGTTGCATCTGATCCAATGAGATGAAATGGACACTTGAGAGCAGGAAAAAGTTCACAAAACAAATTTATGAGAAGCACAACAAAATGGTATGAAAGTTGAATATCTGTGTAGGTCCCCTTACTTATGAAGTTTGTCTTTAAGTTATAAGTGGCATATTGATGTAGCCACAACCTCCAAAGCCTGAAGAAGAAACTAACCTTGGCTGCCATCACCACACACTCCTTCAAGTTTAGATGTGGTGACAAGAAAATGTCAATGTAATCAACCATAATATGCAAATACGCCATAGTTCCTTGTATGCTTCTCTCTCTCATCTATAATTTCCTCATACAATGTTGCACCTATCTACTTGCAATGTTGTGGGTTGAGCTGCATAGTTCTAGTAGTCATCTCTTTGTGTATCTCCATCTCCTAGCTTGTGTTGATCTCACTGGAAAATGAGTTGTAGACCATTGTAACATGATTGAGTGTAATCCAAAAATTACCAAATGCAAGTTGTTGAGTAGGGCTATCGAGTGGACCAACAAGCTTTTTTTCACAATATATAAAGTCTTGATCATGTAAACCATACACATGTCCTTTCACTATTCTCCCTTTTAATTTCCATCCACACCAATTAATAAAGAAATGTTCCTTGTTCTTTCCAAGGTAAATCTTCAACCATAAGCTTACACTGTCCTATTGTCCCCATCTAGATCATGCCCAATTATCAGGCCTATTTTATTCCTTACCTTTGCATCCCACAAACATTCCACAAAACTCCATTGATTTCTAACAAAAACACTATCAAATTGATTACATGCGGCTTGTGCCACCAACACTAGTTGTGGAAGACTCTCATGAAGAGGTTTTATAGTCAAAAGTCTTACATAGATCCCCACCACACGGTTTTAATAGGCATCCACTATCCTGTCATAACCTTGTGATCCCTCTCCCACAACAATTGTATCATTGCAATAGCATTGATGATGTTCTCCCTTAATTCCACAAAACCCAATAAGAGTATCAACCTTTGTGTTCCACCTACACAAAATGAAGTCTTCTTTAGATTTTAATCACTTGTATACCTTTTGTACATGATGGTTGTCTCATCTTCAACGATGATGATTGAAACCATTGATGGTTTCTTTCCTTGCCTTTTTGTAGTAGACATGGATGGCCCTCCAAGGTTGGCACTCAAAAAGTCATGCAAGTGTGGCCCACCCCAATGTTTAATGAGCTCAAACATGGTATTTGTAGGCTTAGTGAATCTTTACGCTTGCGCTTGGCTTGCATTATATTCCTTGCTACATCTTGAAAAAGTCTCACATGGCTCATTTACCTAATCCTCACAGAAAGCACAACTCTTGCTTAGAAACATCATAGCTCCCTCTCTTCACCTCTTTCAAGCTTCTCTTGATCTCAGTTGTCACATTGTTTAGCTCTTCACCACTAAGATAATCTAATCTTCCTCCTCCTGCTGTGTTCCTAGCCCCCCTCTTCTCAATAGAAACCCTCTCTCTATACACTCTCATGCAAAAATCATCACAAGTGGGAATTTGTTTGCAATATTCACAAGTAAAATTTTCAAAGGGTTTTCCACCATACGAAATACAAAGACAATTCACATGCCTATAGCATCCATCTACCTTGATTTCAATAGAATGGTCATATAAGGTAACTTTTGTGTATGGCTTTGGATTCCATGCATTCCCTATTTTAAGGTCATGTAGCATAGATTTTATATTTGAATCGCAAGCTTTGTAAGTTACAGTTCTTTTGCCATAATCCCCAACAAAGCAAACTAAGCTCACATGAAGGAGACATGTTTGAGTCACCTGTACAAGTAAAAGGCACCCAATGACTTTTGTCATGGATCCACCTCAAAAATCTTTCTTGGTCATCCTCAAGCATTTTTTGAAACTACTTGGTTGGTGGATGATGTTTTGGATATAGCCATGATGTGAGACTTTGACTTTACGTGCTCTATAAGGAGTGTTTGCAAGTTTGCTCTTCGAGAGGATACAAGTGCAGCCACTTTTGATCATACTTACATACAACACTTACTCTTCCTTTGTCTTTATAGTCATGCAAGGTTGCCTCAACAAGCTCAAAATTAGATCTTGCATGATTTCAACCTAAAAGTCGCAAAGTTAATATCCAAAGGGATTAAGGATGAGCTCTAAAATGCTTGCACATGCGATTATTAAATGAATTTGAATTACATCTCTTTACTTAGCTAGGAACTACTACATATAAAAAATGGTTTATTCAAGGTCTCAATTTTTAGAAAAATGTGACTTTTCTTCATGAGTGCTATTGAAAATATTTATCTCCTCTATAGCAGCTAAAATTGTTGTCATGTCATCTGCATTGATTTCTTCTATATCCTTTGAGTGAGATATCACTCCAACCTTGAATCCTGGTTCTCGTTAGATACATTCTTTGATGTGCTTGATTCTCCAATACATGGGTTCTCATGAAATTGCAAAGGCATGAGTAGGTAGATTGCTTACCACTTACTCTTTATCCACAAGGAGATCCACATTCATGGCACCATACTCAAACCAAGGGTCCACCATCTAGATCTTCCGTGGTAAGCTCAAACTTATCATCTCTTGATGGATTGAGCTCCCTCAACTTGTTGTGAGTATCTCACATTGGGCTAGCCAACTTTCAAGTGTAGACTTTGAAAGCAATGTGCTCTTGAGCTTATTTATAGCTTGCTTTGTGTTATCAATTAGATTGTAACATAGCTTTATCATTTGCTTTGAAGCATGTAACTTCTACAATATCAGTCAAGTCCTTACATATCCATTTTGTGGGCTGAGCCTCACCTCCAATCTTGCCTACTATGATTGAATCCCTCCTTATAGTGATAAATTTGACATTTTCTACATGCCAACGTTCTTTTGTATTGCATTTAGTGTGAAACCTCCACAGTTTTCATCTTCATCTTCAACGAACCACAAATAAGACCATCCAATATTATCTCTTGTCATAGTGCACCATATGTGGAATTAGCTACAATTAGGCATACCCCAATAGCACTTTCTCACTAGATTTATGTTGAAAAACGTTCATGCAAGTCTTTGAAGCCATGAGTTGTTGGCCTTCTATCTAGGTACATGATAGAAAAAGAGATGCTATTAATCAATAGCTTCTTAGGGGAAGAAAACATGCACACACATCAAGGAAAAAAATTCACAAATGACTATATTATACAAGAGTACATAGATAAGAGGTAATTGTACCATGTAACCCATATATGATTTGTGGTTCCCCTACGTGGTACAAGTACTAATTATTTCTCGCTCTAACAAATATACTTTACTTTTTTATTTTACATTTACAATAGACATCCAAGGGTAAATGCGTAGGTTATCTAGAAACAAGATACAAGTCACCATATTGAAGCCATGTCAAAATGATGCATGCCTCAAGACATTCCATTGTTCAATGGAGAAAAGAACAATAGAAAATAGATGCCCTAAGATAGTGTGAAGTGAAGTAGTAGCCAGTGTTTTATCCTAATTTACATAGTGCCACAAATTATTCATGTACAAGTTGGCTCCATTTCCTCAAAGCGGTGCATGGCCAACTCCCCATTCATAGTAGGATGGCTGCAAACAAGCTCGTTCATCTCTTCAAAGGAAACCCTGCTTGTTAGATTTGTATTCATCATTTTTTCTTCAAAAAATTGAGTGAGGTGTCTTATCAGTTGAAAGAGGGTGTGATAGCTTTTGTTAAGTCAAACTAGGTGAGGCATCCTCATAGAATTGGTAAATCTCCCTTAGCACCCATCCCAATGCATAAATATCTGACATGGGTGTACGAAAACCCTTTAATGCTATACCTTCTAGCTCAGGACTAGCCATTTCCTTCATGCATGATCTACACTGGAGTGATTCAATTTTCTTGCATATGTTTCATCATCATTGTGACACTCTCTAGGTGGCTTCCAAATACCCTTTGTTGCTCTAAGAGATCTAGAGCCTTCCCCTAGTCTATTTTTCCCACACAACACACTTCATCAAAAAAATCCATAACAATATTTCTTGGATGTAAATTTGTGTGCATCAACCTCACTTTGTCTAGTTGACACATTCCCAAAATTAAAGCATGCATAATAGACAAGACACATTTGCAAAATATAGTGATTCGTTGTATTTGATCAGTTGCTAATTGACTATCTTCATCACGCCTTCTCTTGCTACTATTGCATGGGTGAAAAAATCTTGTGAATCATCCACACGATGAAGGAAGTTGGGTCATGAAGTCTTCTAGACTACCTCTGTTAAAGTATAGTGTAATTTTCCATAGGGGCTCTTCAGTAGTGGTGGGTGCAATGACGCGCACCTGGGTGTCTAATCTACATTATGATCTCCCTGTGTTTCTCTACTTGTCTTCTATAATTATTTCCTTTATAACACTTTTCAACATAGATTCTACTAGGATCAAACTCATCTACACCTATAATTATCACTTTGAATATTGTGCCATATGTACCTCTTCCCAATTCTTCTCCGTGGACTATCTCATTTTCTATGAGATATGTCATTGTATATACATTGGGCATACGAGCACAAAGACTTTGGAGATCTTGTGCTTCAGATGATCCTATCTTTGGAGTGGATGGGAGACTTTGCATGTATGCAAGAGTGCATCTTTTTTTGGCAATAAATTGCCTAGTTGACACTTCTATCATATTTGCTTTTAGCAACTCGTACTTTAGCATAAAAGCAATCCCATTTGCATACTTTCTCACCATTAAACTCTTCCCTAAAACTAAATTTACTCTTGCTCCAAGTTTCCATGAGATTCGCAATCATGCTAGAAATCCCATCTAGTCATGGTGATATTTAAGTCTATCTTTCCCAACAAGTGTCCAAGGCCTTCATTTTCTGTGTTTTTTAGTTTCAAAAATCACATTGCGCCTCAACACCTACCTTTTTCTAAGGTTCCAACAAACTTCCCTCATCTCATCCTCGTCCATAGCTAAAATGGTACTAAATAGCTCGTATTTACATATTTCAACAAGCAGCTTCTTATTTGATTTACATAGATTTTCTTGTTGCATTGTTTTCTCAATGGTACACACACCTCCTAAGTTTAGTAGGTACATATAAGATAACTTGAGTGTCTCTCTCACACACACACACACACACACACACACACACACACTCTCTCTCTCTCTCTCTCTCTCTCTCTCTCTCTCTCTCTCTCTCTCTTTGTATCTCCCTAAAATGAGAAAGCTACAATGCACTTAGGCCAGGTGCATGACTGCACTAATCATGGTGTCCCTTTGGTGCCAAGCCATGAAGACGTGGGACTTGGACACCATGTGATATGTAGGCATAAGGAGAGCCTTGTGCCTTTCTATGCCAAGTGAGACTTGGGACACCAACACAAAGAGAAAAGTACAAGCCTCAAATTTTTTAGGTCAGGTGCATGATTGCACTAATCCTGGTGCCCCTTTGGTGCCAAGCCACAAAGACATGTGAACTAGATACCGTGTAGTAGTGTAGACATGAGGACCACATTTTTTCTTTGTGTGCAAAGTGAGGCTTGAAACCAACACAAAGAAAAAGGTGCAAGCCTCAAATCTATTTAGGTTAGGTGCATGACTACACTAATCATGGTACCCCTTTGGTGCCAAACCATGAGGTCATGGGACCTGAACACCATGCACAATGCAGACATGAGGAAAGACTTCTGTATTTGTGTGCAAAGAAAATGGGACACCAACACAAAGAAAAAATGTGCAAGTCTCGGATTGTTTAGGTTAGGTGCAGTAATACACTAATCATGGTGAGGCTTTAGTGCCAAGTCATAAAGATGTGGGACCCAAACACCATGTGCAATGGAAGCATGAGGAAATCCTTATGTCTTTGTTGTCTAGCAAGAACACCAACACAAAGCCGAAAGTGCAAGCCTCAAATTGTTTCGGTCAGGTGCATGTAACGTGTCCACCTGTTCCTTTTCAGGACATGTCTTAGTAGTCCATCAGGAACAGAGTCTAGAAAGCTTTGCTTGGCACTCCCATGGAATGTTATGGGGTTTGCGATCTAGGAATTCCCGTGTCTACCATGTAGCGGAAGTATTTTGGCCATTCCCACTTAGGACCGACCTGAATCAGGGTTTCCCCCTAGTAGTCACTTTCCTAAATGGCAGCTAGCGTTGAACCCCAGGCGAACTACTTTACGCAGAAACACCAGGGACGAAGCACATTCATGTTGCACTTGGTTCAAGGAGAATGGGAAATGATAGGGATGGAAGGCTCGAACTCTCTGCCCATAAGGCATAGTCCCATTCCATTCCCCTAAAATGGCATAAATCGGGACTTCTAGTGTTATGTGTCCCCTAGTATCATCCAGGACACGTCTTAGCAGTCCATCGGAAAGAATGTCTAGAAAGCTCCACCCGGCACTCCCATGGAATGTTACGGGTTTTGCGATCTAGTTCTTTCCGCGTCTGCCACGTAGCAGAAGTATCCTGGCCGTTCCCACATAGGATCGACCGGAATTAGGGTTTTCCTAATGGGTCATTAGCTAATAGTGGTGCGCAGATCGGACGCAGATAGCTCACGGGGTGAATCCCGGAAGGTCCCCAAGAAAAAAGTACTCTATTTTTTAGCACAAAAACCCATGTAAAAGCAAGCACGACAAGAGGCAAGAGACAAATTGGGTTCAATCTCCCCCATGCCTTGTGTGAGCGCTTCACAAAGCATGTATTTAATGTATATTTCCAATCTTCATGCTCAATAATAGCCCAATTACAAAAATATGATAAGCTTTTAGCTTTTGAGTTTGCTTTCTACCAAAAATAGGAAAATAAAGCTAATGGACGGTGCCCATAGTGTCTGGCACGCCCAATCTCAATGTCCAAATAGAAATAACATATCCAGGCGCATAAGCGCATACAAAATAATAATAAATAATCGATGTCTCAATAGACATAACAAAATATAGGCGTGGCGCCTATCAAAATATAGTCCAAAGGTCGAAAACCCGCGAGACTCCAATGCTTTCCTCCGCCACTGCTGCTATCTCTACACATCAACTGAAGCATTCACAATCGTTAGTAAAATAACACAATTAAACCGACAAAAGTGAATACCTAGCAGTCTTCAGCTACATAAATAAATCAACTGGTTAGAAATAAAAATTAACCTTAATTTATTACGAGTGCGCACTCTAAACTCATAAACGTTTATTAATTTAATATGCATTTTGCGGAATCACCCGCTATGGAATCACCCATGTACACACTAAATTAATGAAACGCTCGAAAAGGACAGGCGTCCCCATCAACTTCTCGCACAAAGAATCCTCTTTGTGTATGAGCCCCGGTCATCTAAGTTTACGGAATCCACCGTAATACCTCACGGAATCCACCGTGGAATATGCCTCCTGGCATCATACCCCCAGGGTGGGATAGCAATTGACCTCAATTGCTATTAGCTCAATGTGGAGCTAACAGAGTGGGGAAAGCATTTAAGTCTCTAGCGTGCATCCATTGTGCTTCCTCTACAGGATGGTTCTTAAATTTCACTAGATATCTAGAATACCTTCGGCCAGTTCTAGTGGTCATGTAGTCAGTGTCTATGATGGCTTCTGGTTCAAGTATTTCAGTCTCTTCTTCTAGTAAAGGTGGGTTTTCATAGATAGGGTAGATAGGTAATTGGCCTCTAAATGGTCTCAATAAACTAATATGAAATGTATTATGAATTTTCCAATGAGATGGTAGTTCTAACTTGAATGCATTGTCATTAATTTTATGAATGATTCTAAATGGTCCGTAGAATCTAGGAGCTAGTTTGACAACTGGATGTCTATCTACACTTTGCAGTCTACGCTTTTCTATTCTAAGCCAAACATAATCATCAACTTTGAAATTCATGGCTTGTCTTTTCTTGTTGGCTTGTTTGGTATATGATTGTTGGGCTTTAGCAATCATATCCTTTACCTCATCAAAAATAGTATTATGCATAACAGCAATATCATCAGTAGTTTGTATTCTATTAGACAAAGATGCAACAGGTGTAGATAATCTATATCCATAAATAACTTCAAAAGGTGCTTTCTTTGTAGATGTGTGCGGTGTATTGTTATATGCAAACTGTAATAAATGTAAATGAGTATCCCATGTCTGAGGTTTAGAGATAGTGTATGCACGTAAAAGATCTAAAATAGTGCTATTTGTGGCTTCTGTTTGTCCATTCGTTTCTAGATGAAATGCAGATGAGAAATCAATCTTTGTGCCTAGATTTGCAAACAGTGTAATCCAAAAATTATTACAAAATCTAGAATCTCTATCTGAAATAATCACTTTCGGCAATCCATGGTTAGTAAAAACAGTTTTCAAAAACAACTGTGCTGCTTGTGATGCTGTTAAAGTTTTCTTACATGCAATGAAATATGCTTACTTACTAAATCTATCTACAATTGTCCAAATCATGTCATAGTTAGATTTAGTATTTGGTAAACCAGTAATGAAATCCATAGATATATGTTCCCAAGGTTTAGATGGAATAGATAAAGGCATTAATAATCCCTATTGTTTACCATGATGTCTCTTTATTCTTTGACAAATCAAACATTCAGAAAAAAAATTAGATACATCTGCATCCATATGCAGCCAATAAAAATCTTCAGTTAACATGCGTAATGTAGAAATGATACCTCTATGACCTTGATATGGGGGACAATGAATTTCATTCAAAACAAAAGATCGGAATGGAATAGTAACACACAGTCTCTTTTCAAAAAACATGAATCCATCATTATATGACAATGAATCAACAGGAATGAAATTATTTTGAACTAACTTTTGCCAATCAGAATGAAAAGTAATATCCTGGTGATATGTATCTTTCATAGCAATCAAAGAATCAAAAGATATGATAGAAATGTTATGAATTGCAGGTCTTCTACTCAATGCATCAGCAACTACATTTTCTTTTCCAGGTTGGTATTGAATGATAGGATGGAAACTTTGAATGAATGAAGCCCATTTGATATGACGGTCAGAAATTTGGGGTTGGCTAAGTAGATGTCTAATGCTTTGCTGGTCAGTCTTTATCATGAATTCTGAACCCATTAAATAATGCTTCCATTGTTTTAATGCTTGGACAACTGCTAAGAGTTCCTTGTCATAAGTGGAATATTTAAGCTTAGAGGGTTTCAGCTTAGAACTAGAATATGCTATTGGATGGTTGTATTGCATTAGCACGGCTCCTATTCCTAATCCGCTAGCATCGGTCACAACTAAAAAGAATGGTCTGTTAAAGTCAGGCAATTGTAGAACAGGGGCATTGGTTAATGCACGTTTGAGTAAGTCAAAGGATTTCTGTTGATTTTCAGTCCATTGATAAACAATGCCTTTCTTAAGATGTTTGGTCAATGGTAAAGCAAGTAATGAGAAATTACGTACAAACTTCCTATAGAAACTAGCAAGACCAAGGAATGAGCGTAATTCATGTACATTTTTAGGAACAGGCCAATGCAATATTGCGTCAATTTTCTTAGGATCAACTTTAATTCCTTCTTTTGATACAATATGACCTAGATATTCTATTTCTGTCTTAAAGAATTCACTCTTGTCAGGATTTGCAAACAATTGATTTTCTTTCAATAATTGAAAAACTAATGATAAATGCTCATAATGCTCTTTTTCACTTTGACTGAACACTAAAATATCATCAAAGAAAACAATCACACAATATTGATATTTTAGAAAAATACGGTTCATCATTCTACTGAAAGTGGCAGGTGCATTAGTTAATCCAAATGGCATGACTAAGAATTCGTAATGGCCAAACTGTGTCCTGAATGCAGTCTTAAATATGTCGGATCTATCTAGCCTCACCTGATGATATCCAGACTTAAGGTCAATTTTACTAAATATAGAAGATCCTTGCAGTTTGTCCATAAGGTCGTCAACTCTAGGTATAGGATACCTATTTTTTACAGTGATCTTGTTTAATGCTCGGTAGTCAATACACATCCGATAAGTATTATTCTTTTTCTTGACTAAGAGCACAGGTGCACCGAATGGAGAACTGCTAGGTCGAATTAAGCCTCTATTTAGTAATTCTTCAACTTGACTCTGGATTTCTTTTTGCTCTATTTGATTGTGCCTATATGGGGCTTTGCAAGGTGGTTGTGTGCCAGGTATTAAATCAATCTTATGGTCTTCTGGACGTGATGGAGGTAAACCTAGTGGTAGGTCTTCTGCAAAATAGTCCTTAAAATATGCGAGAAATTCCTTATGCCTAGGGTGCATATGAGTTTCTTTTGCGTGCAATTCATTCACCCAAATGAGATATGATTTAGTATTCTTGCGTAGTGCACGTTTTGCTTGAGTATGCGAAAGCAGTGGAAAAATATGAGATGCATGCATACCAAATAATGTAATAGATTTTCCTTGAAAATTTATATTCATTGTGTGTGTGGAATAATCTATATTGGGATTATGTTGGTGTCTCCATGGCATTCCTAGAATAATGTCGCTTGACTGTAATGGGAAAACTAAGAAATTTCTTCTTTCAATATATGGACCAATTTGAATTTCTAAATCTTGAACTTCTTGTGTGCCATTGTACCTAGTGCCTAAAAATGCAGCTTTTATGCGATAGTGCGTAGGTATAGTATGCAATTTAAATTCCTTTAGCAATTTTGCTGAAATAAAGTCATGGGTACCACCGTCATCATGCAATATAGTTCTTTCTTTACCATGCACCATACATTTCATAGTCAACAATGAATGTGAAGTAGGCATACCTGGTAAAGTGTCGGAAGTAGTAGTAGGATCATCCTCATCTTCAGTGAAATCTAGCATATCCTCATGCTCGTCTTCGTCCATAGCTCCAAGGTAGTTGATATGTGCTGGTGGCTTCTTTGAATGACAATTTGCTGCGAGATGCCCTGGCTGGTGACACTTGTAGCATACGATGGGCTTGGCTTTGGTCACATTATTTGCAATGGCTGGGAGTCTGGGTATATTTGGATTTGCTTGTGGAATAGGCTTAGGATTTGGATTGACAGTGGATGGTAATGCAGGTGGTTTAGGCCAATTCTTACGGAAAGATGGTGATGAGAAACGACCTGGATTAAACCTTCTGAAATTGGAATTGAATTGTTTAGATCCATAATTACCATTTGCTTGGAATGGCTGTGGTCGTCGATCTCTTCCGCGTAACTTATCTTCAGTGTCGTGAGCTAAGGAGATGGCGTCTTCAAGGGTAGCAGGCTTGAACATGTTCACTTCAGCGTAGTAATGTCCAAGAAGTCCAGACATATACTTCCACTTATGTGTCGTCTCTGGTACATCTTCAAGCATGCGTAGCTGTAGGAGTGCATTCCAAAAACGCTCTGTATACTGTGGAATAGGCTCACGATCGCGCTGTTGAAGTAAATCCCATTGCTTGATAGCCTTCTCATGAAATTGCGGTGGAAGGAAATTTTGCATGAACTTCTTCTTGAAATCTTCCCATGTAGCAGGACATTCTATGCTCTTGCGGACTACAGTCCACCAAAGTGATGTTCTGTCTATCAGATGATTAGTAACACACTTGATTTTATCTTTTTCGGGATAAGTTTCCTCATGGAAATAGTCGTCAAACTGGCTAATGAATGATAAAACAGTCTTCCCTTCTCTTATGCCATTGAAAGTGCGAAACTTGAAACTTCGTTTACTTATCTTGGATTCCTTGCGAATGGTTTGTGCTTCAAGAGTGGCGTTGATGGTACGGCGAATCAAATCTTCAGCTTGTGGTTCTTCTTTATCGGTGGACGCTCCTTGTAGCTTTGTCAATTGCGCTTGCAAGGCTTGCCTAGCTCTTCGCTCTTCTTCCAATTGCAACATGATAAGATCCAGCTTTTGCTCCATGGTAGGCTCGGGTAGATCGTCTTCAGTCATAGGATCATCCATATGTGGGGTAGTCATCCTGTAAAACTCAACAAACCTTTCTCACTCAAAATCAGTTAGCGGGATGAGCGTAGCTCAAATTTGGGGTTACAAGGCTATGTATTTTTGGGTATTTCTTCTTGAATTTTTAGAAATTCTGCAATATTTCTGTCTCCGTTTGCTGAAAGTACTTCAACGAACTTGTAGATAGGTAGAACAGCTTGCTGCGAACAACTTTCCAGTTCAAAGTTTTTGCATACGAACAAGTCTTCTATGAGTTTTAAGCACTAGTCAGTTCTAATTTAGTCTGACTTGCAGAGTTGTAGACTTAGCAGACTTGCAGAGTTGTTGCCTTGCTGGACTTAGGCCGACTTGCAGAACTTGCAGAACTTGATTACTATCGACTTGCGGAACTTGACTTCAGGAGTGCGAGACCCGGAGTTACCGAACTTGTCTGCCCAGTGTGACTTGATAAGAGTTGTGTGACTTAGCTTAAGTAATTAAGCTTAAGCTTAATAAGCTTAGTAGCTTAGGCTTATTAAGGAGGGAGAGTCAACTGAAAACGGCGCAATTTGTGGAGGACGTGGGTAGACGTTTGCTGACGTTGCGAAATTTGCGGGCATCCTCAGATACCTCGTTGTGAATTTTTGTGGGACTTCTTCAATTCCTAAGTCTTTAAGCTTGAAGACTAAGCTTTTTGGAAGAAAAAAGATATGATCTTCTTACTGTATATCCACGACTTCATGAAGGAGATAGATGCGTGGTCCTCCGCCTGCAGAGCTTGGTCCTTCGCGATCTGACAGTGGAAACAGGGGTTCTTGATCGCCAGAAGTCTGCCTGTATCGACGGTTCGCGACGAGGTTGACTGTAGAGGCCGTTTGTTCCTGGAGCTCCGTCTTCACCCGAGATTGGTAGCGATTGGAAGCTCTTGATCTCTGCTCCGCTCTGATACCACTGGTGTGCAGATCGGACGCAGATAGCTCACGTGGTGAATCCCGGAAGGTCCCCAAGAACAAAGTACTCTACTTTTTAGCACAAAAACCCATGTAAAAGCAAGCACGACAAGAGGCAAGAGACAAATTGGGTTCAATCTCCCCCATGCCTTGTGTGAGCGCTTCACAAAGCATGTATTTAATGTATATTTCCAATCTTCATGCTCAATAATAGCCCAATTACAAAAATATGATAAGCTTTTAGCTTTTGAGTTTTCTTTCTACCAAAAATAGGAAAATAAAGCTAATGGACGGTGCCCATAGTGTCTGGCACGCCTAATCTCAATGTCCAAATAGAAATAACATATCCAGGCGCATAAGCGCATACAGAATAATAATAAATAATCGATGTCTCAATAGACATAACAAAATATAGGCGTGGCGCCTATCAAAATATAGTCCAAAGGTCGAAAACCCGCTAGACTCCAATGCTTTCCTCCGCCACTGCTGCTATCTCTACACATCAACTGAAGCATTCACAATCGTTAGTAAAATAACACAATTAAACCGACAAAAGTGAATACCTAGCAGTCTTCAGCTACATAAATAAATCAACTGGTTAGAAATAAATCCTAACCTTAATTTATTACGAGTGCGCACTCTAAACTCATAAACGTTTATTAATTTAATATGCATTTTGCGGAATCACCCGCTATGGAATCACCCATGTACACACTAAATTAATGAAACGCCCGAAAAGGACAGGCGTCCCCATCAACTTCTCGCACAAAGAATCCTCTTTGTGTATGAGCCCCGGTCATCTAAGTTTACGGAATCCACCGTAAAACCTCACAGAATCCACCGTGGAATATGCCTCCTGGCATCAAACAGCAACTAGCGTCAGACCTGAGCGAACTACTTTACGCAGAAATGCCAGGTCCGAAGCGGATTCACGCTGCACTTGGTTCAAGGAGAATGGGAAACGAGAGGGATGCAAAGCTCAAACTCTCTGCCATAAGGCACAGTCCCATTCCGTTCCCCTAAAACAACATAAATCGGGTAAGACGTAACTCTAGGTCATCGTTCTCGTTATTCTTTTTTATGATGATGATCATTCCGCTGTTCTTCGAGATTTTTGAGAAAAGTTCTTGGCTAACCGGGACCACCCAACCGTAGGACGAACCAATGGCCCATCCTCCGCACTTTCCTCAGTTTGTTTTAGTTATGTAATTATCTAACACATTAATTTGACATATAACAATCAGCTTCTTTAATTAATCTTGTTAAGCACTGGTTCCTTCACGTAATCTTACCACGTGACATATAAAAACAATATCAAGCAAGTTCTTTTAACATCTCATCATTTTATCTTTGAAATACAAGAAGTTCCGCCCGTAGGCTTGTCCATAATCTGCTCGAAGGCTAACCAGTAATCTCCAGGGATCACTATTCCAAGCTTCCGCCCGTCAACTAGTATGTGGGCCTCGAGATCCAATCCCGAGTCATGTTAGTCTCTTATGCAGGACCCGGAAGGCGAGGGATTTATGACCAGAGCCCCCCCTGGCACCCAAGCGTCCTCCTGCTCCAAGTAGGACTCAACGGAGAGACCTCTCGCGGCGGGTTTGGTCCACATTCCCAGTGCAGTCAACAACCCCCTTGGTTAGGGTCAGGCAGGCAGTCGGGGGTAACTGAAGTTGCCTCTCCCTTCAGGCCTTGAACTTGAAGTATAGGTACTTATTTAATTTGTAATTCATAATTCAAACAGAGCCCTAAAATCTCTAGCGAGCACAAACATTTCCATTAATCAACCCAGTTGTATGGCAAACTACTAAGGAAGTGTTCTTTCCTTTTTTTTTTGAGTGTATCAGCACTTGTTCCCAAGGTGTCTTGTAACTTGGCAAGATCTCTTACATTCCGGTGTAGGACATACCCAACTTGGTTAACCCTAAGGTGCCTTAAATATGCTAGTTTCTAGTTTACAATTTTCCTTATTTAGAAGGATATCCAAAAATACGTCTTTTTGCAAGATAACTTGCATAAGGAGCTGCCCTCCTTGATGAGGGTTTTTCCCTTTTCTCCTTGTGAATCAATCACAAAATGATTTCATACATGTTGCGCAAGTCCTACGATGGAATAATCTGTTTAGATTCCTTAAGCTGACGTATGTCGGGCCTAGGGTTTCTTCATTTAAGAACCTTAGGGACAAACCCTAGTTTCTTATCTTTATGAATTTATTGTCCCTACGATAAGGAAAGTAGTCAAGTGTTTAGGGTATGAATGTTTCTATGTTTAGATTGGTTCGGTTATCTTTTGGAAGGTAATCTTACTCGTCTTGTCACGGTTTTACTATCCTTGTGACAATTAACCTTCCTAATCAATACAGTTTAATTTGGCATATAGCATAATGCCAAGATGATACAAAGGGCGACAATACTCCTTGGGACAAAAGGCCTAGCTGAGAAATTGGTGTATACACACTTTATTAGTCCCAAGTCCTCAAATAGCAGGGGAAAAGTGTTAATAGAGGGTCATCCAGCAGTCCCATTTTACATTCTCTTCCCAAATGAATTCGTATAACTAATTTTTATACTTGTTAATTCCTAACATTTAACTTCCGTTTTCTTAAAAGATGAACTCATGCCAAATAACAACAATTTCCTTGCTAAGATGTGCAGCTAGCAAAGATAACTCCCTAGTAATTTGAGCATCGAAAGAAACCTTTCTTGAATTTAGCTATTTACCATGAATCGTTGCGAAAGAAATAAGACTAATGGTGCAAGATATAATTTCTACACTTTAGGAATATATTACTATAGTAAATGCTTAATTCTTGCTTGTAATTTTATAATGCTTGATGCGATTTGAAGAAAGCTAAGGTGTATACATTGTCATTCATAAGCTAACTCCTTCGTTAAAAATAACTCGAACAAATATATCTATCCTTAACAATTTTTCTTTGCATGATTGACTTAAAACCGAATTAACACCAAGAAGAAAAACCTGGCTTTGAGGTGAGATATCCACATGGATACCGGGAGATGACCCTCCCGCAGCTACACCTTGGACTTTCTTTGGCGGCATCGTAGTTCGAATGTGAGATAGCCTTTTTTCTTTTTCTTCTTGGAATTCCACCGTCTTCTCTTTCCTTTTCCTTTACCTTTTTCCCACTCTTCCTCCTTCACTCCCTCTTTTCACTCCCTCTACTTCCCTCCCTATCTTTTATCTCACAGCTATTTCTCCTTTACGGAATACCATATGAGACCATGATGATGAATTGGATTTTTTAAGGACATGGGAGTGTGTGGACACCGACTTGTTTGATAAAACTAAGATCACAAAGCTCAACTAAGGGAGCACTTGCACAAAAAGATCTAAAAAGTGAGTGAAGGAATTAATTCAAGAGAATGGAGGTTCGCAAGGTAGCCTAATGACAAAGTAGGCCTATGGGTGTGACTTGAATAGTCTAAAGAGCTATGAGGGGGGGGAAAAAGGGCAAGGGCTTAGGGGGGATTAAAAAAAATTCCGGAGGGGGAAAAACAAGGCCTTAGGGGGAATTATACCCAGGAGGGGGGGGGGGGGGGGGAAACAAGGCCCTAAGGGGGATTTAAAGTCCCACGAGGGGGGGGGAAACAAGGCCTTAAGGGGGATTTAAAGTCCCGGGAGGGGGGGGGGTGGGAAACAAGGCCTTAAGGGGGATTTAAAGCCCGGGAGGGGGGGGAAACAAGGCCTTAGAGGGGAAATTAAAAACCCGGGAGGGGGGTAATAAGGGCTTAGGGGGGATTAGTGGGAAGGGGGCTTAAGGAAGCCCCCTTAGAAGCTTCGTGAAAGAGGGACGATGGTATGGCGGCGGCTGTCAACGCCACAGGCGATGGCGTCCCCTATCCAGCAGCTAATGGCTTCCCCAGCGGCACCTTCTCCAGTGCGGCAACGTCTGCGGCTTCCTCCCTCACTCTTCATGCAACCCGGCAGCACCTACCTCTCTCACGGCTCCGCCTCCCTCTGTACAGCGGCCCCCTCCCCTCGTTTAAATAGTGGAGGGAGGGGGATCTTCTCCTCTTGTGTGTCGACACGCATGTCCTCCATCCCTCCACAGGCTGCACCAAGTTATAGCTCCTTCTATTTCCCTCCCCCTCCAACTCGTCCATCGGCTGGAGGGATAAGGGGGGAAAAATTAAAAAGATTTTGATAAGTCCCAATTATTTACTCAATGCGGAATATTACATTCTCTCCCCCTTGGAGGAATCGAGATGTCCTCATCTCGAGATAAACTGGGGAAATTGATGGTTGAGAGTGCCTTCATCTACCCAAGTATCCTCTTTGGGATAATCTTTCCACTGAACAAGGCACTCTTTCAAGGTTCTAGATCTTAACTGTCTTTCCCTAACATCTAAGATCCTTTCTGTACAGCGACTTAAATCAATGCAGGCCCAAAATATTGTTGGAGGATTGCCAAAATTCAAGGTTGCAGAAATGCATAAGGTATGTGAAGCCTGTCAGTTTGGAAAACAGGTAAGGAAACCATTTCCTAGACATGTTCAAGAGAGTAAAAAACCATTGGAATTAATCCACTCTAATGTGTGGACTACTAAAGCTGCATCTCTTGGAGGCTGTCATTATTTTGTCACTTTTATTTATAACTATAGCAGAAAAGTTTGGGTGTATTTTATGAAAAAGAAAAGTGAAGTTTTTGGGCATTTCATAACTCTTAAAGCTATGGTTGAAAAAGAAACATACCTGCAAATAAAATGCCTAAGGTCAGATGGAGGGGGAGAGTATCTCTCAAATGAGTTTGCAAGTTCCTACACGAGCATGGCATAAAGCAGCAATATTCATGCAGTCATACCCCACAATAAAATGGAATTGTAGAAAGGAAAAACATGCATATTGGAGAGGTATCTCGTGCCATGCTCAACGAAAAAGACTTGCCATATTTTTACTCGGCTGAAGTAGTTGCTACAGCAGTCTACATAATGAACAGGACTCCCACTACAGCAATACATGGCATGACTCTAGAGGAGAGGTATACTAGTAGGAAACCAGATATTTCTCATTTGAAAATTTTTTGTTGCATTGCCTATGTTCATGTGCCAGATGAGTTGAGATCCAAGTTGGATCCAAAAGCTGAGAAGTGCATCTTTATTGGTTACTCTCTGCAGCAAAAAGGGTATAGATGCTATAACCCTTCTACTCGTAAGTTTACAGTGAGCAGAGATGTTGTTTTTTATGAGATGAGTAGCTCATATAAACCAGTAAATGTGATTGATAATGTAGATGCACAAAATGGTAATGCTGCACAGAATTCACAGCAGCAGTCACAAGATATTAGTGGACCTGGAGCATCCTCTAGCAGTGGTTCACATTCTTTGCCATGGACAGGCACATTGAGATCATGAGAATCTTCTCAAAGCAATGCAGATAGTGGTATGAACGTATCACGAAAAGGAAAAGAGAAGGTAGATCATCCCATGTTTGATGTGAATGCAGGTCACTCTTATGTGGATGGTGAATCTAGTGGCTCTGAACAGAGCATTAATGATGAGTTGGGTATTCCTTCTATTGTTACACCTGGAGTAAGGAAGACCAGGGATGTTTTGAGAGCACTTGGGAGTGAACCTACTTTGCGCAGGTCTACCAGAGCTAGGTATCATGTGGATAGGCTGAAATATGATGTATTTATAGCCATTCACTATGCATATATGGTCAAAGTGATACAAGAACTAGAACCCACTTCTTTTGAGCAAGCCATGGGAAAAGAAAAATGGGAGAAAGACATGGATGAAGAAATGGATGCCTTGGAAGCAAATGCTACATGGGAATTGGTACCTTTGCCTAAAGATAAGAATGCAATTGGTTGTAAGTGAGTTTATAAGGTGAAACACAATGCAGATGGTTTTGTGAATAGATACAAGGCAAGATTAGTAGTCAAGGGGTATGCACAAACATATGGCATTGATTATGAAGAAACATTCAGTCCGGTTGCAAGGATGGCAACTGTAAGAGTAGTCATTGCTATGGCTGTATCAAAGGGATGGTCTTTACATCAGATTGATGCAAAGAATGCCTTCTTGCATGGTGATTTTCAAGAAGAGGTCTATATGGAGCAGCCACCAGGTTATGTGCATGTTGTTCATCCTGAGTTTATTTGCAGGTTGAAGAAAGCGTTATATGGCTTGAAGCAAGCACTTAGAGCATGTTCTGACAAGATAGGACAGTATCTTGTCACTATTGGCTTTCAGATTTCCAAGGTAGATTTTTCACTTTATGTGAGAAAAACAGAGAAAGGTATTATGCTACTTGTCATTTATGTTGATGATTTGATTATGACAGGCGACAATGATGAAGATATCCTTCATGTGAAAATGCTATTGAAGCAAAAGTTTGAGATGAATGATTTGGGAGAGCTGCGTTATTTCTTGGGCATTGAGGTGATTAGATCACCAAGTGGGATACGGCTCTTGTAGAGGCAGTATGGATTGGACATGCCGTCCAAATATGGGATGATAGGCTGTAAGCCTATTTCAGTTCCTTTGGAGCAGAATGTGAAGCTGAGCGCAGATGTAGGTGAGCTTTTGAAAGACCCTACTATGTACAGATGCATAATAGGAAGTTTGATTTATATGACTATTACCAGGCCAGATTTGAGCTATGCTGTTGGATTGGTAAGTCAGTTTATGCAGGCTCCAAGGAAACTGCATTTGGATGCGGCTAGACGCATACTCAAGTATGTGAAGTCCAAATTGCAGTATGGACTACCTTATGAGACTGGGGTTCAGATATAGTTGCATGGATACACTAATGCTGATTGGGCTGATAGTATTTCTGATAGACGATCTACCAGTGTGGATATGTGTTCTCTTTTGGGAGTGCTACAATCACTTGGAGCAGCAAGAAACAGCCTACATTTGCCTTGTCGAGCATAAAGGTTGAGTAAAGGGGCGCAGCAATGGTTGCATGTGAGGTAGCTTGGTTGCATAAGCTACTTTATGATATGCATCAGCCTCTACAGATGGGCCAGTTGTCATTTATTGTGACAACATGAGTAGTATACACTTGGCAAATAACCCAATCTATCATGCTAGAACAAAGCACATTGAGGTGCATTATCACTATGTACGGGAGAGGGTTTTACAAGGTCTTATTGATCTAGTTTATGTCAGCACAGAGGATCAAGTAGTTGACATATTTACGAAGGCATTGGACGCAGAGAAGCTGCGCAAGTTGAGAGACCTGCTTGGTATGTAGGAATTGGGATTGAGCTCGAGGGGGAGTGTTGAGATATCGAGCTCCACTCGTGATATGCCAAGATGACCGTTGTGCATTTATGTCACTGGCTTGTTAGCTGTAGATGTGGTTGGTACACCGCCCATGAATAATAGCTAGATGACAGCTATCCTTATCTACTCTAGTTTGTGGTTCAGTTAGTATGCCACCTTAGTTAGTTGAGTTTGCTTTGAGACCCATAGATAGGGTTCTTCTATTTCTCTGTACTAGAGTTCTTTTTGGCTTACACAACTAATAAGAGGAAAGCTATTTGCAGCCTCCACGTTTGTGTGTATTCCCCCATTGTGCAAGCACGAAAGCTACAAGTGAGACTCCTTCCTTCTCTCCCACAATCTTGACACAACGTGCGCAAGGGAGATTGAGAGAGAGAGAGAGGTCGCTACCACCTCCAATCCACCATAAAAAGAGAGGGGACAACTGCAAAGAATAAGAAGGGAACCTGTGAAGGAGAAGAAGAAGAAGGAGAGAAGCGCGAAAGGATTATTCTTCAAGCTTTGAGGTAAGTGTATTATCTCTTCTCTCTTTGTTTCCTTTCTTTACTTCTCTCTTTTTTTGTTGATGAAGAGTGTATAGAGAGAAGAAGTGAGAGAGATCAACCTGCACAAGAGAGATTGAGAGAGAGAGAGAGAGAGAGAGAGAGAGAGAGGTCGCTGCTACCACCAATCCACCACAAAAAGAGAGGGGACAACTGCAAAGAAGCAGGAGGGAACCCATGAAGGAGAAAAAGAAGAAGGAGAGAAGCGCGAAAGGATTCTTCTTCAAGCTTTGAGGTAAGTGTATTATCTCTTCTCTCTTTTTTTTTTCTTTTCTTTACTTCTCTATTTTTTTTGTTGATGAAGAGTGTATAGAGAGAAGAAGTGAGAGAGATCAACGTGCACAAGAGAGATTGAGAGAGAGAGAGAGAGAGAGAGAGAGAGAGAGAGAGAGATCGCTGCTACCACCAATCCACCACAAAAAGAGAGGGGACAACTGCAAAGAAGAAGGAGGGAACCCGTGAAGGAGAAGAAGAAGAAGGAGAGAAGCACAAAAGGATTTTTCTTCAAGCTTTGATATAAATGCACTATCTCTTCTCTATTTGTTTTTCTCTTTTCTTTACTTCTCTCTTTCTTTTTGTTGATGAAGAGATGTATAGAGAGAAGAAGGGAGACAGATCAACACAAGGGAGATTAAGAGAGAGAGAGAGAGAGAGAGAGAGAGAGAGAGAGGCTGCCACTACCACTACCATTGCCATTGCATCCACTAAAAGAGAGGGGACAACTAGAAAGGAGAAGGAGGGAACCCCCAACCTCTGTCTCTTCTCCATCTTGCCCTCCTCAAGCTTGCATGGCAGGCACCAAGCAAGCATGTCCCTATTTCTCGGCCATGGGAAGGCCTCATGTCAAAGCTCGCCACTTGGAGCACAAGGTGGAACCTCCTCTAGTGCAGCAAGAGGCGCTCCCCATAGAGCACAATGACCACCAAAGAAGAAGAGGAGATGCAAATCGGGCACTATCGCCATTCGGGAGATAAGGAGAATGCAATGAGGATACGAGCTTCTCATTTCGAAAAGATCTTTTCATAAGAATGTTGTTCGAGAAGTCATGCAAGACTTGGAGCTGAAAGGGATGGAAAGATTTTGGGCACGAGTGCAGGACGGCCCACCAGTAGGAAGGTAGACTACTATAGCTATGATGACAGAAAGAAGCGCCTACATGATGTACATGTACCTTAAATTTGCAAGAATCTATTGTTGATTGAATATATGGTAGAACAAAATTTGCAAGAATCTATTGTCAGTTGGATAGATGATTTCAACTGATACACATGGATGTACATTCAAAAGTACAAGGATGAGGTACTCGATGTCTTTAAGAAAATGGGTTTATAAAGAGAAATGCAAGTCAGATGGTTGATTGGAAAGGTATAAAGCCCGGCTCGTTGCAAAAGGATATGCACAGCAATATGGCCTAGATTATGAGGAGACTTTCAGCTCGGTTGCCAAGATGGGAATGGTGAGAATAGTCATTGCATTACCGGCTTCTAAGGGCTGAAATTTATGAAAAATGGATGTCAAAGGTGCATTCCTGAATGGTGACTTGCTTGAAGAGGTATATATGGAGTAGCGTGAGGGTTATGTACACAACCTGAGGTGTATATGGATGGTAGCTAGCAACCCCATCTATCATGCTAGATCCAAACACGTAGAGATTCATTACAATTTCATCAGAGAAATGGTACTTTCATGACAGATTGATCTACTTCATGTGAAGACAGAAGACTAGGTAGCCAATATCTTTACCAAATCACTTGGTAAAGAGAAATTCGTTTGTTTCTGGGATCTACTTGGAGTACATCAACTAGTTTGAGATCAAGAAATGGAATTTGAGAAGGGGGAGGATGAGCTTGATTCTTTTGATCTTAAATCACCTCCATCCATTGAGATTGAGGATGAAGACAAGAAATAAGAGATAGAAGATGACTTAAACATAGGTAAAAACAAGAAGGAAGAAGTAGAGCTTAGAGACACTATCACTCCCTATATAAGTTTTTCTAGCTCCAACACCATGGTATAACTCTTACAGATGTCCAAATGCTCCCCCAAAAAGACTTGAAAAAGTTTGGAATAAGCTGGAGTGAGCAAAAGATCAATGGGACGTATTCATACCTCAAGGTCCTGACTATAAAGAAAGCTTGAAGTGAAGATTTTCTTCTTGGGCCTAACAAGTGATAAAAAAGCTCCTTGAGTAATAATTTTTTGAATTGATTATATCTAGCTTTTGCAATCACAAACTCTTTCTCTTCTCTTGCCTAAGCAAGTGATGAAAAAGCTCCTTGCGAAATACCTTTTCGAATTGATTATATCTAGCTTTTGGAGTCAAAGGATTAAGTTTTTTTTTTTAAATCTGATACACAATTTTTAGACATCAGGTGTAGGTGACATTGGCAAATGAATTATGCAAGAATATTTAGTGCATATAGCTAGAAGGGTGGCAGGGTTGCATGCCCTGCCACCTAATTTTTTCCCCTCTGTAACCGTCCCTATTTGCATCGGAAATTTACTCTGCAACCGTCGCTATAAGCGTTGTTATTTGCGTTGCTAACCCAAATAACGACTCAAATAGTGATGCTAATAGCGACGAATCGATCGCATCGCTAATAGTGATGCAAATAGCAATGATAGGGATAATTTTTTCCATGAATAATTTCGTCACTTTAAACGTCGCTATTGGGTCTATATGTTGTAGTGGTTGTTTGTGTGGCTGTTTGTTTTGTCATTTCGTAATTTTTTTGAGCTTAGGATTTGTTTCTGTCATTTTGTTTGATTTGTTGAGTGTGAAACTTGATAGCCTTGTTCGACCTTGGTATTTTTTTGGACAGGTTGATGCTGTAGTTTGCTAGAAGTTGTCGAACATTGTGGAACAAGGTTTGTTTTCTTGCTGAGACTCTTGCACATCACAGAAATTATGGATTCACTAGCACTTCACAATGCACTTGTTTGATGCACTGCACTCAGGAGTCATCTCTTGTTCTTATGAAATACTTTCATGCCATGGGTTGGGATTATGCATGGTTTGCACTATCATTGAGCACTTGCATAGAGTGATGCTCGTTGCAGCTATATGCAATAAATCCTAGTTGCACATGCACATGAGAAAGTACCTCTCATTGAGCATGCACATTTCCGTCATGCACGATATTTGGGATGCTCATCACAAAGTTAGGAACCTCTGGATGAGAGTTTAAGGTGGTTGGGTGAGTCAAAGGGTCGTGAAGGATGCCGCCAATTGTGAGATGGGTTGTTTTTATCTGGTCAACATCTTGAGGACCATCATTTTCTTGAGCGATTGTGAGAATTTGGGTGGAGCAAAGTATACCATATGTTCTTGTTGAGAGTTAAGAGGTAATGCTAAGGATTACAATAATCAAGGAAATTTGTTTGCATTATGGAATGACGCACGATCACATGTAGATAGGCTAGGCACAATTTTTTTCAATGCATACATTAATTTTGTGTGTAGCATCGATTGATTGGTTGCGTACCACGATCCAACAATGCATATTTTTTCAAATCAAGAGTGGATAAGCCTGAAGTTCTATTTCAAAGCATATTTTGTTGCTAGGGCACAGTGCATAAAAAACAAGTTCATATCCAAAGAATGTTTATTTTGAAGACTTAATGATCAAAGGAAAAGGTTGTAAGTTTTACATTGTCAACGTGTATTTCTTGAAGAATAAGAGGACATGTGTGTTGAAAGTGTGTGCAATTACAAAAACAATAGACCAAGGAAGGGAATAAGTTGTCCAAGATAAAAGATGGAGAAAATGATGCAATTTACAAAAAATGATATTTTTACCCATTTTTGGAGGGTTTTCGCAATTCTGCCCTCGCTAGCTTGTCAACTAGATGCCTTCCAATGGTTTTGAGTATCCGAATGACTATATTCGGAGTTCATATGACGAAGTTATGATCTAAACAAGTTGCAAACAGACATAGGGTAGAAAAAATGAAAATAGTGAAAAGCAGTAGAAAAGCAAAAGCCAAAATCTGAAAGCAAAAATCCCAATGTATGTCAGAGAACTTGGGAAAACTATATAAGGATGAGAAAGAGAGGAGCAAGGGGCCTTCCCCCTCAATTCAAAGTGTATCATGTGAGAGGATGGATATGATCTTAACCACATGGGGATGTGAGTATCAAGGGTTGCCCTTAGTATTCATCAACAATGTGTGAGACAGAGGGTGGAGTAATCAACCAACCTTGTGCCCTTCAAATCCAATGAGAGGTGAGATGTGCGAATGGAGTGTTGCATGCATGGGTTGGGCTTCTCAATGTACAAAGCATTATCTATTCTCATACATAGCCCTATAAGGCTCGTGGGCCTTCCTTCTTGCACTTTATGTCGACAAAGGATTAGATGCATGATTGCACCCTCAATTGCAGACAAGGCATACAAACCTTTGCATAAGGGGCAGCAAGGATTGCATCAATAGGTGTGAGGAATCAGGTTTCTCTCTTACATCTATTTTTTTGAATTTTTTATATTTTTTGTGTTGTGTTGTGCATCTGACAAAGTTAATTTTCCCAACTGGCACTCCTTAATGTCTTATTATCGGGTTGTGAGTGAGACTTGCTCTCCATCGCCGCTCATGTAACATCTCTTTTTTGGTGCCCCCGTTGAGGAGTGCCGAAAAAATTGACTTTATGCATGATTTGTGGATTTATTTCTTATTTGTGATTTTTTTTAATGGCTAATTCCTTTCCTGAATTTTATAGAAAGAAGGGAGAGGATCCTCACTGATTCCTCAAACAATTAGAGCTTGAATGTATTATCCAGCAAATAAATGACTCAACCCTGAAACTCCATTCTAAAATTTCAATTGTTGGATGAAGGTTGCAATTGGTTAAAGATTATGTAAAGACCCTTAGATTGAGAAATCCTCCTATTCCTATGGAATATGAAGCAACTAAGTAGGGATTCCTTGACCATTTTAAGGAAACTTAGACTTCCCATGACCTTTGGAGACAATTAGAAACTTATCAGAAGAGAGAAGACCAGACCATAGAAGTTTTTGCTATGTAGTACGCTAGACTTTGGGATCATTGGAATGTATCTTTAGGCCCAAGAGAGAGAGCCTTGAAAATGTTGAAAATCAAACATTTCATTGAAAATTTGCAGGGAGAGGTGAGGACAAAGTTTGAAATTAAGGAACCTAGTACTTTTGAAGAAGCTACAAGGATTGCCGTAGAAAATGACAGAAATTTTGAGAAAATTAAAAAAAGAGAATCATTTAGAACACTTATAAAAAATAGAGACCAAAATTGGCAAGGACAAAACTTTCAAATGTTAATGAGACAAAATGCCCAATTAGCACCAAAGATTGAGGATCAATTGTTAGGCACATTACAAAATATGAGATTAGGAGCCATGAGAGGAAGACCTTGGGGAAGAGGAAGTGGAGGACCTGTAGGACAGACCAATCAGAAAAATTTAGGAATTGGGAGAGGAGAAAATGGTAGAGGATATTTTTGTAGACCAATGGTGACTTGTTTTTCCTGTGGAGAGTTAGGTCATGTGAGTACAAATTGTCCTTATTTTCTTAGAGTAGCAGGGGATATGTATCCTTTACCTCAAAATTTGCCTAACAAACAGAATGATTTCGAGATAGAGATAAAAAATAATTCTACATCACAAGAACCTAGGTTGACTGAAGAAGACAAAGGAAAAAGTGCTATAAATTGTATTCTTTTAGAAAATCAAAAAGAGAAAAATAAAACTATTGACGTAATGCCTGCAATTAAAAGAAGAGATCGTGAGAGAGATGAACCTGAAACTAGTAAGACTGGTGAGGAAGAAAAACAAAGAGGAGAGAAGAGAGAGGAAGAAAAACAAAGAGAGGAGAGAAGAGAGACGAAAGTAAATCGAGTGCGCCTAGGAAACATTATCATGTTGCTTACATTCTTTTGGGGGAAGAAGAGAGTGATTATGACCTAAAAAAGGATATGATGGGTAAGAAAGTTGATATATATTTTGCCCAATTGATGGAGTTGTCCCCAAAGATGAGAGGACAATGGAAGAAATTAGTGAATTTGAAGTATAAGGATAAAAAGAAAGGAACAGTGAGAGTTTTGAGTGTTGAAGAATTTCTTGATATTTGTCCTATTGTTGATGCTTGGCATAAGAATCAGAACATAGGAGAAGCATATATTGATGGAGGAGTGCAAATTAGTGTGATTACTTAGGCTTGTTTTGAGCAGTTTGGACTTTGAATCATCGAAGGTCTAAATTTAGAATCGGGCTTGCTAATCATGCTAAAGTGAGGTGCTTAGGTATGATTCAAAATTTGGAAGTGAAGGTTTATGGAGTCTCTATGAAAATTGATTGTTATGCTAGTAGGGTTGGGAGCTTTTCTGCTCATATTGGGTAGCCCTTGGCTTACGAAAGCAAGAGCAATTCAAGATTGGGAAAAATGGATAATAACAGTCTATGATCAAAGGGAAGTACCAAAGAGGTTTGACATGTCTTCAAGAAAGGAATTGATGAATGAGGAAGATTTTGAAGAAGAAGATGAGGAAGAGACTGATAGCTCTTTTGAGGAAGATGATAGTAAGGATGAGAGTTCAGAGACTGATTTTGATAGAGAGGTGTCATCTATTGCAATTGAGTTAGTGAGTTTTGAGAGAAAAGAAAAGAGATTTGAGGATGAATTTTTGATTTTTTTGGAAAACCAAGAGGGGGAGGGCTTAGAAATTGTAAGGTTTCAAGATGAAGTTGAGGGTATGAAATTGTTGCCTAATGAGTTTGTGGAGATTTGTTGTGAGTTTGGTTATGAGTTTATTGATCAAGATATTAATGAGGTTTTGGGTTCTAACTCTTGTGGTGATTTTGGTGTTAATGTTGTTGACTCTGATGAGTCTTGTGAGTTGTCTATTGATGGTTTGAGTAGCCTTGGAGAGGCTTTTGTTTGTGATGATGTTGTTTTGAGTAGACCTAACCTCTTGCTTCTTGATAGTTGCGTGGATAATTTTTTGGTAGGTTTAGGTAACAACATCGAGGAGAAAACTTCATATGATAGTATTGTGGTTTCCTTGAGTTCTCCTGAAGTTTGTAATGATATTTGTAAAGATTCTGATTGGGGTTTTGATGACCCTGAGAGTGATAGCGATGAGGATGAGAGAGGAAATCTAGATAAGACTTTGGAAAGGATTAAAAATTTGAAAAAAAAGAGATCTAACACTAAGGGTAAAGAGTGTGAAGAAAATTGTGAGGTTGCAGTTGAAGGAAATTTGACAATTAGGTGTTTGGATGAGGTCAATGATCTTAATATGTTGCCTAAGGTGTATGTATGTGTTTTTTGTGGAAAGTCTTATCACATTGTTTGTGAGAATGATGTGGGAAAGATTGTTTGTTGTGTTTATTTTTTTGAAGAGATGAAGTCTCATTTTTGGATGAATGTCTTGAGGAGGTTTTGTTTGATGTGGATCATGGTGTTTTTGGATATTTTGTGATGATGGGAGATGATTTTCTAGTTTTTCCTGAGTTGTTTGCAATCTTTATGGATGAGTTTGATTTTGGCAACATAGAAAGAGTTCAAACCTTGTTTCAAAACCCTAGCCTTGTCATGTTTTTTAAATGGGACGATGGAAAGGGCATGTGGATTGTCATTATGGGTGATGAGATGTTTTGCTTTGATAATATGAGTTGTTTTAAGAACTTTGGATTTGAAAAATTTGAGGATTTTAAAGAGAGATTTATCGAAATTCTTTGTGCGTTAATCAAGAAGTTGTTTGAGAATGGTGTATCATGGATTTTTTTAATTTATGAGTTTGAAGAACTTAGAGATGGAGAGTTGGATTAGGTTTTTGATTGGCTTATAAATGTTTCATCATTTTATGAGAAATTGCTACACATGAATGTTTGCAAACTAGGGGGAGGGCTAAATATGTTAAGCATTTTTTTGAAAACTGAAAAACCCTAGCCAAACTGTAGATAGGTTTGGTTTTTGCTAGCTTAGTTGTTGGCGTGACTCTTGCTGAGACTCTTGCACACCACGGGGATTATGGGTTCATGAGCTCTTCACGATGCACTTGTTTGATGCAATGCACTTGGGGGTCATCTCTTGTTCTTATCAAATAATTCCATGCCATGGGTTGGGATTATGCATGGTTTGCACCATCATTGAACACTTGCACGACATGAGGCCCGCTGCAGCTATATGCTGGGTTCAAAATAAGGTATTTTTATATAGTTTTTACATACATAAGGGTGTAATATAAAGGTATTATTCACATATTGAATAGAAAAGGGTTATGTTTTATTCAAGAAAAAATTACAAATAAGGATATTTATAAATAGGACTTGAATGCACGTGATGTAGAGGATATACATATAGTAACTTCCCTAAGATCGATAGTACAAACTACCACAAATGAAGAAGCATTACAAACATCGAGTAGACACTAAATACAAAAATATGCTGGCTACTTGCAACCAAGGTCAAGACAAACCTAACATATCTTTTGCCAATCATGGGATTTTAGCCTTGATGGTCCTCTTTAAAGAAAGCGGACCCAAGGGAACACATCATACTTGTTAGGGTGCAAATAGGCCTGATAATTTGCTTTACAATGTCTTCTTCTTTAGTGGATATGACCCAAGGAGCACGAGGTACTTGCAAGGGACCATCAATGCTCAACTGTGGCCAAAGTGCCTCCATATTTTCTACTTCCTTCAAGTCCATTCAATACTTGCAAGAGACCATCATCGCTTGACTGTTGCCAAAGCGCCTCCATATTTTCTACCTCCTTCAAGTCTGTTCATGCCCCTGTAGTGTCTCTCTTTCCTATGATGTGGTCCCATAATAAGCTACCCACATTCTTGAAAATATGCATAGGATCTGAAAAATGGTTGATCTGTAAGTCAGTCCAATATGGAAACTTGTAGAAAAATTGAGAACCATCACGTTCCATTTGGATGTCACTCATTGTGGACCATTTTCAACTCGTACCAGCTTTGGGCATTCATTCGTATTAGAGATCATCCAAAAAAACCTTCCCTCTGTTCATGACCCTCTGGCAAGATAGTGGCATATCTTTGATATACCATCTTCTTCATGGTTCGCAACCTTTGAAAGTATAACTATGGCCCATACAATGGGACATGCATGATAACCTACAATAACTAGACCTGTCACAACACTCTTATTTAGTCAACATAAACTTGAATGAGCTATGTTAGATATTACTGCGAGAACGGAAGCCCACTTACTTGAGAAATCTCCAAATCCTGAAAAGCCATGCATGGTCCACATGAGAATGTTTCGTATGTTGGTGGACAATCAACCATCAATATGCTTGCTCATGTCTTCCATAAGTATTTCTCCTCCCACAAAATCTTGAACTTATCAACTAATGGACGGAGATAAACATCCATATTCTTGACTTTGTAGCTCCCAAGAATGATCAAGCTAAGGATAAGGTGTTCTTTCTTCCTAGAAAGCCATGGCGGGATGTTGTAGCTAACAAGGACAATAGACCACACATTGTAAGAAGTTGAGTGGAGACCAAATGGATTCATGCCATCCATAGCAAGATTGAGGTGACAATTCCTTAACTCTCGTGCAAAGTCTGGAAAGGTGGAGTCAAGGTGGCTCCATGTGCATGAATCTTCTGATATTCATTGGCCTCCATCTATGGATCTATTCTGTGGATGCCACATTGCCAAGCTTGCCATGCCTGCCGTATGAAACATGTGACGTATATGCAGTATAAGTGGAAAGTGTCTAAGAGCTTTTTGAGGGATGGTTTGCCCTTTCAAGTCCTATCAATACCTATGAGTACCACACTTTGGACATGTCTTCATAGTCCCGTAGTCTCCTCAAAAATAGCACACAATCATTGACACATGCATGGATGTTGTTGCAGTATATGCCAAGATTTTGTAATGCCATTCATGCATCATCACAAGACTCAGGCATCGTGTTTACAAGTGCTAATATATGATAACTTAGAAACCCATTATATAATTTAAAAAACCCATTATATAATGGTATGGATTCTTCCTCTCTCAGTGGATCAAATGACTTGGCATCCATGGTTATCAATGCATTGATCATTGTCTCCATCTCAAGCTCCAAGATTGGAGGAAGATCTGAAAGGCCGATTTTCTCCTCCGGTATCCGCAAGGGTGTAGACTAAGTCATGCCCTCCAATTAGTGTATCGGCTCAGGCACTCCATCCATTGCACACCCACAAACTCTTCTAATTGGCTGCAATAGGTGTATTCCTTGGAATGAGACGTCCTCCCTATACAAATTTTATGGGCATGCCTAATATTTTTGCATATGATATTCAATTACTTTGCGAATGTAAAGTATGATGGATACACACTTTTCTTATCGTTTACTAAAGGTTTGAGATTTTCTAATCAATAATCTCCGATTGAAAGTTGCCAAAGCATCATATGTGTTCTATGGACAAGTGACACTTTCATCTAATTGCCATGTTGCATTGAGAGCAAGGACATGGGACACACTATTTAAGATATGCCTCGTGATCTTGGACATCACGGCCATCATCATTCTCCATTTGGTCTATATTTAAAAAAACAATAGGTTTTTGTTCCCCTCATTGATGATCTTCCTTTGTTTTAATCTCTACTGCTCTTTCTCTCCCTTTCCCTTTATTTTTTTTCCTTCCTTCATCTCTCTTTATCCATTCCTTTTCTCTCCATGTCTCTCTGTCTTTATCTATACCTCTTTCTATTCCTCTCCCTATCGTTCTTTCTCTCTCTCTTTTCCCTTTTTTTATTTACCTCCTTTCATCCTTCTTTATTTCTCTTCCCACCTTTCAAATTCTCTCCCTCTTTCTCTTTTTTTATTTGCCTCCCTTCATTCTTCTTTGTTTCTCTCTCTCCCCCCTCTCTTTCTCAATGTTTCTTTCTCTCCACCATCTTCCCTCCCCACTCTCACTTATTCTCTCTTTTCCTTTCCCTCCCTTCTTTTCTCTATGTCTTTCTCTCTTTTCCTCTCCACTCGCACTAGATGCATCTCATTGCAATCAAAATCAAAGATAGAAATTAAGAAACTCATAAAATAAGACATTGAAAGACCCCCTCTCCCCACCCCTCTGTGTCTCTCTTTCCTCTCTCCCTTTATTTTTTTATCATTTTGTTCTCTCTAATTCCCTCATTGTTTCCATTTTTCTCTCTCCTCTCGCTCTATATTTTTTGTTCTCTCTATCTCTATTTTTCTCCCTCCTTCCATCCCTTTTTCTCCCCCTCTCTTTCTAACTCTCTTTTTTTTTTACTCTCCTTCCTCTCTTCACCTCACTCTTTTATTTGCCTCTTCCTTCACTCCCTATTTCCTTTTCTCTCCCCCTGTCTTTATTTCTCTCTTTCTCTCTTTCTTTGTTAATTTTCCTCATTTTCTCTCTCGTTCTCTCTTCCTCTTCCTTTCTTCTCTCTCTCTCTCCTTTCCTCTCTCTCTCTCTCTCTCTATCTCTCTCAATGCATCTCATTACAAAGAAAAATAAATAAAAGAAAAGAAGAAAACACAAGAACAAAGCAAGAAGAGGCAATGTACTGACCACAAAGGCCAGAGGATGGATTCTTTGCCTCCTCTAACGTCCCTTATTTCTCCCTTACATACTTCTCCCTCTTCTTTGTGTATGGCGATGGCAGCAGTGGCGGCGATGAGAAGCTCTCCTTCTCTGTCTTTCCCTTTTCCATTCCCTCTCCCTCTCTCAAGGTGATGATCTCTATCACTCTCTCATGAAAATTTTTGCACGGAAAATGCCGCGCTTGGGTTTTTGACACTTTTTATGCAAGAAGCATGATTTGTCACGCTTGAAAGTGTTTGCTTGTATCACATATGTTCATGTGCTAAATGAGCCATAAAAGAAGCTTTATCCAAAGGCTAAAAAAATTATTTTTATTGGATACTCTTTATAGCAAAAAGGGTATTGTTGTTATAACCCTGTCCACATGTAAGTTCAAAGTGAGTAGGGATGCTATTTTTTATGAGATGAGCAATTGATATGCATCTATTGGTGATGCATTGGATGATAATCATGACCATCATACGTATGTGTAGAAAGAGAAGAAAGAATCATAGAGCTATAGTGGACAAAAATTATCATCTTGTACTACATCTACAGTTAGCCCTTGTCTTGGAGACTAAGGAGTAGCCCCACATCTTCAGGTGCATCTATAATTATTATAGGTAAAGACAAAAGAAAAAAAAAGTCACTAATGATGCATCTATTAGTCATTTGGAATTTGATGGAGTTTCTAGTGGTTTAGAGAGATTGTATTACGAGCTTGGTATTCCTTTAGTCATGGGACACTAGGTGTACAAAGAGCACATGGTAATGTAAAGACTCCACTAAGTGATCTACTAGTGCATAGGTCTAGTAGGGTCAGATACCATGTTAGAAGATTTGGTTTTCAAGGTTATGCAACTCACCATTATTCTTGTATGATAAAGGTGGTTGAGGATGCTAAGCATACATGTTTTGAGGATGCTATTGGTTATCCTCATTGGGATGCAACAATGGATGAGAAGATGGCTACATGAGAAGCCAATAAGACTTGGGATTACAAAATTAAGTATAATATAGATGGTTTTATTGGTAGGTATAAGACTAGGTTCATTGCAAAAGGCTATACTCAAATATATGGCATAGATTATAAAGAGACATTCAATCTAGTTTCTAGGATGACAATTTTAGATGCGTGATTGCTTTGGCAGTAGCCAAAGGTTGGAATTTGTAGCAAATGGAGGTCAAGAATGCCTTCTTGCACAGTGAAGTGCAAGAAGGGGTATATATAGAGCAACCATTAGGTTGTAAATGTTTAGAGCATCCCACATATGTATCCAGGTTAAAGAAAGTGCTCTATGGATTGAGATAAGCACCTAGAGAATGGGTTGACAAGATCGAAGAGTATCTTATTAACACTGGCTTTTATGTTTTTGATGCTAACCACTCACTTTTTGTGACGAAGGGAGATACAAGCTTGGTCATCATAGTCATCTATATGGATAACTAGATTATTACAAGTGAGAGTGAGAATGGGATTGTTGAAGTTAAGGACTTTTTGAAAAAGAAGTTTGAGACAAAGGATTTGGGTGAGCTAAGGTACTTTCTTTCTATTAAGGTGATTAGATGTGACGATGGTATATGGTTGTCACAAAGGCAGTATGGTGGCTTGGATATATTATCTAAGTATTGTAAGATAGTGTGTAAGTCTCTTTAAATGCCATTGGAGAAAAATTTGAAGTTGAGTGCTAATGTTGGGGATTAGATAGAAGATCTTACTATATTCAGGAGAATAGTAAAAAGTTTGATATTAGATACATATTGAAATATCTGAAGTTGACTTTACATTATGGAAATTTTTATGAGATAGGTAAGGATATATAGGTGTTTGGATATAGAAATGCAGATTGGATTTGTGATAGAAGATCTACCAACGGATCCATGTTTTTCCTTGGTAGTGCAACAATTACATGCAGTAGTAAAAGGAAACCTACAGTTACTTTATCAAGTATAGAGGAGGCTGAGTATAAAGATGCTAATATGGAAACTTATGAATTAGTATGGCAGCAAAAGTTATTAGATGATTTAGATGTACACTCAGATGGTCCTATTGTCATGCATTACGACAATATGAGTAGCATACATCTAGCTAGGAACCTAGTGTTCCATGCTAGGACAAAATACATTGAGATGCATTACCATGTTGTGAGAGAGATGATACTTGTAGGAGATATTGACTTGGTATATGCCAACACACAAGATTAAATAGTTGACATTTTCACAAAGGAATTGGATATACAGAATCTTCAAGAGTTTTGAAGCTTACTTAGAGTTGCATAGATACAGTTGAGCTTGAGAGGGAGTATTGAGATGGAAAGCTCAATACAGTTGGACATCAATGATGGATCACCTACCTAGATGGGTCCACATGTCTACACTTAGCACGTTGGTGATTACTGTGATCTTCACATGGTCACTGACTTATTACTTGTTATATTTACTTTGTTGCACCTACCTACAACTAGCATACTTAAAGCACCAGTCAATTAGTATAGCTAATTATACACTATTTGACTTAGTAGGCCACTTTCCTTTATGTTGTATCTCATGTATACCTTTTGTATATTGTATTGTGCATGGAAGAAGAAAGGAAAACCGGCAAAAAAATGTTTTGGCATGCATCTCTCTTCTTATGTTGTTAAGTGAGCTCCCTCTTATGTGTATTGTGTGTGTTTGGCTTAGAAGCTCAAGCAAATCTCCCCACCATGCGATTCTTAACAAAGAATCAAAAAATGAGTTAGAGATATTCTATGTGGGATTTGTGTGTTGTCTTCAAGTGCAATAGGGAATGGATAAGGTGAAGCAATAGGAGAAGTTAATTTAGAGGAAGTTGTAATGGATATATGAGTTGGAGTGTTGGGAAATTAGGGAAACCAAAGCTAGTGAAATTCTTGATAATAGCCTTAAGCTTATAAAAGCTTCTTAGGGACCCAACACTATGTAAGAAATGGGTTGTGACAAGATTGATGGTGGCGGCATGAGGGCCAGTGCTTTCCTAGGTTACTTGAGTATTTGAGAAGAAAAAGTATATGAGGATTTTTCTTGCCGCCACTACCACTTGCATGGTCATCTAGAAGTTGAATCAATAAATTGGTGGCCTTGGCTGGTTTGCTAGGTGGAGAATTACAACTAGGTGAAGCTCAATCCAGGTTGCATGTTCTTGGACCTAAATGTGGTGATGACATGGATATCAACCAACTAAAGTTGAGTTCATTTATCCACATAGTTGACATAATAGTTGGTTAGATGATTAAAGGTACATCCCAAGAGAATATTAGTCCCTACTCCTTTAGCATTCAAAAGAACATAGAAGAGGAGTGGTATACTTTTTGTCTCAATCATGATTGCAAGCTTACATTGACCGGTAAGGTGTATGGTCACCATCCATAGGGATTGAGCTTTGCATTGGTGGGATACAATGAGGGGTATCCTTGGTTTTTCAAATAGAAGTATGTCAAGATATTATAATCGGATCCCTCATCAATGAGAGCATCAATCATCATTGAATGATTTATAGTGAGGTTGATGCAAAGATATGCAGCTTCAATTACAAGTTCATCATTTGACTCAATGTTGTAATATATTTGCACGAAATATTAATGAACCCGCACACGACGCACAAAAAGTGGTTCAAAATAATCTTTCGCATTGATAAATGTTGGTGGCTAAGTGTTCCCTCCACGGCATTAATAAACTCTAGCCCCGTGTCATGTATGGAAGACCGTGGCTTGAAACCGCAAGCCCACATGGAAACACCCTTCATGGGAAAAGAAAAATGGATAATGGATAAAATTTTGCAAATTTTTTTACTATTAATCCTCTCCCCTCAGCCGATGCATGGTGGGGAGAGGGAGTATGGAGGGACCTTGAGTTATGTGGAGAGCATGGAGGAGGGAGGAGGCATGTAGAGCCACGTGTGTGGCTATCTCCCCCCCTCTACCTATAAGAACCTCCCCCTTAAACTTGGGGGGAGGAAAGAGAGAGAGAAAGACTGCCATCATCGCCATGATCATCGTAATCATCTTCCTCTTCATCTCCTTCATTGTCATCCTCATCATCTCCCTTATCAACACTCTCTCTCCACGTCACTTCTCTTCCATAGAAGCTTAGAAGCTTCTCTTTAGAAGCTTCCACTAAGGGCTTCCATAAGCCTTGTTCTTACCATACCTTCTCGGGGTGCTTTAAACCCGCAACAACTGCAAGGCTCTGTCCTGTACGGGAGAGGGAGATCGTGGAATGAGAGACTTCCGAACTCGCGAGTAATCCAAGGGGGAGTTGCTATGACAAAATACACTGCATAAATGGCTCCAAAGCTAAAGACACGAGGTGCACACACGGGATCCTCCAACCCGAGTTCACGCATGGATAACGCTACGAGTTCTCTTGCCCAGATTCCAATTGTATTCTTGCATGAAAGGGATGCGCTAAGCATGATGGTTTTTAGGAAAATTTAAATGCATTTATTCATTTGTTTTACAAAGTTAGTGCATGTCGTGCATTTGAAATTTGCTTGCAAGTTGCAATCTTGAATGCATATTGCATAGGTTAAAAGGTGGATTTGTCTAAATGCATCCTTGATTGCCCCGCAAAAAAGAACAACGCATAATGCACTTAGGTAATAATTTCCTAGTCGTGACTCGTGCATGAGATAATCTTAGACGCCCTTTGAATGTTTTCCAAAATAGTTACAATGCATGGAAAGGAATTTATAATCTTATAAATTGCATGCGATGATAGTTCATTTTGAGAGAGGTTAAGTGCTAAAGGTCAAGTTAAATCATTAATGGACTCATGGCATTCGCTCATGCATGGACTTCTTTTATCGAAGTTGTATTTGGGAAAGGATAAAATTTTCATATTAAAGCTTGAATTCAATGCATTAAACGAAGGGTTTATGGGCATAGTTCTTGATGTAAATCAATATAGGGTTCATACAAGTAGCCCTAAATTGTCAATCGTTATAGCTTAGGCAAGGAAAAGAAATGGTCATTGTAAATCTTATAGTTGCATAGAAGGAAAAAGTCTATGAATCGCATATTTGCATGGAATGCTATATCTTGCAATTATTTACATCTTTTGGAAAAAGTATTTGCATCTCTAAGAAAAGATCACCTCTTGTCGCAAGACAATTAGATCGATTAGGTAAATCACTTGTAATGGTGTAACTCAAATGATGATCACCTCAATGCACTAGGTAGAGCTAAGCTGCGTTAAAATTCTGCCTAGTATCGCACTCGGAAAACCAACTTAATATTTCCGACCTCAAAGGTCCTACCCACATTCACAGAATATTAGGGTTAGCTGAATGCCCATGCAAGAACAATCTAGGGTTCTTACCCTAAGAACCAAATGGCCAAATACTAGACTTCCATTTGAATTTAGAAACCCTAGGGCCAAACGTTGTCGGCCTAGCAGGGTTAGGGTTGGGTTGGGTCAAGAGCACATCGCAAACCCTACTTCTTGACCAAAAGTATTCTTGACCAAGGAATAGCGTGTGATGGGAGAAATAATCCCACAAGTTAGGTGTGATACTTATCTCATGCAACAAGTTGCAACGTCGCATGGCTTTGTGTTTAAATCACATAATAGTATTGCCATTCCTTAGAACAAGGTTGGCAAGTTCAAAGTACAAGTCTAAATTCTAGAGGATGAGTAGACATCCTGCTACATCACCCTTCTTTGAGGTTGATTTTCCAAGTTAGGGTAATTATGAATTGTCTAGCAAACAATTGACCAATCAAGTGAGGACAACGGGGTTGTCTGGAATTTATTGACCTTAATGTAAGGAAACCTAAGGTATTTGTTAATTTGGGTTAACAAGGTATATACCCTAACCTAAGGAAAGAGGGTAAACAAGCAACTCAGCTTACGAACATAGGATCTTGCCAAGTCGCAATTGATCCCAGATCGAATGCTAGATGTATTCGGAGAGAAGGATTCACACCTTAGCAGTTGGCCATACAAACAACCACTGGAATGATTATGTTTGTACAGTTAGGAGCACTATTTGTACTTCTTTGCTCAAGGAACTAAAGCTAGAAAAATAATTAATGCTTCAGGTTAAAAGTGTGAAGGGAGAGGCAACATCAGTTACCCCTGATTGTCTGCCTGACCCTATCCAAGGGGGTTGTTAGTCACGTCGGGTATGTGGACCGAACCCACCGTGAGAGGTCTCTTCGTGGGTGCTACTTGGAGCAGGAGGATGCTTGGGTGTGAGGGGGGTCTTTGGCCGTAAATCCCTTGCCTCTGGGTCCTGCCCAAGAGGCCGACGTGACTCGAGATTGGATCTCGAGGCCCGCATACTAGTCTACGGGTGAAAACTTGAAATAGTGATCCCTGAGGATTGCTGGAATTTCCTTTGGGCGGATTATGGAATTGCCTTCGGGTGGATTATGGACTAGCCTTCGGGCTGGATTATATGATGTATTCCAAAGACTGATAAATAAGATCAATTATTGAAAAGGAACTTGCTTGAAATTATTTTTTTATGTCAGTGCTTAAGTTACATGAAGGAACCGGTGATTAATTGGCTAATTAAGGAAGCTGTTTTTGCTTGTCAAACTAAATGTGGTAGGTAATTAAACAACTAAAAGCATTCTTGAGGAAAGTGCGGTGGATGTGACCATGGGTCCATCCTACAGAAGGGTGGTCCTGGTTGACCGATAACTTTTCTCAAAAGGAATTGACAGCAAGGTAACGATGACCTAGAATCTATAGAGCTAGAGTCTCAATTTGTACTGTTTTAGGGGAATGGAATGGGACTATGCCTTATGGGCAAAGAGGTCAAGCTTCACATCCCTCTCGTTTCCCATTCTCCTTAAACCAAGTGCAGTATAAATCCACTTTAACCCTGATGTTTCTGCATAAAGTAGTTCCTGTGGGGCTCGACGCTAGTTACCTCAGAGAAACTTGACCATTAGGGAAACCCTAATTCAGGTTGAGCCTAAGTGGGAACGGCCGGAATGCTTCCGCTTCGTGGTAGACTCGGGAAGACCTAGATTGCAAACCCCGTGACATTCCATGGGAGTGTTGAGTGGTGCCATCTGGACTCTCTTCCCGATGGGCTACTAAGACATGTCCCACAAGTGGACAAGGGGACACATTATAAATGCTGCTAATGGTCACAACTATTTACATTTACAATTGTCATAGTAGACACAAGTGGGTTCAAGTGTTGACATTTCTCAAACTATTCATAGCATGTCTGTTCTACATGCATTAAAAGAATCTACATAATTTTGATCATTGATACATGTAAAGGGTGTCCAAGTGGATAATAATTTTGAATTTTATTGCTCTTAAAGTGGCTGACAGGCTGGCCATCTAGAGTCTCCAACTCCACATTCTCTATCATCTTGATCACACAAACAAAAAAAGATCTAAGGTCTCTTAATTTAATTTTATTTTTGTGGCCTTTAATTGAGCAGAGTAAGAAAAGGTCCCCCTTGTTTAAGGAGCATTTCTTGATATGCTTATCAAAGGAGGCCTTTCATATGGCCTTCTCTATGAGTAGGGCATTACTAGTTAGCACTCATGTTTAGTTAAGCACTCCAACTCAAGGGAGCAATGTTGCCATGCTCAAGTTCCTTCCCAATGCTCTTAAATGGAAATGGATAGACTAGAGATCAAGAATTTCATAGGTATAAGAAGATTAGTACCATATGTTAAACAAAATGGGGTTTGTCTTATGGTAGTCTTACATGACATGCAATAGGCTTAGAGAGCTATCATAAGCTTGTGATCCTAGTCAAATCATGAAGCTAAGACCATTTTGTCAAGATACTAACATGGAGTTTGTTGGTAGCTTTTTCTTGGCCATTTGCTTATAGAGAGTATGGGTTAGTTTTCGTATGGATTACTAGGAACGTGGATAGAAGGTGATGATTACCTCATCTAAGAAGTGTATTCTTGATCAATAATGATCTCTATGGGACACTCAAATCATGAGATGACTTGCTCCCAAAGAAATGAAGTAGTAGTTTATGCATCATTTCTACGGGTAGCCCTTGTTTTCACCCATTTGGTCATGTAGTGGATGGCTACGGTAATGTAGCAAACCTATAAGTACTCAATGGCTCAACGAATTGGTCCCATGAAATCTACACCTTACTTTTCAAATTTTTGGTAAGAAATAACTAGTATAAGCTCCAATTTTTCTTTGTAGATAGGCAATTTAGCATATTAGCACTCATCACAATGCTTGATAAATTGACTAGCATCCTCAAATAGAGTAGGCCATTAGCATTTGGCTTGAAGCACTTTTTTAGCCCTGGAAATTGTATCAAAATGTCCTCTAACAATACCACCATGTGCATCATCTAGCACAACTTCAATTTCATGCTCACACACAAATCTTCTACGGGGACCATCATAGTACAATTAACCGGTGATCAATAGGTATGTTCTAGTTTTGATTAAAAGATGAGTGAGGCAAGATTTCTCAATTGGAAATTTTGGGAGGCCGTGTTTAAGAATGTATACAATATCATTAGCCCAATGGGATGCAAGGAAAGTTTTGAAGAGCTAGATCTCTTGGTCAATGTAGAACAAATAAGTGTCAAGGAGTTGTTCATCAACACTTGTGGTCTTCTCACCATTAGTTACTCATGAAAGATGATCAATCATAAGATGTTTTTTTCCCTCTTGCACAAAAACTAAAAAATCAAAATCTAACAAAAAAATGAGCCATCTAATAATTTGTTTGGTAGCATAGGGTTTGTTCACAAGATAAAGCAAGGCTTAATGATCCACAAAGAAAGTGAAGGGTGTAGCCCATAAATAGTGATGAAACTTCTTAACAATGTATACTAGAGCCTCGGGGGGTTCACTATATATATATTCTCTATATAACTTGCATTCATGGCCTATTTATAAATATCCTAATATGTGAATTTTTCTTGAATAAAACACAACCCTTTTCTATTCAATCTGTAAGTAACCCCTTTATATGACACCCTTCTATATGTAAAAAATGTATAAAAATGGTGTTTTAAAAACCCCTTATTTTGAATTCATGTTATATATACATATATTCATGAGTGACCCCCCTAAGACTAGAGCTAAGCCTTCTCTTTTGGTAGTAGAATGATTCATTTTGGCCTCAATGAGTTGTCAGCTAGTGAAGCTTACTAGAAAGTCCATGTTTTGTTCATTGGGTTGGCACAATACTACCCCAATTGCAACCTTGGAGGCATCTATATACACATGAAAGATGATTGACGAGTCCACGGACCTTAGGATAGGTGCAATCATTAGAGACTTCTTTAGCGCTTCATAGGAAGATTGACATTATTGAGTCCACTTCCAACTAACTAGTAGCTTGTACATGGGTCAATGAATGGCTGCATAGCTGAGCATAAAATGCCGATAGTACCCAATGTGCTCAAAACAACATTTCACTCCCTTAGTGTTGGTTTTGGTGGTGGTAAGTTTATGGTAAACTTAATCTTAGAAGTGTCTTATGTAATGCCATTTTTGGATACATGGCTGAGAATGACACTATGCTTAACCTGAAATTGGCATTTAAGTGTCTTTGGGGATAGGTGATACTACTAATGTCTTTCAAAGACAAGTTGGAGTTTCTTGAGGTGATCCTCCCAACTAGAATGGACACATAAATCATTGACAAACAGATCAAGCCATTTCCTAAGCATTTCCTTGAAAATGATACACATGATTATTCGGAACGTTGCATGTGCATTAGTCAATTCGAGTTCCACAACTATTGTAACATCCTAAATTCTATCTTTTGCATGAACCCGCTTCTGTGTAAAGGGGATAATGAGATAGCATTTCTTTTTAGGATAATGCAATTTTTTTTTCATTATTTCCCTCCCCAGCCGACTGTCGTGCTGGAAGGGGAGGGGAATAGAAACCATACTAAATCTCCTCGGTGGGGGCTCGTAGCTGGTAGTGCCATGCATGCGGACATGCAAGGGTGAGGAGGACCTTATCCCCTCCCCTATATAATTGGGGGGGGCTGCAAGCAAAAAGGGGGACTGAAGGGCAGAGATTGAGAAGACGTTGCTGCCGCCTAACACAAAGGAGGAGGGAAGGAATGGCTAAAAACTTCGCCACTATCAGTAAGCTTGATGAGGGGGTTGAAGAGTCTGCCATAGAGAATGGGAGGGCTGTCGTAGAGCCAATCAAGATGCCGCCCAAACCAATTACAGTTGTTGCTGCAATCTAGTCCCCCTGCCCACATCGTCGTCAGCAGTTGAGAAGGGAAGACCGTCAACGCTGCCCAGTCCCAGCTGCTGCCATTTCTTCTATCTGCCAGCACGCCGCCGAAACGACCATCTGTCAATCGCCTTCACTTCCTGGGAGTTATTCCCCCCCCACCCCCACGTGTAAAGTTTGGAAGATCAAAAGCTTCCAAGGGGGGGCCTCCTTAACCCCCCTTCCTATACCTTTTTATTAACCGCCCCCCCTCGGTTTTAATTCTCTTAAGGGCCTTTCACCCCCTTCTTGTGCCTTAAGAAACCATTTTTATTACCCCTCATATTTAAAGCATTATATACCCTTCCCATAGTTGGAACCCCCCGTTTTTTAAGCCCCTCTTCCATGCGTGTTGGAACCCCCCGTGTTTTAAGCCCCTCTCCCATGCATGTTGGAACCCCTGTGATTTAAGCCTTTAAGGCCCTTCTTATGGGCTTTTGAAACCCTTTCCTTTCCCCCCCCGAGTTTAAAACCATCACAAGCCCCTTAACCCTTTGCCATGAATGTTGAAACACCCCTTCCCCTCCCAAAAAAATTAAGGCCTTTAAAGGTCTTATTACCCCTCCCTCGGGATTTTTAAGTTCACTTAGGCTCCCTTTCCTTGGGCTCCCCTCTGTGTTTTTATAAACCCTTAAGCCCGTTTTTCCTGGATATTGGAATCATCCCCCCCCATGTTTAACCCTTAAGCCCCCTTCTTTTGGGCTTATTAACCTCGTTTTTTTAAACCTTTATAAGTCCCTTTTTCCCCCTTGGAAGAACTAAGGTCTCAAAGGGTCTTATTACCCCCCTCCTTTGGTTAAACCCCTTAGCCATTTCTTGCCCTTTTCAAAATACCCTTGGGACTTTGGTTTTTCCCCCACTCGAAAAAGAGAAGAAGAGTGTTGAAATGCAAGGGAGCGACGGTAGAATTCCAAAAAGGAGTGTAAAGCTGCTTCCATGTTCGAAAGACTGCAATCGTGATGCCTTCGAAGAAAGTCCAAGGCGCTGCCGCGGGAGGGTTGTCTCTCGGTATCCACAAGAATATCTCACCCCAAACCCAGGTTTTCCTTCCTAATTTTTATTTGATATTGTTGTAATTCAATCATGCAAGGTTAATTGTTAGAAATAGGATATATTTTTTCCTAGATGCTCACGACGAAGGAACTTAGTTATTAATACTTTTAATGAAACATGAAAAATTAAGAAAGCGTAAAAGCATTTCTAGCAAATAGCTTATGCATTGAAATGAATTATAAGAATAGATTATTATCCATTAAAATAGTATACTTTGGTTAAGCCTAGAAGTATAAACTGCATCTTGCACTATTAACCCATATCGCAATGAATCATCATGGAATATGCAAAGCATGAAATGACTTTTACGATGCATAAACTCTATGAAATTATCGTTGTTAACTGCATAAATTAGCAAGTAAAAGATTGCTTGTTTAGCATGAATTTTGTTCGCAAAGTATAGGAAGATTATTTGGAATTAACCTAACCTCAAATCGATAAAGTTTGGGATTGAAAAATCAATTTACACATAGACAACGAAACATGTGAAAGTAATCTCGAAATTATCTTCTAGAGTTAACCAAATTGACATAAACTTAAAACACCTATGCTGCGAAATACTCGTTGGGAATGAGATAAATTTCAAGAAACGCCTATACCTTAAATACTTGCCCACATTCCGTGAATGTAGGGACAGTGAATTGTCATCGTAAAAGGAACTAGGGTTTGTCCCTGAGAATCATACAAAGATGAAGCTTGGAAACCCTAGGTCTAACGAGGTCAGCTTAAAGAACCTGAAATAGATTGTTTCGTGACTCCATTGTCTCATAGTTCTATGCGATGCTTGCGTAGCAAATGCGGAGTCATATGATCTTGTGATTGGATCACAAGAGAATGGCCAAAGTCTCGCAATGGGGTTGCGGATCCTTACGCAAGTTATTTTGCAAGAGGATGAATACTTTAGTATCCTTCTTGAGTAAGGAAGATTGTTTAGAAACTAAAGACTAGCCGATAGACTGAAGTAACCAATGAACTCAAGGTTTGACCAAGTTGGGTTAATAGGGTACGCCCTAACCCAGGATATAGGGGATCTTGCCAAGTTGCAAGTCATCCAGGGTCGAGTGCTGGATGCATTCAAAAGGAAGGATTCATTCCTTAGCAGTTTGCCAACAACAAAAACGATCAATGGAAATGTTTGTGCTTGCTATATATTTTAGAGCACTATTTGGCTTTGTTTGATCAATGAATTAAAAGATAAATGGATATCTATACTTCAAGTTGAAGTCCTGAAGGGAGAGGTAGCTTCAGTTACACCCGACTGCCTGTCTGACCCTAACCAAGGGGGTTGTTGACCGCGCTGGGATAGTGGACCGAACCCACCGCGAGCGGTCTCTCTGTTGAGAGCTACTTGGAGCAGGAGGACACTTGGGTGCCAGAATGTGGGCAGCTTGCTATGGGACCACATCACAGGAAAGAGAGACACTATAGGGTCACGAATGGATTTGAAGGAGGTAGGTAAGATGGAGGCGCTTTGGCCGCAGTCGAGTGCTGATAGTGGAGTGCAGCTTCCTCGCGCTCCTTGGGTTTTGTCCACCAAAGAAGAGCGCATTGTGAAGCAAGTAATCAAGTCTATCCGCACTCCAATGGGTATGATGCGTTCTCTCAGGTCCACATTTTCTAAAGATGACCAATTCTCGGGGCTAAAATCCCATGATTGGCATAAGATATGTCAGGTTTGTGAACAGAATGGATTGTAATTAGTATGGGTATTTTGCAATTTGAAAAGTGGCCATTATTCATAATGTTTTCTCATTTGTGGCAGTTTGTCCTACTGATCGCGATCGTAGGATGCAGCGAAGGGACAGAGGTCTCAATGGAGGAGTGGAAATTCTCGAGGGGATGTAGTCCAAAGGTGATGAGGGGTTTAGAATATGTCGTATCTGAATTTTATATGCGACATCTAATTTGAGTGTTTCAATGTACAATACAAAATATTTAGTGTAGCATGGTCGCGCAGACGACATTTTCGCGTGGAGCATATTGACAAAATGCGCTCCTTCCACAATGGACTGTGGTGTCATGGCAAGGTTTGAGCAAGAGAGCCAGCGCCGAGCAATGGATCTGAACACAGTTGTGGATGAGATGGAGTATTTTGGGAACTTGCAAAGTATTATTACGGTGGATTACCGTAGCTTCTCCATGATACTATTCGATGTGTAGTGGTTCAAAGTGGTACTTGGAGGAGCTGGAGCAACAGTTCGGTGAGGTCCATCTGGATTTCTCGAAATAGATTCCGAAAAAAAATGGACGGATTTGTGCGACACCTTTGTGTTGCCAGCCCATTGTGAATAGGTGCATAGAGTCATTTGCTTGCTAATTGTAATACGACATGGTTTATGTCACAATAATACCATATTGGGGAATATGAAAATTTCCCATAAGTTTGGGACACATGGTCAAATCTTTGGATTTATCATAACTTGAACACTATAACTCCAAATTGAGCACTCTATGGATCAATGGATTCCATTTTTCAAGCACTTTCCAATGATAGGTCACATCATATGGTTCTGAGAAACTTATGGGCATGTTATCCGGGTGTCACCTTTTTAGTATTCAAAAAATGGGAATTGGGAGATTCCCAAACTCACTAATATTGTGTTCAATGGTTTGAACTCGCTTTGTACATGTTTGTGAACAGGTAATCTTCTATCCAAACCCCCGACAACCTCGATGGTGGTATGTTATACCTTCAACTCCTCGAAGTGCGAGAGTATATGATCAAAGCGATGTTCCGGGCATAGATGAAGATAATATGCAAATAGAGGGGTCGATATTACAAGGAGTGAAGGCCGCCGCAAGCTTGGAGCCCGCATTGGCTAACAATGATGGAAATACAGGAGTCCAATAATTTTTTGAGAACGAGGCAGACTCATTCTTTTGTGGTAACATGTCTATCGACCTTCCAGTGTATGCAGAGTTATGCCAGGAGATTAATATGGGACCATAGGATACTTCATTCTTGGAGAATTGTATTACTCAATTCGTTGTTTAGATCTCTTATAAAGGTACGTAAGATATGTATTTTAAAAGGGATTTTTTAAAAATGATTTATATTATTGTGCTTTGTATAGTTTAAATTGATTATTCTAACACCATTTTTTATCTATGCAGGTGACATTTTCAAGATGAGTCGAGGGATGAGCGATGAGGAGTTTCAGGACATGATGGCACGCATGTCTCCAGACCAGCTCGCGAGATTCAGAGAGATGGCAGACCAGGAGCTGTCTCGTTCTTCGTCAGGGCACTCTACTAGATCTGCTTCAGCGCGATCAGATGCTTTAGCTTCAAGCAGACGATCTCGACGCTTACGACTTGGGCCAGAGGGAGGGACTGCATCGGGATTAGGGAGATGCTGTTGTGGAGACACGGATGTGGTGTCTCTGTCTCGTCATTCGGCTGGAGCTGCGTCACCTCCAGGATTTGTCACACCTGTGGGGACGTCTACTCCAGTTACTCCGGCTTTTCCGCAGCCGTCAGGTGGCACCCCTTTTGGTGGCACCCCTTTGAGTGTCACTCCGAGAGAGGTTACCCCCGTCGGTACACTGGATGTAGAGGGGTCTCCTGGATATGCCCAGGAGCGTGGACGGAGATGGGAGAGGACCCATCTTAGGCAGACTCCTAGGGGTTATGGATATCTAGTTGATAGTAGGTCAGGAGCCATCATCATGAATGATGAGGGGAGCAGGGTGATGGCTCACATGAGAGAGTTGTGCCAACAAGTTTTTCGGCACAACGTCCTGGATCATTGGAAGAACATACCGGAGGGGAGCAAGGACTACATAGTAGCATCCTTGCATGAGGAGTTTCCGATGCCAACCGCAGTAGATAGATTCTCTACGGGCTGGATGATGGATTGCATGTGTGCATACATGTCACATAGACGATCCGACGCACGCAAGGCAATCAAGAGTGGGGCTGCAAAGCCCGAGTGGTTAGATGCAGACGACTAGCGCCGATTGAGGGAGGAGGCTACAGATTCGCCATGACCTTGGAGTCAGCAGCAGGAGGCGGCGAGGGCACGACTCGAGGCCGGAGTGGTCCATCATCTTGGGAGTGGTGGCCACAGGACATTATTGTAGGACTTTGTAAGTTTCTCTTTTGTTTTTCTTGTTTGTTTTTTTTTAATATTCTTTGTACTGACAATACAGTTAGCATTTTGTTTTCTTTGCAGCACTCCATTACAAATCGCGATCCGCAAGGCCTTGAGACTCGATATGCAGAGAGGCACGATCTCAATGCATTGATCGACTGATTGTATAGACACGGCGGCCCTGTAAGTCACTCATCTTTCTTGTCCGTAGTTACCATGAGATATTTGAATGCATTATTGTATGGTGGATTGATGTGTTTTTTTTTTCTCTGCAGAATCCGTTCGATGCTCCTTTGCGGCGGGACGAGCTTTCGGAGAACGAGGATTTGTAGCTCGTCCTTGGATCCTTGGAGCTCACACACCTTTATTTTTTAGTCGCCTGATCTATGTAGACATTTTTAATGTATTAGTGATATCTTGTCATGATTGTACCAATCACTTTTTATGTGATCATGCATTTATTTCATGTATCAGTTTTATGATTTCAGTATACATTCTTTTTGTTTGCAAGCGCTTTGTATACAGTAGTGCAGAAACTATTTTGTATGGCTCTCATACAGCACACAGTGCTATATGTGGCAGGGCAGCTTGCTGCCTGCCACAATTTTTTTTTTCCCTGTTACTGTCGCTATTTGCGTTGCAAATTTACTGGTTGCGTCGCTATTGGCATCGCTATGTGCATCGCAAATTTACTGGTTATATAGCGACGTATATAGCGACATTTCTATGGCATCGTAAATAATGACGCTTTTTGCGACAACGGGGGCAAATTTTGTTGTTTGTATTTTCGTCACTTTAAACGTTGGTATAAGGTCTATATCTTGTAGTGTAAGTATAACAAAAAAGAGAAAAGCATCATCAAAGCAAGAAGAGCCAAAGTCTCAAGAAAGAAACAAGGCTACAAAAATTTTGGTTGGTACTTTGTATAATGGTACCAACTAAGTCATCAATTTCAAATAAAGCACAAATATGGATATATAGCAATACTTCTAGAGTCTTACCAATATCAATAGGCTTATAAAAGTAGCTACTTATTTTTTCTTTCAATTGGCATAGAGTGAGTAGAATTGGTGCATGCATATTTTTCTTAAAAACATCATGTTTCACACATAATGATATGTACATTTAGTAGCTACTTCCATTATTCTAGTTCTTCATGAAGTCATTTTGGTGAACATAGCTACTATGATCACTTTCCTCTCTCTCTCTCTCTCTCTCTCTCTCTCTCTCTGTCCACACATGGTGATATCTGTCTCCAAATTCAACCGACTTAGAGAAAGAGAGAGATAAAGAGGGAGGGAGGGAGGTTTTTCTCACAATATACCTATAGTGAACACAATATCAACAATGAACATTGATGCACATTGTGAGAAGTGCAACAAAGGAAAGAGGAAAATCATCAAAATATGAAATACACTAGTGATAATTCAAATTAATATGGACATCAACATTTTGTGTATGTATAACCTAGCATAGACAACAATCATTTATAACGTAAATTAGTGTTAATAGAATTGATCACATGCAAACCATACACATGTCTTTTTTTTTAATTTTTAGCAAATAGATTTGTAATGTGCCATAGGGGATGCAATATGTGAGGATTAAACTCAAGCACCCTTAAAACTCAACGCACACTCAATCCACTATGCCACCACCCAATTTGCACCATACATCTATCTTGAAGATATTTGATGTAACCCATAGTATAGTTTGCTATGCTATAAAATCTCTGAGTGTATTTAGAAAGCAAGCATATATAAAAAAATTAGCATTGATCTCTCTCTCTATAAACATGAATTAGAATTGATCACGTATATACATGCATAAATATATCTTTGTGTACATCTATCTCTCTCTCCATTCATTGAAACATCTATCATCAAATTAAATAGACTAAGAAAAAGACAGAAAATAGGCACTTAATCAACAACTTTAACAATAGCTTTAAGGTGTATATAAAAAGAAAAAATAGACATAGAAATTAGCATTGATGTCTCCTTATTACCATTAATTAGCCTCTGTGTGTGTGTGTGTGTCTCTCTCTCTCTCCTCTCTCTCTCTTTCTCTCTCTCCATGCATGGAAGTATCTATCTTGAAATTAGATCAATTGAGAGAAAGAGTGAGATAAAGAGGGAGGGAGGGAGCAATGTCTCACATATCTATGGTGAAAAGAGCATCAATAATAAAAAGAGGGACATAGTGAGAAGTGCAACAAAGGGCAAAGGAAAGTCATTTGAATATTTTAAACAAGTGTTTATCAAGCCATGCACATAGCATCAGCTAAGAAAATGAGTTTTTTTATACTAATTCTTGCATTCTCAATAATCTTGCTTAAGCAATGAGTGTAGTCATATCGATAATGTGTCACATATGTATCAATTTTGGCATTGTTTAAACGACATTGAATTATTGCATGTTTCTTATATAATATTTTTCTTACATATGCAACATATTTTATCATTGAGCATGGGATGCTTGCTATTTTCGCTTTTAATTGACCACTTAGATAGGCCTATCTAGTAGTGTTTCCATCTCCCTGACATAATAAATGAGTTGTTGTAATATAAAGGCTTCACTAGTCGATGCTTTAATATGGAAGTGAACCTCCAAACTCTTCACAACCTCCATAGCTCTTTGAGATCTTTCTCCCTCTCAAAGTTGTGTTGCACAGGATCATCAATGATATTGTATGAGTCACTAGTTGGCACCAATACCAAAACCATTGAAGCCATGCTGGTGATAATTAGCACTTTGTGTGAAATTCTAGTAGTCATGGGGAAAACTCTAGAACACTTCTCCCAGAAAAAAACATAAGCAAGCCTTTCAAATCTTGCCTACCTTAAAGCCAAAAACCCATTTATGTGGCTCTCCGAAGTGTAGTTACATCTTTGCTACCTCATTTCTAAATTTCAACTACAAATAAAACACTCGAGCCCAAGTACAATTGCTTCTTTAAGTGCTTCTAAGTTATTGACACGACACATGTATAGACATGGATCCATAAGCACAATCTCCAAAATAGATGAGTTTGCAAGCCTTTTCAAATAAAAAATGTGTCTCTTGAAGCACTTGGAGCTTTTTCTTCATGGTGAGAGTTAGAGCTTTCTTATGGAAATGAATGCACTTGAATAATGTGAAACTTTAAGAGAACATACGACAAGGGTCTAATCTCCAAATCATGAATGGAGAATATATCGCAACATCTCTAAATCTCACCGATTTCTTACACCCAATGCAAGCCATCGTCGTTTTCATTAGAGAAAGCCATGGGATGTCCATTCGATTGGTACATTTTCGCATGTCAATACTATATGGTAAGCTAATATATGACAAAAGCTATGCCATACAATGTCTTTTGGATAATTATATTTTCTTACACTGGATGTACATGCGAGTTACTTCAGGGAAATAATCTGTATTGCACATTTGAGGGTCGAACCAACGTATTAAGCTATCGGAAGTAAAGGTAGTCGTATGTTGGTGATTTCTCACAATGCGTTTGCGAATGCAATGACCGGCACTTAGTCCCTTCACGGGGCAGGTCTGTGCATAGTATTCGCCTCCGAGGTGCAATTCTGAAATACTACGTGAGAAGCTACTCTAAGATCTTCTCTGTTGTTTTCTGGCAGTCCTGGCAGTTGAAACAAAAAGAAAGATAATTGTTGCGTTTAGGCATGCAATATAATGACTAAACGATGGCTTCATTACGCTCGTGCACAAGAAGAGCAGGACACGTACACTATGAATGTTTTACCTTCCAAAGATGGAACAACTTGAGTGCTAGTGATTATAAGAAGACTAAATCAAATGGGTAATTTGATACTCTTAATCAGAGCGCAATCCAAAAAGAAAAGTAAAAACTCATAAGGCAGGCTGGACAAAAAAGCAAGAAGACCTGGAAACATCATGAGGCCGGGCACTGCCTTCAAGCGTCCAATAGGGGCGGCGCTGCAGCTGGGGAGCCTGAAGGACTACCCGTAATCACATGATGATGATGATGGGGGTGAGGATGATGGCGATCAGGACGGGGGGTGGCTGGGGAAGGGGAAGGGCTGCTAGTAATGACATGATGATGTGGATTGTGAAGATGGCCGTGAGGATGGAGGCCCGCCGGGGAAGGGAAAGGGCTGGTAGGAATCACATGATGATGATGGGGATGCAGGTGAGGATGGCGAGCTGGATGGGGGGCCGCTGCGGAGGGGGGAGGACTGCTAGTTATGACATGATGATGATGATCGTGATGATGAGGATGGGGGGCCGGGCTCGGGGAAGGCAGCCGGTGGTGGTGCGGGTGGTGGTGATGGTGGTGGTGGTGATGATGGTGGTGGTGGTGGTGGTGGTGACGACGACGACGATGCTCAAGCTCATGCGGATGAGAAGAAGAAGGAGAAGGAGAGAGAGAGGATGATGTGTACCCGTCGCCGTGATGATCAGAAGAAGAACGAGAAGGAGAACTAGGCGGGAGAGAGCACGACGTATCGCCCTCGCCATGATGACAAGGAGAAGGGGAGAGAGAGGATGGCGTATCGCCATCGCCTTGATGAGGATAACCAGGATAATGAAGACCCGGCGAATGGTGGTGGTGGTGACGCGCGGGAGCCAGTGCGGGGCTGACGATCACTGGCCACGAGCTGGTCGGAGGATCAGTAGCAGTAGCTGGACTCCATGTTATTGGCGCCGCTGCATCTCCAGCTGGTAATACGTCTTTTTGATTTGGATGCACTGGGGCGTTTTGATGATTTGGCGCAATTGGGGCTTTTCGATGGGTATGCGTCAGAAAGATATTCCAAAAACTAAAATGAGCTTCTGCCGATGCAGCTCCTGATCATCATCAATGGTCCATACAAACAAAAACGCTCATGATTAGGGATACAGCGAAAATAACTCCTGCAAATGAAAGAGGGAGGGAGAGAGAGAGAGAATGTGTGTGTGTGTGAGACAACGTACCGAAGGCAACGACAAGCGTCACGAGAAGCAAGCTCGAAACAGCAATACCGCCCCGGCTGTGAGCCATCGGGCAGGATGATGTCTATCAGAAGGATGGCGAACGCCGGTCAGAATCAGGAATAGACTTGCGTGTCGCTGGACTCTTCTTATATAGAGATAGCCAAAGTCGCCATACGATGAAACAAGTCGGACTTTATGCATTTCCAAACCCTAGGACGGTTCAAGCTGTCAAGGACAAAAGTCCGACACATCACTGTATCTTCTTGCACTATGAAGATGCTCACATGATTGAATACTTATTGCTGATGTAGAACTTTAGTACACAAGCTTATTAAGATTGCAAGGACATCGACACTACTTAACATGTATACGTCCTCACGAAAAAAAAAGGGTTTAAAACAAGAGAGATGTAAGAGTCCTGAAATTACAAAATAATGTTTAAAGTAAAAGGTCTCGATGTTCACTCTCATCCGTAATGAGATCAACTATCTAGTTGGATGTTCAATCTCATCCACAATGAGATCAACCCTTATCAAACTAACTAGTCCAATGTCCATACCAATATCTGGACCTACACACAAATGAATCTTCTTCTAGTATCGTTGCTATCCTCATCATCATTATCATCAGCAATGGCTATAGGATCATCTTTATATAGAATGGCAATATCACAATTTGTGTTTCATGTAATGCGATCATAATTAGATAAGAGTGATTAATAAGACAAGCATGATAATTTTACAAAATTAATAATGAGAATATCAACAAGATATTATGTATACTTACCTTTGGCAAGCATCCTCGAGGGTGCTCTCATCTCATTGTCACGATATCCACCCTATTTTTTCTTTCTACTTTCTCCATGTCCCAACATGGCCAATCCACATCCAGATCATGTAGCAAGGCTTTTAATGTGGAGGACATGCAACACTTTTTCCATTGCATGTGCAAAACACCACTCTCTCCTTGTTTCTTCTTTCCTTTGCATCCTCATACATCACTACCCATTGACTCATCAGATCACTATTGAGCACACAAAAGGTGTTCGTCTTTTGATGCAAATCTAGATCTATTATCTTGCTACATTCTCTTTCTTTGCCCACAATAGATGTCATCCTTAAGTCTTCCTTATGACTCCATAATCATGGGAGGGAAGAATTGACTTAGGCAAGAAATTTTGAGATGTACAGAAGTAATTATTGCATCAACTAAGCTTCCACCATGCTACCTTTCAATGTTGCATTTTACCTCATAAAATCCTTATAGATTTTCATGAAGTGCTCTGGAACCTCAATCAAGTGATCTCATATGCTAGTCGTCACATTCATGAATATATGCATAGGATTTAGAAGCTCGTTGATTTGTGGGTCTAACAAGATAGTCAAAATAATATAAAGTACTCGAATCAAAAATACATAATGCATATTAAAGAGGCCATACATTACACTTAATTACTATATAACTAATAATTTTAGGTCTTATCCACTCATGCCATGTAGGGGAGGATGTCTATGTGACTTCATATATCATTCTAATATCCAATGGATATTGGAATGTCTATGTAGGGGAGGGTGTCTATGTGACTTCATATATCATTCCAATATCCAATGGATCATAATCGATTATCGTGGAACCAATTTCAAATATCTTTGATATCTAGAATGATCAAGAGAGAGAAGTCAATGATATTTCTCATAAGTAATATTCCGATTTAAGTTAGGCCTATGTGAAGAAACTAATAATGGACTATAAATTGAACATATGGTAGCTGATAGGTAAAGAGACCTAAACCAATACACATTGAAATTAATGTTACCAAAAACTCACATTAAGATCACTCACACACGCACACACACGCACACATGCACACATGCACACACACACGTGTGTATAGTTCTACTAGAATTGGATTTAAATATGATCATGCATAAAGACAAGTGATGTTACATGCCTCATCACATGTCAAGCATAATGTGTGTGTTTGTGATTGTATATATAGACATATGTGTAAGTGTGCAAAACCATTTTTGATTATCGTACATGAACATTTGCTATAGCCTAGAAAGGTATGTATTTTTCACATCAACATGACATTCAATGTGAAATCCTATAATTATGGAGGTCCACATATGCCATGAATCTCGATACTTCTCCAAACTATCTCCAACTCCTCAATCGAGGGCTCTCGATACACATCACACATTTTCATACACATTCATATTCTTGACTTTATACTTCCATGTAAATAGAAGATATAGCTTAATATGATGTTTGCTTATTGCCATGGAGAGTAGAACATTATAGCTCACCTTTACCACTAGTCCTACAGTCACAATAAGGGAACAAGGATATAGCAATGGGCATTTGCGACACAAATTAGCGGCGTCGCTATTTGCATTGCAAAATAGCAACATTATTCTAAGAAAAAAAATGGGCAAGACCCAAGTGCGGCACTTTTTCGCAAAGACTTTGAGAGAGAGCAAAAGAGATCATGGCTTTGGGAGGGAGAGAGAGAGAAAGAGAGAAATAGAAAGAAGGAGAGCTTTTCACTGCCACTGCCACCACTGTTGTTCGTGAAGAAGAGGAGAAAGTGTATGAAGGAAGAAGAGGAGCCGTTGATGCGAAGAGGAGACGAAGAATCCATCCTTGGGCCTTTGTGGAGAGTACATTGCCTCCTCTTGGTTTATTCTTGTTCTTTCTTCTTTTCTTTTCTTTGTTTTTCTTGAGAATGAGGTGCATTGAGGGAGAAAGAGAGGAAATGAGAGAGGGAGAAGAAAAAATGAAAAAAGAGGAAGAGAGAGAAAGGGAGGGAGAGAGGAGAATGAGTGAGAAAACATGAGGGGGTAGAGATAAACAAAGAGAGGGGCAACAAAGAAAGAGAGAGAGAGAAAGAAAGAGAAGGGGGAGAGAACATGAAACGAAGAGCACAGAGAGAGGTGGATAAATTATGTTAGGTTAGTTAGAAAACTAAAGCTACTCTTTGAGGGAATGGGGTATTTAAATTGCCAGTGGATTTTTTATAATGCAAAGTGGTCTTGTTTAGCTAAGAGAATTCCATTAAAAATATGAAATGCTAGATTAGGTCAAATTAGGAATGATCGAATGTCAACTATCCTAGTGTGTCATCCTAGATCCAAATCAATGTTATTTTAGGTAGCCTTAGTTGAGACTATAGCTTATTTAATAAAGTGGTTGATGCATATTACTCCCCCTCATTTCCCACTCTCTTTAAACCAATGCAATGTTCTACTTAAGTTTGACATATGATAGCAAAGTAGTTATCTTAAGTTAATATTAGATAACCATGGTAGGAGACTATAGTCACGATTAAGGCTTGCTTTAGGTTTATCTTTGTGGGGTTGAGGTGAAACTTTCCCTACGAGGTAGACTTAAGTAGTTTGAGGTAATGAGGTTTGATTATTACAAGGGAGTTTTGAGTGAAAGTTGCATTGATTATCTCTTAAAAAATTTGGGCCATTAGGATTCGATGGATAGACATGTTACAAATATAGATATACACCTAGATATGACTAAAGTCTCTAGATTTGCAAGGCTATGTACTCTCTAGAATTTTGATGAAAATGGATCAATTTGCGCACACCTTAGATTGATTTTATGATCTTTCTACATTATGAAAGGTGTTGGATATTGAATGGCATGTATTGCTTTATTAATGCCAATCATCTTTCCTATATCAGAACCAACCTTAAGTAGATATAGTGGATGGAAAATCTAGAAGTTTTTTAATGTTTATTTTGAAGGAATCTATGGTTAACCATACTATTAATGTACCTAATTTTCATAATAAAGGATGACTATTTACCTTCTACATGTGTAAGCTCAATAGCTCCTAAAAATTAATATTAAAATATAAAAAGGTTTATATGGAATCTTTATAATGTATATTAAACTAGTTCGTTATGTGTTGTAAACCAAAACATTTCAATTGATGTGAATTCTATTGAGTTACAAGAGAAGAAACCCCTTCTCAAACAAATTAAAAAAGAAAAAGAGAATGAGAACAAAAACCAGTTATTTGTCGTCGTAATGTAGACAAAATGGAAAACGATGATGGTTGTGATGTTTAAGATTGCAAGCCCTATCTTAATCAGCGTATCCCGTGTCCTTGCTCTCAATGCAAGATGACAATCACACGAAAGCATCGCTTGTCTATAGAACACCTAGGACGCTTCGACGAGTTTGAATTGGATATCATTGATCATGAGATCTCAGAATTTGAGAGAACGGTAGAAAAGTGTGTATCAATCATACCTTACATTCGCAAACTAATTGAAGATCATATACAAATATATTAGACATGGCGGTAAAATTTATACAGGGAGGTGATGTCTCATCCCAAGGAGGAATGCACCTATTGTGGCCAGCTAGAAAAGTTTTTCGACATGGAAGGATGGAGTGACTATGCCAATCCACCTCTTGGAAGGCATAAATTAGTCTATATCGTCAATACCAGAGGAGACATGTAGCCTTTTAGACCTTCCTCCAATCTTGGAGCATGAGATGGAGGCAATGATGGATGCATTGATGCCTATGGATTCCAAGACATCTAATCCACTAAGAGAGGAAGCATCCATACCATTATATGATGGGTGCCGAGTATCTCACCTGAAGATGCTGCTTACACTCCTAAGTGTGCAAGCAAAATATGGGTGGAGCGATGCGAGTGTGACCGAGTTGTTCAAGTACATTCTACGTATGCTTCATTGATTTTGTTTTAGCACCATTAAAAAAAAAATTGTGCTTTTTCAAGGTGTTTTATTGAGTCTCGTAATGATGCACAACATGTTCTACAAAAGCTTGGCATGGACTACGACAGTATACATGCATGTATCAACAATTGCGTGATGTTTCCAGGAGATTACATGACTATGGAGACATGTCCAAAGTGTGATGCTCATAGGTATCGATAAGATTTGCAAGGGTAAACTGTTACTCAGAAAGTTCTTAGAAATTTTCCACTCATCCCGCGTATACATCACATGTTTCATGCGTTGGGCATGGCAAGCTTGAAAACGTGGCATGCACAGAATAGATCCACAGATGGAGTCCAATGAATATCAGCGGATTCATGCGCAATGAGCCACATTGACTCTACCTTTCTAGGCTTTGTACAAGAGCCAAGGAATCTTCAGCTCGATCTTGCTATAGATTGCGTGAACACATTGTCTTTGCTCAACTTCTTACAGTATGTGGTATGTACTCCTTGTTAACTACAACATCCCGCCATGGATTTCTCCGAAGAAAGAAAACCTGATCCTCAGCTTGCTAGTTCCTCGCCACTACAAAGTCAAGAATATAGATGTCTATATCCATCCATTAGTCGATGAGCTTAAGATTTTGTGGGAGGAGGGGGTCACCATGGAAGATATGAGCAAGCACGATGGTCGCCAATATACGAGCCATTCTCATATGGACCAAACATGACTTTTTGAGATTTGGGGAGTGCTCAGGTAAATAGGCTTTTGTTCCCGTTGGTGATATCTATCATAGCTCGTTCAATTTTGTATTCACTAAATAGGGGTGTTGGGACAGGTCTAGTTACCTCAGATTATCATGGATGTCCATTGTATGGGCCACAATTAAACTCCTGAATGTCACAAACCATGAAGAAGATGGTATATCAAGGACACTCAACTCTTTTACTAGAGGGTCATGAACTGAGGGAAGGTTTTCTTGGACGACCTCTAGCACAAATGAACGCCCAAAGCTAGTACGAGTTGTTGAAAATGGTCCACACGAAGTCACATCCAAATGGAATGCGACGGTTCTTGGTTTTCTATGAGTTGTCCTATTGGAGCCACTTACATATCAATCACTTGCTGGATCCCATGCATATTTTTAAGAATGTGGGAAGCTTACTATGGGACCACATCACAGGAAAGCGAGATACTATGCAGAGGTACGAATGGATTTGCAGGAGGTAGGCAAGATGGAGGTGCTTTGGCCATAGTTGAGGTTGCCACACTTGAGTACTGATGGTCGCTTGCAACTACCTCACACTCCTTGGGTTTTCTCCACTAAAAAAGAGTACATTCTGAACAAATTATCAGGTGTATCCACACCCCGATGGGCATGATGCGTTCTCTCAAATCCACTTTTTCTAAAGTTGACCAACTATCAAGGCTAAAATCCCATGATTGGCATAAGATATGTCAGGTTTGTACTTGCCTTGATTGTAAGTGGTCTACATATTTTGCTATTTGGAGTCTAGTCGGTGTTCATAATGCTTCTTCATTTGTGGCAATTTGTACTACTGATTGCAATTGTAGGATGCCTCACTCCAGAAATATGTGGGGTGATTTACATATTGTCAAATTTAGTGCAATGGATCTCACAAAAGGAGATCAAGACATCCTCTATTGAATCCGCAAGCCATGGAGTAGTAGAGATCGTCTATGTCTGCTGATTGTCTCTACTACTCCGTGGTATATTTTGCAGAATATATCTATGTATATGTGACTTCAAAATCAGTAGACACAATTGTATATGCAGTAGCAGTAGCAGTTACATCAACAACAGTTGTCTCAACAAAGGCAACTATATTCGGAGCAAGAGAATGCAGTCAATGCGACTAAGGTGATTGAAGCAGTTGAAAAAGAAAGAAGCTATTTGATGGCCATAATGTATCAGCTTATTAGAAGACGTATGAGATCAAGATGGGATTTTTTGGAGTATCGACAAGACTTATGAGTAAATATTTTCTTCGCCTTGTCACACCTTCCTTGAGGGTAAAAGTGACTAATCTTTTCCTTCAAAATTCTCATTGGCAAGATTTTAAGAAGGCCCTGAAAGAGGAGTATTTTCTTGAGGACTTTGGGATGGCTACACAGCGGTCATTCCGAGAGTGGGTCTACATGCCAAACAAAGGTCTAGTTGCTTCTGAATTGATACGAGAATTTGAAGAGAGGTATAGTCAGCTTGATGCCATTGAACAAAGAGCATTGGATATTGAGAAAGTTGAGCTTTTCTTGCAAGCTGCAGATCCTGCTCTTCAGGAAGAATTAGGAGAGCTTCTTGAGGATCGCATGAAGCCTATGGGTCTTAAAACAGATTGGCAAGATGCCTAGGATGCGGTCTTGACTTTGACCAATAGGTGGATATGGAAGGCCCTCCTACAGAATGGATCTATGACACAACGCCATCTTCTGCTCTTATGTCTGCTTCTACCCCTGTTGTTTCTTCTCTTCCTTAGCTAGTTACTTGGCCTATGCCAGTGCCTACTGTTTCTAATCCTCATGTTCCTCCTGTTCCAAGACCGATGCCGGCTCCTTCTGCTCCAAAATCATCTGATCCTTTGGTTCCTTCCTCTCTTGATGACATACTCAAAGGCATAACGGATTTGACATTGGAGTCAGTTAAAGTAGAATTGGTGGGAAAATTGAAAGAGCAGTTTGCTTCGACCACGCCTACTATTTCTTCTAGTGCTCCTAGTGCCCCTAGGAGAGATCGAAGATGTATTTGGTGTGATAGTACGGACCATCGGCATTGCAGGGATTGCGAATCTTTTCAATATGCAAGGAGGAAGAATTTGGTATTTTGGGGACAAGATGGCAAGATATGGTTGACTGAAATAGGAGCTCTGCTTGCTACCAATTTTGGGAAAGGTGGAATGAAGAAATTAGTAGATGACATGGCTGCGTGTACTTCTTATGTGGCAGCTAGAGGAGATGCTTCTGCATATGGTCTAGATTGAGAAAGGTTCAGAGAGTTAGTCAGCATTATGGACCTATGCTATAGAAACGGCAAACAAGGGGAAAATCCAACAGACTGTTTTGACTAGTGCAGGTTCTAGCATCAGATCTGAGACGGGTTGGGATTCACCTGTTCTACTAATACACAGGGAGTTTTGATTGGGGAGTTGGATGAGGATGAGGATGAGGTTATGGTCGACAATGCTTCTATTTTTCCGCATGCAAAGAAGAGGTTTCAGCTTATGCATTATGCTAAATATGATGAGCCTATCTTGGTACCGCGTAGTCATTTTTCACGAAGTCATTGGGCTAGGGAAACTACAGAAACAATGGTAAAAATTGGAGAGAAATAGGTGCCTTATGTTGCTTTGGTGGATCATGGTTCATAGATTAATCTCATAGTTCGTGGAGTTTATGAAAGTAATAGATAGCCTATGGATGTAGAGCATGGGTGATGTATGAGAGCCGCCAACAACACTACAGGTGATTTGTATGCTGCTTGTCCCAGTGTCAGGATTTCTATTGGAGATGTAGAGGAGGATTTCCATTTCTTTGTGCAAGATTCATGCTCTTACCCCATAATCATTGGACAGCCATTAATCATAGAGATGTGCATGGAGACGAAAGTAATGGATGTTGGATTTGCTTATGCACGGATTCACAGTAAAGATGGTATGAGAGTAGTCCAGTTTATGACTATGTGTGTAAATCATGCTAGAAATAGGGATACTCTTCGAGATGCGCCTTTGACCACTATGAGGGATTCGGGTTTTCATTAGGTACCGCTGTTCCACGAGACGACGGTGGTACATAGCAGAGGAGATTGGAGTTCTCACCTCTTGGTAGCAATATTTTCTCCTCCAATTTTGTTGGAATATAAGCAAACAGTTCGATGAGTTATCAAAAGATTTCTAAGTTGCCTAGAGATGCCAAGTAGTACATATGCAGGAAGGAGAAAGATTTGAAAAATGCATGTATTTTAGAGGATGATGAGTATATAGATGGGATGTATGATAGTATGGTTTGTGCAGATATGATGACAGAGATGGAAAATATACTGAAAACTGATATGCAGAGTTGTCTCAGTAATGTATCAGTGCAGTCCCTAGACATGTTTCATGAAATTTCAGATTTTGTGTCATAGATAGAGTTAGAGGCTGAGGTGACTCAGCAAAAAGTGTTGAGACCTGAAGAAATTCAGCAAACTAAGTTTCCGACTGATTATGATCAGCCTACAGAGACACAGAGGGCTGAAAACTTTTAGCCAACAAAGTTTACTGCTGAAATATTTCAGCATCCAGAGTTTAGGGCTATTTTTATGCAGTCCATAGAGCAGAGGGCTGAGGATATTCAGCCACCACCAGAGGGCAGAATTGTTGATTTACAACATGATTTGAGTAATGTAGAGGATCATAATGAAGCCAGGTTTGACACAAAATACAAGACTGTGGATAAAAAGGTGAAGCCGGTAGCTAGACCGCTTTCACCTAACAGTGATTAGCAAATAGAGAGGGCTACCAAGCAGCCAATTTTGAGGAATCCAGAGCATATAGGCCATAAATTTTCAGTAGAGACTCTTGCTAAATTAAAAATTGGAAATGATGATTTCTTGCTACCCTCAGAGAAGCAGTGCTTTCAGGATATGCTTGAGCGACATGGAAGGGGGTTTGCTTTCTTCTCGCATGAGATTGGATGTGTGAATCCAGACATTGTTGCCCCTATGGTGATCTTTAGTATTCCTCATATTCCATGGAACCTCCAACCTATTCCAGTGCCTAGGGCACACCTGCCAAAGCTAGTTGACTTGTTGAATGAGATAATCAGGATGGGAATCCTAGAACCGTCATCTGCACCATACTCAAATAGGTGGTTTACGGTTCCAAAGAAGAATGGTACTCTCTGATTTATACAGGACATGCAGCCAGTGAACAGAGTTACTAACAGGAATGTTGGTGTAGGTCCAGTTGTGGATGAGTTTGTAGAAGCATTTGCTGGACGTGCCATCTATTCTTTAGGTGAGTTGTATTCGGGATATGATCAATTTTAGCTGGCCATGGAAAGCAAGGACATAACCACCATGAGAACTCCTATTGGGCTTGTCAGGATGTGTACCTTGCCTCAAGGTGCCACTAATTTTGTTGCGCATATGATGAATGCCACGCATAAGGTCCTTTATGAGTATATACCTCAGCTTACCATGCCTTTCTTGGATGATGTGCCCATTAAGGGGTGTGCAGAAGAAGAGAAGAATGAGATTCTAAATGAAGAAGTGAACTTGACACTATCAGGGCAAAAATCTGTTTTTGGAGTAAATGAGGTCGTCATTGTTGGACATATGTGTGGGTATTATGGCAGGAAACCTTCACCTGTGCGAAGGTGGATGCTATAAGAAAGATTACGGAGTATTGTTCTACCACTTCAGAGGTACGAAGATTCATTGGAGCCTGTGTGTTTTACATGATTTGGATACCCCATTTTGCACACATAGCAGATTGTTTATATCAACTGCTTTGAAAGGGACAGAAATTTTATTGGGATGAGAGCCACACTAGAGCCATGCGAAAATTGAGGAAGTTATTGCAGATTGCTCCTACTCTCAGGAAAGCGAATTATAATTGCAGAAGGCCTATTGTATTGACAATTGACACTAGTCCAATTGGCATAGATTGGGTTGTGGTTCAAGATGATGCTGATGGAAACAGATACGCTATTTGGTTTGGGGCGAAAGTCCTGAACGAGAGACAAAGGAGGTATCTGCAAATCAAGTGGGAGTTATTAAAAATTGTTACGGCTCTCAAATGTGACAACGAGTATTTTATTGGAGCCCCAGTTGTGGTATAGGCAGATTGCTTGCCATTGATAGGTATCATTACGAGTTGCTCTACTCCGGATATAGCTATGCTGAGATGGATCGCATACATCAAGTCATTAAATCCAAAATTTAAACACATAGTAGGCAAGGATAATCCAGTGGCGGATATGCTGTCTAAAGCCAGATATGATGATGAGGAAACACTACTTGCAGAAGAGGATGATGCCGAAATTTTAGCAACTATGGTTGATCATGTTTGCCATGTCTATGATATTGTGGGTTTCATAGAAGAACTCTATGTTGGAGATTGGTTGCAGATTGGCAAGTACCTTAGTACACTAAGCAAAAGAGATGAATGGATAGATGAAGAGTTCAAGAAGATCATAAGAAAAGCCTATGGTTATTTTCTCAAGGATGGATTTCTTTGGAAGCACTCGAAGAAAAGAGGTGGATTACCCTTGTGGGTTGTCTGTAATAAAGAGACCCAATTACAGGTGATGAGAGAGTTTCATGAGAGTCCTTGGGCTGGTCATAGAGGAGTGTGGGCTACTTATGAGAAAATCAACGAAAAATATTGGTGGAAAGGCATGTACAGAGATGTTTCTGGCTTTGTAGAGACTTGCAGAGACTGTCAGATGTATTCCGTAGTTCGTCATCGAGATGAGCTTCATCTGACCTATCCGCTATGCATTCATTATAAGTGGGTAGTTGATTTGGTTACTATGCCAATGGGTCTATGGCAGATGAGATATATTGTTTTGGCTAGAGAGGATCTTACCAATCATATTGAGGGCAGACCTTTGAGAATGAAGACCACTAGTGTAGTGTGTAAGTTCTTATTGGAAGAAATTTTCTGCAGGTATGGCTGTGTGGGTAACATCACTGCAGATCGTGGTGAATTAGATGCAAATGAAGCTAGGGAGTTTTTCTCTCAACTAGGAATCAGGTTGGCTCTAACTACAGCATACAATCCAGAGGGAAATGGAAAGAGTGAAAGAGGACATTCGTTGATAGTGAAAGCATTAGCCAAAGCATGTAGAGGATGGATTGGAGAATGGCCGAGACTTCTACCATTTGCTTTCTGGGCTGATCGTACGACTCACAGTGTTACCACATGATATATGCCCATAGAGTTGATGTATGGTCAGAAATCGGTTATGCGAACTGAGACTTGTGCTTTGACTTGGTCAGTTATACCTTCGCAGGAGGATTTGACAAGAGAGGAGCCCTTAGCTCTTCGGATCCGGCAGTTGGAGAGAAGACGAGAGGATATTCAGCTAGCTATTGATAGGTTGAAGGTTGCTAGACTTAGAAATAAGGACAGGTTTGACAGCAGGCATCGCTTGCGGCCTAGAGCAATACTAGAATAGGGAGACTAGGTATTAGTCTTTGATAGTAGCCTTGAAAATCAGCATACTGCACTTCGGAAGATGGTGAAAAGATGGTTTGGGCCAACATGTCTTTGATAATGCAACATATGAGCTAAGAGAATTGGATGGGACAGTGCTTAGAGTGCCCAATGCACGAAAAAGAATCAAGATTTTCAAGAAAAGAGATGATGCGAATTATGCATTGGAAGAATTTGCAAGAGAAGAGCAACAAGAAGAAACTCCAGTAGAAGAGACATATGATATGACAGATAACCTTGCTGATATACCGGAAATAGTCAATGAAGAGATTGATCTGTTCGTGGATCTTGACGATAATGATCATGGGTAGTTGGCCCATCCGGTGGATGCACAGGATGAGAGGGGATGGATGTCGTATTGCTATGTATCTGAGGTGTGGAATCCACCAAAAAGTTGTGTGTGTGACATTTGTTACTTTGTACATACTTAGTCGTTGTGTTTGCATTTTGTTCTGCGTGGGCAGTATAGTGGAGAGGGGGTTGGAGTAAGAGGAACTTATCTGTAATGCTGATGGACCTAAAAACGGGCCGGCACTGGCTTATGCACTAGCCAGACCTCGTCACTATGCACAAGACAACCCCTCGGCCTCGCGGCCAGGAGCGTCTATCAAAATTTCTGCCTTCCTACACATTGCGTTTGTAATACGTCGTAGTCCAACTGATCCTAACCCAATATTACTCCTCAGAGGGAGTCCCTTTCACATAGCCAAAAGGCTCGAATCACATACACATGGGGTTCCTCCTACGGCTGAATGCCGTCAACCCTCTGCGACTCTCCTACACCTTGGGGATTGGCCCCTCGATGCGTCGCTCAACATATAGGCATTCCGCACAAACGTCGCTCAAGGTACCAAATAAACGTGTCCAGGAATGTACCATTGTCCTCACTTATTTTCCCCTTTAGGACCCCATGACTAGTCTACAGCATGGGTATCTCACTGCCTCTCAACGTAGGTCATATCCTCACAAAACAATTGCAATGCATTTCCAGAAGCTGATCATTGATACTTTTAAATTCTTTTTCATGCTCCATTCATTTGGTGGATGCCTAGTGCTCAAACATTTAGCAAAACAGTATCGTGCACAAGTGCAAAACATCCTTTTCATGGTTCCTTCCTAACGATTGTGCTTCGTTGCAAGACCTAGCACCGAAGTGTTCTTCGTGCTACTAGGCCTTAATTTTAATTAATTCCTCGTCCTAAATGCTTATGCAATGGAAATCAGCAACTTTATCATTAATTGCACCAGTATTTAAACACTTCTCAACTACCCTGCCCTCCCCCGGTTTAGTATTGTTTCGTTGCATGTCATTTTACTGTTTTTTTCCCATTATTTTTCATATAAAAAGCTGAAAACAACGAACTAAAACATGGAAACAAGGCTGATCTGAAGCAAATCTTCATGCCTCAGCCTTGCTATACATTCATGAACATTACTCATAATTTTCCCAATTTTCCGAAGCCCAAAATATAAATTTTCCCTATTTTTTAGGGTTTTTCCATCATTTTCTTGCAAATTTTCCCATTTTCTCCCATTTTTTAATTGCTAAAAATTAAGTTCAGTTTATGGGCTGTGGCCCTTAGTTCATTTCAGCAGAAACAAAAATTTTAGTAGGTGTGGATTAATTTATTGCATCATTTTTAGCCCAAAACCCTATTTTCCTTCATTTTTATGGTTTTTCGTGTCTCGGTTTTCTATTTTCTGCTATCCCACACATGTTTTTCTGATTTTTAAATGATGAACAGCTAGAAAACAACTCAAAGCATGACATACTCAAAACTCAATCCATATGAACACATTTTTATCAACCAAATTTGCATCAAAAGACCATTTTCTTTGTAAAAACAATTATTACCGTGTCTTGCGGGTTTTTTCATTAAATTTGGCACGTCCCACGATTGATTTTCAGCCATGAATTCTGCTTGGAATCAGCAATCTACAATGGTTTTGCATTGCTCTTTCATCCCGTCAAGAATCGGCATCCATCCGGCCGTCCATCTCCATCCTATTCCTTCAAGCACGAACGGGGGCTAAGAGGAGAGAGAGGGAGGAGAGAGAAAGACTGATTTTCTCTCTCTCCAACCAGTCCACCATTGCGGGAGTGGAGACCGGCGATTTGATCGGCACGATGTCTTGATCAGGCCTGAGTGCTCATACTTATGGCTTGTATGTAAGCCAGGAATCGATTGGGGGGGGGGGGGGGGGCGCGATTTTTTCGGCGGCTGTTTTCAGCCGCCGCCCCCCCCCATATCCACGATTTTTTGAAGGGGGGGGGGTGCCAAAGGTCACCCCCCCTCCCTTACACCTTTTGAGATTTCCCTTTTGGGCCCCCTCTTGGGCACCCCGGCCGGTTTCGGGCCATCTTCCGCATCCGGACTCCGAACTTCGATCTGAAAATTCCTATGAGCTCGTCTCAACATCCCGGACAGGCCTGCAGCTTCATTGACTGGCACGGGCACACGGAAAAATTATGAAAATTCACGGAGTGTCGTACGGGCGCCCGTCAAGCACTTAATGCTTAAAATCGTCCTAGGTCGAGCTGCCGCCTTCGTGGTTGAGCATTTTCCCCCGCATTTCCATATTTTTCTCCTATTTTTAGGCATGTTCCGGGGCCTAAAATCCATCCTTCAAATGCTCTAGTAGGCATGTATGCCAAGTATGGAAACCTACCAGATGCGCATGTTATTTTTGATACACTACCCAATCGAGATGTTGTGACATGGAGCTCTTTGATTGGAGGATATACCGAACAAGAACACATTCAGGAGGCTTTGGATCTTTTTGAAGAAATGCAAAAAGAAGGCATAGAACCAGATCTTGTGGCATTCTCTTGCATCTTGAAAGCATTTTTTTAGTCCAGATTACCTAAACAAGGGAAGAGAACTTCATGCCCAAATCATTTTGACTGGCTAGGAAGCATATTCATTTCTTGGTAGCTCCTTCATGAACATGTATGCTAGTTTAGGTAGTCTTGAGGAAACATGCATTTTATTTGACAAAATGTAGACCAACTGCTGGAAGAGATGAAGACAAAGAACTGCTCAATCAATGCTAAAACATTCACATTTGTGTTGCAATCAATGGCTGGAGAAGCTTTGATTGAGGAGGATTTGCAACTATTTGATCGCATGAGTGATCTAGGTTGTGAGCCTGCTAGCTTCATGTACAATTTTGTTATTGACTTTCTCATCAAGGCACAAAGATTTGATGATGCATTGGAAATGTACAATAGAATGCAGAAAGTAGAAATGCATCCAGATAGTCTCACTGTGGGTATGGTTACTCTTGGATTATGCAAAGCCAATAAATTAGATGATGCTATAAAGTTGGTTATTGACATAGGTGGAAAGGCAGGGACTGTTGATTCTTTGACTGTGAATGGTCTGGTCAGATGTTTATGCAAAGAAGGGAGAGTCTTGGATGCTCATACATTTGTTGGTAAGATGAAAGGCTTTGGCATTTCTCCTGATGAAGTGACATATAAAAAACTGATGTCTAGCTTGTGTAATAATAATAATGTGGATGAGGCTCTCGGTCTTTTTGATAAAATGTTACAAGATTCAATTCCACCTAGCACAGTTACTTACAACATATTGTTGGATGGTTTATGTAAGCAGGCACGAATTGAGGAGGCTTGGAAGCTGTACTTGTGTATGGTAGTTAATGCTGCTCCAGATGTGACAACATATAATATCATTATCAGAGGTTTGTGTAAAAAAAGAAGAGTCAGTGAAGGTTAGTACCTCTTATTTGAGATGATTGATAAGGGCTTTACACCTATAGTCCAAATGTATTCTGTTATTGTGAGGGACTGCTTTTCTGTATGAAAAACTGGCATGTTGTAGGCAAAAAGGGGGGACCAGAAAAACTTCACCTGGGGGAGAAAAAACAACACAAACAGGCAAGAGAGAGGGGGGTTTGTTCGATGATCATCGATCACTGCAGTGAAAGCGCAGATCGATGCTACTGCAGCTGCTGCCGCACTTGATAATTGCATATCACCTAGAAGCAATACAATCTTCTCATCGCAGATAATAGCAATATAGAAACCCTCTGAGGGCTCAGGTTCATTGACATATTTCGCAGAGCTGAGATCCCTAAAAACCTCTCACTGATACAATTATCAATACACACGTTGAAACCTTGGCCTAAGAAATTCTTACACGAAGTCACTAATACAGACCGACTTTACAACATGAGAAGATTGATTATATTGTAGCTCCATATGAAGCTGATGCACAGATGACCTTCTTGTCAATAAATGATCTTGTGGACATTGTGATAATAGAGGACTCTAACATGATACCATTTGGATGTCTGAAGGTTATGTTCAAGATGGACAAATATGTAGTTGCATATGCTCTGGCTGGAACTGTGAGTCTCTGAATTAGAGAGGATCTCTTCTATAAACAGCTTGTTTATACACTGCTTTTAACTCAAGGATTGAATTTGGTCAAACAGTGAGCTCGACAAATACTTGGATTTGCAAGGTTTCACTCTTGTAGGTTATGGGTGCACCACTTGCATTGGCAACTCTAGAGAGTTACATGAGTCTGTGTCTACTACAATTACAGATAATGATATTATTGCTGCTGTAGCTATTCTGAAGGCTGAAACATACAGAATTGTTGTCCTAGATTAGGTTCAAAATTCTTAGAAGCTACGTGAGGCTGTGGATTTAAACATAGACAATAATTACCTGTCTGAATCAGAAGATCATGTTGTCACAACAAAGTTCAGCTCTTCGATGTAAAAGAGGGAGTTGCTAAGCTAGAAAGCTGTTTGTCTCATCAGTCTTCTGAAGAGTTGTTGGAATGTAAACATGAACGTTGTGGAGGTTGCCACTGTAAGCTAATTTGGCTTTCTATTCGTCTTCAGTTATTGGCAGAAATTTAAAAAAACAAAGACTTGACATCATTTTCTGATCTTGCTTATTCACTTGTTTGATCTTCTATCTTGGAATTTCTTAAGGACCTCTGTGGTCACGACTTTGCTTTCGAAAACCCTTCGACATCGTGTGCACATGGGTAATTCAAGAGTGGGTGATTCTGCAAAATTCATATTAACTAATTAAGCTTTTGCGAGTTTAGAGTGCAAACTCGAATTAAATTAAGATTATGATAGTGTCTGAACCTATTTTAATTATTTGTAGCTAAAGACTGCTAGGTATTCACTATTGTTTGTTTATTTTATTTATAAACAATTGTGAATGCTTCAGTTGATGTGTAGAGCAGGTAGCCATGGCTTTGGGTAGCAGTGGACGTTAGCTTAAGTCCAAGTGTAAATTTCATAATTATGATTAGTTATCTTATGTATAATATATAATATTAGGTATTTCTATGATATTTTATTATTAAAATTATTACTCTATCTATAAGTTATAAGTTTAAACTTCTTTAGTAATCATTAAATCATTCTCCTTAGTACTATTAATTTATTTATTTTTAATATAGATTATTTTAGAACATGAGATTTAATATATGATTTTACTGAAATAAGATTTCTTTATGGAATACCTTGCTATTTTCTTCATGTGGTTAAGTTTTAGAAGGCTTTTCTGGCTTTCTTTATTATAAAAGCAACATGATCGCACGCAAAATAGGAGAATAGAGTGAAAACTGAGTTTTTTCATTTGTCCCTTATCCGGAATCAAAAATCAAAGCTTTAAGAGTCGTTTTGGGGATTTTGACATGCTCTGGATGCGATGGTTATGTTAAACCGTCAAGATTCATAGCACAGAATTTTATGCAGCAACTGCAATATGTTACATGATGTCTCTTAACTCTTAAAACTGTGTATTTCAATTGATATTTGTACTTTCTTTGTAATTATATGTAAGATATGAATGCAAATATCTATGTAAAACTATAATATACAATTAAGGATGGCAAACCATGGCTTTGGCCATGGGGAATTTTAGACCCAATCGTGTGTTTTTCTCTTATCTTTCTCAATCTATTGAGTTATTTAGATCCTGTTGTGTATTATAATGTTGTTTATATTTAATAGTTGAGATGTTTGATTTGTTAGATTTTTCCACTAAGTTCTGTGTTTATGATTGAGATTCGATTTGCTAGATTTGCCACGTGTTCTACTTCCTAACATTTGTCTCAGAGTCTAGCTATGCTCTGAGTTTTCAATTGTATGATATCAGTGTATAAAGATGAACATTGTGGAATAATCGCAATCTACAAGACAAATCACTACAGATGAATATTGCTGCTACATTTCTCGTGTTTTGGATAGTCTTATATGCACAATTAATTGACTCGAATTGATCCAATTTGTTCTTTTGTAAATTTAGATTATAGTAGACTTGGCTATGCAAACAAGATGTTATAGCCAAAAAAGCTTTTGAAGTTTATTTCATAGTAAATCATAGCTTTGTTTTATTTTATAAAATTTTCAAGTTTAAGTATATTAAGTCTTTATTTATGTAACAGGCTATATAGAAGAGGCGCTTGAAAGTGGTCTAGCTATTGCATATGCTTCACCATAAAAATCCTCTCAAACAACTATTTTTTAGGTAATGTAACTTTTTACCAGGTCATATTTTGAGGATGGTGTGAAAACAAAAGTTTTAGCCCTCAGAAAGATCTACAATTGTTATTAGACACATATTTTATAAATTCTAAATATTTAGCGAGTTATTTGAGTCCTTAAGTGACCCTGAATGCAAATTTCAATGCAATATGCAGAAAACTGTGTAGTAGCCAACTTTGAGTCCTATTTTTTATGACCTTACCTTCAAATTTGGTAATCCATCATAGGGACATGAATTTTAGAGATTTTTTTTTTCTACAACTCTCTAGTTATTATCATGGCCTAATTCTATCTACAAAGAAATTTATTTATCTTGAAAGTAGGTCTTGTAGTTAACCCAAATGATGAAATTTGTAAATTTCAACCAATAGAGACATCTAACTTCTTAGTAGGATAGCTTTTAATCCATTTGGAATTGGAGTATACTCCCAAAAGAAAAACTTTTAGCTTGTACAACGATCTAAAATTTATATTAGACATGGTTTTGCCTAAATATACATATATTAAAAGATAATCATATCTAAATATGCCATAGAACTTGAATATTACTATTTTTTACCAAGAGGCTAGTATTTTATCCAACTTTAGCCTTATCTTTAAAATGTTTCTTTTTCAATTTTAGTCTTACTCATAAGTAAATGTTTTGTAAATTTCCATATAAGTTCCAACTCTCTAGTGATAGACCAACTTGATTCACAAAAATATATAAGTTGTTTTTATTCAAAGTAGGCCTTCAATATGATTATGACTCTAATTTTTGACGATTATAGTATGAATTTAATATTGTTATCTTTTGATTTGATAAACATTGAGACTAACAAAATTTTCTTAAAAGTACTTTGGCTCAACTTCCGAATGCTGTTGCAAATTCACGCTTTCTAGTAAAGATAGAGATCTCCAATCAAGGTAAGATAGGTAGGTTTTTTACTATTTTTTTTCCAGAATTTTTAGTTAAATTTTTACTTACTATTAAACTAGAATAGCAATTTTATTTGTTATTGTGGATGCTTTGAGTATGAGACCTAGCATTCATAATATTTATGTCTTATCTTTTGACTTTCTTACTCCCATGATAGACATCTATGGCACTAACACTAGTTTTTAATCTTATTAGAATTAATTATTTTCTAATAACTAGACTCCAATTGATTCATTGTTCTATACTAGATACTTGGTAAATTTCAAAAAAAAAAACTCATTCAGTTGAACATGTGCAATGGATGATTGCCCGTGCCCTTAGTGCTTACCCTACAATCCTAACTTCACATTGAGCAGCTAATAGCAATTGTGGACAATTGCTATCCCACCCCGGGGGTATGATGCCAAGAGGCATAGTCATGATGGATTCCATAAGATTTTATGGTGGATTTTATTTAAAAAATTTGTTGGCCAAGGCTCATACATACGGTGGATTCCTTGTGCGAGAAGTTGACGAGGACGCCTGTCCTTCTCGAGTGTTTTATTAATTAATGTGCACGTTGTCAGAGGGATTTTTGTTGAAATATCATATCCACTGGGGATCAGAGGTAGAAGGAAGTAGTGATAGGAGATGTTAGAGAAGATAAAGAATACACAAGAGGTAAACACAATAATGACAAAGCACAATGAATCAAATCAATATGTATTGATAGAACCTAAAATCCTTTGTCTGGCACTACTCAAAAGCACTCTCCATGCATTAGATCTCCTGGAGCTCCTTCATAGACCAAAAACATGGATCAAAATAACACCTCCTTCTCTACTGCTAAGAACCCAAATTTGATGGCTCTGTTTGCTCCGAAAGGGGAGTAAAAATCTAGGACACCTACTAAGGGATCTCACTGATCACTTCTTCTTCTTCTTCAAGTTCAAAGTGCAATAATATTAAAAATATGATAAAATTATCTAAAAATCTAGTATTTTTGGATAATCCATGTCACTCACACTAGTACTAATGACTTAGATCACATTAACTCTCTTGATTAATAAGAAAGTTGAATGATGAAGTATTCCATGCTTTTTCACACAGTGTCTGCATAGCATCATGACATCCACCCCCTCTGAACCTGCACATCCTCCTGTATGTGCCACCGATGCACCACCCGGATCAAACACCCATAATATCAACTTGTTGCTTATCATGCATATAAGAAAGCACCCCCCTGGATCATAGATCAAATTACCTTTGTATTTGTACAACTCTTGAGCCATACCTAGTGCCCCCTCTAGGGTCATAAAGCCTTGGGTGTGCATTCTACACTACATGCTATTGAATCTTCATATACATGGCATCAATGAACCCATCAATAAATACATAGCAACATGCATGCTCTTTCAAAGTCCATCGCATAGGAATTTTCTTCTAATAACCTTTTCGCTCCTCATCCAACATAAATTGAGTCTCACTTGCATTCAACACATTCTCACCACCATCACTGAAAATTGTGAAACAATCCATATCTTGAAGCATCTTAGAATTGTCAATCAAGGACTTTGACAAAGCATCCGAAACATTTTCTAATTGTAAAGTAATATATTTAACATCTTGTAAATGCATATCCTCGAGGCCATGAAATGTTTCAAAAATGATAACTTTATCATCTTGGAAATCATGTACATCTAACAAGTCACCAATCTTCGTTTGAGTCCCTACATCAAGTAAAACATTGTCTTCACAAACCTTTGCAAATGCTTTAAGAGAATCTATAGGTGCAATGGTTGAATCTTCCAATATAGGATCTTCCCAAGGCATTTGTGATTGTCTCAACATCAAACTACAACTTATATCATGGCTGCTTGCCCTCTTGCTTGCTATCTTGTTTCTGCTCTTGCAAAAATTCTTTCATAACATGCTTGAGAGGTGGATGATTTATAGTTTTAGGCAAATCCACACTTATTCTTGTCACTTTCTTAGATATCTCTGCATTATCTTCATTTCTCTTTTGTTTCTCTTCCACAAGTGCATTTATATTTTTCCATTTTTTTAAATATACATCCATTGAATATGCATTCACCAGTGATTCCCAATCGATTATGTCACCAATTTCTTGCCTTGCATGAGATATTTCACTATTAGTAACTTTTCTCTTTTCAGTTGCATGCAAAGCATGTGTCCATATGTCAGTCTTTGGACTAACCATCACTTGGCCATGCATTCTACCCAATTGTAGACCAAAAGTAGAAGCATGTACCACCGCATAAGCATTTCCTCGGGAAAGTTACTATATGTACATCCTTTACATCATGTGCATTTAAGGCCTAATTCTAAAAATCCTTAGCTTTAATTTTTTCTTGAATAAAACATAACCCTTTTCTATTAAATTTATAAATAACCCTTTTATATTACATCCTTATGTATGAAAAAATGTATAAAAATTACATTTTAAAAATACCTTATTTTGAACTCACGTGATGCACACATATATTCATGAGTAACTTTCTCGAGAGCATTTCAAACAACCAAGTCTTTCAACAACTTCTGTATACCTCCCTTTCCAAAACTCAAAGCAAGAGGCAATCCCGTTTCTTGTGCATGGATCTTGCCATCTTTCCAAAAGATGAGTTATCATGCCAAGTCCTCTTGATAGGCAGCACAATCCTTTCTCGCATGCTACAAACTATCACACCACATCTTTTTCCAATTTTGCAACCTTCAACTGAAGATCCCACATCCCTTTAACCAATTTATCTAAGACATCTTCCCTAACAGAGGGAACAATAGCAAGTACAGCCATAGGGTTATCCACATAAGTAGGTGGCTTACTAGATCAACTGTCTTGCTCGTAACAATGGGTAGGCTAGAGACATGCAATCTTTATCTTCTTCTATGCTTCTTCACAAGTGCAGTAACAGCTTCCTTCACATGTCTCCACTCTGTTTTACTACCTGTCTCTGTAGTCTGATCTTCTAGTAAATCATCAAGCTTCTCTTGAAGCTCAAGATCTGCTGCTTGTAGAAACAATTTAATTTTCTGACTTGCAAGAGCTTGCTGTTCTACAAGATCCAACTACTCGAATCAATTTTCAAATTCTCTTAATAATTTGATAGCCACAAGACCCTTATTGGGTTGCAAAACCCACTCCTAAAAAGTCTTGCATGTAATCAAACTAGTATTCTCAATGTAAAATTATTCCCTAAGTGTCTTCTTGAAAGCTACCAAGTCAACATCTTGCATGTATAATTCAGTAATTCACGCTTTCAGTTCATGTACAGTAACATGTACAAAATACTGGCTACATGCAAGTTGAGCCACCCAAAGAATTCCATCTTCTGAGCATAGGTATGTACATATGTAGATGCATCCCTACCATTGAATAACTTCATCTCGCACTCAACTTCTTGCAGAGTATTCATGACAACACTTTCTGTTTGAGCAGAAGCCTGTATCACCTATTGTTGTTGTTGACATACTTGCATAAGCATATTCATATTTTGCACCAACTATTGCAAAACATCACTAGAGATTGTGTTCCAAGCTTCTCCCATCTTTTCTTTCCTTCTTTTGACAACCTTTCACGTCCGGTTCACCAATATCAAATGGGTTTTTATCAAAAGGTCGTATTTATCGAGGACCAGAGATAAAAGGAAGTAGAGATAGGAGATGGAAGAGAAGATAAATAATACACAAGAGGTAAACACAATAATGACAAAGCACAATGAATCAAATCAATATGTATTGACAGAACCTAAAATCCTTTGTTTGGCACTACTTAGAAGCACTCTACGCATTAGATTTGTTGGAGCTCCTTCATAGACAAAAAATGTGGATCAAAATAACAATTCCTTCTCTACTGCTCAGAATCCAAATCTGATGGCTACATTGGCTCTGAAAGGGAGGTAATATCTGCTTAGGGATCTTCCAAATCACTTCTTCTTCTTCTTCCAGTTCAAAGTACACTTTTTTAGCTTGTCAACAGCGATCGTGACGCACACGAATTTGCCAATCTGTTTTTTTTGTGAAAAATCTCATAACTGGTTGAAAAAGCAACTTGCTTTTTGCATGACATCCTAATCTAGAAGCTTTTCTTAGATTTTTTAAATTTTTAACAAATAATAATATAAAAATATGCTAGAATGATAAAAAAGCATGGTATTTTTAGATAATCCATGCCACTCACACTAGTATTAATGACTCAAATCACATTGACTTTCTTAATTAATAAGAAAGTTGGATGATGATGCATTCCATGCTTTTTCACATTGTGTGCGTATAGCATCACGACGACGTGAGTGATTCCACAACGTGTGATTTCACAAAATTTAGATTAACTATTTAAGTTTTTGCGAGTTTAGAGTGTGCACTCAAATTAAATTAAGGTTAGGATAGTATTCCAATCTATTTTCATTATTTGTAACTGAAGACTATTAGGTATTCACTATTGTTTCTTTATTTTATTTATAAACAATTATGAATGCTTCAGTTGATGTGTAGAGCAAGTAGCCGTGGCTTTGAATAGCAGTGGGTATTAGCATTAGTCCAAGCGTAAATTTCATAATTATGATTAGTTATCTTAAGTATAATATATAATATTATGTATTTATATGATATTTTATTATTAAAATTATTACTCTATTTGTAAGTTATAAGATTAAACTTCTTTAGCAATAGTTAGATGATTGTCCTTACTACTATTAAATTATTTATTTTTAATATAGATTATTTTCGAATATGAAATTTAAGATACGCTTTTATTGAAATAAGCTTTATTTATGGAATACCTTACTATTTTCGGAATGTGATTAAGTTTCAGAAGGCTTTTCTAGCTTTCTTTATTATAAAAGCAACAGGATCGTGTGCAAAATAGAAAAACAAGGTGAAAACTGAGTTTTTTTGTTTGTCCCTCATCCAGAATCAAAATTCAAAGCTTCAAAAGTCGTTTTGGGGGTTTGGGCATGCTCCAGACACGATGGTGATGTCAAAACCTCAAGATTTATAGCACAGAATTTTCTGTAGCAACTGCAACATGTTATAGGATGCCTCTTAACTCTTAAAACTATGTATTTCAATTGATATCTGTATTTTCTTTGTAATTATATATAATATATGAATGTAAATATCCATGTAAAACTATAATATATAATTAAGGATGGTAAACCATGGCTTTTGCCATGGGGGAGGTTGGGCCTAATTGTGCGTTTTTCTCTTTTCTTTCTCAATCTATTGAGTTATTCAAATCCTCTTATATATTATAATATTGTTTGTATTTAATAGTTGAGATGTTTGGTTTGTTAGATTTTTCCACTAAGTTCTTTGTTTATGATTGAGATTTGATTTGCTAGATTTGCCACTTCTTCCGCCTCGTAACATCCTTGGCGATATTTGGAGAGTAAGATGAGTTGAGGTATGAGCGACGAGGAGTTGTAGGAGATATTCACACGTATGTCTCAGAATAAGATGGCTCAATGAAGAGATATGGTGGACCAAGAGCTATCTTGGATACCATGATCATGTTCTGTTAGATCTACTTCGAGGCATGCTCTGATGCTTTGGTTTCCAGTAGGCGAGGTCAATGCTCTAGATTAGGCCCACAACGGACAAAGAGAGTGGTTCTGGGGGGTGTTACAGAGACATGGATGTTGTGAGCTTGTGGTTGGCTCAAGATATAGGTTTTACTCCTCGCTCTTGTGGAGATTCAAGAGAGACTGGCTCAGGTGGTTGTTGTGGAGGCACTGATGTTGTGTCTCTATCTCATTGTTCTAGTGGAGTTGCATCACTTGTAGGATCTCTCATACCTATGGGGACATCTACTCAAGTGACTCTAGCTTTACTAACTAGCTTTTACTGAGCCATCCACAAGTGGCGGCCCTATGGGTGCTACTCCAAGAGATACTAACCCCATGGGTACACCAAATGTATAGGGGTCTCTTCGTTATGCCCAAGAGTGAAATCATAGGTGGAAAAGGACACTAGAGAGGGGTATAGATACCTTGTAGATGATAGAACAGGAGTCATCATCAATGATGAGGGGAGGATGGTGATGTCTCGTATGAGAGAGTTGTGCCAACAACTTTTTTGGCACAATGTCTTGGACTATTGGAAGAGCATACTTGAGGGGATTAAGGACTACAGAGTAGCATCCTTGCATGAGGAGTTTTGAGTACCCACTATGGTAGAGAGGTTTTCCACAATATGGATGATGGAGTGCATGCATGCATACATGTCACACAGACATCCAAATGCAGGCAAGGCACTCAAGAGGAGTGACACCTCAAAGCTCAAGTGGCTAGACACAGGTGATGAGAGGAGTCTGAGGGAGGAGGCTACAAATTCTCTAAGATGTTGGCAACAGCAACGGGAGGCAGCGAGGGCAGGAGTGGAGGTAACGGTGGTCCATCATCTTAGGAGTGGTGGCCACAGGACTTATCTAGAGAATTGTGTAAGTTTTTCTTTTGTTCTTCTCACTTTCTTATTTGCAATATTGCTTTTACTAACAACTGTGTTTCTAACAGTTATATTTTGTTTTCTTTGCAGTACTCCATTACAAACCGTGATCCCACCGGCCTAGAGACTCGATATGAAGAGAGACATGATCTAATTACATTGATCGATAGACTGTATGCACGTGGTAGCCCAGTAAGTCACCCATCTTTCTTGTTCGTAGTTACTATTTTTATTAAAATTCATTATGTATGATAGACTAATGTGTAGTTGTTCATTTTGCAGACTCCATTCGATGCTCCTTTACGTGGGGATGAGCTTTTGGATAGCAAGGATCTATAGCTCATGCTTGGATTTGTGGAGTGCAGATCCTCTTCCTTTTTCATCTTGTGATTTATGCAAGCATCTTAGACTATGTACTATGTTATTATCATCCTTTGTATCTTGCCATAATTCCATGCTGATGTGCCACCCAAAAAAAAATCTCTATAACCGTCGCTATTAGTGTCACAAATTTATTGCAAGCATCGCTATTGGCATTGCAATACACATTTTAAACCATCACTATTTTCATCGATATTTTCATCACAAAACTGACGCGAATTGTGACATTGATACTAATGCAAATTGCGATGGTTTCATGGAGACGCTAATACCAACACATCTATTGATAAGGGGGAAATTTTTTAAATGAACATTTTCGTCTCTTTGAACATCGATATGAGGCCTATATCTTATAGTGAGTCTTAAAAATGATCTCCATTTCAGTATACCATTTACACCTAGGCTATGCCTCAAACTCCTATGTCTTTCCTAGAATATTAGCCATATATCCTTGACATGCCTCCATGCAGGTGTGTCTAAAAGAATTCTCCACTTATCATGACTTGATTTGTGTGCCATGTCACCACATTTGTTATGGATTTATACTTACATGTAGTGTATGTGAAGAATGATCAAGAGATAGAACAAACCCTTACAAGAGACACATCTCACTATAATATATATCTTTGTACTATTTTTTAAAGTGAGAGAATTATTCATGCCAAAAATTCCCCAATCATTACTAAAAGTTCTATATATGTGCCTCTATAGAATTTTTACTATTCACGTCAATATTTTCATCAGTATATGCATCGATATTAGCACCACTATATATACTAATATGAATAATAGTGCAAAATAGCGACCCTCATATCACATTTACTAACACAAATAATGTTAATGAGTTTTCGAAAGCATAAAGGCGTTGGGCAGTGTAGCCACTTATTTTTTAAAATTATATCAATTATTCAAACTCTTGTATTAATTTTTCTAAGAGCCATGCTCTTTTCCCATGCAACTTTTTAGCAAAAATATAGGAAAATGCATTAAGAGTGTGCAAAAGGGAGAAGAATACTCAATTGGCCTTTGCAGGATGCCCAGGAAAAAGAAAACCCTAACCCTAGTGTTCATGCATAAAAGTGATGAGTTTAAATAGAAATGGTGGTTCTTTTGTAAACAAACTTATTTCTTTAATTTCTTGCTCCAAGTCTTCAAAGAGAGTGTGTATGGGAGAGTGTGAGATTTAGAGAGTGAGTGAGTAAGAGGTGAGGGACAAGGATAGTGAAACCTCTAGCCTCCTTTCTATTACTCTCTCATGATCACCATTGTTTCTCTTACATAACACGGACTCTTGTTGCATCACATAGGGTTGAAGGTCACCACAAGGGTTTGGAAAGAAAAGAATGTATGGGGGTTTAAGAGCTTAGACTCCAGAGATGGTAGAGATAAGAGAAGGGTTGAAGGTTTCAAGCCAAGTTCTTGAAGATGTTGATAGAGCTTCCAACTACATGTTCTTAGCAAAGATCACAAGAGTATTATCTCAAATCAAGCTTGTTTTCTTGACTGTAAGAGAAATCACAAATTATAAAATCAAGTACAGTATGCTATCATGTATCATAAACAACTATGCATCCCATCATTCATACATGATACCATAACATGAATTAACTTTGCATGATTTATTTCAATGTAGACTATTAGGGACAAAAGCTTATGAGTCAATTAAAAGGCTTGTAGGGCAAAGAGACTTGCTTCAAGGGAGCTTGAAATTGAGTTCCTAATAAGGATAAGTTACCACAACCAAGAAATAAGAGAAAAAGCTCCTCTTAATTCAATTCTAAGTATCTATGAATGATCTACAAACATTTCCCTGTCGTAGGGACACATAATACTTGCAGATTTTGTCAAGATGTCTTCTATAAAACCATCTTGGGGAATATGGGAATTTCCCATAAGTTTGGGACACGTGGTCAAATCTTTGGATTTGACCATGTGTAGGGCAAAGAGACTTGCTTCAAGGGAGCTTGAAATTGAGTTCCTAATAAGGATAAGTTACCACAACCAAGAAATAAGAGAAAAAGCTCCTCTTAATTCAATTCGAAGCATCTATTAATGATCTACAAACATTGCCCTGTCGTAGGGACACATAATACTTGCAGATTTTGTCAAGATGTCTTCTATAAAACCATCTTAGGGAATATGGGAATTTCCCATAAGTTTGGGATACGTGGTCAAATCTTTGGATTTGTCATAACTTGAACACTATAACTCCAAATCGAGCACTCTATAGCTCAATAGATTCCATTTTTCAAGCACTTTCCAATGATAGGTCACATCATATGGTTTTGAGAAACTTATGGGCATGTTATCTCGGTGCCACCTTTTTTGTATTTAAAAAATGAAAATTGGGAGATTCCCAAACTCACTAATATTGTGTTCTATAGAGTAAGAAATTAATTAAAAGAACAATGTTGTAGATAATTCTCTGAATATGGATGAAGATATCAGCCCCAAATCAGCCCAAATATCTTTCGAAATTCACTTTGATAAAAGCATAAACTTCCCCCTCACTTCCCCTAACAGGGTGTTAGTGTGTTTGGTGTCGAGAGTCCACCACGAGGGTAAGAGACAATAGGGTGAAGGTAGATTCAGGGAGAGGAGTAGATGAAAGAGAAGGGGTTCAAAGAAATTCAAGACGTAGAAGAATACTCCCAAAAAGAATTAGAAAATGTAGAAGAATACTAACATCGATGAAGCCTGTCAATTTATTCCTGCATTATGAGAAGGTAAAACTCTTGTAGAAAAAAACGTGTATAAAATAATTCTTTTCTTTATGCTGCTCAAATCCCCAATTTTATGCTTCCATTGGCTCCAAAAGGGGGGTAAAATACCAGGATATGTGGCTAGAATTCTGCCATATCACTCCTTCATCTCCCACTTTGGAGTGTTGTTCACTACCGGAAAACAACGATCGCATGTTGCCCTTTCGTCAATCTCTCTTTTTACATAAAATCCTCTCAATTTGGCTGAAAGCTACACACTTTTTTACATGTCATCCCAATCTAGAAGTTTTCTATAGTTTTATGGATTTTAACAACAGATAATATCTAGAAGATCAAAAATTGGCTAAAACTTGTCCAAAAATCTAATATTTTTGAACCATGGACACTAACACTAATGTCTAAAATGGGATTGTCTCTCTAAATCTATAAGGAAGCCGCACGCTAGGGTCTTTCACATTATGTGTGCATAGTGACACGACACCATAGAAGGTTGAGGGGTAATGAAGTGCTCACTTGAATCATGGAGCTAGAGGTTGTGACCTTCTTGGTAGTAGGCACATGACGCAATGCTTGATACAACGATTTGTTCTCAATCCACATGCGAGTGACTAGATAAGAGCTAGTCTATAATACATGTGTTTAAGCTCTTGAATGAATAAGAGTGTTCCCAATGGTCTCAACATGTTGAGCATGTAGCACAACATTTGGGTCGGTTGTTGGGACAAAGGGCACATGGATCGCAAATCACTTGTATGGCTTTTGTCATGGAATAGGAGGATGCTAGTCACATCAACTTCAAAACATGTGTGAAAGATTAGTTAGGATTGATTGAATTTTTTTTCATTATGATTTTTATGTTCCATTGTATGCGGATTATGAATTAGAAAATTTGACTTCACTTTGTCTAGCATAGAATATGTTAATACCCATATTTTCTTACAATTCTCTCCACTTTTACTTTTAGGACTTAGTGTCGATAACACCTTCGCTCATGCATAAGTGCAAATATGTGATATAAGAGAAAATAAATATTTTCTCAAAAGTAGATATCCATTAATAAGTTTTTCACATATAATGGTTACTCTTGCCTTGTAGCATGAGGAGGGGCAAAGAGCTAGTGCGAGACCTTGTGCACAAGCGAATGCACTACTAGGAGGAGGAATCCACAATTACCCTTGTACATGCTTGAAAAGCACATGTTGCTAGTGTTTAGGATAAAGGGGGGCCTAGGTGAAAGGAAAAAAGAAAAAGCATAGCATGTACTTTTAGTAGTGAGGGGAGGCTTTTTTTAATTAGCTACCTGCATCTATAATCACCTTATTGTAGGTTGTATTTTGCTTCACATTTTTTGCATCTTCTTCCTTGATCCACCTATTTCAGTCCCCATCTTGGCCCAACTAGCCCACCTACAGGCCGTGTGTAGTGTGGCGCTTCATAGTTGTTCTCTATAATAGCAATCTTGATTGCTCCTTGGCACTGCCCTATGGACTGACTCTTGCTATCTAGTGCTCGATGATCCTAGCCTACTGCTTGCATATAACGTCGCTACCATCACCATCTTCTTTGCCATCATTATCATCATTGCCTTCATCCACCATCATTTTTATCATCATCATCATTGCTTCCTTCATGCACCATCATTATCAACATCATCATTGTTGCCTTCATCCACAACCATTATCATGATTCACCTCCACTATCATTATTGTCATTGCTTTCACCATCATCCCTCGGGGGGTCCACTAGGGTTTACTATATATGGTACCACGTGAGTGTAAGGGAGGGGGTTATTTAAGGGAAGGAAGTACATTTTATAAGGTAAGGTCCCATAAATAGGGGGTAGATAAGGGGTATTTTCATATATTTCTTGCACGCAGGTGACGTCTCCTTATTACTACTAGTGAATCCCCCGTGCATCATCTCCTCCTTCATCCTCATTATCTTCTTCATCAAATATCACCACCATTAACTCCCACGATCATCATCATCTTCACCCATATCATCATCTTTACTACTTTCATCATCTTCTTCACCACCATCATCATTATCTTCACCATCATCTCCACCTTTGTCACTATGCCATGATTGTGAAGGCAAAAGAGCCCTACATCATGGACTATGCTATGAGCGAGAAGAGAAAAAAGAAAAGCAAATCCATATGAGGAAAAGCCACATTAAGAAGGGAGCAAAGTCACCATTAGAGGAGAAGGACCAACCCATACATGCCCATAGACAAGAGCAGCACCGCCAAGGGATGACATGGCAACCCTGCAAAATACACATACATAATATTTAACCTCTTGCATATGAAACATTAGTAAAGTCAAGCCCTTGTGAGAGGTTGGGACTCCTCCACACCCTCTTAGTAACTCTAACCCCTCTTGGTGGGGTGAGTGCTTACCCACAAAGGAAGCATGTCAGGTAATAAATTGGCCACTCAAGTATTATTAATAGTTATATGAGTGACAAAAAGAAACCCTAGTGAATGCATGAGTAATAAAGGCTTGGTGCTTGCATCTTCTTAGTCCATGCATTGATTTCTGCACACACTTGGACACAAGGGGAGGAGACTTAAATCTTTTAACATTACTTTTGAATTATCAAGGAAAAAAAGAGATAGTATTCTTTTTTTTCTATTTGCACTATGTGTATCAGCTTATACAGATGTGTAACTTCATAAGCATAAGGCTCCCCCCTTGCACACTCTGCCATCCAACCTAGTGAGGGCAGAAGGATTTCCCAGGGAGTCCACCTTGGGTTAACCTTCTATATAATGTATGTTCAAATGGTGTTTCTAAAACCCCTTTCTCAAAAATTTGCACAAGTTTATATACCCATTTTGTGAATTTTGAAGGAAATATTTATTATTCTTTTGTAAATCTAAATTTTGAGATGAGATTCATTTCTATAAAACCTTCTATAAAATTCAAATAAAAACACAATGCCACACTACTTTACGTCGAGTTTTTTTCATGATATTCTGAGTTGAATATCCAAATACTAGAGTGCACAGCCTTGTACACTTTTATAACCCTATACAAGAGCCATCTACTAGAGGGAAAACTCCTCTTTGGGAACCATACACAAAAACCATAGATAATCATGGCCTAAATCATGGGTACAAGAGCCAAGATAAGATACAAGGTCATGAGTTTGAGTACTAGATACAACAAAATATACAAGGGACATATTTTAGAATAGCTTAAGACAGAAAATGATATCAATTACACATTTAGGAAGATTTCGAGGGGCTTTCATGTGAGTAAAAGTTTCTATGTTTTAAAAAGTGAATACATCCCATATAAGAAACAACCATTACATGGATTTTATAGACCCATGGATCTAGTTACTCAAAATAAAATATAGATTTTCCTTTTAAGACCAAGACCATGACTCAGGATGAGATTTTAAAGAATTTTGTGATAATGTGAGAGCCTCCCCTTTATGAATGGGTCTCTAGAAATGGATTTCTCAACTTTAGGCATAGCGTCATCTCGACCTTCACCATAGAAACAAGTGATAAACTAAAACATAAAGAATGCACATGAATTTTCAAGATAGCCGCAATAAAATCTTGTGATTGTAACCTCTAATCCATGCTTTAGTTCTTCCATGTGGTTGAAGATCCCATCTCTAATGGATCTGCCCATGTCAAAAGGCCCAAAAAGATCTACTTTTTCAAAGGTTTAATAATAAGGTTAATAGATATGAAAGGGAGGAGGTATAGTCTAATGATTAAGAAAGGAGGATAGAAATGTATCACACAATTGTGGTGGCCTATTATCATACCCCGCTATCAATTAAATGATGCATTTCTACATATGCTATCATTGTTTAACCATAGAAGTGCTTAGCATGGCAACATCACGCTACATTCATGCATGGACTCCATATCATCATTAAGCTATTGATTCTCCTCATACTCATGTTATCCAACTTAGCTAGCAAACCAAAGAGATAATCTCACTATTTACATGCAAAGTATGATTTGATTCATCTCAAATCCCGATCTCCATCTCACATTGCTAGGTAGCTCATTCCCCCCACACCACCATTCACATAAGGATTTATCTACATAATACATAAACCTATGATAGTCAATATATCTACTTGCAAAGGATGCAATCTCATCCCTCCCCTCCCGATAGATACAACTTCATAACATTTGTAGATGGCATCACATTCACCATGTTAAAATCATGTTTTTTCCAGTTTCCTTCGATTCGTCTCTTCAAAAGTGTTCCTATGCACCCAAGCCCTCATTGCATCACTGGAAAATAAATTGAAGCTTTCATCATCTCCCGAGATCTTGGTCTTGATGGTAAGACATTTTAACATAAAAACCAACAATAGAATTGATACCACATGCTAACTATTGTATAAGCATTCTGAATTTTCATATTTTAACTTAAAAAAACTTGAGACTTTACAATATGCACAAGAATACTTTCTCTACTTTGCAAAAGGGATGTTACAACATATTACAATAGCACTATGACATAAAGCTATATGTGAAAATATCCAAGACCCCTATGTCCAAAGTATATCCCATGTATTTGGACTTGTATTTGGACTCTATAGTATAAGACGATCTATATACATGTACTATATAAAAGAAGAGAACATAAATATATTCTCTCCCATTGCTTTCATCACTATTTATCTCCATGCATAATGTTGTCAGAGAATCCCCAAAGATCAAAATCCCACAAAATTGTTATAAAAGCAAGACAAAAGCAAATCTCTTGTGTGAAGCACTCATCAACATCACATACAAAGTATGTAGGAGAACTAAAACCAAAAGAAGACTAGACAGTAAAAACACTATATACAATATAGTTTGGCTATGATGTAATCCCAATACATCACCTTAATACTCTAGCAACAAAACATACTTCAGTCAACCTAGTACCTTACCATAAGACTAGTTTGACAAGCTCTCAACAAACCCTTTAGTAGCAATACTTCAGCTCCAAAGTGTATGTCCTAGCCTTGTGAGATGCTAGTTTGAAGATCCATTTCCTATAGGGAAAAAAACTATAAAAAGCATAACAAGCTTATTTAGAAAGAAAATACAAAGCTTGTTCCAAATTGAGATCACTTACTTTGAGCATGCACGTGATTACTCAATACACTTGAGAAAGTCATTAAAGAACTTATAATAATTCTCATCTAGTTGATATCTTTCATTTGATGGACTATATGTTAGATTTTCCAATGCAATCAGTGACTCTATGGAAATCATGTTGAAGTCTGTTAAGTCATATGTGAACATACATGATCCTTTCATCCTCTGGTACCAACCAAGATGAACTTCTATGCCTTGAGGTCAATTTCTCAAATCAAAGCCTCATTTACAATCCACATATCTACCTCCTACTATTTTTCTTGTTTTTGGATCTGCTAAGGTACCACATGCTATGAGACCCATCCATTTTATTCAAGTTTGTGGCTTTTCCATCTCTCTTTGGATGCTTACCACTTCCTTCATCTTGTCTATCATACACAAAATATACTGCACAATCAGCACCTATCCCAAAGAAATTCACATTGCTTAGATTGTGATTTTGGTTTAGGGGTAAAGTAGACACCTTGCCTCACTCTTGTCAATCAATCCTTTGTCAAAGTCAAAATCCCATTCAATTAACTAACCAATGTAGTCTTGAATATATACTTTCCATAAACTTCCACTCTTGGGTTGATCTTGTGACTCTTTGTAATAATCCTTGAGCCATGAACCTCATCGAAGAGCCCATCAATTTCATGTCGAATCTCACTAAGAGCAAGGACGTCACCATTCCCATCTGAATCCTCTAATTGTTCTTCATCATAGTGGGTTGTCCAAAGTCATCATATTCATCAGCCTCCCCCATTTCATCATCTATCTTTGACCACATAGAATATGTATCCTCCAAAGGTTGTGACCTTGAGAAGATTAGCCTTTGAAAAGTTTTATTGTGTATTCAAACACTTTCATATATATACTCCTACTTCTTGTGAGCCCTTGAGAAGATAAGCCCATGTGAACTACATTCATGCATGGCGATCTTATTCAAACTACCAATATTATGAAAAAGGTCTCCAAAGTCAAAGTTTCTTTCTTATCCCACCATACCTCTCATTTTACTAAAATAAATTTTAGTTGCATCTGATCCAATGAGATGAAATGGACACTTGAGAGCAGGAAAAAGTTCACAAAACAAATTTATGAGAAGCACAACAAAATGGTATGAAAGTTGAATATCTGTGTAGGTCCCCTTACTTATGAAGTTTGTCTTTAAGTTATAAGTGGCATATTGATGTAGCCACAACCTCCAAAGCCTGAAGAAGAAACTAACCTTGGCTGCCATCACCACACACTCCTTCAAGTTTAGATGTGGTGACAAGAAAATGTCAATGTAATCAACCATAATATGCAAATACGCCATAGTTCCTTGTATGCTTCTCTCTCTCATCTATAATTTCCTCATACAATGTTGCACCTATCTACTTGCAATGTTGTGGGTAGAGCTGCATAGTTCTAGTAGTCATCTCTTTGTGTATCTCCATCTCCTAGCTTGTGTTGATCTCACTGGAAAATGAGTTGTAGACCATTGTAACATGATTGAGTGTAATCCAAAAATTACCAAATGCAAGTTGTTGAGTAGGGCTATCGAGTGGACCAACAAGCTTTTTTTCACAATATATAAAGTCTTGATCATGTAAACCATACACATGTCCTTTCACTATTCTCCCTTTTAATTTCCATCCACACCAATTAATAAAGAAATGTTCCTTGTTCTTTCCAAGGTAAATCTTCAACCATAAGCTTACACTGTCCTATTGTCCCCATCTAGATCATGCCCAATTATCAGGCCTATTTTATTCCTTAGCTTTGCATCCCACAAACATTCCACAAAACTCCATTGATTTCTAACAAAAACACTATCAAATTGATTACATGCGGCTTGTGCCACCAACACTAGTTGTGGAAGACTCTCATGAAGAGGTTTTACAGTCAAAAGTCTTACATAGATCCCCACCACACGGTTTTAATAGGCATCCACTATCCTGTCATAACCTTATGATCCCTCTCCCACAACAATTGTATCATTGCAATAGCATTGATGATGTTCTCCCTTAATTCCACAAAACCCAATAAGAGTATCAACCTTTGTGTTCCACCTACACAAAATGAAGTCTTCTTTAGATTTTAATCACTTGTATACCTTTTGTACATGATGGTTGTCTCATCTTCAACGATGATGATTGAAACCATTGATGGTTTCTTTCCTTGCCTTTTTGTAGTAGACATGGATGGCCCTCCAAGGTTGGCACTCAAAAAGTCATGCAAGTGTGGCCCACCCCAATGTTTAATGAGCTCAAACATGGTATTTGTAGGCTTAGTGAATCTTTACGCTTGCGCTTGGCTTGCATTATATTCCTTGCTACATCTTGAAAAAGTCTCACATGGCTCATTTACCTAATCCTCACAGAAAGCACAACTCTTGCTTAGAAACATCATAGCTCCCTCTCTTCACCTCTTTCAAGCTTCTCTTGATCTCAGTTGTCACATTGTTTAGCTCTTCACCACTAAGATAATCTAATCTTCCTCCTCCTGCTGTGTTCCTAGCCCCTCTCTTCTCAATAGAAACCCTCTCTCTATACACTCTCATGCAAAAATCATCACAAGTGGGAATTTGTTTGCAATATTCACAAGTAAAATTTTCAAAGGGTTTTCCACCATACGAAATACAAAGACAATTCACATGCCTATAGCATCCATCTACCTTGATTTCAATAGAATGGTCATATAAGGTAACTTTTGTGTATGGCTTTGGATTCCATGCATTCCCTATTTTAAGGTCATGTAGCATAGATTTTATATTTGAATCGCAAGCTTTGTAAGTTACCGTTCTTTTGCCATAATCCCCAACAAAGCAAACTAAGCTCACATGAAGGAGACATGTTTGAGTCACCTGTACAAGTAAAAGGCACCCAATGACTTTTGTCATGGATCCACCTCAAAAATCTTTCTTGGTCATCCTCAAGCATTTTTTGAAACTACTTGGTTGGTGGATGATGTTTTGGATATAGCCATGATGTGAGACTTTGACTTTACGTGCTCTATAAGGAGTGTTTGCAAGTTTGCTCTTCGAGAGGATACAAGTGCAACCACTTTTGATCATACTTACATACAACACTTACTCTTCCTTTGTCTTTATAGTCATGCAAGGTTGCCTCAACAAGCTCAAAATTAGATCTTGCATGATTTCAACCTAAAAGTCGCAAAGTTAATATCCAAAGGGATTAAGGATGAGCTCTAAAATGCTTGCACATGCGATTATTAAATGAATTTGAATTACATCTCTTTACTTAGCTAGGAACAACTACATATAAAAAATGGTTTATTCAAGGTCTCAATTTTTAGAAAAATGTGACTTTTCTTCATGAGTGCTATTGAAAATATTTATCTCCTCTATAGCAGCTAAAATTGTTGTCATGTCATCTGCATTGATTTCTTCTATATCCTTTGAGTGAGATATCACTCCAACCTTGAATCCTGGTTCTCGTTAGATACATTCTTTGATGTGCTTGATTCTCCAATACATGGGTTCTCATGAAATTGCAAAGGCATGAGTAGGTAGATTGCTTACCACTTACTCTTTATCCACAAGGAGATCCACATTCATGGCACCATACTCAAACCAAGGGTCCACCATCTAGATCTTCCGTGGTAAGCTCAAACTTATCATCTCTTGATGGATTGAGCTCCCTCAACTTGTTGTGAGTATCTCACATTGGGCTAGCCAACTTTCAAGTGTAGACTTTGAAAGCAATGTGCTCTTGAGCTTATTTATAGCTTGCTTTGTGTTATCAATTAGATTGTAACATAGCTTTATCATTTGCTTTGAAGCATGTAACTTCTACAATATCAGTCAAGTCCTTACATATCCATTTTGTGGGCTGAGCCTCACCTCCAATCTTGCCTACTATGATTGAATCCCTCCTTATAGTGATAAATTTGAGATTTTCTACATGCCAACGTTCTTTTGTATTGCATTTAGTGTGAAACCTCCACAGTTTTCATCTTCATCTTCAACGAACCACAAATAAGACCATCCAATATTATCTCTTGTCATAGTGCACCATATGTGGAATTAGCTACAATTAGGCATACCCCAATAGCACTTTCTCACTAGATTTATGTTGAAAAACGTTCATGCAAGTCTTTGAAGCCATGAGTTGTTGGCCTTCTATCTAGGTACATGATAGAAAAAGAGATGCTATTAATCAATAGCTTCTTAGGGGAAGAAAACATGCACACACATCAAGGAAAAAAATTTACAAATGACTATATTATACAAGAGTACATAGATAAGAGGTAATTGTACCATGTAACCCATATATGATTTGTGGTTCCCCTACGTGGTACAAGTACTAATTATTTCTCGCTCTAACAAATATACTTTACTTTTTTATTTTACATTTACAATAGACATCCAAGGGTAAATGCGTAGGTTATCTAGAAACAAGATACAAGTCACCATATTGAAGCCATGTCAAAATGATGCATGCCTCAAGACATTCCATTGCTCAATAGAGAAAAGAACAATAGAAAATAGATGCCCTAAGATAGTGTGAAGTGAAGTAGTAGCCAGTGTTTTATCCTGATTTACATAGTGCCACAAATTATTCATGTACAAGTTGGCTCCATTTCCTCAAAGCGGTGCATGGCCAACTCCCCATTCATAGTAGGATGGCTGCAAACAAGCTCGTTCATCTCTTCAAAGGAAACCCTGCTTGTTAGATTTGTATTCATCATTTTTTCTTCAAAAAATTGAGTGAGGTGTCTTATCAGTTGAAAGAGGGTGTGATAGCTTTTGTTAAGTCAAACTAGGTGAGGCATCCTCATAGAATTGGTAAATCTCCCTTAGCACCCATCCCAATGCATAAATATCTGACATGGGTGTACGAAAACCCTTTAATGCTATACCTTCTAGCTCAGGACTAGCCATTTCCTTCATGCATGATCTACACTGGAGTGATTCAATTTTCTTGCATATGTTTCATCATCATTGTGACACTCTCTAGGTGGCTTCCAAATACCCTTTGTTGCTCTAAGAGATCTAGAGCCTTCCCCTAGTCTATTTTTCCCACACAACACACTTCATCAAAAAAATCCATAACAATATTTCTTGGATGTAAATTTGTGTGCATCAACCTCACTTTGTCTAGTTGACACATTCCCAAAATTAAAGCATGCATAATAGACAAGACACATTTGCAAAATATAGTGATTCGTTGTATTTGATCAGTTGCTAATTGACTATCTTCATCACGCCTTCTCTTGCTACTATTGCATGGGTGAAAAAATCTTGTGAATCATCCACACGATGAAGGAAGTTGGGTCATGAAGTCTTCTAGACTACCTCTGTTAAAGTATAGTGTAATTTTCCATAGGGGCTCTTCAGTAGTGGTGGGTGCAATGACGCGCACCTGGGTGTCTAATCTACATTATGATCTCCCTGTGTTTCTCTACTTGTCTTCTATAATTATTTCCTTTATAACACTTTTCAACATAGATTCTACTAGGATCAAACTCATCTACACCTATAATTATCACTTTGAATATTGTGCCATATGTACCTCTTCCCAATTCTTCTCCGTGGACTATCTCATTTTCTATGAGATATGTCATTGTATATACATTGGGCATACGAGCACAAAGACTTTGGAGATCTTGTGCTTCAGATGATCCTATCTTTGGAGTGGATGGGAGACTTTGCATGTATGCAAGAGTGCATCTTTTTTTGGCAAGAAATTGCCTAGTTGACACTTCTATCATATTTGCTTTTAGCAACTCGTACTTTAGCATAAAAGCAATCCCATTTGTATACTTTCTCACCATTAAACTCTTCCCTAAAACTAAATTTACTCTTGCTCCAAGTTTCCATGAGATTCGCAATCATGCTAGAAATCCCATCTAGTCATGGTGATATTTAAGTCTATCTTTCCCAACAAGTGTCCAAGGCCTTCATTTTCTGTGTTTTTTAGTTTCAAAAATCACATTGCGCCTCAACACCTACCTTTTTCTAAGGTTCCAACAAACTTCCCTCATCTCATCCTCGTCCATAGCTAAAATGGTACTAAATAGCTCGTATTTACATATTTCAACAAGCAGCTTCTTATTTGATTTACATAGATTTTCTTGTTGCATTGTTTTCTCAATGGTACACACACCTCCTAAGTTTAGTAGGTACATATAAGATAACTTGAGTGTCTCTCTCTCTCTCTCACACACACATACACACTCTCTCTCTCTCTCTCTCTCTCTCTCTCTCTCTCTCTCTTTGTATCTCCCTAAAATGAGAAAGCTACAATGCACTTAGGCCAGGTGCATGACTGCACTAATCATGGTGTCCCTTTGGTGCCAAGCCATGAAGACGTGGGACTTGGACACCATGTGATATGTAGGCATAAGGAGAGCCTTGTGCCTTTCTATGCCAAGTGAGACTTGGGACACCAACACAAAGAGAAAAGTACAAGCCTCAAATTTTTTAGGTTAGGTGCATGATTGCACTAATCCTAGTGCCCCTTTGGTGCCAAGCCACAAAGACATGTGAACTAGATACCGTGTAGTAGTGTAGACATGAGGACCACATTTTGTCTTTGTGTGCAAAGTGAGGCTTGAAACCAACACAAAGAAAAAGGTGCAAGCCTCAAATCTATTTAGGTTAGGTGCATGACTACACTAATCATGGTACCCCTTTGGTGCCAAACCATGAGGTCATGGGACCCGAACACCATGCACAATGCAGACATGAGGAAAGCCTTCTGTATTTGTGTGCAAAGAAAATGGGACACCAACACAAAGAAAAAATGTGCAAGTCTCGGATTGTTTAGGTTAGGTGCAGTAATACACTAATCATGGTGAGGCTTTAGTGCCAAGTCATAAAGATGTGGGACCCAAACACCATGCGCAATGGAAGCATGAGGAAATCCTTATGTCTTTGTTGTCTAGCAAGAACACCAACACAAAGCCGAAAGTGCAAGCCTCAAATTGTTTCGGTCAGGTGCATGTAACGTGTCCACCTGTTCCTTTTCAGGACATGTCTTAGTAGTCCATCAGGAACAGAGTCTAGAAAGCTTTGCCTGGCACTCCCATGGAATGTTATGGGGTTTGCGATCTAGGAATTCCCGTGTCTACCATGTAGCGGAAGTATTTTGGCCATTCCCACTTAGGACCGACCTGAATCAGGGTTTCCCCCTAGTAGTCACTTTCCTAAATGGCAGCTAGCATTGAACCCCAGGCGAACTACTTTACGCAGAAACACCAGGGACGAAGCACATTCATGTTGCACTTGGTTCAAGGAGAATGGGAAATGATAGGGATGCAAGGCTCAAACTCTCTGCCCATAAGGCATAGTCCCATTCCATTCCCCTAAAATGGCATAAATCGGGACTTCTAGTGTTATGTGTCCCCTAGTATCATCCAGGACACGTCTTAGCAGTCCATCGGAAAGGATGTCTAGAAAGCTCCACCCGGCACTCCCATGGAATGTTACGGGTTTTGCGATCTAGTTCTTTCCGCGTCTGCCACGTAGCAGAAGTATCCTGGCCGTTCCCACATAGGATCGACCGGAATTAGGGTTTTCCTAATGGGTCATTAGCTAATAGTGGTGCGCAGATCGGATGCAGATAGCTCACGTGGTGAATCCCGGAAGGTCCCCAAGAACAAAGTACTCTACTTTTTAGCACAAAAACCCATGTAAAAGCAAGCACGACAAGAGGCAAGAGACAAATTGGGTTCAATCTCCCCCATGCCTTGTGTGAGCGCTTCACAAAGCATGTATTTAATGTATATTTCCAATCTTCATGCTCAATAATAGCCCAATTACAAAAATATGATAAGCTTTTAGCTTTTGAGTTTGCTTTCTACCAAAAATAGGAAAATAAAGCTAATGGACGGTGCCCATAGTGTCTGGCACGCCCAATCTCAATGTCCAAATAGAAATAACATATCCAGGCGCATAAGCGCATACAAAATAATAATAAATAATCGATGTCTCAATAGACATAACAAAATATAGGCGTGGCGCCTATCAAAATATAGTCCAAAGGTCGAAAACCCGCTAGACTCCAATGCTTTCCTCCGCCACTGCTCCTATCTCTACACATCAACTGAAGCATTCACAATCGTTAGTAAAATAACACAATTAAACCGACAAAAGTGAATACCTAGCAGTCTTCAGCTACATAAATAAATCAACTGGTTAGAAATAAATTCTAACCTTAATTTATTACGAGTGCCCACTCTAAACTCATAAACGTTTATTAATTTAATATGCATTTTGCGGAATCACCCGCTATGGAATCACCCATGTACACACTAAATTAATGAAACGCCCGAAAAGGACAGGCGTCCCCATCAACTTCTCGCACAAAGAATCCTCTTTGTGTATGAGCCCCGGTCATCTAAGTTTACGGAATCCACCGTAAGACCTCACGGAATCCACCGTGGAATATGCCTCCTGGCATCATACCCCCAGGGTGGGATAGCAATTGACCTCAATTGCTATTAGCTCAATGTGGAGCTAACAGAGTGGGGAAAGCATTTAAGTCTCTAGCGTGCATCCATTGTGCTTCCTCTACAGGATGGTTCTTAAATTTCACTAGATATCTAGAATACCTTCGGCCAGTTCTAGTGGTCATGTAGTCAGTGTCTATGATGGCTTCTGGTTCAAGTATTTCAGTCTCTTCTTCTAGTAAAGGTGGGTTTTCATAGACAAGGTAGATAGGTAATTGGCCTCTAAATGGTCTCAATAAACTAATATGAAATGTATTATGAACTTTCCAATGAGATGGTAGTTCTAACTTGAATGCATTGTCATTAATTTTATGAATGATTCTAAATGGTCCGTAGAATCTAGGAGCTAGTTTGACAACTGGATGTCTATCTACACTTTGCAGTCTACGCTTTTCTATTCTAAGCCAAACATAATCATCAACTTTGAAATTCATGGCTTGTCTTTTCTTGTTGGCTTGTTTGGTATATGATTGTTGGGCTTTAGCAATCATATCCTTTACCTCATCAAAAATAGTATTATGCATAACAGCAATATCATCAGCAGTCTGTATTCTATTAGACAAAGATGCAACAGGTGTAGATAATCTATATCCATAAATAACTTCAAAAGGTGCTTTCTTTGTAGATGTGTGCGGTGTATTGTTATATGCAAACTGTAATAAATGTAAATGAGTATCCCATGTCTGAGGTTTAGAGATAGTGTATGCACGTAAAAGATCTAAAATAGTGCTATTTGTGGCTTCTGTTTGTCCATTCGTTTCTGGATGAAATGCAGATGAGAAATCAATCTTTGTGCCTAGATTTGCAAACAGTGTAATCCAAAAATTATTACAAAATCTAGAATCTCTATCTGAAATAATCACTTTCGGCAATCCATGGTTAGTAAAAACAGTTTTCAAAAACAACTGTGCTGCTTGTGATGCTGTTAAAGTTTTCTTACATGCAATGAAATATGCTTGCTTACTAAATCTATCTACAATTGTCCAAATCATGTCATAGTTAGATTTAGTATTTGGTAAACCAGTAATGAAATCCATAGATATATGTTCCCAAGGTTTAGATGGAATAGATAAAGGCATTAATAATCCATACTGTTTACCATGATGTCTCTTTATTCTTTGACAAATCAAACATTCAGAAACAAAATTAGATACATCTGCATCCATATGCGGCCAATAAAAATCTTCAGTTAACATGCGTAATGTAGAAATGATACCTCTATGACCTTGATATGGGGGACAATGAATTTCATTCAAAACAAAAGATCGGAATGGAATAGTAACACACAGTCTCTTTTCAAAAAACATGAATCCATCATTATATGACAATGAATCAACAGGAATGAAATTATTTTGAACTAATTTTTGCCAATCAGAATGAAAAGTAATATCCTGGTGATATGTATCTTTCATAGCAATCAAAGAATCAAAAGATATGATAGAAATGTTATGAATTGCAGGTCTTCTACTCAATGCATCAGCAACTACATTTTCTTTTCTAGGTTGGTATTGAATGATAGGATGGAAACTTTGAATGAATGAAGCCCATTTGATATGACGGTCAGAAAGTTGGGGTTGGCTAAGTAGATGTCTAATGCTTTGCTGGTCAGTCTTTATCATGAATTCTGAACCCATTAAATAATGCTTCCATTGTTTTAATGCTTGGACAACTGCTAAGAGTTCCTTGTCATAAGTGGAATATTTAAGCTTAGAGGGTTTCAGCTTAGAACTAGAATATGCTATTGGATGGTTGTATTGCATTAGCACGGCTCCTATTCCTGATCCGCTAGCATCGGTCACAACTAAAAAGAATGGTCTGTTAAAGTCAGGCAATTGTAGAACAGGGGCATTGGTTAATGCACGTTTGAGTAAGTCAAAGGATTTCTGTTGATTTTCAGTCCATTGATAAACAATGCCTTTCTTAAGAAGTTTGGTCAATGGTAAAGCAAGTAATGAGAAATTACGTACAAACTTCCTATAGAAACTAGCAAGACCAAGGAATGAGCGTAATTCATGTACATTTTTAGGAACAGGCCAATGCAATATTGCGTCAATTTTCTTAGGATCAACTTTAATTCCTTCTTTTGATACAATATGACCTAGATATTCTATTTCTGTCTTAAAGAATTCACTCTTGTCAGGATTTGCAAACAATTGATTTTCTTTCAATAATTGAAAAACTAATGATAAATGCTCATAATGCTCTTTTTCACTTTGACTGAACACTAAAATATCATCAAAGAAAACAATCACACAATATTGATATTTTAGAAAAATACGGTTCATCATTCTACTGAAAGTGGCAGGTGCATTAGTTAATCCAAATGGCATGACTAAGAATTCGTAATGACCAAACTGTGTCCTGAATGCAGTCTTAAATATGTCGGATCTATCTAGCCTCACCTGATGATATCCAGACTTAAGGTCAATTTTACTAAATATAGAAGATCCTTGCAGTTTGTCCATAAGGTCGTCAACTCTAGGTATAGGATACTTATTTTTTACAGTGATCTTGTTTAATGCTCGGTAGTCAATACACATCCGATAAGTATTATTATTTTTCTTGACTAAGAGCACAGGTGCACCGAATGGAGAACTGCTAGGTCGAATTAAGCCTCTATTTAGTAATTCTTCAACTTGACTCTGGATTTCTTTTTGCTCTATTTGATTGTGCCTATATGGGGCTTTGCAAGGTGGTTGTGTGCCAGGTATTAGATCAATCTTATGGTCTTCTGGACGTGATGGAGGTAAACCTGGTGGTAGGTCTTCTGCAAAATAGTCCTTAAAATATGCGAGAAATTCCTTATACCTAGGGTGCATATGAGTTTCTTTTGCGTGCAATTCATTTACCCAAATGAGATATGATTTAGTATTCTTGCGTAGTGCACGTTTTGCTTGAGTATGCGAAAGCAGTGGAAAAATATGAGATGCATGCATACCAAATAATGTAATAGATTTTCCTTGAAAATTTATATTCATTGTGTGTGTGGAATAATCTATATTGGGATTATGTTGGTGTCTCCATGGCATTCCTAGAATAATGTCGCTTGACTGTAATGGGACAACTAAGAAATTTCTTCTTTCAATATATGGACCAATTTGAATTTCTAAATCTTGAACTTCTTGTGTGCCATTGTACCTAGTGCCTAAAAATGCAGCTTTTATGCAATAGTGCGTAGGTATAGTATGCAATTTCAATTCCTTTAGCAATTTTGCTGAAATAAAGTCATGGGTACTACCGTCATCATGCAATATAGTTCTTTCTTTACCATGCACCATACATTTCATAGTCAACAATGAATGTGAAGTAGACATACCTGGTAAAGTGTCGGAAGTAGTAGTCGGATCATCCTCATCTTCAGTGAAATCTGGCATATCCTCATGCTCGTCTTCGTCCATAGCTCCAAGGTAGTTGATATGTGATGGTGGCTTCTTTGAATGACAATTTGCTGCGAGATGCCCTGGCTGGTGACACTTGTAGCATACGATGGGCTTGGCTTTGGTCACATTATTTGCAATGGCTGGGAGTCTGGGTATATTTGGATTTGCTTGTGGAATAGGCTTAGGATTTGGATTGACAGTGGATGGTAATGCAGGTGGTTTAGGCCAATTCTTACGGAAAGATGGTGATGAGAAACGACCTGGATTAAACCTTTTGAAATTGGAATTGAATTGTTTAGATCCATAATTACCGTTTGCTTGGAATGGCTGTGGTCGTCGATCTCTTCCGCGTAACTTATCTTCAGTGTCGTGAGCTAAGGAGATGGCGTCTTCAAGGGTAGCAGGCTTGAACATGTTCACTTCAGCGTAGTAATGTCCAAGAAGTCCAGACATATACTTCCGCTTATGTGTCGTCTCTGGTACATCTTCAAGCATGCGTAGCTGTAGGAGTGCATTCCAAAAACGCTCTGTATACTGTGGAATAGGCTCACGATCGCGCTGTTGAAGTAAATCCCATTGCTTGATAGCCTTCTCATGAAATTGCGGTGGAAGGAAATTTTGCATGAACTTCTTCTTGAAATCTTCCCATGTAGTAGGACATTCTATGCTCTTGCGGACTACAGTCCACCAAAGTGATGTTCTGTCTATCAGATGATTAGTAACACACTTTATTTTATCTTTTTCGGGATAAGTTTCCTCATGGAAATAGTCATCAAACTGGCTAATGAATGATAAAACAGTCTTCCCTTCTCTTATGCCATTGAAAGTGCGAAACTTGAAACTTCGTTTACTTATCTTGGATTCCTTGCGAATGGTTTGTGCTTCAAGAGTGGCGTTGATGGTACGGCGAATCAAATCTTCAGCTTGTGGTTCTTCTTTATCGGTGGACGCTCCTTGTAGCTTTGTCAATTGCGCTTGCAAGGCTTGCCTAGCTCTTCGCTCTTCTTCCAATTGCAACATGATAAGATCCAGCTTTTGCTCCATGGTAGGCTCGGGTAGATCGTCTTCAGTCATAGGATCATCCATATGTGGGGTAGTCATCCTGTAAAACTCAACAAACCTTTCTCACTCAAAATCAGTTAGCGGGATGAGCGTAGCTCAAATTTGGGGTTACAAGGCTATGTATTTTTGGGTATTTCTTCTTCAATTTTCAGAAATTCTGCAATATTTCTGTCTCCGTTTGCTGAAAGTACTTCAACGAACTTGTAGATAGGTAGAACAGCTTGCTGCGAACAACTTTCCAGTTCAAAGTTTTTGCATACGAACAAGTCTTCTATGAGTTTTAAGCACTAGTCAGTTCTGATTTAGTCTGACTTGTAGAGTTGCAGACTTAGCAGACTTGCAGAGTTGTTGCCTTGCTGGACTTAGGCCGACTTGCAGAACTTGCAGAACTTGATTACTATCGACTTGCGGAACTTGACTTCAGGAGTGCGAGACCCGGAGTTACCGAACTTGTCTGCCTAGTGTGACTTGATAAGAGTTGTGTGACTTAGCTTAAGTAATTAAGCTTAAGCTTAATAAGCTTAGTAGCTTAGGCTTATTAAGGAGGGAGAGTCGACTGAAAACGGCGCAATTTGTGGAGGACGTGGGTAGACGTTTGCTGACGTCGCGAAATTTGCGGGCATCCTCAGATACCTCGTTGTGAATTTTTGTGGGACTTCTTCAATTCCTAAGTCTTTAAGCTTGAAGACTAAGCTTTTTGGAAGAAAAAAGATATGAGCTTCTTACTGTATATCCACGACTTCATGAAGGAGATGGATGCGTGGTCCTCCGCCTGCAGAGCTTGGTCCTTCGCGATCTGACAATGGAAACAGGGGTTCTTGATCGCCAGAAGTCTGCCTGTATCGACGGTTCGTGACGAGGTTGACTGTAGAGGCCGTTTGTTACTGGAGCTCCGTCTTCGCCCGAGATTGGTAGCGATTGGAAGCTCTTGATCTCTGCTCCGCTCTGATACCACTGGTGCGTAGATCGGACGCAGATAGCTCACGTGGTGAATCCCGGAAGGTCCCCAAGAACAAAGTACTCTACTTTTTAGCACAAAAACCCATGTAAAAGCAAGCACGACAAGAGGCAAGAGACAAATTGGGTTCAATCTCCCCCATGCCTTGTGTGAGCGCTTCACAAAGCATGTATTTAATGTATATTTCCAATCTTCATGCTCAATAATAGCCCAATTACAAAAATATGATAAGCTTTTAGCTTTTGAGTTTGCTTTCTACCAAAAATAGGAAAATAAAGCTAATGGACGGTGCCCATAGTGTCTGGCACGCCCAATCTCAATGTCCAAATAGAAATAACATATCCAGGCGCATAAGCGCATACAAAATAATAATAAATAATCGATGTCTCAATAGACATAACAAAATATAGGCGTGGCGCCTATCAAAATATAGTCCAAAGGTCGAAAACCCGCTAGACTCCAATGCTTTCCTCCGCCACTGCTGCTATCTCTACACATCAACTGAAGCATTCACAATCGTTAGTAAAATAACACAATTAAACCGATAAAAGTGAATACCTAGGAGTATTCAGCTACATAAATAAATCAACTGGTTAGAAATAAATCCTAACCTTAATTTATTACGAGTGCGCACTCTAAACTCATAAACGTTTATTAATTTAATATGCATTTTGCGGAATCACCCGCTATGGAATCACCCATGTACACACTAAATTAATGAAACGCCCGAAAAGGACAGGCGTCCCCATCAACTTCTCGCACAAAGAATCCTCTTTGTGTATGAGCCCCGGTCATCTAAGTTTACGGAATCCACCGTAAAACCTCACAGAATCCACCATGGAATATGCCTCCTGGCATCAAACAGCAACTAGCGTCAGACCTGAGCGAACTACTTTACGCAGAAACGCCAGGTCCGAAGCGGATTCACGCTGCACTTGGTTCAAGGAGAATGGGAAACGAGAGGGATACAAAGCTCAACCTCTCTGCCATAAGGCACAGTCCCATTCCGTTCCCCTAAAACAACATAAATCGGGTAAGACGTAACTCTAGGTCATCGTTCTCGTTATTCTTTTTGATGATGATGATCATTCCGCTGTTCTTCGAGATTTTTGAGAAAAGTTCCCGGCTAACCGGGACCACCCAACCGTAGGACGAACCCATGGCCCATCCTCCGCACTTTCCTCAGTTTGTTTTAGTTATGTAATTATCTAACACATTAATTTGACATATAACAATCAGCTTCTTTAATTAATCTTGTTAAGCACTCGTTCCTTCACGTAATCTTATCACGTGACATATAAAAACAATATCAAGCAAGTTCTTTTAACATCTCAACATTTTATCTTTGAAATACAAGAAGTTCCACCCGTAGGCTTGTCCATAATCTGCCCGAAGGCTAACCAGTAATCTCCAGGGATCACTATTCCAAGCTTCCGCCCGTCAACTAGTATGCGGGCCTCGAGATCCAATCCCGAGTCACATTAGCCTCTTGTGCAGGACCCGGAAGGCGAGGGATTTATGACCAGAGCCCCCCCTGGCACCCAAGCGTCCTCCTGCTCCAAGTAGAACTCAATGGAGAGACCTCTCGCGGCGGGTTTGGTCCACGTTCCCAGTGCAGTCAACAACCCCCTTGGTTAGGGTCAGGCAGGCAGTCGGGGGTAACTGAAGTTGCCTCTCCCTTCAGGCCTTGAACTTGAAGTATAGGTACTTATTTAATTTGTAATTCATAATTCAAACAGAGCCCTAAAATCTCTAGCGAGCACAAACATTTCCATTAATCAACCCAGTTGTATGGCAAACTACTAAGGAAGTGTTCTTTCCTTTTTTTTTTGAGTGTATTAGCACTTGTTCCCAAGGTGTCTTGTAACTTGGCAAGATCTCTTACATTCCGGTGTAGGACATACCCAACTTGGTTAACCCTAAGGTACCTTAAATATGCTAGTTTCTAGTTTACAATTTTCCTTATTTAGAAGGATATCCAAAAATACGTCTTTTTGCAAGATAACTTGCGTAAGGAGCTGCCCTCCTTGATGAGGGTTTTTCACTTTTCTCCTTGTGAATCAATCACAAAATGATTTCATACATGTTGCGCAAGTCCTGCGATGGAATAATCTGTTTAGATTCCTTAAGCTGACGTATGTCGGGCCTAGGGTTTCTTCATTTAAGAACCTTAGGGACAAACCCTAGTTTCTTATCTTTATGAATTTATTGTCCCTACGATAAGGAAAGTAGTCAAGTGTTTAGGGTATGAATGTTTCTATGTTTAGATTGGTTCGGTTATCTTTTGGAAGGTAATCTTACTCGTCTTGTCACGGTTTTACTATCCTTGTGACAATTAACCTTCCTAATCAATACAGTTTAATTTGGCATATAGCATAATGCCAAGATGATACAAAGGGCGACAATACTCCTTGGGACAAAAGGCCTAGCTGAGAAATTGGTGTATACACACTTTATTAGTCCCAAGTCCTCAAATAGCAGGGGAAAAGTGTTAATAGAGGGTCATCCAGCAGTCCCATTTTACATTCTCTTCCCAAATGAATTCGTATAACTAATTTTTATACTTGTTAATTCCTAACATTTAACTTCCGTTTTCTTAAAAGATGAACTCATGCCAAATAACAACAATTTCCTTGCTAAGATGTGCAGCTAGCAAAGATAACTCCCTAGTAATTTGAGCATCGAAAGAAACCTTTCTTGAATTTAGCTATTTACCATGAATCGTTGCGAAAGGAATAAGACTAATGGTGCAAGATATAATTTCTACACTTTAGGAATATATTACTATAGTAAATGCTTAATTCTTGCTTGTAATTTTATAATGCTTGATGCGATTTGAAGAAAGCTAAGGTGTATACATTGTCATTCATAAGCTAACTCCTTCGTTAAAAATAACTTGAACAAATATATCTATCCTTAACAATTTTTCTTTGCATGATTGACTTAAAACCGAATTAACACCAAGAAGAAAAACCTGGCTTTGAGGTGAGATATCCACATGGATACCGGGAGATGACCCTCCCGCAGCTACACCTTGGACTTTCTTTGGCGGCATCGTAGTTCGAATGTGAGATAGCCTTTTTTCTTTTTCTTCTTGGAATTCCACCGTCTTCTCTTTCATTTTCCTTTACCTTTTTCCCACTCTTCCTCCTTCACTCCCTCTTTTCACTCCCTCTACTTCCCTCCCTATCTTTTATCTCACAGCTATTTCTCCTTTACGGAATACCATATGAGACCATGATGATGAATTGGATTTTTTAAGGATATGGGAGTGTGTGGACACCGACTTGTTTGATAAAACTAAGATCACAAAGCTCAATTAAGGGAGCACTTGCACAAAAAGATCTAAAAAGTGAGTGAAGGAATTAATTCAAGAGAATGGAGGTTCGCAAGGTAGCCTAATGACAAAGTATGCCTATGGGTGTGACTTGAATAGTCTAAAGAGCTATGAGGGGGGGAAAAAAGGGCAAGGGCTTAGGGGGGATTTAAAAAAAATCCGGAGGGGGAAAAACAAGGCCTTAGGGGGAATTATACCCAGGGGGGGGGGGGGGGGGAAACAAGGCCCTAAGGGGGATTTAAAGTCCCAGGAGGGGGGGAAACAAGGCCTTAAGGGGGATTTAAAGTCCCGGGAGGGGGGGGTGGGAAACAAGGCCTTAAGGGGGATTTAAAGCCCGGGAGGGGGGGAAACAAGGCCTTAGAGGGGAAATTAGAAACCCGGGAGGGGGGTAATAAGGGCTTAGGGGGGATTAGTGGGAAGGGGGCTTAAGGAAGCCCCCTTAGAAGCTTCTTTAAAGAAGCTTCTAAGAAGCTTCGTGAAAGAGGGACGATGGTATGGCAGCGGCTATCAACGCCACAGGCGATGGCGTCCCCTATCCGGCAGCTAATGGCTTCCCCAGCGGCACCTTCTCCAGTGCGACAACGTCTGCGGCTTCCTCCCTCACTCTTCATGCAACCCGGCAGCACCTACCTCTCTCACGGCTCCGCCTCCCTCTGTACAGCGGCCCCCTCCCCTCATTTAAATAGTGGAGGGAGGGGGATCTTCTCCTCTTGTGTGTCGACACGCATGTCCTCCATCCCTCCACAGGCTGCACCAAGTTACAGCTCCTTCTATTTCCCTCCCCCTCCAACTCGTCCATTGGCTGGAGGGATAAGGGGGGAAAAATTAAAAAAAATTTGATAAGTCCCAATTATTTACTCAATGCGGAATATTACATTCTCTCCCCCTTGGAGGAATCGAGATGTTCTCATCTCGAGATAAACTGGGGAAATTGATGGTTGAGAGTGCCTTCATCTACCCAAGTATCCTCTTTGGGATAATCTTTCCACTGGACAAGGCACTCTTTCAAGGTTCTAGATCTTAACTGTCTTTCCCTAACATCTAAGATCCTTTCTGGCCTTAGTTCAAGGACTCCTTGACTAGGCATTACAATTTGTTGGTCATCAAGTACATGATTAGGATTGGGTACATATTTTTTCAATAGGGGGGGGGGGGGAAACAAGGCCCTAAGGGGGATTTAAAGTTCCAGGAGGGGGGGAAACAAGGCCTTAAGGGGGATTTAAAGTCCCGAGAGGGGGGGGGGTGGGAAACAAGGCCTTAAGGGGGATTTAAAGCCCGGGAGGGGGGGAAACAAGGCCTTAGAGGGGAAATTAAAAACCCGGGAGGGGGGTAATAAGGGCTTAGGGGGGATTAGTGGGAAGGGGGCTTAAGGAAGCCCCCTTAGAAGCTTCTTTAAAGAAGCTTCTAAGAAGCTTCGTGAAAGAGGGACGATGGTATGGCAGCGGCTGTCAACGCCACAGGCGATGGCGTCCCCTATCCGGCAGCTAATGGCTTCCCCAGCGGCACCTTCTCCAGTGCGACAACGTCTGCGGCTTCCTCCCTCACTCTTCATGCAACCCGGCAGCACCTACCTCTCTCACGGCTCCGCCTCCCTCTGTACAGCGGCCCCCTCCCCTCATTTAAATAGTGGAGGGAGGGGGATCTTCTCCTCTTGTGTGTCGACACGCATGTCCTCCATCCCTCCACAGGCTGCACCAAGTTACAGCTCCTTCTATTTCCCTCCCCCTCCAACTCGTCCATCGGCTGGAGGGATAAGGGGGGAAAAATTAAAAAAAATTTGATAAGTCCCAATTATTTACTCAATGCGGAATATTACATTCTCTCCCCCTTGGAGGAATCGAGATGTTCTCATCTCGAGATAAACTGGGGAAATTGATGGTTGAGAGTGCCTTCATCTACCCAAGTATCCTCTTTGGGATAATCTTTCCACTGGACAAGGCACTCTTTCAAGGTTCTAGATCTTAACTGTCTTTCCCTAACATCTAAGATCCTTTCTGGCCTTAGTTCAAGGACTCCTTGACTAGGCATTACAATTTGTTGGTCATCAAGTACATGATTAGGATTGGGTACATATTTTTTCAATAGGCTGATATGGAATACATTGTGAACCTTTAGGTTCTCAGGGAGTTGCAATCTATAAGCATTGGGTCCTAGGCATTTGAGGATTTTATACGGCCCACAATACCTTGGACTTAGCTTCTTGCATTCTCCTAGGGATAGAGAACTCTTTTTAGGGCGTACCCGAATGAAGACCATGTCTCCTTCTTTGAAGACTCTTTCTTGACGTTTCAAATCTGCATATGCCTTTTGTCTATCCTTGGCTGCTTGTATGTCTTGTCTTATTGACCTTATTTGATCATCCATGTCCTCCAACATTTGTCTTGAAGCTTCAACTCTTAGGGTTGGATCAGAAAAGTTTAGGGGACTTCGACAATCATGACCATACAATGCCTGGAAAGGGGTCAATTGAATGCTCTGCTGGTAAGAAGCATTGTAAGCAAATTCAATTAATGGCAAGTATTGAATCCACCTCTTCGGCTCTCGACAGCAGTATGCCCTAAGCATATCCTTAATGATTTGATTCACTCGCTCTGTTTATCCATCCGTTTGGGGATGGTAGGCGGTGCTAAAACAGAGTTGAGTCCCAATAGCTTCAAAGATAGCTCTCCAGAAGTGTGATGTGAAGAGAGAATCTCGATCACTAATGATCCTTCTAGGTAACCCATGTAGCTTGAATATCTCCTTGATAAACAATCTTGCAATGTCGGAGGCTTTATAGTTTGTCTTTACTGGAATCAGGTGTTCAACCTTGGTAAGCATGTCAACCACAACCATAATGGAATTGTATCCTCCTTGGACTTGGGGTAATCCCACAACAAAATCCAACCTGATGAATTCCCATTTCATTTGGGGAATATCAAGCGGTTGCAGTTTCCCTGGCATCATGACATGTTCGGCCTTGATACGTTGGCAAGACAAACATTCAGTGACATATTTGAGAACATCACCTTTGAGCCCCTCCCAATGGTAGCTCTTCCTAACTGCATTGAGAGTTTTTGCATAGCCAGGATGTCCTGCGAAAGGAGAATTATGAGCTTCCCATAATATCTTCTGCTTAAGTGACTGGCTTGCTGGTATACATAGCCTTGTTCTGTAGTAGACAAGTCCATTATCAATGGAAAATTCCTGATACTTAGCTTTAAATTTCTGATTCTGCTCCTTGGTAAATATTTCCTTTATCATTGTTTGGTAGGCCAAATCATGGCATGCTTCCTCTCTAGCTAGTTCAAGTATAGGGTTGTTTGGCATAGATACCTTTGTAGCCAGAGATCTAGCCGTTGATGGATTCTGCAAGATTAGGGAATTTAGGAATGACTTGCGACTGAGTGCATCGGCAACTACATTCTCTTTCCCTGGTCGGTACTTGATTTCAAAATCATATTCCTCCAATACTTCAATCCACCGACGTTGCCTCATGTTGAGCTCATTCTGGGTAAAAATCCATTTGAGACTCTTATGATCGGTTACTAGGGTAAACTTGTTACCCAACAGGTAGTGTCTCCAAAGCTTTAGAGCATGGATGATAGCTAATAATTCCAGATCATGCGTGGCATAATTCTTTTCATGACTCTTCAATTTCCTTGAAGAGTATGCTACTGGATGACCTTCCTGCATAAGTACACACCCCAAGGCAAGAATGCTGGCATCAGTTACTACCTCGAATTCCTTATTGAGGTCAGGAAGTTTTAGAATAGGTGCTGATACCAAACTTTGCTTCAATTTTTCGAAGCTATTTTGTTCGGAAGTTGACCATGTAATGGAAGTTTACTTCTTTAGTAAGTCTGTAAGAGGTGCTGCAATCAAAGCATAGTTTTTGATAAAGACCCTATACCATCCTGTCAAGCCAAGAAAGCTATGTATTTCTTTGACGGATACTGGTATTGGCCATTCAAGCACATCTCTGACTTTGACTGGGTCTACTGATATTCCTTCTGATGATACTATGAATCCCAGATATTCAATCTGACGCTTGAAGAATGCACACTTCTTCATTTTCGCATACAGCTTATGGGACCTCATTGTCTCAAGGACAATCCGAAGTTGAGGTTCATGATCTTCTTCCTGTTTGGAATAGACTAAAGTGTCATCGAAGAAGACAAGCACGAAATCATCAAGATATGGTCTAAAAATATCCTGCATTAATCTATTGAAGGTGGCAGGTGCATTTGTAAGCCCGAATGACATAACCAAGAACTCAAAGTGCCCATATCTTGTATTGAAGGCCGTCTTTGGAATATCTTCTTCCTTGATCCTTATCTGATAATAACCTGACGTGAGATCAATCTTGGAGAAGATCTTTGCACCTTGAAGACGATCGAGAAGCTCATCAATTCTAGGAATAGGATACTTGTTCTTGACTGTCGATTGATTCAACCCTTGGTAATCAATACATAGTCGAAGTGTCCCATCTTTCTTTTTCTGGAATAGTACTAGAGCTCCCCACGGTGAGTTGCTAGGCCGGATGTAACCCTGATCCAATAGTTGCTTGAGTTGTTCCTTCAACTCAATTGCTTCTGGTATGGACATTCTATAAGGTCTCTTTGCAATTGGTGCAACTCCAGGCACTAGCCTAATTTCATGATCTACTTCTCTTGGAGGCAGAAGCTCAATCAATTCCTCAGGGAATACGTCAGTGTATTCCTTTAGCCAAGAAGGTCCTTCATGAGACTCTTGCTTTTGATCTAACTTGTTGAGTTTGATCAGGTAAACGGTTAATCCTTTTCTGACTCCTTTTATGATCCGAGAGACTTTGCCTAATTGGAATTCTTGGCACTCTTGCCTCACCTTGAGTTGTGACAAACTCCCTTTCAGAGTTTCGAAAGGAAACTTGATCCTTTCCATAGTGGATGTGGGCGTCATTAGGCTTAAGCCAATCCATCCCGAGTAGACACTCATGGATACCTAAATTCATGACTCTGAATTTGACTGAGGTTTTCTTTCCTCCCAGAAAGAATTCCTCCTTAGCTGTTTGCCTGGTACAAGTTACCTCACGACAGTTTGTCAATTCCACAAGTAGGGTAGGTGCTTCTACTATGATTATTCCTAATCTTTTTGCACATGCTGGTGAGATAAAGGAATGTGTACTACCACAATCAATCAAGGTTTTGAAACCTTTACCTTGATAGTCCGACGGTGTTTGAATCACCGAGAACTGGCGATTCGGCCCTTTCTTGTGTAAAGCGGCATGGACTGTCGCTCTTTCGAATTCTGCTTCCATAATCGGATCTTCCTCTTCTTCTTCTTCGCATCTTTGCCTATTGGCAATGCAGGCAGTTCTTCCTCTTCCACGGGTGGCGGCTCCTTGACCGCGGCCTGCACCTTGGAAAGGCGTTTGACGATGTCCCCCGCTGAGCTTGGGACATTGCCTCTTGAAGTGATCGGGTTCGTTGCAGTGGAAACATTGAAGGTTTCGGCCATTACTTTAAGTAGGAACAAAGTTGTTGACGTTATTTGTCCTTGCTTTCTTCCTTTGTCCCTGATTGTGACCTTGAACTCTCTTCACTTGAGGTCTGAATGCTCCTCTGTTCGGGTCACTATAGGACCAAGTTTTGTTACCCCTTGTTCTAACTTGCACTTCCTGAATTATAGGTGCCGCTCGAATGAGTGCATCCTGTAGATCTGATGGACGCATAGATTTCAGACGGGTATTTACGGCAGGTGGATTTAAGCATGCGCAAAATTTGGACACCTGCTGTGTCGTGTCCATCTGTGGCGTATATTTTAAGAGTGAGACAAATTTAGAGTAGTATGCGTCAAGGGTGAGTCCTAGCTGTTTTAGCTCGTAGAACTCATTCATTTTCTGAGTACGATATGCAGGTGGCAAATATCTCCCCTGCACGGCTTTCTTTAACTTCTCCCAAGTAACGGACCCCTCTGAAGTCCCTTGATCCCTGCACCATTGTTTCCACCAAAGTCTGGCTTCGCCGGTGAGTTTTAACTTGGCGAGCATGGCCTGATTGGTAGGTGTAGTACCAGCTGCTTCAAAGTAATCCTCCATAGATTCAATCCAAATTTCAGCATCAGACTGGATGAATCTGCCTCTCCCGTCAAACTCGGGTGGCTTTATCTGCTTGCGGAGGAACTTCTTCTCCTGGGTCACAGCAGTACTTGATGTAGGGGGCGAATTTGGAACCTGTACCTAGGGTTGTGCCTAGATAAAAGTTTTCTTAACGTTGTTATATGATAATTGATGTTAGCTTATCTTTAGTTCAGCTATCTCGTAAATAATGAAGCTAATTAACTTTTTAACAACTCTGATGCACAGCCAGATATTGATAAAAGAAGTCTTTATTTATATTTACATGGGCGTAGCCTTATACAACATCTCGTGTGATGATAATCCAATCATTACATTCAGTTTGGGGAGAACAACGTTGTATTGCATTTGTCTACAGGAACTGTGTAATAGTAGGGTTTTGGGTCATGGATCTTTAGGAATCGATAGTTCATTGGAAGTTCAGGATACCCTTTCGCTTGGAATCCATACTTCTCATGGCGGCCCAACACTTTAATCCTGTCGGCTGGGATTACACGGGTTACTTCCTTATATACATATGAGTTCATTTCAACCCTCCGACCTTGAATATGTAAAGTCGAATTTACGTGAGCTTCCAACAAAATGAACAGCTTCACGACTTTCAAGTCTTCCAACCACTTGATCCTCTTTAGGTTGGTCTGTAGATAAGTGAACCGGTGGGCAGCTATGTAGTAGATTCCTAAAGACCCCGTCCATCTTCGTTCTATGTATAAAGGTGATGGATTATAAATCTACTCCAGGATGTTCATCATCCCAATTCTTTGTCTATAAAGCGGAGAATGCATTGCAGTCATAAACATGACCCGAAACACCAAAAACTTATTCCACGCTTCATAGTTCTGCAAGACAGCATTGAAGTTGAGGAAATATTTGGACAGCAACAATTTTTTTATTTCATTTTATTGAGATCTCATAAAAACAATTATGTTTGTTGGTTTGCTCTAATACCAATTGTAACGTGTCCCCTAGTATCATCCAGGACACATCTTAGCAGTCCATCGGAAAGGATGTCTAGAAAGCTCCACCCGGCACTCCCATGGAATGTTACGGGTTTTGCGATCTAGTTCTTTCCGCGTCTGTAGCGGAAGTATCCTGGCCGTTCCCACTTAGGATCGATCGGAATTAGGGTTTTCCTAATGGGTCATTAGCTAACAACAACTAGCGTCAGACCCGAGCGAACTACTTTACGCAGAAACGCCAAGTCCGAAGCGGATTCACGCTGCACTTGGTTCAAGGAGAATGGGAAACGAGAGGGATGCAAAGCTCAACCTCTCTACCATAAGGCATAGTCCCATTCCGTTCCCCTAAAACAGCATAAATCGGGTAAGACGTAACTCTAGGTCATCGTTCTCGTTATTCTTTTTGATGATGATGATCATTCCGTTGTTCTTCGAGATTTTTGAGAAAAGTTCCCGGCTAACCGGGACCACCCAACCGTAGGACAGACCCATGGCCCATCCTCCGCACTTTCCTCGGTTTGTTTTAGTTATGTAATTATCTAACACATTAATTTGACATATAACAATCAGCTTCTTTAATTAATCTTGTTAAGCATTGTTTCCTTCACGTTATCTTATCACGTGACATATAAAAACAACATCAAGCAAGTTCTTTTAACATCTCATCATTTTATCTTTGAAATATAAGAAGTTCCGCCCGTAGGCTTGTCCATAATCTGCCCGAAGGCTAACCAGTAATCTCCAGGGATCACTATTCCAAGCTTCCGCCCGTCAACTAGTATGCGGGCCTCGAGATCCAATCCCGAGTCACGTTAGCCTCTTGTGCAAGACCCGGAAGGCGAGGGATTTACGGCCAGAGCCCCCCCTGGCACCCAAACGTCCTCCTGCTCTAAGTAGAACTCAACGGAGAGACCTCTCGTGGCGGGTTCGGTCCACGTTCCCGGCGCGGTCAACAACCCCCTTGGTTAGGGTCAGGCAGGCAGTCGGGGGTAACTGAAGTTGCCTCTCCCTTCAGGCCTTTAACTTGAAGTATAGGTACTTATTTAATTTGTAATTCATAATTCAAACAGAGCCCTAAAATCTCTAGCAAGCACAAACATTTCCATTAATCAACCCAGTTGTATGGCAAACTACTAAGGAAGTGTTCTTTCCTTTTTTTTTTGAGTGTATCAACACTCGTTCCCAAGGTGTCTTGTAACTTGGCAAGATCTCTTACATTCCGGTGTAGGGCATACCCAACTTGGTTAACCCTAAGGTACCTTAGATATGCTAGTTTCTGGTTTACAATTTTCCTTATTTAGAAGGATATCCAAAAATACGTCTTTTTGCAAGATAACTTGTGTAAGGATCTGCCGTCCTTGATGAGGGTTTTTCCCTTTTCTCCTTGTGAATCAATCACAAAATGATTTCATACATGTTGCGCAAGTCCTGCGATGGAATAATCTGTTTAGATTCCTTAAGCTGACGTATGTCGGGCCTAGGGTTTCTTCATTTAAGAACCTTAGGGACAAACCCTAGTTTCTTATCTTTATGAATTTATTGTCCCTACGGTAAGGAAAGTAGTCAAGTGTTTAGGGTATGAATGTTTCTATGTTTAGATTGGTTCGGTTATCTTTTGGAAGGTAATCTTACTCGTCTTGTCACGGTTTTACTATCCTTGTGACAATTAACCCTCCTAATCAATACAATTTAATTTGGCATATAGCATAATGCCAAGATGATACAAAGGGCAAAAATACTCCTTGGGACAAAAGGCCTAGCTGAGAAATTGGTGTATACACACTTTATTAGTCCCAAGTCCTCAAATAGCAGGGGAAAAGTGTTAATAGAGGGTCATCCAACAGTCCCCTTTTACATTCTCTTCCCAAATGAATTCGTATAACTAATTTTTATACTTGTTAATTCCTAACATTTAACTTCCGTTTTCTTAAAAGATGAACTCATGCCAAATAACAACAATTTCCTTGCTAAGATGTGCAGCTAGCAAAGATAACTCCCTAGTAATTTGAGCATCGAAAGAAACCTTTCTTGAATTTAGCTATTTACCATGAATCGTTGCGAAAGGAATAAGACTAATGGTGCAAGATATAATTTCTACACTTTAGAAATATATTACTATAGTACATGCTTAATTCTTGCTTGTAATTTTATAATGCTTGATGTGATTTGAAGAAAGCTAAGGTGTATACATTGTCATTCATAAGCTAACTCCTTCGTTAAAAATAACTCGAACAAATATATCTATCCTTAACAATTTTTCTTTGCATGATTGACTTAAAACCGAATTAACACCAAGAAGAAAAACCTGGCTTTGAGGTGAGATATCCACATGGATACCGGGAGATGACCCTCCCGCAGCTACACCTTGGACTTTCTTTGGCTGCATCGTAGTTCGAATGTGAGATAGCCTTTTCCTTTTTCTTCTTGGAATTCCACCATCTTCTCTTTCCTTTTCCTTTACCTTTTTCCCACTCTTCCTCCTTCACTCCCTCTTTTCACTCCCTCTACTTCCCTCCCTATCTTTTATCTCACGGCTATTTCTCCTTTATGGAATACCATATGAGACCATGATGATGAATTGGATTTTTTAAGGACATGGGAGTGTGTGGACACCGACTTGTTTGATAAAACTAAGATCACAAAGCTCAACTAAGGGAGCACTTGCACAAAAAGATCTAAAAAGTGAGTGAAGGAATTAATGCAAGAGAATGGAGGTTCGCAAGGTAGCTTAATGACAAAGTAGGCCTATGGGTGTGACTTGAATAGTCTAAAGAGCTATGGGGGGGGGGAAAAGGGCAAGGGCTTAGGGGGGATTTAAAAAAAATCCCGAGGGGGAAAAACAAAGGCCTTAGGGGGAATTATACCCGGGAGGGGGGGGGGGAACAAGGCCTTAAGGGGGATTTAAAGCCCGGGAGGGGGGGGGAAACAAGGCCTTAAGGGGGATTTAAAGCCCCGGGAGGGGGGGGGGAAACAAGGCCTTAAGGGGGATTTAAAGCCCGGGAGGGGGGGAAACAAGGCCTTAGAGGGGAAATTAAAAACCTGGGAGGGGGTAATAAGGGCTTAGGGGGGACGATGGTATGGCAGCGGCTGTCAACGCCACAGGCGATGGCGTCCCCACTGGCACCTTCTCCAGTGCGGCAACATTTGCGGCTTCCTCCCTCACTCTTCATGCAGCCCGACAGCACCTACCTCTCTCACGGCTCCTCCTCCCTCTGTACAGCGACCCCCTCCCCTCGTTTAAATAGTGGAGGGAGGGGGATCTTCTCCTTCTGCGTGTCGACACGCATGTCCTCCCTCCCTCCACAGGCTCCACCAAGGAGCTTACAGCTCCTTCTATTTCCCTCCCCCTCCAGCTCGTCCGTCGGTTGGAGAGATAAGGGGGGAAAAATTAAAAAAAATTTGATAAGTCCCAATTATTTACTCAATGCGGAATATTAGATCTAGAAACCTAAACTCTAGGTCACCGCCCTTGCTGTTCAATTCCCTCAATAAGAGCTCCTTGTTGTCCATTTCGATTGAGAAAAGTTCCCGGCCAACTAGGACCACCCATCCGTAGGACGGACCCATGGCCACATCCACCGCACTTTCCTCAAGGTTGCTTTAGTTGTCTAATTACCTACCACATTTAGTTGGACATGCATCAAGCAGCTTCCTTAATTAGCTAGTTAGACATTGGTCCCTTCATGTAATCTTAGCACTTGACATAGAAAAACAATGTCAAACAAGTTCCTTCTCAACATGTTATCTCATTTATCTTTGGAATACATCCATTAGGTCCATCCCGTACGCTAATCCATAATCTGCCCCAGGGCAATCCATAATCCGCCCGAACGCTATCCAGCAATCCATAGGGATTACTAATCCAAGATTTCGCCCGCAAACTAGTATGCTGGCCTCGAGATCCAGTCCGGAGTCATGTTGGCCTCTTGTGCAGGGCTCACAAGGCAAGGGATTGACAGCCCCCCCCCCCCCCCCCCCCCGTACCCAAGCATCCTCCTGGTCCAAGTAGCGCTCAACGGAGAGACCTCATGCAGCGGGTTCGGTCCACGTTCCCGGTGCAGCTAACAACCCCCTTGGTTAGGGTCAGGCAGAGAGTTGGGGGTACTTGATGCTGCCTCTCCCTTTAGGCCTTCAACCTGAAGCAGTAATTACTTTCCATCATTTAGTTCATTGAGCAAATAAAGAAAATAGTGCTCCTAAACTATTACAAGCACAATCAAACCAGTGGTCGTTTATTTTTGGCCAACTATTAAGGAGTGAATCCTTCTCTCCGAATGCACCTAGCATTTGATCCAAGATTGATTGCGACATGGCAAGATCCCTCAAGGGTTTGTTTGTTCACCGTTTTGTCCTTGGGTTGGGGCCATATCATGTTAACCCAACTTAACCAATACCTTAGGTTTCATAAATTAACAATAAATCCTGGCGACTGTGTCGCTCCGAATTGTTGACTGATCCTTTGCTTCCAAGCAAATACCTAATTTCCCTTAACTTGGCAATCTTTCCCACGAAAGGTGATGTAACAGGATGACTACTTATCCTCTTGCAAGTTAAACTTGCGCAAGAACCTACCAACCTCATTCCAAGGAATGGCAAAACTTTCTTGTGATGAACCCACAAGTCCATGCGATGTTGCTACTTGTTGCACAAGTGTCGCATCTATTCCATGGGATCTATTCACCCATTGAATGGCATTTTCTGGTCAAGGAACTATGTTTAGACAAGAAGCAGGGTTTAGGGTGTCTTCTTACCCAACCCAATCCTATTTGCACTAGGCCAACAATGTTCGGTCCTAGGGATTCAAACTCAATCTGAGTTTAAGCATTTGAAGGAATGATCCTTAGGGTAGAAACCCTAGATCGTTATTTGCATGATCGTTCAATTGACTCTACATTCCGTGAATGCGGGTAGGACCTTTGGGTATGAGAGTTTTGACTTGGCAACGAGTGCTTAACGTGCTAAACTCTAGTTAGCACTTGGGGTATTTATCGTATCAATTGAACCATGCCTATACAAATCCCTTGCGGGTTAGGTGATTTAGATAATTTGATCTACTTGTCTTGCAACAAGGGCAAGCCATTCCTAGAGATGATAAACTTGATCTAAAAGAGAAAACTAGTTGCAACATGTCATAATACATGTAAACACACAATTCATTGCTTCTACGTATTGCTAGATTCGCAATGACCCTATGCTTTCTTGTTAAAATCAAAGCGCAAGAGAATTTGTAGAATAACTTTCATAAAACCTACTAGGACTTACATTCAAGAATCATGCCTAAAACTCTTTTTTTTAAGCTTTAGAATTTCATGATTTAATAAACCATGCAATCTTTTCCAAATGCAACTTGATGAAATGAAATTTGCGAATATGTAACATACGACCCCTAGATACAACAACCTCAAAAATGAAGTTCATGCGATACTAAGGCTAGTATTTGTTGAGATATCGAGCTCCACTTGTGATATGCGAGGGTGACCATTGTGCATTTATGTCACCGACGTGTCAGTTGCAGATACGGTTGGTACACAGCCATGAATAATAGCTAGATGATAGCTATCCTTATCTACTCTAGTTCGTGGCTCAGTTAGTATGCCACCTTAGTTAGTTGCCTTTGGTTTGAGACCCATATATAGGGTTCTTCTATTTCTTTGTATGAGAGTTCTTTTGGCTTACACAACTAAGAAGAGAAAAATTATTTTCAGCCTCCACCCTTGTGTGTATTCCCCCATTGTGCAAGCAAGAAAGCTACAAGTAAGACTCCTTCCTTCTCTACCACAATCTTGACATGGTATCAGAGCCTTGTTCATGGTAAGGAGCTCAAGAAAGCAAGCCAAGCTTGCGGTGTTCTGGTAAGAGGAGTAGTGTTGCTTTCATTTTCTGTTTTGGGAGCAGATCTCTGCAGGTAGCACAGCCGGAAATTGCAAGAGTGCATTGTCTCAGGTTGAGACGCCCTTCGCGGTGAAGCAAGAGGGCAGTATATGCTACGGGAGAGGGCTTTAGCCTGTGGCGACCTTGTTTTTTTGATTTGAGGCCATTTCGGGGCCTGTTTTGGAGGCGGAAGTTTTCTGCACGCACTCAGGAAAAGGCCCAGTTTTATGCTGTGCGACCACTGTTCTACAGGTTGGTGAAAAGTTACTGTAGAAATTGCATCGTATGCTTGTGTGCAGAGACATTGGGAGTTACAGAATCATCCTTGTTGCCTGTTGATGCAAAATCGTCACTAGGGAGTGACTGTGTGGTCAAATACCACTTTCGTCAGTTTTGCAGATTAGCCCTTGTGAGGCTGAAGTTGTGTTCTTTGCAGTGACAGAACTTTTTGCAGTGTTCTATAATGGTGTCTGATTCTCTCTCACAGATTGTCACTGAAAAGCTTGACAAGAACAACTTCCAAGCATGGAAGTTTAGAATGACAAATTTCCTTATGGGAAAAGGATATTGGGAATTTGTTGCAGGAAATGAAGAAGAACCAGTTCTTCCTGATGTTCCCAATCAACAGCAATTGCAGGCATTTAAAGCATGGCATGAGAGAGCCAGGAAAGTTATGTACTGGCTGTCTATCAATATTTCAGACTCTATGATTGTGCATATTCAGGATGCAAGTACACCAAAGGAGGCATGGGATACTTTGTAAAAAATGTATAGCACAACTACGCAAGCCAGGAAAATGCAGCTCAAGCAAGAGTTGCATAATGTACAAAGAGAAAATATGAGCATCAATGACTACCACATGAAGGTGAAGAAGATTGCAGATGCACTTGCTTCCATTGGGTCGCCAGTGGAAGATGATGATTTAGTTTCTGTGACCTTGAATGGTCTAGGAAAGGATTATGCACAGTTTCGAACATTCATTTCAGTTCGTGAAAGATTTCCTGATTTTGAGGAGTTGATTGCTCTTCTAATTTCTGAGGAGCAGAGAAATGGTGGTGCATCTTCTTCAGGAGGAACTTCAAAAGAAGCTGTCTTCTACTCAAATACTAGAAGAGGTAGAGGAGGCCGATTTGGAGGCTGTGGTAGAAACCAGAATATGCAGCAAACTCAGGAAAACCAGTCCTATGGAGGAGGACATGGTAACTCTAGAGGCAGGGGGAGCCAAAGAGGTTGTGGTGGATGGCAAAGAGGCCAAAATGCAAATAGTAATGTTGAATGCTACTACTGTGGTAAAATGGGTCATATGGCTAAAGACTGCTATAAAAAGAAGAATGACATCATGAATGGAAAACTGCAACAAGGAAATTATGCATCTTCTAGTAGACAAGGTGATGACAGAAATGAGAATTTGTTTATGGTGCAGCACATGAACAATTCTGTGACAAGTGCAGAAGAAAGCAACGATGTGTGGTATGTTGACTCAGGTGCATCAAACCACATGACAGGTCATGCAGAATGGATGGAGGATGCAAGGAAAATGGAAAAACCAGGATTTGTGGAGACTGGTGATGATACTGCACATCCTATTGTGCAGATTGGAAAAATTCCTTTGTCTATGCAAGATGGGAAAAAGAAATACCTGTCCGATGTATTTCTTGTCCCGAATATCAGCAAGAATCTGGTTTCTGTTGGTCAAATGGTTGAGCAGGGCTTGCAGGTCAGATTTAATCCTCATGGATGCTTTGTTGAGGATATGAAAAATAAAGGTCGCTTGATAGCAAAAGGAAAGAAGAAGGACAGAATGTTTATGTTGGATGCAGACATGTCTGAATTGAGTGCAGCAATGTTTGCACATGGGACCGGTGTAGTTGCAGATATTGATATCTGGCATAAACACATTGGTCATGTTAATGTACAACGACTTAAATCAATGCAGGCCCAAAATATTGTTGCAGGATTGCCTAAATTCAAGGTTGGAGAAATGCATAAGGTATGTGAAGCTTGTTAGTTTGGAAAACTGGCAAGGAAACCATTTCCTAGACATGTTCAAGAGAGTAAGAAGCCATTGGAATTAATCTACTCTGATGTGTGGACTACTAAAGCTACGTCTCTTGGAGGCTGTCATTATTTTGTCACTTTTATTGATGACTATAGCAGAAAAGTTTGGGTGTATTTTATGAAGAAGAAAAGTGAAGTGTTTGGGCATTTCAAAACTCTTAAAGCTATGGTTGAAAAAGAAACAGGTCTGCAAAAAAAATGCCTAAGGTCAGATGGAGGGGGAGAGTATCTCTCAAATGAGTTTGCAAGGTTCTTGCAGGAGCATGGCATAAAGCAGCAATATTCATGTAGTCATACCCCACAACAAAATGGAATTGCAGAAAGGAAAAATAGGCATATTGGAGAGGTATCTCTTGCCATGCTCAACGAAAAAGACTTGCTAGATTTTTACTGGGCTGAAGCAGTTGCTACAGCAGTCTACATAATGAACAGGACTCCCACTGCAGCAATACATGGGATGACTCCAGAGGAGAGGTATACTGGTAGGAAACCAGATATTTCTCATTTGAAAATTTTTGGTTGCATTGCCTATGTACATGTGCCAGATGAGTTGAGATCCAAGTTGGATCCAAAAGCTGAAAAGTGCATCTTTATTGGTTACTCTCTGCAGCAGAAAGGGTATAGATGCTATAACCCTTCTACTTGTAAGTTTACAGTGAGTAGAGATGTTGTTTTTGATGAGATGAGTAGCTGGTATAAACCAGTAAATGTGATTGATGATGTAGATGCACAAAATGGTAATGTTGCACAGAATTCACAGCAGCAGTCACAAAATATTAGTGGACCTGGAGCGTCCTCTAGCAGTGGTTCACATTCTTCGCCATGGACAGGAAGATTGAGATCAGGAGAATCTTCTCAAAGCAATGTAGATAGTGGTATGCAGGTATCACAAAAAGGAAAAGAGAAGGTTGATCAGCCCATGTTTGATGTGAATGCAGGTCACTCTTATGTGGATGGTGAATCCAGTGGCTCAGAACAGAGCATTGATGATGAGTTGGGTATTCCTTCTATTGTTACACCTGGAGTAAGGAAGACCAAGGATGTTTTGAGAGCACTTGGGAGTGAACCTACTTTTCGCAGGTCTACGAGAGCTAGGTATCCTGTGGATAGGCTGAAATATGATGGATTTATAGCCATTCACTATGTATATATGGTCAAAGTGATACAGGAACCAGAACCCACATCTTTTGAGCAAGCCATGGGAAAAGAAAAATGGGAGAAAGCCATGGATGAAGAAATGGATGCCTTGGAAGCAAATGCTACATGGGAATTGGTACCTTTGCCTAAAGGTAAAAATGCAATTGGCTGTAAGTGGGTTTATAAGGTGAAGCACAATGCAGATGGTTCTGTGAATAGATACAAGGCAAGATTAGTAGTCAAGGGGTATGCACAAACATATGGCATTGACTATGAAGAAACATTCAGTCCGGTTACAAGGATGGCAACCGTAAGAGCAGTCATTGCTATGGCTACATCAAAGGGATGGTCTTTACATCAGATGGATGTAAAGAATGCCTTCTTGCATGGTGATTTGCAAGAAGAGGTCTATATGGAGCAGCCACCAGGTTATGTGCATGCTGTTCATCCTGAGTTTGTTTGCAGGTTGAAGAAAGCCTTGTATGGCTTGAAGCAAGCACCTAGAGCATGGTCTGATAAGATAGGACAGTATCTTGTCACTATTGGCTTTCAGATCTCCAAGGTAGATTTCTCACTTTATGTGAGAAAAACAGAGAAATGTATTATGCTACTTGTAATTTATGTTGATGATTTGATTATGACAGGTGACAGTGATGAAGATATCCTTCATGTTAAAATGCTATTGAAGCAGAAGTTTGAGATAAAGGATTTGGGAGAGTTGGATTATTTCTTGGGCATTGAGGTGATTAGATCACCAAGTGGGATACAGCTCTTGCAGAGGCAGTATGGATTGGACATGCTGTCCAAATATGGGATGACAGGCTGTAAGCCTATTTCAGTTCCTTTGGAGTGGAATGTGAAGCTGAGCACAGATGCAGGTGAGCTTCTGGAAGACCCTACTATGTACAGATGCATAGTAAGAAGTTTGATCTATATGACTATTACCAGGCCAGATTTGAGCTATGTTGTTGGATTGTTAAGTCAGTTTATGCAGGCTCCAAGGAAACCGCATTTGGATGCGGCTAGACTCATACTCAGGTATGTGAAGTCCACATTGCAGTATGGACTATTTTATGAGACTGGGGTTCAGATACAGCTGCATGGATACATTGATGCTGATTGGGCTGGTAGTATTTTTGATAGACGATCTACCAGTGGATATGTGTTCTCTTTTGGGAGTGCTGCAGTCACTTGGAGCAGCAAGAAACAGCCTACAGTTACCTTGTCGAGCACAGAGGCCGAGTACAGGGGTGCAGCAATGGCTGCATGTGAGGTAGCTTGGTTGCATAAGCTAATTTATGATATGCATCAGCCTACAAATGGGCCAGTTGTCATTTATTGTGACAACATGAGTAGTATACACTTGGCAAATAACCTAGTCTATCATGCTAGAACAAAGCACATTGAGGTGCATTATCACTATGTGCGAGAGAGGGTTTTACTAGGTGTTATTGATCTAGTTTATGTCAGCACAGAGGATCAGGTAGCTGACATATTCACGAAGGCATTGGGTGCAGAGAAGCTGCGCAAGTTCAGAGACGTGCTTGGTGTGCAGGAATTGGGATTGAGCTCGAGGGGGAGTGTTGAGATATCGAGCTCCACTCGTGATATGCCAGGGTGACCGTTGTGCATTTATGTCACCGACGTGTCAGTTGCAGATGCGGTTGGTACACAGCCATGAATAATAGCTAGATGATAGCTATCCTTATCTACTCTAGTTCATGGCTCAGTTAGTATGCCACCTTAGTTAGTTGTCTTTGGTTTGAGACCCATATATAGGGTTCTTCTATTTCTTTGTATGAGAGTTCTTTTGGCTTACACAACTAAGAAGAGAAAAACTGTTTTCAGTCTCCACCCTTGTGTGTATTTCCCCATTGTGCAAGCAAGAAATCTACAAGTGAGACTCCTTCCTTCTCTCCCACAATCTTGACAGTATTGATTTAATCCATTTCCAAGCATCATTTTCCATGCAACTTACAAGACCGGAGTTCATTTTTATTTTGTGAAATGGAAGTTAAAAATTTCCTCGTGCAAATCATAACGGAGGGAATTACTGACTAAATGCAAGATACTCCTTTCCTTCATGGCCAATGCACTTAACAATTTCATGACATGCACCAACCTTGTCTAATGTTTAAAGGGATAATTTATCAAGTATACATTTATCATTGCCACATGCATTAACGATAAGTGCAAAATGCATTCTTCCTTATGAATTTAAGCGTGCCCAAATCATTTCTTTATTTGAGAAGAAACTCGAAAAAAACCTAGACTTGTGGGCTCAGGGAGATGTCCACGTGAATGTTAGGAGAAGAACCTCCCGTAGGCACACCTTACAACTTCTTAGGGGCCATCGTAGGCATGATTACGAACCTTCGGTTTGTCTTTACCCTTACGTGATCGGTGAATTTCCTCAGCCTTAGTAAGCAGCCTCAAGATTTTTCCCTTCACCCTCGTACACAAGAGATCCCTTTACCGAAGTGCGGATCCTTGAGATTACTGGGCTTGCGGGATCTGGGCTTATGGGAGGGCTTGTGGGATTGGAGCTTTGTTTGTGGGAATGGGGTTTTTACGAATGGAGCTGCGAAAATGGAGCTTTTCGATAAAGCTTATGGGAATGGAGGCTTTACAAGGAGGTTTGCGAAAATGGGGCTCTTACAAAAAAGGTTCTTGGGAATGGGAGCTTTTAAACAATGGGGGTGGCCATGCGGAAACAGGCCTTAAGGAAGCCCCCTTATGGAAGCTTCCAAGAAGCTCTAGGAAGCTTCTGCTTCCCCCCAGGAACCACATGGGTTAAAGGTAAATGATTGGGGGGGGTAAAACAAAGTGGAAGGATGACGTCAAATGGGGAAAAGAAGGTTGACTTTGCTGTGGCAATGTTGCGCCATGACCGACAGCACTCTACGACGATGGTTTCAGCCCAGAGATGGCAGAGGGTTAAGGTATGCAACGGCAGCAGTGGTTCTCCTCCTCCTATTCCTTTGCTCGATGGTGCGGTAGCCTGTTGGCGTGGGATGGCGAAGGCGGCCTCCAATCTCTCTCTCCTCTTCCTCAGCACGGCGTCATCCCTCTGCTCCTTTCTTCTTCCCCCCCCCCCCCCCAAGGCTAAGGGGGGGGTTATATAGGGCTTAAGGGGTGGGGAGAGAAGCTCCTCCACGTGGGCTGTACATGGCTTCCCCCCCCTCATGCAGCCGACATCTCCCACCTAGCCCATCCCTCCCCACACTCCCTCTCCTCCAGCCATGCATCGATTGGGGAAAAGGGATAATAATAATAAAATTTGCATTAAAATTATCCATTTTTTCACTCACAAGAGGGTGTTTCCCCGCGGTTATGCGAATTTGAACCCCCAGGCTCAATTTCGCAATGCGGAGGTCCCGTTTTTGCACGTGCGGGTTAGGGATTAAACTGTCGGCAATTACAATGCAGAAGATAACCTTGCACAGGGTTTATGCGGCGTGTAGGAAGTCAAGTTTGGTAATATTTCAAGCGGGAATATTACATTCTCTCCCCCTTGGAGGAATCGAGATGTCGTCATCTCGAGAAAATTTGGGGGTTTTGTTGGTTGAGAGTGCCTTCATCCATCCAAGTGGCATCCTCCTTGGGATAATATTTCCACTGGACGAGGCATTCTCTCAAGGTTCTCGATCTTAATTGTCTCTCCCTAACATCTAAGATCGTGTCAGGCGGTAGCTCAAGGACTTCTTGGCTAGGCATGACAACTTGTTGGTCATCAAGTACATGGCTAGGATTAGGTACATACTTCTTTAGTAGGCTGATATGGAATACACTATAAACCTTTAGGTTCTCAGGGAGTTGCAGTCTATAAGCATTGGGTCCTAGGTACATGAGGATCTTGTATGGTCCACAATGCCTTGGACTTAGCTTCTTGCAATCTCCTAAGGATAGGGAACTCTTCTTTGGGCATACACGAATGAAGACCATGTCTCCTTCCTCGAAGGTTCTATCTTGACGTTTCAAATCTGCATATGCCTTTGGTCTATCCTTGGTGGCTTGGATGTCTTGTCTTATTGACCATTTGGTCATCCAGCTCTTCCAGCATCTGCCTTGAAGCTTTAACCCTCAGGGTTGGATCTGAGAAGTTTAAAGGACTTCGACAGTCATGCCCGTACAATGCTTGAAAAGGAGTCATCTGAATACTTTGTTGGTAAGAAGCATTGTAGGCAAACTCAACCAGTGGCAAGTATTGAATCCACCTTTTTGGTTCACAACAACAGTGTGCCCTTAGCATATCCTCGATGACTTGGTTGTCTCACTCTGTTTGACCATCGGTTTTGGGATGGTAAGCTGTACTAAAATAGAGTTGAGTCCCAATGGCTTCAAAGATAGCTCTCTAGAAGTGTGATGTGAAGAGAGAATCACGATCACTAATAATTCTTTTGGGCAACCCATGTAGCTTGAACATCTCCTTGATGAACAACCTTGCAATGTTTGAGGCTTTATGGTTGAGACTTTTATGATCCACTAGGGTAAACTTATTACCCAATAGGTAGTGTCTCCAAAGCTTTAGAGCATGGATGATAGCTAACAGTTCTAGATCATGGGTTGCATGATTCTTCTCATGGCTCTTCAGTTTTCTTGAAGAGTATGCTACAGGATGACCTTCTTGCATAAGCACACATCCTAAGGCAAGCATGCTAGCATCAGTTACTACTTCGAACTCCTTTTACTGAGGTCTGGAAGTTTCAGGATAGGTGCTAATACCAAACTTTGCTTTAATTTATCAAAGCTAGATTGTTTGGCAGTTGACCATGCAATCGATGTTTGCTTCTTCAGTAGATTCGTGAGAGGTGCTGCAATTAAATCATAGTTTTTGATAAAGACCCTATACCATCCTGTCAATCCAAGAAAACTGTGTATTTCTTTAACAATTGTTGGTATTGGCCATTCTAGAACATCTTTGACTTTGGCTGGATCCATTGAGATTCCTTCCACTGATACGATGAATTCCAGATATTCAATCTGATGTTTGAAGAATGCACACTTCTTCATCTTAGCATAAAGCTTGTGTGCCCTCATTGTCTCAAGGACAATGTGAAGCTGGCGTTCATGATCCTCTTCTTGTTTGGAATAGACTAAGGTATTGTCGAAGAAGACGAGTACAAAGTCGTCAAGATATGGCCTAAAGATATCCTGCATTAACTTGTTGGAGGTGGCAGGTGCATTCATCAGCCGGAATGACATGACTAGGAACTCAAAGTGTCCATATCTTGTGTTGAATGCCATCTTTGGGATATCTTCTTCCTTGATCCTTATTTGATAGTATCCAGACCTAAGATCAATCTTAGAGAAGATCTTCGCACCTTGAAGACAGTCAAGAAGTTCATCTATTCTAGGAATAGGGTATTTGTTCTTAACGGTTGATTGATTCAACCCTCTGTAATCAATACACAGTCGAAGCGTTCCATCTTTCTTCTTTTGGAACAACACTGGAGCTCCCCATGGCAAACTGCTAGGATGGATGTAGCCCTGATCTTGAGTTGCTCCTTTAGCTCAGTTACTTCCAGGATGGACATTCTATAAGGCCTCTTTGCAATTGGCGTAGCTCCCAGCACTAGCTTGATCTCATGATCCACTTCCCTTTGAGGCGGAAGTTTTGTCAACTCTTCGGGAAATACATATGCGTACTCCTTTATCCATGAGGGTCCTTCACTAGACTCCTACTTCTGATCTAGCTTATTAAGCTTAATCAAGTAGACAGGTACTCCCTTTCTAACCCCCTTTATAATCTGAGATGCTTTGGCCAATTGAATTTTCGACTTTCCAGCCTCTCCTTGAATTGTGACTAATTCCCCTTCAGAGTTTCAAAAGGAAACCTCACCCTTTTCACAATGAATGTGGACATCATTAGGTTTAAGCCAATCCATTCCAAGCAAACACTCATGGACACCTAGGTTCATGACCTTGAATCTGACTGAAGCCGACTTTCCTCCCAGAAAGAATTCCACCTTAGCAGTTTGCCTGGTACAAGTGACCTCACGACCATTTGCTAATTCCATAAGCAAGGTAGGTGCTTCTACTGTGGCTATCCCTAATCTTCTTGCACAAGCTGGTGAGATAAAGGAATGCGTACTACCACAATCAATCAAGGTTTTGAAGCCTTTACCTTGGTAATCAAATGGTATCTGAATTACCAAAAACTGGCAATTCGAGCCTTTCTTGTGAAGGGCGGCATGGATTGTTGCCCTTTCAAAGTCTACTTCCATGGTCGGGTCCTCTTCTTCACACATTTGCTTGTTGGCAACACAAGCGGTTCTTCCTCTGCCTCGGGTGGTGGCTTCTTGGCTACAAGTGGTTCCTTGGAAAGGTCCTTGACATTGACCTCCACCAAGTTTGGGACATTGTCTTTCGAAATGACCAGGCTCGTTGTAGTGGAAACAACAAATATTGTAGCCATTACCTTGGGTAGGGACAAAGTTATTGACATTATTGGTCCTTGCTTTCTTTCTTTGTCCCCGGTTTTGACCTTGAACTCTCTTGGATTGGGGCCTATATGCTCCTCTGTTCTGATCATTATAAGACCAAGTCTTGTTACTTCTTAGTCTAGCCTGCACCTCCTGAATTATGGGCGCAGCTTGAATGAGTGCATCCTGTAGATTTGTTGGGCGCATAGATTCAAGGTGGATATTCACTAGTGGGTTTAAACCGGTGCAAAATTTTGACACATGTTGTGTCTTATCCATTTGTGGTGCATACTTCAGAAGAGAGAAAACTTTGAGTAGTATACGTCAAGAGTCAGACCCAACTGTTTTATCTCATAGAACTCATTCATTTTCTACATGCGGTACGCTGGTGGTAAGTATCCTCATTGCACATCTTTTTTCAGCTTTTCTCAAGTAACGGATCCTTCCAAGATCCATTGATCTTTGCACCATTGCTTCCACCAAGGCCTGGCTTCGCCGGTGAGCTTCAGCTTGGCGAGCATTGCTTAGTTGGTGGGTGCAGTACTGGTCGCTTCAAAGTAATCTTCCATGGACTCTATCCAAATCTCAGCATTAGCTTGGACAGTCCTTCCTTTTCCGTCAAATTCTGGTGGCTTGATCTGCTTGAGAAGAAAATTCTTCTCTTGAATCACGGCCATACTTGGTGTAGGAGTCAGATTGGGAACCTGTACCTAGGGTTGTGCCTGGATAAGAGTTCTTAACGTTAACAATTCATAATCGTTACCATTATCTTTCAGACCCATTTCAGCTTTCAGCCAAGAAACCTAGCCACTTAACTTTTTATCAATACTCATAGACAAGACAATCATTGATAAAAAGAAGTCTTATTTCATTCATATGGGCATAGCCCTTTCGGAGTACAATATTTCTTGGGATGGTAGAGCATTTGATACATTAGTTCGGGGAGAATAAATTTGTGTTGCATTTGGCTACGAGAATTGGGTAATAGTAAGGATTTGGGTCATGGATCTTCAAGAATCAATAAGTCATCGGAAGATTAGGGTATCCTTTCCTTTGGTACACATTCTTCTCATAGCATCCCAACACCTTGATCCTGTCAGCGGGGATTATGCGAGTCACCTCCTCATACACATATGAGTTCAGTTCGACCCTCTAACCTTTGACATGTAAAGTTGTATTTACATGAGCCGCAACAAAAATGAACAGCTTCACGACCTTCAGGTCCTCCAACCACTTGATTCTCTTTAGGTTGGTTTGAAGGTACGCAAACTGGTGGGCAGCTATGTAATAGATTCCTGAGTCACCCGTCCATCTCCGTTCCATGTACAGAGGTAATGGATTGTAAATGCGGTCAAGGATGTTCATCGATCCTTTGTCGATAATCTGAGGCATGCATCACAGTTATAAACATGACTTGGAACACTAAGAATCTGTTCCATGCTTCATAATTATGCAAGACATCATCGATAGTAAGAAAATGTTCTTAATATCAACATTTGCTTTACTTCTTCTTATTAAGTTTTCTTATAAATACATATCCTTCATTGATTCACTCTAATACCAACTATAACTTATCCACCTGTGTCTTTTCAAGACACGTCTTAGTAGTCCATCAGGAAGAGAGTCTAGAAAGCTTCGCCTGACACTCCTATGGAATGTTACGGGGTTTGCAATCTAGGACTTCCTGCGTCTGCTACGTACCGGAAGTATTTCGACTGTTTCCACTTAGGACCGCCAACCTGAATCAGGGTTTCCCCTAGTAGTAGCTTTTCTAAATGAGAGGCGAACTAGTTTATGCAGAAACACCAGGGACGAAGCACATTCATGCTGCACTTGGTTCAAGGAGAATGGAAAATGAGAGGGATGCAAGGCTTGACCTCTCTACCTATAAGGCATAGTCCCATTTCGTTCCCTAAAAACATCATAAATCAAGATTTCTAGAAACCTAAACTCTAGGTCAGCGCCCTTGCTGTTCATTCCCCTCAAGAAAAGCTCCTTGCTGTCCATTTTGATTGAGAAAATTTCTCGGCCAACCAGGACCACCCATCTGTAGGACAAACCCATGGTCACATCCACCGCACTTTCCTCAAGGTTTCTTTAGTTGTCTAATTACCTACCACATTTAGTTGGACATGCATCAAGCAGCTTCCTTAATTAGCCAGTGAGACACTGGTTCCTTCACGTAATCTTAGCACTTGACATAAAAAAACAATGTCAAACAAGTTCCTTCTCAATAGGTTATCTTATTTATCTTTGAAATACATCCATAAGGTCTAGCCCACAGGCTAATCCATACTCAGCCCGAAGGCAATCCATAATCCGCCCGAAGGCTATCCAGCAATCCACAGGAATTACTAATCCAAGATTCCACCCATAGACTAGTATGCGAGCCTCAAGATCCAATCCCGAGTCACGTTGGCCTCTTATGCAGGGCCCGGAAGGCGAGGGATTTACGGCGAGAGCCCCCCCTGGCACCCAAGTGTCCTCCTGCTCCAAGTAGCGCTCAACAGAGAGACCTCACGTGGCTGGTTCGGTCCACGTTCCCGACGCAACTAACAACCCCCTTGGTTAGGGTCAGGCAGAGAGTTGGGGGTACCTAATGCTGCCTCTCCCTTCAGGCCTTTAACCTGAAGCATTAATTACTTTCCATCATTTAGTTCATTGAGCAAAAAATGCAAATAGTGCTCCTAAACTATTACAAGCACAATCAAACTAGTGGTCGTTTATTTTTGGCCAACTGCTAAGGAGTGAATCCTTCTCTCCGAATGCATCCAACATTCAATCCAAGATTGATTGCGACATGGCAAGATCCCTCAAGGGTTTGTTTGTTCACCCATTTGTCCTTGGGTTAGGGCCATACCATGTTAACCCAACTTAACCAATACCTTAGGTTTCATAAATTAACAATAAATCCTGGCAATCGTGTCGCTCCAAATTGTTGACTGATCCTTTGCTTCCAAGAAAATACCTAATTTCCCTTAACTTGGCAATTTTTCCCAAGAAAGGTGATGTAACAGGATCATTTCACCCATTGAATGACGTTTTCTGGTCAAGGAATTATGTTTAGACAAGAAGCAGGGTTTAGGGTGTCTTCTTACCCAACCCAATTATTTGCATGATCGTCCAATTGACCCTACATTTCTTGAATACAGGTAGGACCTTTGGGTATGAGGGTTTCGACTTGGCAACGAGTGTGAAACTAGGCCAAATCCTTAACGTGCTAAACTCTAGTTAGAACTTGGGGTATTTATCGTATCGATTGAACCATGCCTATACGAATCCCTTACAAGTTAGGTGATCTAGATAATTCGATCTACTTGTCTTGCGACAAGGGCGAGCCATTCCTAGAGATGATAAACTTGATCTAAAAGAGAATACTAGTTGCAACATGTCATAATACACGTAAACACGGATTCATTATTTCTACGTACCATTAGATTCACAATGACCCTATCCTTTCTTGTTAAAATCAAAACGCAACATAATTTGCAGAATAACTTTCATAGAACCTACTAGGACTTACTTTCAAGAATCATGCCTACAACTCTTTTTTTAAAGCTTTAGAATTTCATGCTTTAATAAACCATGCAATCTTTCCCAAATGCAACTTGACGAAATGAATTTTGCGAATATGTAACGTGCGACCCCTAGATACAACAACCTCGAAAATGAAGTTCATGCGACACTAAGGCTAGTATTGATTTAATCCATTTCCAAGCATCTTTTTCCATGCAACTTACAAGATCGGAGTTCATTTTCATGCCGTGAAATGGAAGTTTACTGGTTTCCTCATGAGAATCATAACGAAGGGAATTATTGACTAAATGCAAGATACTCCTTTCCTTCACGGCCAATGCACTTAACAATTTTATGACATGCACCAACCTTGTCTAACGTTTAAAGGGATAATTTATCAAGTGTACATTTATTGATGCCACATGCATTAACGATAAGCGCAAGCATTCTTCCTTATGAAATTAAGCGTGCCTGAATCATCTCTTTATGTGAGAATAAACTCGAAAAAAACCTGGACTTGTGGGCTCGCAGAGATGTCCACATGGATGTTAGGAGAAGAACCTCCCGCAGGCGCACCTTGCGACTTCTTAGGGGCCATCGTAGGCGTGATTACTGACCTTCAATTTGTCTTTACCCTTATGCAATTAGTGAATTTACTCAGCCTTGGTAAGCAGCCTCAAGATCTCCTTCTCCCTCAAAAGCAGGAGATTCCTTCACCGAAGTGCAGATCCTTGAGATTACCGGGCTTGCAGGATTTGGGCTTATAGGAGGGCTTGTGGGGTTGGAGCTTTGTTTGTGGGAATGGGGCTTTTATTAATGGAGCTGTGGGAATGGAGCTTTTCAAAAAAGCTTATGGGAAGGGAGGCTTTACGAGTAGGTTTGCGAAAATGGGGCGCTTACGAAAAAGGTTCTTGGGAATGGGGGCTTTTAAACAACCGGGGTGGCCACGCAGAAACAGGCCTTAAGGAAGCCCCCTTATGGAAGCTTCCAAGAAGCCTTAGGAAGCTTCTGCTTTCCCGCAGGAGCCACGTGGGTTAAATGTAAATGATTGGGGGGTAAAAAATAGTGGAAGGATGACGTCGAATGGGGGAAAGAAGGTTGACTTTGCTGTGGCAACATGGAGCCACGACCGATAGAACTCTGCGACGGCGGTTTCAGGCTAGAGATGGCAGTGGGTTAAGGTATGCAACGGCAACAGCGGCGCTCCTCCTCCTCTTCCTTTGCTCGATGGTGCCGCAACCTGCTGACGTGGGATGGCAAAGGCGGCCTCCAATCTCTCTCTCCTCTCCCTTAGCACGGCGTCGTCCCTCTGCTCCTTCCTTCTCCCCCCCCCATGGCTAAGGGGGGGTTTATATAGGGCTTAAGGTGTGGGGAGAGAAGCTCCCTCACGTGGGCTATGCATGGCTTCTTCTCCCCCCCCTCATGCAGCCCACATCTCCCACCTAGCCCATCCCTCCCCACACTCCCTCTCCTCTAGCCGTGCATCGGCTGGGGGAAAGGGATAATAATAAAAGAATTTGCATTAAAATTATCCATTTTTCCCCCTCCCAAGAGGGTGTTTCCCCACGGTTATGCGGATTTGAACCCCTGGGCTCAATTTTCCAATGCAGATGTCCCATTTTTGTGCGTGCAAGCTACGGATTAAACTGCCGACAATTACAATGCAGAACCTTGCATAGGGTTTACACAGCATGCGGGGAGTCAATTTTGGTAATATTTTGAGTGGGAATATTACAGTGTAGCACTACGCTACTCATGGTGCCCCTTTAGTGCCAAGGCATGAGGACATGGGACCGAACACCATGTGCAATGCATGAATGAGAAAAGCCTTGTGTCTTTGTGTGTCAAGCAAGCTTGGGACACCAACACAAAGTAAACAGTACAAGCCTTTGATTGTTTAGGTTAGATACAAGAGAAAACCGCACACATTAGCATTTTAATTCACTTTCTAGAACGAGCTCGCCAATGTAATGCTTTTAAAATGCTTTTGCTTTGTTGCACATGGTCGTCAATGCATTACTCCATGTGCTACAATGTTCAATCAACAAAAATAAGGAACATGAGATGTTGGGTACCTAAATATAACTTGAAACCTTATTTCTCAAGATAGATGCGCCATGAAGGTCACACATAAGATTTATGACCTATTAGAGAGTGCATGCCAACCACATAAAATTGCACATTCCAACCAAACTCATGTTTACATTGGTAAGCTTGAAGATATATAATCTATAGCAACTTTAAATAAGTCACATGACTCTACTTATTATTACAATGTCCCTTGGTGCCAAGCCACAAAGACGTGGAACCAAGGTACCATTCTTCAACATGCTCTCGTTATTTTATTAATCATGCACTAAGAGACTTAGACTCTTTTTTCAAAAATTGAATATTTAGTGAATATCACACCACCATGAATGATTTGACGCTCTATCAAGAATAAGACTTAACATGTTAGAAATGCCAATTGGTCTCTTTTAAGCATTAGCACTTCCCTACTAACAATATTACACTTGTCAACCTTAATGTCACTCTATAATGTGCTATCCAACCTTGCAAGCTGACCAAATCATTTACATTGCCACATGGTTCACATCACATTGAATCTCTAGATCAATAGAGAAGTTTGATGATGATGCATTCCATACTTTTTCACACTATATCTTCATAACATCATGACATCCACTCCCTCTGAACCTGCACATCCTCCAGTATGTGCCAAATTCTTAATTGTCACCGGATTTTGAGTCCTCCTCATCTTGTGCAACCATATCCTTTACTTCTTCATCTTCCATATCTTCCTGGCTAGCCCCTGTATCATGGCCACTATTTTCTTCCAATTCTGGGGGCAGTAGATTCCCGCCTTTTGAATAATTTGATTCTTTTCCCTGCTACCGGATGTTTTATGGCTGTCCCATCGAGCTCATTTAATGCATAAGTAGCATTATCAAATACATGTCTTACCACCTAGGGTCCAAACCATCTTTTGAAAACTTTACGCATGGTACTATATGCTCGTTATCTAAAGTGCTATCATAAACTAATACCCAATCCCCATCTTGTATGGTTCTTGGTCTCTGTCTACGTCTTTTATCAAACCGTTTCTTGTTCTGTATCATTGCTGTCCTTAACTTTGTAGTTGCTGCCTCTATGTCTTCTAACTGTCTAATGCGTAAGGCCAACAACTCCTCTTGATTCAACTCCTCCTCCCAAGGTAGGAGACTCCACGTGACTGTCATCTCTTCTATTGGCATGAAAGGTTTTTGACCATACATCAATTCTACAGGCATATCTCCTGTAACATCACTATGAGTTGTTCTGTCAGCCCACAAAGCATAAGGGAGCAATCGTGGCCACTCTTTTATCTTCTCTCCACATGCTTTTGCCAATGCCTTCACAATAGGTGGATGACCTCTTTCACTTTTTCCATTTCCTTCAAGGTTATAGGCTGAAGTTAAAGCAAGCTGTATCCCCAACCGTGCAAAGAAATCATGAGCTTCATCTGCATCCAGTTCATCCCTATTTGCTGTAATTTTTCCCACACAGCCATATCGACAAAAGATCTCTTCTAAGAGAAAAGTAATACGGCATTTTTTGTCTTAGTACGCAGAGCTCTCCCTTCCACTTGATTAGTCAAGTCTTCGCAAGCAAGCACAAAATATCTCATTTTCCAAAGACTAGTAGGCATTGTGACCATATCCATTACCCACTTAAAATGAAGAGACAATGGATATGTGGGTTGCAATCCATCTTGATGTCTCATAGCTGAATACATTTGACATGTTGTACATGTTTCCACAAAGTGAGCAACATCCTTAGACATACCCTGCCACCAATATCTTTCTTTGATCTTTGTAAAAGTACCCCAAACACCTCTATGACCAGCCCACAAGCTTTCATGAAATTCTTGCATTACTTTTACTTGTGAAGCTCTGTCACCCAAAACTCACAATGGCATACCCTGTTTCTTTTTAGCATGTTTCCATAAGTATCCATCTTTTAAGAAAAATCCATAGGCTATCCTCTTCTTAAACACTTCATCTCTCTTTGTTAATGTACTGAGATATTGACCAATTCTCAGCCACTCTCCTGCATATTTGTCTTCCAGAAACACTTCTACACAAGATGCAAAACCTCTAAAGTGTCTTCTCTTTGTTGTCCAAGCTTCTCTTAATGCTATAGCAACACCTTGCATTGCTAAAATCACTCTTGCAACATCATTTTCAGCCATAAGAAAGTCATCTTCTTCCTCCTCATCCATCATCCCATCTTCATTCTCATAGTGTGCTTGAGATAACATGTCTGCCACTAGGTTATCTCCTCCTGCAATGTGCTGAAATTTAGGGTTCAAATATTTGATGTATGCAATCCACCGGAGCATAGCAATGTTCGGGGTAGCACAACTAGTAATGATACCCAATACTGGCAAACAAACAATCAGTGTCAATTACTACATGAGCACCCATAAAATACTCCTTATCACATTTAAGGGCTATCACAATTCCCCATAATTCTCTTTTTACCTATGGATATCTTCTCTATCGTTCAGTCAATACTTTTTCACCAAAGTGTATTGCATATCTTTGCCCTTCCTCATCATCTTGCCCAATTGCCCATCTAATCCCGATTGGGCTTGTATCAACAGTAATAATGATAGGCTTTCCATGTGAATAGTCAGCCTTTCTCAACGTAGGAGAAGATTTTAAGAGTTGCTTCAATTTCTTCATTACTTTTTGATGCTTTCTTTCCCAATGAAATTTTGGACCTTTCCTTAGAAGCTGATAAAGAGCATCGGCTACATGTGCAAAGTGAGGAATCCATTTCAAATAGAACACACATGTACCCAAGAATCTACGCACCTCTTATACATCTGTGTATACATCTCGCATTCTATCAATCCCATCTATTTTTGCTGGTGATGGCCTTCGCCCATAAGGCCCACACATATGCCCAACAATAAAAACCTCTTAAACTCCAAAGATAGACTTTTTTCTAGAAAGAGTTAAATGCATCTCTTCTAGACGTGTCAAAATCCTCTCACAATCCACAATATGATCTACAACAAACTGTCTGCATCCATGAGCATCCATCTCTTCATTCTTTTCATCCACTACACACCCTTTCATTGGAACATCATCCAAGAAGGGCATAGTCAATTGTGGTATAAAATCCTTGAGTACCCTATTCATAGCATTTGTCATGTATGCCACTGAGTTTGTTGCACCCTGTGGGAGAGTACACATCCGTAATAACCCCAAAGGAGTCTTCATGGTTGTGATATCCTTGCTTTCAATTGCAAGCTGAAACTGATCATAACCCGAGTAAAGATCACCCAAATAATAGATCACTCTGCCTGCAAAAGCCTCTGCAAATTCATCAACCACAAGACCTGCACCCACATTTCTTATGGTCACTTTATTGATCGGTTGCATGTCTTGAATAAATCTCAAAGCCAGATTCTTTTTTGTCATAGTAAACCAACGATTTGAGTACGGGGCTGAAGAAGGCTCCAAGATCTTCATGTGAATCTTTTCATTTAGCAAATCCATCAACTTTGGCAAGTTAGCTTTAGGCATTGGAATAGGCCTCAAGTTCCATGGTACATGTGGCACAGTAAATATGACCATAGGAGAGACAACATTTGGATCCACACAACCTATTTCACTTGGTTGAAATGCAAATGCCTTCCGATGTCTAACCCACATCTGCATAAAATAGTTTCTCTCAGCAGGCAAAAGAAACCCTTCTGCACCAACTTTCAATTCCTGTAATGTTTCAAATGTAAACTGATGACCTATATCTTTAGGATCCCGTAAGCTTGGCTACCTTGACACTTTTTCATACATACCCTCACTCTCTGGTGGAAGTGGCAAAGCAATTGGTTTCACCTTTTTTTCAACCGTCTTATACTTTGTCTCCACAAGTGCTTTAGCCCATTATAATCCTTCCTATTGAGAAAACATTACTATAACATCATACATATCCAAAGAACATACTGACAATACTCTGTTTTCAGCCTCATTTTTAGCATGTATAGTTGCTGAAATTTCAGCCATAGTGTCAGTAATATTCAGCCCATAAAATATGCCTGAAATGCCATCATTTTCAGCTCTAACATGCCCAATGATCTTAGTTTCTTAATAGCCTATTTCATAGATATGCGTTCAGTCGTACACATAGCTTCCATAGGCTTAAACCAACATGAACTGTTTGTTGTAAATTGAGAATTGCGAATAGTAAATACATGCTTCATTTCATCAAGAGGCGAGTACACCCTCTGAACAGCACTACTGTAGCCATGCATTACAGCAGTGCTTAATGAAAATCTAGGTCTTTGAATTCCCTTGCATTTGGAACCAAAGAAGACTCTCGAAGCGTATCACAATTTCTAGGATGATTAACACAAACAGTAAGAAATTGGACTACTTTTCTCCCATCTTTGCTTTTGACTCTTTCATAAGCAGAACCATCATCAAGTACCTTTGTTTCCATACGTACTCCTCTAATATAGGGCTATCCCAAAATCACTGTATATGAGGAATTAACTTGCACAAAGAAGTGTTTCTCTTCCTATACATCACCAATTGTCACTTTTACATTAGGACATGCAACATAGAGCTCCCCTGAAGAATTATTTGCAGCCCTCATATGCCAACCATGATCAGCGTCCACAGGCCATGCACCATTTTCATACAATCCCTGCTCACCCAATGACATTTATCTTAGACCCATGGTCAAGTAAAGCAACACAAGGAGTTTCACACTCCCCTATTTTCACTACCGTTTCAGTGGTAGCTCTAGCCGAATGATTTCTTATGTAGTGACTTCAAGGAATAAATCCTAGAGTCTCTTCTGCATATTGTTGTATTTTCCTTACTCCACCATGCATATTGCTACAAGACAATGCATTTTCAGCCACTTTCTTCTCTTTTCCACTTGCTATCCATTGATTAGTAGAATCTTGCATAGACAATCCTGTACTTACTTCATGCTTATATTTAGCCCGAATATCCAACAAACCAGTTTCCTCTTGAAATTGTAGCAATGCACTAGTGGTATCACCAAGAAACTGACGCTTCCTTTTAATTATGTCAATGATCTCATTATGAAATTCTTGCTTGGCAATACCAAGCACCTCTCCTAAGGTAAATTCCACCTGACTATTTAAGATCCGTTCTTCAAGAACCTTCTTAAGATCTGTGGCTATCTCAATGTCAGATTACATCTTATATCCTCGCTACTTGCCCTTCTTTTTGCCCTCTTGTTTGTTATCCTGTCTTTGCTTCTAACTGACCTCTTCCATAACATGCTTGGGAGGTGGTTGATTTGCAATTTTAGGTTGATCCATACTTCTTTTTGTCATTATTTTAGATGTCCCTGCAATATCTTTATCTCTTTTTTTTTCTTCCACAAGTACATCCGTGCTTTATACCTTTGCTGTAACGTGTCCACCTATTCCCTTTCAGGAAACGTCTTAGCAGTCCATCGAAAAGAGAGTCTAGAAAGCTCCGCCCGGCACTCCCATGGAATGTTACGGGGTTTGCAATCTAGGACTTCCCGCATCTGCCACGTTGCAGAAGTATTCCAGCTATTCCCACTTAGGATTGACCTGAATCAAGGTTTTTCCTAACGGTCACTTTCCTAAACGACAGCTAGCGTCGAACCCCATGCAAACTACTTTACGCAGAAATGCCATGGACAAAGCGGAGTCATGCTACACTTGGTTCAAGGAGAATGGGAAATGAGAGAGATGCAAGGCTCAACCTCTCTGCGCATAAGGCATAGTCCCATTCCGTTCCCCTAAAACAGCATATATCGAGATTCTAGTAACCTAAATCCTAGGTTAGCGCCCTTGCTGTTCATTTCCTTCGAGAAGAGCTCCTTGCTATCCATTTTTCTTGAGAAAAGTTCCTAGCCAATCAGGACCACCCATCTGTAGGACGGACCCATGGCCACATCCTTCGCACTTTCCTCAAGGTTGCTTTAGTTGTCTAATTACTTACTGTTGAGATATCGAGCTCCACTCGTGATATGCCAGGGTGACCGTTGTGTATTTATGTCACCGACTTGTCAGTTGTAGATGCGGTTGGTACACCGCCCATGAATAATAGCTACATGATAGCTATCCTTATCTACTCTAGTTCGTGGCTCAGTTAGTATGCCACCTTAGTTAGTTGAGTTTGGTTTGAGACCCATATATAGGGTTCTCCTATTTTCTTTGTATGTGAGTTCTTTTGGCTTCCACAACTAAGAAGAGAAAAAACTGTTTTCAACCTCCACCCTTGTGTGTATTCCCCCATTGTGCAAGTAAGAAAGCTACAAGTGAGACTCCTTCCTTCTCTCCCACAATCTTGACATGGTATCAGAGCCTTGTTTGTGGTAAGGAGCTCAAGAAAGTAAGCCAAGCTCGCGGTGTTCTAGTAAGAGCAGCAGTGTTGCTTTCATTTTCTGTTTTGGGAGCAGATCTCTGCAGGTAGCACAGCTGGAAATTGCAAGAGTGCATTGTCTCAGGTTGAGACACCCTTCGCGGTGAAGCAAAAGGGCAGTATATGTTGCGGGAGAGGGCTTTAGCCCATGCCGACCTTGTTTTTTTTATTTGAGGCCATTTCGGGGCCTGTTTTGCAGACGGAAGTTTTTTGCACGCACTCAGGAAAAGGCTCAGTTTTATGCTGTGCAGCCAGACGTGTTCTACAGATCGGTGAAAAGTTACTGTAGAAATTGCATCGTATGCTTGTGCGCAGAGACATTGGGAGTTTCAGAATCATCCTTGGTTCCTGTTTATGCAAAATCGTCACTAGGAAGTGATTGTGTGGTCAAATACCACTTTCGCTAGTTTTGTAGATTTGCCCTTGTGAGGGTGAAGCTGTGTTTTTTGCAGTGACAAAATTTTTTGCAGTATTCTGTAATGGCGTCTGATTCTCTTTCACAGATTGTCACTGAAAAGCTTCACAAGAACAACTTCCAGGCATGGAAGTTTAGAATGACGAATTTCCTTATGGGAAAATGATATTGGAAATTTGTTGCAGGAAATGAAGAAGAACCAGTTCTTCCTGATGTTCCCAATCAATAGCAAATGCAGGCATTCAAAGCATGGCATGAGAGAGCCAGGAAAGTTATGTACTGGCTGTCTATCAGTATTTCAGACTCTATGATTGTGCATATTCAGGATGCAAGTACGCCAAAGGAGGCATGGGATACTTTGTCAAAAATGTATAGCACAAATACGCAAGCCAGGAAAATGCAGCTCAAGCAAGAGTTGCATAATGTGCAAAGAGAAAATATGAGCATCAATGACTACCACATGAAGGTGAAGAAGATTGCAGATGCACTTGCTTCCATTGGGTTGCCAGTGGAAGATGATGATTTAGTTTCTGTGACCTTGAATGGTCTAGGAAAGGATTATGCACAGTTTCGGACATCCATTTCAGTTCGTGAAAGATTTCCTGATTTTGAGGAGCTGATTGCTCTTCTAATTTCTGAGGAGCAAAGAAATGGTGGTGCATCTTCTTTAGGAGGAACTTCAAAAGAAGCTATCTTCTACTCAAATGCTGGAAGAGGTAGAGGGAGAGGTAGAGAAGGCCGATTTGGAGGCCGTGGTAGAAACTAGAATATGCAGCAAACACAAGAAAACCAGTCCTATGGAGGAGGACGTGGTAACTCTAGAGGCAGGGGGAGCCAAAGAGGTCGTGGTGGATGGCAAAGAGGTCAAAATGCAAATAGTAATGTTGAATGCTACTACTGTGGTAAAATGGGTCATATGGCTAAAGACTACTATAAAAAGCAGAATGACATCATGAATGGAAAACTGCAACAAGGGAATTATGCATCTTCTAGCAGACAGGGTGATGACAGAAATGAGCATTTGTTCATGGTGCAGCACATGAACAATTCTGTGACAAGTGCAGAAGAAAGCAATGATGTATGGTATGTTGACTCAGGTGCATCAAACCACATGACAGGTCATGCAGAATGGATGGAGGATGCAAGGAAAATGGAAAAACCAGGATTTGTGGAGACTGGTGATGATACTGCACATCCGATTGTGGAGATTGGAAAAATTCCTTTGTCTATGCAGGATGGGAAAAAGAAATACCTGTCCGATGTATTTCATGTCCCGAATATCACCAAGAATCTGGTTTCTGTTGGTCAAATGGTTGAGCAGGGCTTGCAGGTCAGATTTAATCCTCATGGATGCTTTGTTGAGGATATGAAAAATAAAGGTCACTTGATAGCAAAAGGAAAGAAGAAGGGCAGAATGTTTACGTTGGATGCAGACATGTCTGAATTGAGTGCAGCAATGTTTGCACATGGGACCGGTGTAGTTGCAGATATTGATATCTGGCATAAACGCATTGGTCATGTTAATGTACAGCGACTTAAATCAATGCAGGCCCAAAATATTGTTGCAGGATTGCCTAAATTCAAGGTTGCAGAAATGCATAAGGTATGTGAAGCCTGTCAGTTTGGAAAACAGGCAAGGAAACCATTTCCTAGACATGTTCAAGAGAGTAAGAAGCCATTGGAATTAATCCACTCTGATGTGTGGACTACTAAAGCTACATCTCTTGGATGCTGTCATTATTTTGTCAGTTTTATTGATGACTATAGCAGAAAAGTTTGGGTGTATTTTATGAAAAAGAAAAGTGAAGTTTTTGGGCATTTCAAAACTCTTAAAGCTATGGTTGAAAAAGAAACAGGCCTGCAAGTAAAATGCCTAAGGTCAGATGGAGGGGGAGAGTACCTCTCAAATGAGTTTGCAAGGTTCCTGCAGGAGCATGGCATAAAGCAGCAATATTCATGCAGTCATACCCCAGAGCAAAATGGAATTGCAGAAAGAAAAAACAGGCATATTGGAGAGGTATCTCGTGCCATGCTTAATGAAAAAGACCTGCCAGATTTTTATTGGGCTGAAGCAGTTGCTACAGCAGTCTACATAATGAACAGGACTCCCACTGCAGCAATACATGGAATGACTCCAGAGGAGAGGTATACTAGTAGGAAACCATATATTTCTCATTTGAAAATTTTTGGTTGCATTGCCTATGTACATGTGCCAGATGAGTTGAGATCCAAGTTGGATCCAAAAGCTGAGAAGTGCATCTTTATTGGTTACTCTCTGCAGCAAAAAGGGTATAGATGCTATAACCCTTCTACTCGTAAGTTTACAGTGAGCAGAGATATTGTTTTTGATGAGATGAGTAGCTGGTATAAACCAGTAAATGTGATTGATGATGTAGATGCACAAAATGGTAATGCTGCACAGAATTCACAGCAGCAGTCACAAAATATTAGTGGACCTGGAGCGTCCTCTAGCAGTGGTTCACATTCTTCGCCATGGACAGGAAGATTGAGATCAGGAGAATCTTCTCAAAGCAATGTAGATAGTGGTATGCAGGTATCACAAAAAGGAAAAGAGAAGGTTGATCAGCCCATGTTTGATGTGAATGCAGGTCACTCTTATGTGGATGGTGAATCCAGTGGCTCAGAACAGAGCATTGATGATGAGTTGGGTATTCCTTCTATTGTTACACCTGGAGTAAGGAAGACCAAGGATGTTTTGAGAGCACTTGGGAGTGAACCTACTTTTCGCAGGTCTACGAGAGCTAGGTATCCTGTGGATAGGCTGAAATATGATGGATTTATAGCCATTCACTATGTATATATGGTCAAAGTGATACAGGAACCAGAACCCACATCTTTTGAGCAAGCCATGGGAAAAGAAAAATGGGAGAAAGCCATGGATGAAGAAATGGATGCCTTGGAAGCAAATGCTACATGGGAATTGGTACCTTTGCCTAAAGGTAAAAATGCAATTGGCTATAAGTGGGTTTATAAGGTGAAGCACAATGTAGATGGTTCTGTGAACAGATACAAGGCAAGATTAGTAGTCAAGGGGTATGCACAAACATATGGCATTGACTATGAAGAAACATTCAGTCCGGTTGCAAGGATGGCAACCGTAAGAGCAGTCATTGCTATGGCTACATCAAAGGGATGGTCTTTACATCATATGGATGTAAAGAATGCCTTCTTGCATGGTGATTTGCAAGAAGAGGTCTATATGGAGTAGCCACCAGGTTATGTGCATGCTGTTCATCCTGAGTTTGTTTGCAGGTTGAAGAAAACTTTGTATGGCTTGAAGCAAGCACCTAGAGCATGGTCTGACAAGATAGGACAGTATCTTGTCACTATTGGCTTTCAGATTTCCAAGGCAGATTTCTCACTTTATGTGAGAAAAACAGAGAAAGATATTATGCTACTTGTCATTTATGTTGATGATTTGATTATGACAGGTGACAGTGATGAAGATATCCTTCATGTGAAAATGCTATTGAAGCAGAAGTTTGAGATGAAGGATTTGGGAGAGCTGTGCTATTTCTTGGGCATTGAGGTGATTAGATCACCAAGTGGGATACAGCTCTTGCAGAGGCAATATGGATTGGACATGCTGTCCAAATATGGGATGACAGGCTGTAAGCCTATTTCAGTTCCTTTGGAGCAGAATGTGAAGCTGAGCACAGATGCAGGTGAGCTTCTAGAAGACCCTACTATGTACAGACGCATAGTAGGAAGTTTGATTTATATGACTATTACCAGGCCAGATTTGAGCTATGCTGTTGGATTGGTAAGTCAGTTTATGCAGGCTCCAAGGAAACCGCATTTGAATGCGGCTAGATGCATACTCAGGTATGTGAAGTCCACATTGCAGTATGGACTATTTTATGAGATTGGGGTTCAGATACAGCTGCATGGATACACTGATGCTGATTGGGCTGGTAGTATTTTTTATAGAAGATCTACCAGTGGATATGTATTCTCTTTTGGGAGTGCTGTAGTCACTTGGAGCAGCAAGAAACAGCCTACAGTTGCCTTGTCGAGCACCGAGGCCGAGTACAGGGGTGCAACAATGGCTGCATGTGAGGTAGCTTGGTTGCATAAGCTACTTTATGATATGCATCAGTCTACAGATGGGCCAGTTGTCATTTATTGTGACAACATGAGTAGTATACACTTGGCAAATAACCCAGTCTATCATGCTAGAACAAAGCACATTGAGGTGCATTATCACTATGTGCAAGAGAGGGTTTTACTAGGTCTTATTGATCTAGTTTATGTCAACACAGAGGATCAGCACCTGAGCCACGCTCTCTCGAACCGCCATGAGAGGGAGGAAGGAGTAGCACCTGTATCTCGAGCCGACCGCGGGCTCATTACATCCAGATCTCTAGAGCATCCCCCTGAACCATTCCCTCCGTCTGGCCCAAGTCTAGAGTGTCGACCTCGTCTGCTCAAAACTGAAGCATCAGATCGCATTGAAGTAGATCTAATAGAGCGGCGTGACAGTGTTCGAGACAGCTCCTGGTCCGACTATATCATATTGATCACAATCTACATATAAATAGGTGAGACCTAGTCTAGATAGGATGAGCTATATATAGCTCCAACACTACATACCAAGCCACCAACCCTACAAAAGATAATAAGAAATCCATTGTACATTGCTTTAGCATGAACACATGGCCCACCACAAACACACAAGTATATTTACATTGTTTTTTACCCACTTACATTGCCAACTCAAAACACATAGTTGCCACATTTTCTTATTATCAACTCACATGGTGCTAACCAACCCTACAAGGCAATAATCCACCATTTCTTATAACCTTGCTAATCACTTTGTGTTGCCATTGACAATCATTTTCTACCAAGCCGTTGACCCTACAAAAGCTAACAAGAAATCCATTGTATATTGCTTTTCAATGGACACACGTGGCCTGCTTAATGCTACTACAAACAGATAACCCTCTACAGACACACAAGCATCTACATTGTTTGTTACCCACTTACATTGCCAACTCAAAACACATAGCCACCGCATTTCTTATTACCCACTTACAAGGCACTAATCAACCATACAAGAAGGTAATAACCCACCATTGCTTATAACCTTGCTACTCACTTTGCACTGACACTAACAATCATTTTCTACCAAGCCACCAGCTTTACAAGCTAAAAAGAAATCTAATGTACATTGCTTTGGAATGAATACATTGCCTACTTAATGCTACTACAAACACATAGCCTGCTACAAATATACGAGCACTTACATTGTTTGTTACCCACTTTGCTAAATCAAAACACATACCTACCATATTTTCTTATTGCCAACTCACAAGATCCTAACAAACCCTACAAGGTACTAACCCACCATCACCCTAATAACCTTGGTACTCACTTTGTGCTAGCACTAACAATCATTTTCTATCAAGCCACAAACCCTTCAAGCTAAAAACAAATCCATTGCACATTACTTTGGAATGAACACATGGCCCACTTAATGCTATTATGAACACATAGCTTGCTACACACACACATAGGAGCATTTACATTGTTTATTATCCACTTGCATTGCCAACTCAAAATACATAGCCACCACATTACTTGTTACCAACTCACAAGATGCTAACTAGCCTTACAAGGCACTAACCCATCATTTCTTATAACCTTACTACTCGTTTTGCGTTGCCAGAGTGACAATCGTTTTCTACGAAGCCACTAACCCTATGAAAGCTAACAAGAAATCCATTGTACGTTGCTTTGGAGAGAATATGTAGCCCATTTAATGTTGCTACAAACACATAGCCTACTACAAACACACAAGCATTTGCATTGTTTGTTATCCACTTACATCGCCAACTCAAAACATATAGCCACGATATCGCTTGTTACCAACTCACAGGATGCTAACCAACTCTACAATGCACTAGCCCACCATTTCTTATATTCTTACTACTCATGTTGCATTGCCATGGACAATCATTTTCTATCAAGCCATCGACCCTACAAAACCTAACAAGAAATTCATTATACATTGCTTTGGACTAAACACATAGCCCACTTAATACTACTACAAACAAACAAGCCCCTCCTAAACTTGTACATAATCATGTATGTTCACCATCTACGGCTTTGCGACCTTGACAAAGACATCTAATAGTTAGAAAGGTATAATTATAAGCTATATATCAATGCATGAAGGGTGCTATGGAGGATTTTTTTGTGTTAGAAACTGAAGTCCCTAAACCGTTAAGAAAACCTTAGCACTGTACAATAAGGCTATTGATAGCCTTTGGGATGCATGCAAAAGAGGATCTTGCTTCTTGGAATGGAGAGAAGGAAAGTCTAAAAGGATAAAAGAAAGGATGGTTCATGGTGGCTAATGGATATTATAGAGGGTAAAGGAATATTAAGTTATTATTAGCCATGGAAAAAAAAGCATGACGAGGAGAGAAAATGAGGGCATGGCGCCTGGAGGGAAAAAAAAGGGATCGGTAATCAAGGGCTTCCAGAGCAAGCCATAAATCCATCTACATGAGGCTACTAGGGTAAGCTACCACGAAGGATTATGCAGTGTTTCCAACTCAAGTCGAATGTCAGAGGTGAAACATGAGGGTGATTGTTTGTAGATCGAGGTGGACATGCTGAAAAGAAGAGCGGTGACGATCTGCTTTTATGATTTGATTCAAGGAAAAATACAAACATTTTAGTTGATGATGAGTTGGCTATTAGTGGTGGATTTGGGCAGGATGAGAAGCATCGTCCACAATAAGGCACAACGTACACTACAAGTTGATGGCTCCCTCTCCCAATAGCCGGTAGCTCAGCACCGTGGGGGTGTTGTCCGCACTGAGTAAAAATGTACATTTCAACTCGATGGCTCCCTGAACCAAGGGTCCACAAGGAGCTACCAATAGAACTGTGATGCACAGGATGAGAGGCACCATGGGGGCGTTATCTGCACTGAGGAGAAGCGTACAGTGGAATCGGGTGGCTCCCTAAATCAAGGGTCCACAATGTAACAATTCCGAAATAAAAACACACATTCCGCATACGAATCCCCTCTCAGGAGGCTATAAGGTTAGGATAATGACAAATTTTTATTATTATTCCACTTATCTCCCCCAGCCCACTGTCGTGCTGGAGGGGGAGGGGAATAGAAGGTGTGATCAAGCTCCTCGATGGAGCTTGTAGGGGGAAAGAGGGCATGCAAGATGCCACGCACGGGAAGGAGGCTCCCCCTCCCCTCACCTATTTAAATTGAGGGTTGTGAGAGCAGAGGGGAGGTCGCCGCATGCTCATCCCCCAAGTCATTAAGGATAATGTGAATTGCCTTGCCCACCTGTGCATCGTGAGTACCGTCGCCGCTGCCATAAGGTGGGAAGCCAGAGATGACCGTGAGGGAGAGAGTCGTCACTCTGGTGCATGTCGACACATTGGTGCTGCCGAGAAGCAGCTGCACACGCTGCCAAGTTCTGCTCGATGCCGTTGCTGAGAGGGAGAGGAGTGGAGGTGCTAATCGCTGTCGTGAAGGACGAGAATCTGGTGCTGACGTGAAGATGCCGAACTGTCATCTGTTGCCACCACCAGCTCATAGTCAATTCCCACGTGGCCCGAAAAGCTTTAGAAGCTTCTTGGGGGAAGCTTCTATAGCTCCTAGAAGCCCCCCTTCCACATGGCCTACTTAAGGCCTTCATATAAGCCCCCCTTCCCCCCCTGATTTGCCATTGAAGGGCCTTCATGTGGTCCTTAGGCCCTTTCCCCCCCATGAAAAATTCCCTCCTAGCCCTGTTCATGTGGACTTGTTAAAAACACCCCACCCTTCCCCGGGAATCCAAAGCCTCTTCATGTGCCCTTTCATACCCTTTGTTTTTCCCTCCTCCTCAGGATTCTTCCACCCAATTTCGCATGAATTCCACCTACATCCCTTCCCCCAATTCACAAAGGGAGTTCGTGTAAGAAGGAGATGGACAAGATCGTAACTCTACGCCCAAGGCAAAAAGGCTAAATTCGAAATGGCTCCTAAGAAAGCACTAGGCGCCGCCGCAGGAGGATTGTCTCCTAACATCCACGTGGACATCTCACCCCAAGTCCAGGTTTTCCTTCCTAATTTTTATTTTACGTTGTTATAATTTTACGTGCATGGATGATTTTTGGAGATAGGATGCATTTTCCGTCTTAAATACTTTGGTTAATTTAAAAGAATTAGCTTACGATGGACAAATTCGGTCATTAGTATTTTCAATAAATCAAACAATATAAAGTGAGCAGAAGATTGATATGCGTTTCTAGCAAGTAGTTATTGTGCATTTCAATAAACTGAACTTAGATTAATGTCCATATCTACAAAACGGAATTAAGATAGTGCACTCGGATTAGACATGGGAGTATAAATTGCTTGTCGCATTATTAAGACATACCTTCTTCGCAATAAGTCATTATGGAAAGTGCTAAGAATCCATAGGAAAGTGCAAGGCTTGAAATGATTCTCAAGTTACATAACTCTAGTCAATTGGTATAAGTATCGTTTTTCAACTACATAATTATTAGTAAAAGGTTGCATGTGTTAGCATGAATCTTGTTCGCATGTTATAGAATGATTAATTGGAATTAGGCTATAACCTAACCTATGCTTGATCTTAAACCGAAGAGTTAGGGTTTGAAAATCAACTTACGCATAGATAATAAGTCATATGGTTATGGAAATGATAGCGTAATTATCTTCAAAAATAGATAGGTGAAATTGGCATAAACCTGAACACCTAAACCCACGGACTACTCGTTTAGAAAAGGGTTAATTCAATGCAATGTATCCCAAGGAACTAACTAGGGTTGGCACGTTGGAGACATTACCTAGTCTCTCGTTTTACCAAAGCTAAAACTCCGATACCCTAAAGACTTTCTGACATTCACGTAATGTAGGGACAGTCGGACCTACCTACGAGAAGTAATCTAGGGTTTTCCTAAGAACCTCTCGCTAAAAAGATGAAACTCAAAACCCTAGGACTGAGAAGTTGCCCTAATGCCATCAGGAACAAATTATTTCGTGACTCCATTCGATGGGTAAATAGTCCCAAAATTGATGCGACACTTGTGCAACAAGTTGTAGAATCGCATGATCTTATGATTTGATCACAAAGGAATGGCCAATTCCTCGAAGTGAGATTGGTAGATTCTGACACAAGTTATCGTGCAAAAGGATGAATAATCATCCTAATATAGTATCTTTCTGGGGTAAAGATAATTGCTTGGAAGTAAAGGACTAGTCAATAAATTGGAATAACATATGAACTTAAGGTATTGATCAAGTCGGGTTAATAGGGTATGCCTTAACCTAGGATATTGGGGATCTTGCCAAGTCGCAAGTCATCCCAGATTGAGTGCTCGAGGCATTCGGAAAGAAGGATTCGCTCCTTAGCAGTTAGTCAAACGACCAATGGAAATGTTTGTGCTTGTTACAGATTTAAGAGCATTGTTTTGCTTTGTTTGATCAAAGAATTAGAGGATAAATGGATATCTAATGCTTCAGGTTGAAGGCCTGAAGGGAGAGGTAGCTTCAGTTATCTCCGACTGCCTTCTTGACCCTAACCAAGGGGGTTGTTAACCGCGCTGAGAAGGTGGACCGAACCTGCCACAAGAGGTCTCTCCGTTAAGTGCTACTTGGAGAAGGAGGACACTTGAGTGCCATGGGGGCTTTGGCTGTAAATCCCTCACCTTCCGGGCCCTACACAAGAGGCTAACGTGACTCGGTATTGGACCTCAAGGCCTGCATACTAGTCTACGGGCGAAATCTTGGATTAGTGATCCCTGTGGATTATTGGATAGCCTTCGGGAAAATTAAGGATAAGCCTACGGGCTCGACTTTATGTATTTCAAAGATAAATATGATAACCTGTTAAAAATGAACTTGTTTGACATTGCTTTTCTATTTCAAGTGATATGATTACATGAAGAAACCAGTGCCTAACAGGCTAATTAAGGAAGCTGATTGATACATGTCCAACAAAATGTGTTAGGTAATTAAATAACTAAAACAACTTGAGGAAAGTGTGGTGGATGTGACCATAGGTCCGTCCTACGGATGGGTGGTCCTGGTTGGCCGGGAACTTTTCTCAATCAAGATAAACAACAAGAAGATCATTCAATGGATTTGAACAGCAAGAGCGTTGACCTAGAGTCTAGGTTATAAATGATCCCGATTTACGATGTTTTAGGGGAACGGAATGGGACTATGCCTTATGGCAGAGAGGTTGAGCTTTGCATCCCTCTCATTTTCCATTCTCGTTGAACCAAGTTCAGCGTAAATTCACTTCGGACCTGGCATTTCTGTGTAAAGTAGTTTGCTTTGGTTCGACGCTAGTTGCCATTAGGAAATGACCAGTAGGGAAAACCCTAATTCAAGTCGGTCCTAAGTGGGAACAACCGGAATACTTTCGCTACGTGGAAGACGCGGAGAGTCCTATATCGCAAACCCTGCAACATTCCATGGGAGTGTCAAGCGAAGCTTTCTAGACATCCTTTCCGATGGATTGCTAAGACATGTCTTGGGGATAACAGGTGGACACGTTACAGTTGGTATCAGAGCCAACCAACAATGGAATTTGTTTTTATGAAATCTTAATAAGATGAAGTAAAGAAAATGTTGTGCTCCAAACATTTCCTTACTTTCATTGCTGTCTTGCAGAACTATGAAGCTTGGAATAGGTTCTTAGTGTTCCGCATCATGTTTATGACTACGATACATTCCCCGAATTATTGACAAAGGGTTGAGATGATGAACATCCTAGAGTGAATCTATAATCCATCACCTTTGTACATGGAACGAAGATGGACGGGTGCCTTAGGAACCTACTATGTAGCTGCCCACCGGTTTTAATACATTCAAACCAACCTAAAGAGGATCAAGTGGTTGGAAGACCTGAAAGTTGTGAAGCTGTTTATTTTTGTAGAAACTCACGTAAACTCAACTTTACATATTCGAGGTCGGAGGGTTGAACTGAAGTCATATGTATATGAGAAAGTGGCTCGTGTAATCCCCACTGACATGATTAAAGTGTTGGGATGTGATGAGAAGAATGGGTTCCAAAGGAAAGGATACCTTGGACTTCCAATGACTTACCGATTCCTAAAGATCCATGACCCGAAACCATACTAATATACAGTTCTTGTAGATAAATGTAATACAACATTATTCTCCCCAAACTAAATGTAAACAGTTGGATTATCATCCCAAGACATGTTGTATTCTGAAAGGGCTATGCCTATATAAATACAAATAAGACTTCTTTTTATCAATGTCTGATTGTGCATGAGAATTGATAAAAAGTTAAGTGGTTAGATTACTTGGTTGATAGCTGAAATGGAAATGAAATATAAAACACAGTGCTTAATGAGTAATAACGATAAGAAATCTTTGTCCAGGCACAACCCCAAGTACAGAATCCCAGTTCGCCTCCTACATCAAGTACTGCTGTAATCCAGGAGAAGAAATTTCTTCTCAATCAGATTAAGCCACCCGAATTTGACGGGAGAGGCACGTTCGTCCAAGCAGATGCTAAAATTTGGATTGAATCCATGGAGGATTACTTTGAAGCAGCCGGTACTGCATCCAGAAATCAGGCTATGCTCGCCAAGCTGAAGCTCACCGGCAAAGCCAGGCTTTGGTGGAAGCAATGGTGCAAGGATCAAGGGATCACGGAAGGATCCGTTACCTGGGAGAAGCTGAAGAAAGATGTGCAGGGAAGATACTTACCACCTACGTATCGCACACAGAAAAAGAATGAGTTCTACGAGCTAAAACAACTGGGACTCACTCTCGACGCATACTATTCCAAATTTGTCTCACTTCTTAAGTATGCACCACAGATGGACATGACATAGCAGGTGTCAAAATTTTGTGCTGGTTTAAATCCACCAATAAATACCCGTCTCGAATCTATGCATCCATCAGATCTTCAGGACTCTCTCATTCAAGCTACGCGGAGCATTCAAGCCCCAAATGAAGAGAGTTCAAGGTCAGAATCAGGGACAAATAAAAAAAGCAAGGTCTAATGACGTCAACAACTTTTTCCCTACTCAAAGCAATGGCCGAAACCTTGGTTGTTTCCATTGCAACGAGCGCGATCATTTCAAGAGGCAATGTCCCAAGCTTGGAGAAGGACATCACCAAGCACCTTTCCAAGGAATGGGCCGTGGTCAGGGAGCCACTACCCGAGGTAGAGGAAGAACCGTCTGTGTTGCCAATAGGCAAATGTGTGAAGAAGAAGATCCGACCATGGAAGCAGAATTTGAAAGGGCGACAGTCCATGCCGCTCTACACAAGAAATGTCCGAATCGCGAGTTCTCGGTGATTCAGACACCGTCCGACTATCAAGGTAAAAGTTTCAAGACCTTGATTGATTGTGGCAGAACATGTTCCTTTATCTCACCATCTTGTGCAAAAAGATTAGGAATAGCCACAGTAGAAGCACCTATCTTGCTTGTGGAATTGGCAAATGGTTGTGAGATTACTTGTACCAGCCAAACTGCTAAGGTGGAATTCTTTTTGGGAGGAAAGAAGACTTCGGTCAAATTCAAAGTCATGAGCCTAGGTATCCATGAGTGTCTACTCGGAATGGATTGGCTTAAACCTAATGACACCCACATTCATTGTGGAAAGGGCCAAGTTTCCTTTTGAAACTCTGAAAGGGAATTGGTCACAACTCAAGGAGAGGCTGGAAATCCAAAACTTCAATTGGCCAAAGCATCTCGGATTATAAAGGGAGTCAGAAAAGGACTACCTGTCTACTTAATTAAGCTCAACAAGTTAGATCAGAATCAAGAGTCTAGTGAAGGACCTTCTTGGCTAAAGGAATACGCGGATGTATTTCCTGAAGAGCTGACAGAACTCCCGCCTCAAAGAGAAGTGGATCATGAGATTAAGCTAGTACCAGGAGCTGCGCCAATTTCAAAGAGACCTTATAGGATGTCTATAATGGAAGTAATTGAGCTGAAGGAACAACTCAAGAAACTGCTAGATCAGGGCTATAACCGTCCTAGCAGTTCACCATGGGGAGCTCCAGTACTGTTCTAGAAAAAGAAAGATGGAATACTTCGACTATGTATTGATTACAGAGGGTTGAATCAATCGACTGTCAAAAACAAGTACCCTATTCCTAGAATAGATGAGCTTCTTGATCATCTTCAAGGTGCAAAGATCTTCTCCAAGATTGATCTCAAGTCGGGCTACTATCAGATAAGGATCAAGGAAGAAGATATCCCCAAGATGGCCTTCAATACAAGATATGGACACTTTGAGTTTCTAGTTATGTCATTCGGGCTTACGAATGCACCTGCCACCTTCAACAGGTTAATGCAGGATATTTTTAGGTCATATCTTGATGACTTCATGCTCATCTTCTTCGATGACACTTTAGTCTATTCTAAACAGGAAGAATATCATGAATCCCAACTTCGGATTTTCCTTGAGACAATGAGGTCACATAAGCTGTATGCTAAGATGAAGAAGTGTGCATTCTTCAAACGTCAAATTGAATATATGGGATTCATAATATCAGCGGAAGGAATCTCAGTGGACCCAACCAAGGTCAGAGATGTGCTAGAATGGCCAATACCAATATCTGTCAAAGAAATACGTAGCTTTCTTAGATTGACAGGATGGTATAGGGTCTTCATAAAAAACTATGCTTTGATTGCAACACCTCTGACGAACTTACTGAAGAAGCAAACATCCATTGCATGGTCAACTCCCGAAAAAACTAGCTTTGACATATTGAAGCAAAGCTTGGTATCAGCACATATCCTAAAGCTTTCAGACCTTAGTAAGGAGTTCGAGGTAGTAACTGATGCTAGCGCACTTGCCTTAGGATGTGTGCTCATGTAGGAAGGTCATCCTGTAGCATACTCTTCAAGGAAACTGAAGAGTCATGAGAAGAATTATGCTACCCATGATCTAGAATTGTTAGCTATCATCCATGCTCTAAAGCTTTGGAGACACTACCTGTTGGGTAACAAGTTTACTCTAGTGACTGATCATAAGAGTCTCAAGTGGATCTTTACCCAGAACGAGCTCAACGTGAGGCAACGTCGGTGGATTGAAGTGCTGGAGGAGTATGACTTTGAAATCAAGTACCGACCAGGAAAAGAGAATGTAGTTTCCGATGCACTCAGTTTGCAAGGCATTCCTTAATTCTCTAATCTTGCAAAATCCATCAACAGGTAGATCTCTAGCCACAAAGGTATCCATTCCAAACAACCCAATACTTGAGTTAGCTAGAGAGGAAGCATGCCATGATCCAGTTTACCAAACAATGCTAAGGGGGATCTCTATCAATGATCATGACCAAAAACTGTAGGCTAAGTATCATGAATTCTCTATCAATAGTGGAGTTGTCTACTATAGAACGAGGCTATGTATACCCGCAAGCTAGTCACTTAAGCAAAAGATATTATGGGAAGCTCATGATTCCCCTTTCTCAAGACATCCTGGCTATGCCAAGACTCTTAATGTAGTTAGGAAGAGCTACCATTGGGAGAGGCTTAAAGGTGATGTTCTCAAATATATCATCGAGTGTTTGTCTTGTCAACGTATCAAAGCCGAACATATCAAGAGGCCAGGGAAGCTACAACCACTAGACATTCCCCAAAGGAGAGGATAAGAAGTAGAAGAAGGAGAGGATAAGAAGTAGAAGGAGGAGAGGATAAGAAGTAGAAGGAGGAAAGAGAAAGAAGGAGGGAGAGAAGAGAAGGGAAGAAGAGAGGGAAGAGAAGAGGTGGGCAGAGGAAGGAGGAGTGGGAAGGAAAGGAGAAGGAGGGAGAGAGGGAAGAGAAGAAGTGGGTAGAGAAGGAGGAGGTGGAAGAGGAATAAGGAGGGAGAGAGAGAAGAGAAGGAGAAGGAGTGAAGTAGGAGTGAAGGAGAAGGAGAGAGGAAAAGGAGTGGGAAGAGGGAAGTAGAGGGAGAGTAGTGGAAGAGGAGAAGGAGTAGGAGAGAGGTAGAGGAAGAGGAAGAAGAGGGAGAGAAGGAGGAGAGGAGAAGAAGAAGGGAAAGGAGAGAGGTAGAGGAAGAAGAAGAAGAGGTAGAGGAAGAGAGGAGAGAGGAGAGAGGAGAGAAGTAGTAGAAGAAGGAAAATAGGAAGGAGCAGAAGGAGAAAGAAGTGGGAGAAGGGGAAGAAGAGGAGAGAGAGAGGGAAAGTAGAGGAATAAGAGAGAAGTAGGAGAAGAGAAGGAGAGGGAGAGAGAGTAGGAGAGTAAGAAAAACAAAGAAGAAGAAAAGAGAGAGAGAGAGAGAGAAGGAGGAGAGGAGGGAAAGAAGAAGAAGAGAGAGAAAGGGGGTAACCACTACGAGTCACCCAAACCACTCTCCTCGCAACGAACCACATCCGGTGGTCTTCCCAATCGATCGTGTCAAACCGAAACCGTTAAGGTCCAGACTACCCAATCTCCGCGAGGCAAATGGCTCCCAAGAAGAAAGTCGTGGGAAGCATAGGTGCCCAAACCACAGGTAATGCTAGAGGGATGAGCGGAACAACCAACGCAGCACACACGAATCAAGCCCAGGTTCCAAGCATTAAAAAATTAATTTAGGACTTATTTCTCGTGGAAGGGATAATGTTGTGCATAAGGTTTTGTTTATTCTAAGAACTAAGTTGCATGTGCAAAACGTAGAGGTTGATTTTCCATAAGATTTTACGCACGTAAAATGATAAGATTAACTCCTTATCTCACAAGAAATGATAGCTTTTACTCACATAAAATGATAAGGTTATTGCCTCATTTCACATAAAATGATAGCTTTTTAACCAGTTCAATGCATGAATAGTCATTTAGAATTCACATTGTGCAATCATGGTTAAAAGAAACACATGAAATGTTAATTTTTATTCCATTCATAAGATACACTTGCATCATTAGAAAAAAACCCTAGATGTCCATAAACACAAGTCACATGTGATTCGGTGCATTAGAGATAAGTACTCATTGCCAAGAATAAAGAGAGATAAAAGTCATTTAGGGGACAACTACACTAAACACACAACGTGCATGATGGTTGGGAAATCCTGCATAGCACCACTAAGAGAATTGGAAGGATCGCATGCATCTAAACCTCATCTTGAAAGGTTAAATAAGAAATCATGTAATGCCATGTGTGTTAACTGAGCTTGGCTCAAATTAGAGATTAAAAGACCCTAGGTTGGGTTGCAAATAAGGCATGTCCATTGCCTTGACTGACCAGCTAATGCTTGAGTTAGGGACTGAGATACCCTAAGAAAAAAACCCAAGGAAAAGGGGCAAGTATAAGCCAACTTACCAAGACCATTTTCTCTTGTTGAAATTATTGGTATCTCACCAAGCCGCGGAAAGACCCAAGATCGAGTGCTGGGAGCATTCGGGAAAAAGGAGTCACACCTTAGCAGTCAGTCGCACAAACGACCTCCGAAATGTTTGTGCTTGTACTTAGGTACATTATTTGATCTCTTTGCTCAAGGAACTAACTCAAAGAAAACATTTAATGCTCCAAGTTTAAAGCCTGAAGGGAGAGGCAGGATCAGTTACCTCTAACAGCCTGCCTGGCCCTATCCAAGGGGGTTGTTAGCCGTGCTGGGTATATGGAGCTAACCCGCCATGAGAGGTCTCTCCGTGGGTCTTGCTTGGAGCGGGAGGACGCTTCGATGCTAGGGGAGGCTCTGGCTATAAATCTCTTGCCTCCAGATCCCGCACAAGAGGCCGACATGACTCGAGATGGGATCTTGAGGCCCGTGTACTAGTCAACGGGCGGAACTTGGAGCAACAATCCTATAGATTGCTGGGATAGTCTTCGGGCGTGATATTGGATGTACTCCTGGATTTTGATAAATAAAGAGCAGATATTGGAGAAAAAAAGAATTTGCTTGACTTTTTTTGTGTCAGTGCCGAATTTGCATGAAAGAACCTGTGATTAATTCGATTAATTAAGGAAGCTTCTTTTTTTGCATGTCAAAACATACTGTGGTAGGTAATTAGATAACTAAAGCAAACTAAGGAAAGTGCGGTGGATGTGGCTTAGGTCCGTCCTATGGAAAGGTGGTCATGGTTAGCTGGAAACTTTTCTCAAATGATGGGATAATAAGACTATGAAGACGTAGTGTCAGTAGATGTAGAATCCTGGTTTATTCTATTTTAGGGGAAAGGGATGGGACTATGCCATATGGCAGAGAGGTTGAGCTCCGCATCCCTCTCGTTTCCCATTCTCCATGAACCAAGTGTGGCATGAAACTGCCTTGACTCTATTGTTCCTACGCAAAGTGGTACATCTAGAGCTTAACACTAGCATCTTCCTAAACTTTGCTGATAGGAAAGGAACCCTGACCTCAGGTTGATCCCAAGTGGAAACAGCTAAACACTTTCGCTTGGGACAGACTCAGAAAGATCTAGATCACAAACAGTGTGTCATTCCTTGCGAGTGCCAGGCGGATCCCTCCTCCCGATGGGCTGCTAAGACGTTTCCCACAAGGGACAGGCGGGCATTGTTGAGATATCGAGCTCCACTCGTGATATGCCAGGGTGACCGTTGTGCATTTATGTCACCGACGTGGTAGTTGCAGATGCGGTTGGTACACCGCTCATGAATAATAGCTAGATAACAGCTATCCTTATCTACTCTAGTTTGTGGCTTAGTTAGTATGCCACCTTAGTTAGTTGAGTTTGGTTTGAGAACCATATATAGGGTTCTTCTATTTCTTGTACTTGAGTTCTTTTGGCTTACACAACTAAGAAGAGAAAAACTATTTTCAGCCTCCACCTCTGTGTGTATTCCCCCATTGTGCAAGCAAGAAAGCTACAAGTGAGACTCCTTCCTTCTCTCCCACAATCTTGACATGGTATCAGAGCCTTGTTCGTGGTAAGGAGCTCAAGAAAGCAAGCCAAGCTCGCAGTGTTCTGGTAAGAAGAGCAGTGTTGCTTTCATTTTCTGTTTTTGGGAGCAGATCTCTGCAGGTAGCACAACCGGAAATTGCAAGAGTGCATTGTCTCAGGTTGAGACGCCCTTCGCGGTGAAGCAAGAGGGCGACCCTGTTTTTTTGATTTGAGGCCATTTCGGGGCCTGTTTTGGAGGCGGAATTTTTCTGCACGCACTCAGGAAAAGGCCCAGTTTTATGTTGTGCGACCACTGTTCTACAGGTCGGTGAAAAGTTACTGTAGAAATTGCATCGTATGCTTGTGTGCAGAGACATTGGGAGTTACAGAATCATCCTTGTTGCCTGTTGATGTGAAATCATCACTAGGAAGTGACTGTGTGGTCAAATACCACTTTCGTCAGTTTTGCAGATACGCCCTTGTGAGGCTGAAGCTGTGTTCTTTGCAGTGACAGAACTTTTTGAAGTGTTCTGTAATGGTGTCTGATTCTCTCTCATAGATTGTCACTGAAAAGCTTGACAAGAACAACTTCCAAGCATGGAAGTTTAGAATGACGAATTTCCTTATGGGAAAAGGATGTTGGGAATTTGTTGCAGGAAATGAAGAAGAACCAGTTCTTCCTGATGTTCCCAATCAACAACAAATGCAGGCATTAAAAGCATGGCATGAGAGAGCCAGGAAAGTTATGTACTGGCTGTCTATCAGTATTTCAGACTCTATGATTGTGCATATTCAGGATGCAAGTACACCAAAGGAGGCATGGGATACTTTGTCAAAAATGTATAGCACAAATACTCAAGCCAAGAAAATGCAGCTCAACCAAAGGGTTGCATAATGTGCAAAGAGAAAATATGAGCATCAATGACTACCACATGAAGGTGAAGAAGATTACAGATGCACTTGCTTTCATTGGGTCGCCAATGGAAGATGATGATTTAGTTTCTCTGACCTTGAATGGTCTAGGAAAGGATTATGCACAGTTTCGAACATCCATTTCCGTCCGTGAAAGATTTCCTGATTTTGAGAAGTTGATTGCTCTTCTAATTTTTGAGGAGCAGAGAAATGGTGGTACATCTTCTTCAGGAGGAACTTCCAAAAAAAGCTGTCTTCTACTCAAATGCTGGAAGAGGTAGAGGCAGAGGTAGAGGAGGCCATGGTAGAAATCAGAATATGCAGCAAACTCAAGAAAACCAGTCCTATGGAGGAGGACGTGGTAACTCTAGAGGCAGGGGGAGCCAAAGAGGTCGTGGTGGATGGAAAAGAGGCCAAAATGCAAACAGTAATGTTGAATGCTACTATTGTGGTAAAATGGGTCATATAGCTAAAGGCTGCTATAAAAAGCAGAATGACATCATGAATGGAAAACTGCAACAAGGGAACTATGCATCTTCTAGTAGACAGGGTGATTACAGAAATGAGCATTTGTTTATGGTGCAGCACATGAACAATTCTGTGACAAGTGTAAAAGAAAGCAATGATGTATGGTATGTTGACTCAGGTGCATCAAACCACATGATAGGTCATGCAGAATGGATGGAGGATGCAAGGAAAATGGAAAAACCTGGATTTGTGGAGACTGGTGATGATACTGCACATCCTATTGTGCAGATTGGAAAAATTCCTTTGTCTATGCAGGATGGGAAAAAGAAATACATGTCTGATGTATTTCATGTTCCGAATATCACCAAGAATCTGGTTTCTATTGGTCAAATGGTTGAGCAGGGCTTGCAGGTCAGATTTAATCCTCATGGATGCTTTGTTGAGGATATGAAAAATAAAGGTTGCTTGATAGAAAAAGGAAAGAAGAAGGGCAGAATGTTTACGTTGGATGCAGACATGTCTGAATTGAGTGCAGCAATGTTTGCACATGGGACCGGTGTAGTTGCAGATATTGATATCTGTCATAAACGCATTGGTCATGTTAATGTACAGCGACTTAAATCAATGCAGGCCCAAAATATTGTTGCAAGATTGCCTAAATTCAAGGTTGCAGAAATGCATAAGGTATGTGAAGCCTGTCAGTTTGGAAAACAGGCAAGGAAACCATTTCCTAGACATGTTCAAGAGAGTAAGAAGCCATTAGAATTAATCCACTCTAATGTGTGGACTACTAAAGCTGCATCTCTTGGATGCTGTCATTATTTTGTTACTTTTATTGATGACTATAGTAGAAAAGTTTGGGTGTATTTTATGAAAAAGAAAAGTGAAGTTTTTGGGCATTTCAAAACTCTTAAAGCTATGGTTGAAAAAGAAACAGGCCTGCAAATAAAATGCCTAAGGTCAGATGAAGGGGGAGGGTACCTCTCAAATGAGTTTGCAAGGTTCCTGTAGGAGCATGGCATAAAGCAGCAATATTCATGCAGTCATACCCCACAACAAAATGGAATTGCAGAACAAAAAAACATGCATATTGGAGAGGTATCTCGTGCCATGCTCAACGAAAAAGACTTGCCAGATTTTTACTGGGCTGAAGCAGTTTGCTACAGCAGTTTATATAGTGAATAGGACTCCCACTGTAGCAATACATGGGATGACTCCAGAGGAGAGGTATACTGGTAGGAAACCAGATATTTCTCATTTGAAAATTTTTGGTTGCATTGCCTATGTACATGTGCCAGATGAGTTGAGATCCAAGTTGGATCCAAAAGCTGAGAAGTGAATCTTTATTGGTTACTCTCTGCAGCAAAAAGGGTATAGATGCTATAACCCTTCTACTCGTAAGTTTACAGTGAGCAGAGATGTTGTTTTTGATGAGATGAGTAGCTGGTATAAACCAATAAATGTGATTGATGATGTAGATGCACAGAATGGTAATGCTGCACAGATTTCACAGCAGCAGTCACAAAATATTAGTGGACCTGGAGCGTCCTCTAGCAGTGGTTCACATTCTTCGCCATGGACAGGCAAATTGAGATCAGGAGAATCTTCTCAAAGCAATGCAGATACTGGTATGCAGGTATCACGAAAAGGAAAAGAGAAGGTTGATCAGCCCATGTTTGATGTGAATATAGGTCACTCTTATGTGGATGGTGAATCCAGTGGCTCAGAATAGAGCATTGATGATGAGTTGGGTATTCCTTCTATTGTTACACCTGGAGTAAGGAAGACCAAGGATGTTTTGAGAGCACCTAGGAGTGAACCTACTTTGCGCAGGTCTACAAGAGCTAGGTATCCTGTGGATAGGCTGAAATATGATGGATTTATAGCCATTCACTATGCATATATGGTCAAAGTGATACAGGAACCAGAACCCACTTCTTTTGAGCAAGCCATGGGAAAAGAAAAATGGGAGAAAGCCATGGATGAAGAAATGGATGCCTTGGAAGAAAATGCTACATGGAAATTGGTACCTTTCCCTAAAGGTAATAATGCAATTGGCTGTAAGTGGGTTTATAAGGTGAAGCACAATGCAGATGGTTTTGTGAACAGATACAAGGCAATATTAGTAGTCAAGGGGTATGCACAAACATATGGCATTGACTATGAAGAAACATTCAGTCCGGTTGCAAGGATGGCAATCGTAAGAGCAGTCATTGCTATGGCTGCATCAAAGGGATGGTCTTTACATCAGATGGATGTAAAGAATGCCTTCTTGCATGGTGATTTGCAAGAAGAGGTCTATATGGAGCAGCCACCAGGTTATGTGCATGCTGTTGATCCTGAGTTTGTTTGCAGGTTGAAGAAAGCCTTGTATGGCTTGAAGCAAGCACCTAGAGCATGGTCTGACAAGATAGGACAGTATCTTGTCACTATTGGCTTTCAGATTTCCAAGGCAGATTTCTCACTTTCTGTGAGAAAAACAGAGAAAGGCATTATGCTATTTGTCATTTATGTTGATGATTTGATTATGACAGCTAATAGTGATGAAGATATCCTTCATGTGAAAATGCTATTAAAGCAGAAGTTTGAGATGAAGGATTTGGGAGAGCTGCGTTATTTCTTGGGCATTGAGGTGATTAGATCACCAAGTGGGATACAGCTCTTGCAGAGGCAGTATGGATTGGGCATGCTGTCCAAATATGGGATGACAGGCTGTAAGCCTATTTCAGTTCCCTTGGAGCAGAATGTAAAGCTGAGCACAGATGCAGGTGAGCTTCTAGAAGACCCTACTATGTACAGACGCATAGTAGGAAGCTTGATTTATATGACTATTACCAAGCCAAATTTGAGCTATGCTGTTGGATTGGTAAGTCAGTTTATGCAGGCTCCAAGGAAACCACATTTGGATGCGGCTAGATGCATACTCAGGTATGTAAAGTCCACATTGCAGTATGGACTATTTTATGAGACTGGGGTTCAAATACAGTTGCATGGATACACTGATGCTGATTGGGCTGGTAGCATTTGTGATAGACGATCTACCAGTGGATATGTGTTCTCTTTTGGGAGTGCTGCAGTCACTTGGAGCAGCAGGAAACAGCCTACAGTTGCCTTGTCGAGCACAGAGGCTGAGTACAGGGGTAAAGCAATGGTTGCATGTGAGGTAGCTTGGTTGCATAAGCTACTTTATGATATGCATCAGTCTACAGATGGACCAGTTGTCATTTATTGTGACAACATGAGTAGTATACACTTGGCAAATAACCCAGTCTATCATGCTAGAACAAAGCACATTGAGGTGCATTATCACTATGTGCGGGAGAGGGTTTTACTAGGTCTTATTGATCTAGTTTATGTCAGCACAGAGGATCAGGTAGCTGACATATTTACGAAGGCATTGGGCGCAGAGAAGCTGCGCAAGTTCAGAGACCTGCTTGGTGTGCAGGAATTGGGATTGAGCTCGAGGGGGAGTGTTGAGATATCGAGCTCCACTCGTGATATGCCAGGGTGACCGTTGTGCATTTATGTCACCGACGTGTTAGTTGCAGATGCGGTTGGTACACCGCTCATGAATAATAGCTAGATAATAGCTATCCTTATCTACTCTAGTTCGTGGCTTAGTTAGTATGCCACCTTAGTTAGTTGAGTTTGGTTTGAGAACCATATATGGTTATTCTATTTCTTATACTTGAGTTCTTTTGGCTTACACAACTAAGAAGAGAAAAACTATTTTCAGCCTCCACCTCTGTGTGTATTCCCCCATTGTGCAAGCAAGAAAGCTACAAGTGAGACTCCTTCCTTCTCTCCCACAATCTTGACAGGCACGTTACAGATAATGAAGTAATAGGTGTAGGCAATCTATATCCATATATGATTTCAAAAGGTGCTTTTCGTGTAGTTGTATGTGGAGTGTTATTGTATGCAAACTGAATTAAATGCAATCGTGTATCCCATGTTTGTGGTTTTGAAATTGTGTATGCACATAAAAGATCCAAGATTGTACTATTTGTAGCTTCTATTTGTCCATTTGTTTCGGGAGAAAATGCAGATGAAAAATCAATCTTTATTCCTAAGTTTGCAAACAAAGTAATCCAAAAATTATTGCAAAACCTAGAATCACGATAAAAAATAATAACTTTTAAACCGATCTACAATAGTCTAAATCATCTCATGATTAGCTTGAGTGTTAGGAAAACCAGTGATAAAATCCATTGAAATATGTTCCCATGGTCTTTTCAAGAAATGATAAAGGCATTAACAAACCATACTTCTTACCATGGTGTCGCACTCTTTGACAAATTAAACACTCAGATACAAAGTTAGAAACATCAGATTCCATCTATGGCCAATAAAAATATTTAATCAATATACGTAAAGTGGAAATAATACCTCTATGCCCTTGATATGAGGGACAATGAATTTCGTGCAATACAAGTGATCGGTGCCATTACCACACCATTTACAAAAAAAGAGATACTAGCAAAAGATCACACTTATCCAAACCCAGTCCATGAGTTAGCTATTGTTAACAATATTAATAAATGGGTAAAGAGACCACCTAGGATGAGCTAGAGGAAGTGGAAGACAGAAAGATGATTAACCTCCCTATCATGTCTCATATGTCAAATATATCCATCCAAGCACAAACACAACAATGTGACAAGCTCACAATAGAAACATTGAGATAGCGACCACCTTTAGAATAATATATCTCTCTTCCCACTAATGTAAGTTGATTGCAATATCTCTATGAGCACATGTACATTGTTGAAGACATTAGTAAGTAGGATGAGGCATGGCTTGTATAACTACTCAAGGAATATAGGGACATATTTGCATGGAGATACTTAGACCTAAAATTTGCTCCATCATAAGTCCTTAGTCACACAACCACTCAAACAAGATGCAAAGCCTACAAAGTAGAGAACTTATCCAATGGATCCTCGCTATGCAAATCATGTGAAAGAGGAAATTGAGAAACTCTACAAGATTGGATTAATCCATGAAATTGAGCATAAAGAATGGGTATCCCCAATTTTCATGGTAGTAAAGAAAAATGGTAAGATCCAAGTATGAATCAACTACAAGAAGCTAATTGCAACCACCATGAAAGTTCACTACCCCTTGTCATGATCTAACCATATGATAGAGAGAGTAGTAGGGAAGGATTCTTAGAGCTTTCTAGATGGAGTTTTAGGGTACAACCAAGTCCATGCCCACCTAGATGATAGGCTAAACACTGCTTCCATAGTAGAATGGTAAGTCTTTGCTTATATAGTTGTGGCACTAGAATTGACTAATGCACATGCAATGTTCCAAAGACTCATGTGTATCATTTTCAAGGACATGCTTAGGAAATGGATTGATCTTTTTGTCGATGATTTATGAATCCATTCTAGTTGGGAGGATCACCTCAAGAAACTCCAACATGTCTTTGAAAGACATTGGTAGTATTACCTATCCCCGAATCCACTTAAATGCCAATTTGGGGTTAAGCATAGTGTTAGTATCGGAAATGTATCCAAAAATGGCATTACATAAGACAATTCTAAGATTAAGGCTACCATAAACTTACCACCACCATCCAACACTAAGGGAGTGCAATGTTTCATCGAGCATATTGGGTACTATTGGCATTTTGTGCTCAACTATGTAGCCATTCATTGATCCTTGTACAAGCTACTAGTTAGTTGGAAGTGGATTGAATAATCTTAAGCTTCCTATGAAGCGCTAAAGAATTCTCTAATGATTTCACCTATCCTAAGGTCCTTGGTCTCGTTAATCACCTTTTATGTGTAATATAGTTTCCTTCAAGGTTTCAATGGGGGTAGTATTGTGACCACCCAATGACCAAAACATGGACTTTCTAGTGAGCTTCACCAACTGATAGCTCATTGAGGCCAAAATGAATTATTCTACTACCAAAAGAGAAGGCTTAGCTCTAGTATACATTGTTAAGAAGTTTCATCACTATTTATGGGCTACAACCTTCACTTTCCTTGTGGATCATTAAGCCTTGCTATATCTTGTGAACAAGGCCCATCCTACCGAACACATTACCAGACGGCTCCCTCTTTTGTTAGATTTTGATTTTTCAATTTTGTGAAAAAGGGAAAACAACATTTTAGGACTGATCATCTTTCACGAGTAACAATTATTTGCTCTACAAAGACCAAGAGATCTAGCTCTTCAAAACTCATCTCGCATCCCATTGGGCTAATGCTATTGTACACATTCTTAAACACGGCCTCCCAAAATTCCCAATTGAGAAATATTTCATCACTCATCTTTTAATCAAAACTACACCATACTAGTTTATCACCGGTTAATTGTATTGCTTGGGAAATGATGGTCCCCTGAGAGAATGTGTGTGTGAGCGTGAAATTGAAGCTCTGCTAGAATATTCACATGGTGGCATTGGCAGAGGAAATTTTGATACAATTTCTAGGGCTAAAAAAGTGCTTCATGTCAAACTCTAGTGGCCTACTCTATTTGAGGATACTAGTTGCTTTATCAAGCCTTGTGATGAGTGCCAATGCACTAAGTTGCCTCTCTACAGAGAAAAATTGGAGCTTATACTAGTTATTTATTACCAAACGTTTGAAAAGTGAGGTTTGGATTTCATGGGACCAATTAGTTGAGCCACTCAGTACTTATAGGATTGCTACATTACCATAGCCATTGACTACATGACTAAATGGGCAAAAAAAAGTGCTACCCGTAAAGATGAGGCAAAAACTACTACTTCATTTCTTTGGGAGCAAGTAACCTCATGATTTGAATGTCCCATACATATCATGAGTGATCAAGAATACACTTCTTGGATGAGGTAATTAACACCTTCTATCCATGTTCCTAGTAATCCATAGGAAATCTAACCCATACACTCTATAAGAAAATGGCCAAGCAAAAGCTACCAACAAACTCCATGTTAGTGTCTTGACCAAAACGGTCTTAGCTTCATGATTTGACTAGGATCACAAGCTTATGATAGCTCTCTAAGCCTATTGCATGGCACGTAAAACTATACCACAAACCCCATTTTGTTTCACATATGGTACTAATCCCCTTATACCTATGAAATTCTTGATCACAAACCCCATTTTGTTTCACATATGGTACTAATCCCCTTATACCTATGAAATTCTTGATCTCTAGACTAGGCATTTTCATGTAAGAGCATTGGGAAGGAACTTGAGCATGGCAACATTTCTTTCTTGAGTTGGAATGCTTAACAAAAACATGACTGCTAACTAGTCACACCCTACTTGTAGAGATGGCCAGATGAAAGGCCTAGTTTGGGAAGCATATCAATAAGCAATGCTCCTTTGACAAGGGGGACCTTGTCCTACTCTATTCAATTAAAGGCCACAAGGAAAAACTCAAATCAAAAGACCTCAGATCTTTTTGTGTTTGTGTGATCAATAGAATAGAGAATGTGGAGTTGGAGACTCTAAAAGGCTAGCCCATCAGCCACTTTAAGAGTAGTAAAATTCAAATTTATTATCGACTTGGACACCCTATGCACCAATGATAGAAAATATGTAGATTCTTTTAATGCATATCGAACAAACATACTATGAATAGTTTGAGAAATGTCAACACTTGACCATACTTCTATCTACTACAACAATTGTAAATGCAAATAGCTGTGACCATTAGTAGCATTGAGTCAAATGATGAACCTTTGATTGCAACTGCATATCTTTGCATCCACCTCACTATAAATCATTCAATGAAAATTGATGCTCTCATTGATGAGGGATTTGATTATAATACCTTGCCATACTTCTATTTGAAAAACCAAGGGTACCCCTCATTGTAGCCCACCAATGCAAAGCTCCCTATGGAGGATGACCATACACCTTACTAGGTCAATGTAAGCTTACAATCGTGATTGAGATAGAAAGTATCCCACTCCTCTTCTATGTTCTTTTAAATGCTGAAGAAGTAGGGACAAAGATTCTCTTGGGATGTACCTTCAAGCATCTAACCAACTATTATGTCAACTATGTTGACAAATGAACTCAGCTTTAGTTGGTTGATATACATGTCATCACTACATTTGGGCCCAAGAACATGCAACTTGGATTGCATTCCGGCTAGTTGTAATTCTCCACGTAGCAAACCAACCAAGGCCACTAATTTATTGATCCAACTTCTAGATGACCATACAAATAAGAAAATCCCAATTAGCACTACAAGACAATGGCAGTGGCGGCAAAAAAGCTCCTCATATACTTTTTCTTCTCAAACACTCAAGTGATCTAAGCACCGGCCTTCATGCTACCACCATTGATCTTTGTCACAAACCATGCCTTAAATAGTGTTGCCTCCCTAAGAAGCTTCTAGAAGCTCAAGGCTATTATCAAGAATTTCACTAGCTTTGATTTTCCAAATTTCCCAACACTCCAACTCATATATCCATTACAATTTCATCTAAATTAACTTCTCTTATTGCTTCACCTAATCCATTCCATATTGTGCCTAAACACAACACACTTAACTTCCACTAAGACTCTACCTCTAACTCATTTTCCCATTCTTTGTCAAGAATCGCATGGTGGGGGACTTACTTGAGCTACTATGCCAAACACACATGATACACATAAGAGGGAGCTCACTTAACAACACAAGAAGAGAGATGGAGGCCAAAACATTTTCTTGTTGGTTTTTTTTCTTTCTTCCATTCACAATACAATGTATACAAAAGTATAAATGAGATACAACATAAAGGAAAGTGGCCTACTAAGTCAAATAGTGTGTAATTGGCTATACTAAAATTGACTAGTGCTTTAAGTACCCTAGTTGTAGGTAGGTGCAACAAAATAAGTAATAAGTTAGTGACCATGTGAGGATTATAGTGATCACCAAGGTGATAAGTGTAGACATCTGAACCATCTAGGTAGGCGGTCCATCATCAATGTCCACACGTATTGAGCTTTCCATCTCAACTGTATCTTTGCAACTTCAAGTAAGCTTTGAAACTCTTGAAGCTTCTGTATATCCAATGCCTTTGTGAAAATGTCAGCTATCTGATCTTGTATGTTAGCATATACCAAGTCAATCTCTCCTACGATTATCATCTCTCCACAATGTGGTAATGTACCTCAATGTGTTTTGTCGTAGCATGGAACAATGGGTTCCTAGCTAGATGTATGCTAATCATATTCTAATAGCAGGTCTAGCCTTTAAGCATCTTTATACTCAGCCTCCTCTATACTTGATAAAGAAATTGTAGGTTGCCTTTTGCTACTCCATGTAACTGTTGCAATACCAAGGAAAAACATGAATCCACTGGTAGATCTTCTATCACCAACCCAATCTACATTTGTGTATCCAAACACTTATATATCCTTACCTGTCTCATTAAAAAGTCCAGAATACAAAGTGAACTTCAGATATCTCAACATGTGTCTAATTGCATCCAAGTGAGGCTTTCTACGCATCTCCATAAATTGGTGATAAGGTCGAAAACATATTGGCCTTATGATAGTCATGTAAATCAAACTTTCTACTAATCTCTTGAATACAGTAGGATCTTCTATCTCATCCCCAACATCAGCACTCAACTTCACATTTTTCTCCAATGTCATTGAAAGAGACTTACACACTATCATATCATACTTAGATAATATATCCAAGCCACCATACTACCTTTGTGATAGTCATATACTATCATCGCATCTGATCACCTCAATACCAAGAATGTACCTTAGCTTACCTAAATCCTTCATCTAAAACTTATTTTCATAAAGTCCTTAACTTTAGCAATCCCACTCTCACAGTCACTTGTAATAATCAAGTCATCTACATAGATGACTATGATGACCAAGCCTATATCTCCCTTTGTCACATAAAGTGAGTGGTCAGGATCAAAAACATAAAATCCAATGTTGATAACATACTATTTGATCTTGTCACACCATGCTCTAGGTGCTTGTCTCAATCCATAGAGCACTTTCTTGAACCTACATACATATATGGGATGCTCTAAAACTTCATAACCTAATGTTTGCTCCATATATACCCCTTCTTGCACTTCACCATGCAAGACGGTGTTCTTGACCTCCTTTTGCTACAAATTTCAACCTTTGTCTACTGCCAAAGAAATCATGCATATATAATTGCCATCCTAGAAACTAGACTGAATGTCTCTTTATAATCTATGCATTATATTTTAGCATAGCCTTTTGCAACCAGCCTAGCCTTATATCTACAAATAGAACCATTTGTATTATACTTGATTTTGCAAACTCACTTACAAAAAATAGCTTTCTTACCCTTTCATAATGGTACTGAATCCCAAGTCCAATTGGCTTCTAATGTAGCCATCTTATCATCCATTGTTGCATCCTAATGAGCATAACCAATAGCATCCTCAAAACGAGTATGCTTAGCATCTTCAACCACCTTTACCATATAAGGATAATGGTGAGTTGCATAACCTTCAAAACCAAATATTTTAACATGGTACTTGACCCTCCTAGATGTATCTACCACTAGATGACTGAGTGGATTCTTTACATTACCATGTGCTCTCTCTATACTTGGTGTCGCGATTGAAGAAATACCAAGCTCATAATCCAAACTCTCTGAACCACTAGAAAATCCATAGACTTCAAATGACCAATAGATACATCATTATCATCTGGAACTTTCTTTTTCCCTTTGTCTTTACCTACAATACTTGTATATGCACTTGAAGATGTGGGGCTACTCCTTAGTCTGTGAGACCAAGGGCTAACTGTAGATGTAGTACAAGATAATAGTTCTTGTCCACTATGACTCTATGATTCTTGATTTTTTTCTATACATACCTATGATGATTATGATTATCATCCAATGCATCACCAATAGATCCTTATGAAGTGTTCATCTCATAAAAAATAACATCCCTACTCACTTTGAACTCATGTGTGGACATGGTTATAACAACAATACCCTTTTTTATCTAAAAAGTATCCAATAAAAATACATTTTTTAGCCTTTAGATGGATCTTCTTTTGTGGCTCATTTGGCACATGAACATATGCAATACAACCAAACACTTTCAAGTGTGACACATCAGGCTTCTTACATGGAAAGCAGTCTTCAAGGCTATCCCATGAATTGTAGATATGGGAGTTCTATTCATAATATAGATAGTAGTATGAATAGCTTCAAACTAAAAATGTTTTGGCATATTCTTTTTAGCCATCAATACCTATGCAAATTTTGCTATATGCTATTTTTCCTTTTGCAATCCCATTTTGCTATGGGTATACATACAAGGAAACTATCTCTTTATCTCATGAGGCCTTAAGAGGTTACTAAACTCATTAGAAAGATACTCTCTCTCTCCATTTGATCTCAAGCACTTAAATTTTAAGCATGTATCTATTTCAACAACAGCCTTAAATGTTTTGAAGTATTCAAATATATCACTCTTTTCCTTCATGAAATATATTCATAGCTTTCTTGAACAACCAGCAATAAACGTAACAAAATATTTGTTGCCACCAAGAGATATGTTCTATATAGGCACCTAAACATCTACATACATAAATTTAAGTACATTTCTACTCACATCTTTGTCATGTGAAAAGGGTTGTCTTACCTACTTACCAAAATGATATGCTTCACACAGTTTGAAAGCTCTTGTTGATTTTATCATAGGTCTTAAACACTCCAAAGTGTCAAGATATGGGTAGAGAATGTAACTGCTCAATAATTTTCAGCCTGATAGAATAAGTAGAGGAAACAACAATCTTGTCATTATGCCAAATGAAGCTATTTTTAAGTTTATAATGTGAGTTTTCCTCCATAAGACTTGACTAAGCTTATCATCCAAAAGATAGGCTTTCTATAGCTTATTAATCTGGGCGTCACTATGTAACTCTGTCATAGAGCTGAAACCCAATTTGTCCACATTCTAGAGAGAGAATTAGCTACCACATTGTCTTTTCCCCTTGTATGAGTGATATCAAAATCATAGTTTTGCAAGATAGTTACCCACCTATGTTGCTTTGGGGTAAGATTTGACTAACGAAATAAATACCATATAAGATAATTTGGGAATCTCCCAAGTTCCACTTTAAAATAAGGAGTAAAGATTTAACCAAGTGGCAAAATCTTAACCCTATATTTGAGAGTGGGACTTGGGGGATTACTTATATAGTATCTATGAGAAATTTCACCTTCAAGTAAGGGGATAATCCCCCAACATTAGGAATCCCCAACATTAATATTTGGATTGATTGGACCATTAGAAATTGATTAGGACTTGGTGAGTTGTTTATATAGTGTCCAAATATTAATCACATTAGGAATTCCCAACATTGATTAGATTTCCTAAATTCTTGAATATGTGGTTAATACTTTAGGACTTAATTACTTTGAACTCTAAACCGTCTGTCTACAAATAATGGTTACATTTATTTATCGTATATAAAATAGTCAACATCTTTTGGTCATAGACATTCATAGTCATCTCTTTATCTATAATATTACAGCTTTCAAAGGTAATAATTCCAAGCTCCTACAGCAAAATAGCCCCTATGCCATGTCCATTAGCATTACACTGTATGGTAAACTCTCTAGAGAAATCCAAGCATGCTAGAGTAGGAGCAGAAGTAAGTAATTCCTTTAATTGGTTGAAGTTATTGTCCCCAAGTGCATCTCAAAAGAAAGATTCCTTCTTCAACTTGTCAATCAAAGGAGCTACTATAGCTACATAATTCTTAATGAATCTATGATAGAATGAAGATAGATCAAGAAAACCTCAAAGAAAAGTAGTGGTGGTAGATGTTGGCCAATCTCTGACACAGTGCATCTTCTTAAGATTCGCATATATCCCTAGTTCACTAATAATATGGACCAAGTACTACACTTCAATCTACATAAAAGAGAACTTCTTCTCCTTAGCAAAGAATTTGTGATGTCTCAATATATCAAAAATGTTCCTCTTATATGACAAATGGTCTTGTGAAGTCTTACTATAAATCAACATGTCATCAAAGAAGTATAAGATAAATTGGAAGAGAAAAGGATACAAAATCTTATTCATTAGACTCTGGAAGGTAGCTAGAGCATTAGTAAGCCCAAATGACATCACTAAGAAATGGTATAGCCCACGATCAGTCCTTAAGGTAATCTTAACTTCATCACCCTCTCACATATGGATCTAATGATATCTAGATTTCAAATAAATCTTAGTAAAGAATCTAGTCCCCTTGAGCTCATCAAGAAAATGGTCAACTCTAGGTATTGGATACATGTTCTTCACTATGATGTTCTTGAGATCCCTATAGTCATTACACATCCTGAAGGATCCATCTTTCTTCACTAACAAGACCGAAGATGCATAAGGTGAAAAGCTAGCTCAATAAATTCCATCTATAAAAGCTCCTTGATTTGATTGCTACTTCCTCATGCTCAAATTTTGACAACCTCTAGGGTCGCTTGTTGACTAGCTTTGAATGAGGCTCTAAATCAATAGCATGATCCACTGCTCTCTTAGGAGGTAATGAAGGTACTTCAAACAAGTCCTTCTACTCCTCAAGTAGAGATTTTAAAGTAGGATGCTTTGATAAATACTTGGATTGATCTTCTAACTATTTATTTAGGTGCAATACAAAAATTTATGAGCACTTCTTGCACTCGATTTTTAAAATAGTGATAAGTTGAAAATATGATTTTACTTGGATTCTCCACAAATGGATAGGCTGCTCGTCAATGGAAAAATCCATGTACAAATGCAAGAAATCCATAGTAATCTTCCCTAAAGTCATCCGTCAATGACAACCAAGTACAATATCTATGGGTCCCATTTCCAAGGCAATTAGGTTCACCCATACTTCATAATTCTCAGCTAATCATATGAGAACCTATGGGCACATTTAAGTGCCAATTTTCTCTTCACCATTAGCTACTTGTACTCTCATGGATTATTGTAAATCAATGGAAAAGCAGTATAATATGTCCACAACTAAATTATTCATAAAACTATGTGTATTGCCACTATATTTATTAGGATAAACACATCACTTTTATGAATGATACCCTTCATACAAAGTGTATTGGGATTCTTTGAGCCTATGCAAGCATCCATGGAAATAGAAATAAGGGTAGTGGTAGCAAGAGATTAATCTATCCCACTAGGATCAAAAGGAATAAGCCCATTAGAGTCAAATGGAAATCCATCTGTAGCCTCATAAGACTAATCATGATCCTCATCCTGCTCTTTAAAGTCTACTTGCACACCTAGCCACTGTTGGTTCATCAACAACTTCATCATCCCCATGCTCTAGTACTATCATGTTATAATTCTTAACATTGGCATTCTTGAAAGTGCACTTTGATGCATGATCATTGTATACTTTTGTGAAAATTACATGATGCACCAAATAGAATTTGAGCAAGAGATAGAGAAAGAGAGTACACAACAGATAAGAGGAGAAAAAAAATTTCTTCAACTCCAAACAAGTTGATACAATGATGATTTTGTCCACCCATACATTTCCAATATGAATCTTAGATGGAGATCTAGACAAAAGATAGAAAATTTGCTTAAGGCTAGCTCTGGAATAACTTTGATTAGGTAAATGGATGGATCACGAAAGCTATGAAGGGTTCTATCTTTTATAGCCTATGAAGGGGATCATGATGGATGACCTTTCATATGCATCTACGTCTATTGACATTTCATATGCAGATGTGTCTGTTGACCTTCCATATGCAGATGTGTCTTTTGACCTTCCATGTACACAAGTGTCTATTGACCCCCTATGTGTATATATGCTATTGTTGACCTTCCATGTGCATCCCCACTAGTTGGCTAGGGAATATTCTCTACCACTAGTCAAGAGCTACTTCCACGGCCCTTGGACTCAAATAGGGGTCCCGTGATAACTTCCTTACCCCACAACTCGATATGGCGTTACTTGAGTTACTACCAGCATTAACTTCTCTATCTAACCCAAAGGCTAGACCTAAAATGGTCACCTTTTGCCCATCTGGTAACACAAACCTCATCTGGCACACAAGTCAAGGACCTACCAATGTCCAAGCTCACACATGGCGTTTTCTCATAATGCGGACCTTGCAACATTGAGCACCATGGATCATTGGTGGCACCTTACAAGGGTAGAGCATTGAGCATATCTAACACCCTCCTCAATATCCAGTCATAGGTGAACTAACGATAAACTTTAAGTAGATCCTTCAAGAGTGCTTTGGTGAATACATGAGCTCCATTCTCCTCTAACCAATTGCACTATCCCATCCTTGATCTAATCAGGCACATAGTGATACTACTAAATCTCTATATGTTTTGTATGTGCATCAAAGATTGGATTCTTGGCAATGGTGATGCAAATCTGATTTTCACACCTTAGCATAGTGGGGTCTTCATCCTACACTCCCATTTTGCATAAGATCCTCCTTAACCATACTACTTTACATGGAGCAAAATAGAATTCCTTGTACTCTGCTTTGGTAGAAGACAATGCCATTATTTATTTCCTACTGATCTAAGAGAAAATTCTTGAACCTAAAAAAAACCATCACTACAAGATATAGACCTTATAGCGACGTTTAAAGCGACGAAAATACAAACAACAAAATTTGCCCCCATCGTCGCAAAAAGTGTCGTTATTGACGACGCCATAGAATCATCGCTATATGCGTCGCTATATGCGCATATAGCGATGGTTACAGAGAATTTGCGACGCTGATAGCGACGACAATAGCGACGCGTGCAGTAAATTTGCGACCCAAATAGCGACGGTAATAGAGAAAAAAAAATTTCTGGCAGGGCAGCAAGCTGCCCTGCCACATATAGCAATGTGTACTGTATGAGAGCCATACAAAATAGTTTCTGCACTGCTGCATACAAAGCGTTTGCAAACAAAAAGAATGTATACTGAAATCATAAAACTGATAGATGAAATAAATACATGATATCGCATAAAATGCGATTGGTACAATCATAAAACAATATTACTAATACATAGAAAATGTCTACATAGATCGGACGACTAAAAACTAAAGGTATGTGAGCTCTAAGGATCCAAGGGCGAGCTACAAATCGTCGTCCTCCGAAAGCTCTTCCCGCTGCAAAGGAGCATCAAACGGATTCTGTAGAAAAAGAAACAACATATCAATCCACCATACAATAATGCATTCAAATATCTCATGGTAACTACGGACAAGAAAGATGAGTGACTTACTGGGCCGCCGCGTCTATACAATCGGTCGATCAATGATCTAAGACCGTGCCTCTCTGCATATCGAGTCTCAAGGCCCTGCGGATCGCGATTTGTAATGGAGTGCTGCAAAGAAAACAAAATGCTAACTGTTAGAAACATGATTATCAGTACAAAGAATATCTCAAAAAAACAAATAAGCAAAACAAAAGAGAAACTTACGAAGTCCTCCAAATATGTCCTGTGGCCGCTACTCCCAAGATGATGTACCGATCCGGCCTCGATTCGTGCCCTCGCCGCCTCTCACTGCTGACTCCAATGTCCTGGCGAATTTGTAGCCTCCTCCCTCAGTCGGCACCAGTCGTCTGCATCTAACCACTTGGGCTTTGGAGCCCCACTCTTGATTGCCTTGCGTGCGTCAGATCGTCTATGTGACATGTATGTACGCATGCAATCCATCATCCAGCCCGTAGAGAATCTATTCACTGCGGCTGGCACCGGGAACTCCTCGTGCAAGGATGCTACTATGTACTCCTTGCTCCCCTCCGGTATGTTCCTCCAATGATCTAGGACATTGTGCCGAAAAACTTGTTGGCACAACTCCCTCATGCGAGCCATCACCCTCCTCCCCTCATCATTCATGATGATGGCTCCTGACCTGCCATCCACTAGGTATCCATAATCCCTAGGAGTGTGCCTTGTATGGGCCCTCTCCCATCTCCTTCCACGCTCCTGGGCATATCCAGGAGACCCCTGTACATCCGGTGTACCGACGGGGGTACCCTCTCCCGGAGTGCCACTCAAAGGGGTGCCACCAAAGGGGGTGCCACCAAAAGGAGTGCCACCAAATGGCGTGACATCTGCCGACGGCTGCGCAAAAGCTAGAGTAACTGGAGTGGACGTCCCCACAGGTGTGACAAATCCTGGAGGTGACCGAGCTCCAGCTAAACGACGAGACGGAGACACCGCGTCCGTGTCTCCACAGCAGCACCCCCCTGATCCTCCTGCAGTCGCAGTCCCTCCCTCTGGCCCAAGTCGTGAGCGTCGAGATCGTCTGCTCGAAGCTGAAGCATCTGATCGCGCTAAAGCTAATCTAGCAGAGTGCCCTGACAAAGAACGAGACAGCTCCTGATCTACCATCTCTCTGAATCTCACGAGCTGATCTGGAGACATACGTGCCATCATCTCCTGAAACTCCTCATCGCTCATCCCTCGACTCATCCTGAAAATGTCGATACCTGCACAGATAAAAAATAATGTTAGAATAATCAATTTAAACTATACAAAGCACATTAATATAAATAATTTTTGAAAAATCCCTCTTAAAATGCATATTTTATCTACCTTTATGGAAGATCTAAACAACGAATTGAGTAATACAATTCTCCAAGAATGAAGTATTCTATGGTCCCATGTTAATCTCCTGATACAACTCTGCATACACTGGAAGGTCGATAGACATGTCACCACAAAAGAACGAGTCTGCCTCGTTCTCAAAAAATTCTACGACTTCTGTATTTCCATCATTGTTAGCTGATGCGGGCTCCAAGCTTGCGGTGGCCTCCACCCCTTGTAATTTCGATCCCTCTATTTGCATATTTTCTTCATCTATGCCTGGAACATCGCTTTGATCGTATACTCTCGCACCTCGAGGAGTTGAAGGTATAACATACCACCATCGAGGTTGTCGGGGATTTGGATAGAATATTATCTGTTCACAAACACTTACAAAGCGGCTTCAAACCATTGTGACATAAACCATGTCGTATTACAATTAGCAAGCAAATGACTAGTTGTACCTGTTCACAATGGGCCGGCAACACAAAGGTGTCGCGCAAATCCATCCATTTTTTTTCGGAATCTATTTCAAGAAATCGAGATGGACCTCGTCGAACTGTTGCGCCAGCTCCTCCAAGTACCACTTTGAACCAGTGCACATCGAATATTATCATGGAGAAGCTACGGTAATCCACAGTAATAATACTTTGCAAGTTCCCAAAATACACCATCTCATCCACAACCGTGTTCGGATCCGTTGCTCGTCACCGGCTCTCTTGCTCAAATCTTGCCATGACACCACAGTCCATTGTGGAGCGCATTTTGTCAATACGCACCACCCGAAAATGCCGTCTGCGCGACCACGCTGCACTATATATTTTGTACTGCACATTGAAACACTCAAATTAGATGTAGCAAGCAAATTTAGATACGACACATTCTAAACCCCTCATTACCTTTGGACTACATCGCCTTGAGAACTCCCACTCCTCCATTGAGACCTCTGTCCCTTCGCTGGATGCTGCGGTCAAGGCTCCATGCAACCATCGTGTTGACATAAACCGCGGCATCTCCTCCATGCCTTCGGGATATCGAATCGGTCGGTGACGCGTACTGCGTCGGAATTCAGCTCGCGCTTCCTCTCGATCTTGCCTTGCAATCTGGTACTTGGCGAGCCACGTCTCCATGGAGGCATGGTGCAACATACAAAAGCGATTCACCTTCTCTTCCATTGAGGCATCCATTCCTTTTTCTACCCCATTTCCAACCACCACATCTCCAGTCATCCTGTCATCGTCCTTCAGCGTCCATAGCATTTCATTGTCTAGTTCCAGCGTTGGTAGCCATTATGAGATATGCACTAACGCCTCTGACACCAACCAACCTTCCGCCATGCTACCTTCCGGACGAGCTCGTTGTCACACAAAGCCTTTCTGGGTTTTCATGAAGCGCTCCAGGAAGAACATCCATCGCGTATGGACAGGTCCAACAATCTCCACTTCATCCACAAGATGCACAAGAAGGTGAACTTGTATCGTGAGCATGCTAGTGGGAAGGTATTTCTCAAAGAGACAAACCGTCTCAACTGCTCCCCACCTTGTGGATTCAATAGAGGACATCTTAATCTCTTTCTGTGAGATCCATTGCACCAAAGTCGACAGCTTGTAAATGGCCCCGCAAATTTCTGGAGTTAGACATCCCGCGATCGCGATCGGTAGGAAAAACTGCCACAAATGAGAAAGCATTAAGAATAATGGTTACTTTTCAAATTTCAAAATGTCCACGCTAATTAAAATCCATTCTGTTCACAAACCTGACATATCTTATGCCAATCATGGGATTTTAGCCCAGACATTTGGTCATCTTTAGAAAATGCGGACCTGAGAGAACGCATCATACCCGTCGGAGTGCGGATAGACTTGATTACTTGCTTCACAATGCGCTCTTCTTTGGTAGACAAAACCCAAGGAGCGCGAGGAAGCTGCACTCCCCCTTCAGCACTCGACTGCGGCCAAAGCGCCTCCATCTTACCTACCTCCTTTAAATCCATTCGTGACCCTATAGTGTCTCTCTTTCCTGCGATGTGGTCCCATAGCAAGCTGCCCACATTTTTGAAAATATGCATGGGATCCAACAAGTGGTTGACCTGTAAGTGGGTCCAATATGGCAACTCGTAGAAAACTGAGAACCATCGCATTCCATTTGAATGTGATTCCGGGTTTACCATTTTCAGCTCGTACCAGCTTGCAGCGTTCATATGTGCTGGAGGTCGTCCAAGAAAACCTTCCCTGAGTTCATGATCCTCTGGAAAGAAAGCGGCGTGTCCTTGATATACCATCTTCTTCATGGTTCGTGACCTTCGGGACATGCATGATAACCTGAGGTAACGAGACCTGCAAGGCGATCCACGACCTAGTGAATACTTGATTGAACGAAATAAAATATAGATATTACCGGCGAGAACAAAGGTTTGCTCACCTGAGCACTCTCCCAATCCCGGAAAGTCATGCATCATCCACATGAGAATGGCTCGAATGTTGGCTGACCGCCGACCATCGCGTCTGCTCATATCTTGCACCGTGACCCCCTCCTCCCACAAAATCTTAAGCTCATCGACTAATGGACGAAGATACACGTCCATATTTTTTACTTTGTAGCGGCCCGGGACGAGCAAGCTAAGGATGAGATGTCCTTTCTTCGTAGAAAGCCATGGAGGAATGTTGTAGTTGACAAGCACTATAGGCACACACTGTAAGAAGTCGAGCGCAGACCGAATGGGTTCACACCATCCATGGCGAGACCGAGCCGAAGATTCCTTGGCTCTCGCGCAAAGCCTGGGAAGGTAGAGTCAATGTGGCTCCATGCGCGCGAATCTGCTGATATTCGTTGCACTCCATCCGTGGACCTATTCTGCACATGCCACATTGTCAAGCTTGCCATGGCAGACGTGCGAAACATGTGGTTTATGCGGGGGATGAGCGGAAAGTGTCTGAGGACTTTTTGAGGGATGGTCTGCCCTTGCAAGTCCTGTCGATACCTGTGAGCACCACACTTTGGACATGTCTCCATAGTCTCGTATTCATCTCGAAACAATATGCAGTCGTTGATACATGCATGGATGTTATTGTAGTCCATGCCAAGCTTCCGTAAAACATGTCGTGCATCATCACGAGACTCAGGCATGGTGTTTGCACGTGGCAATATATGATATTTCAATAACCTGAAAAAATCATAAAACACCTTGAAAAATCCATCCATGTTTGCAATAATACTGTTAAAAAAAAAAACAATGAAGTCTGTGTGCAAGGTACCTGAATAACTCAGTCACACTCGCAACCGTATTTTGCTTGCACACTTAAGAGTGCAAGCAATGTCTTCAACCGAGATACTCGGCACCCATCATATAATGGTATGGATGCTTCCTCTCTAAGCGGGTTAGATGTCTCAACATCCATGGGAATCAATGCATTGATCATTGCCTCCATCTCAGGCTCCAAGATTGTAGGCAGGTCGGGAAGGTTGTCTGTCTCCTCTGGCATTGACGGTATAGATGGGCCTTGCGAGTGGTCGATTGGCTCCTACAATCCATCCATCGCACGTCCACGAACTCTTCTAATTGGCCGCAAAGGGTGCACTCCCCCTTGGGTCGAGACATCACCCCCCTGGATACAAAATTTGCCAACAAGACCCAATCTTATTGTGTATGGTTTTCAATTAGCTTGAGAGTACAATGCATGAAAAATGCTAACTTCAAATTACCGTTTGCTGAAAATTTGCAATCGCCTGATCAATGATCTCAGATTGAAACTCGCCAAATCGTCGTACGTGTTCTATAGACAATCGGCATTTTCGTCTAATTGCCAACTTGCATTGAGAGCAAGGACATGGGACATGTTGATTAAGATACGACTCGCGGTCTTGAACAATAGGACCTTCTTCGTTTGCCATCTTATCTACATTATAGCAAACGAGGCTTAAATGGATAGCTTTATGGAGATGTACGTCAAGTTGCAAGTTGACCATAAACCTTGCATTGTATATAGTAGTCGAGAGATTTTCCAATGTTATATCTCGGCCTTGTATCATGCTCAACGATTTGTTTGTCTCGGTAGATAATTTTTTGTTATATCTCGGCTTTGAGTATAAGTAATCCATTTTAAAATTAATGCGCGCCATCTATGAAATTTTATAACTATGGTAATAAAATTTATTTCAATCAATTCTACTCATAGTCATAAGACCTGAGAGAAATTATCCTATACTCAATTTAAGGGTTTCTTCTTCTATAACAATAATTTTGGGTTCATTTTGATGAAGTACGTGGCCGTATGCAAAGCACATTGCATACCATTACCAATACATATATTATCTTAAATTTCCTTCCCCTCCCTCTCCCTCTCTTTCTCTCCCTCTCCCTCTCTTCCTCTCTTTCTCTCACCCTCTCCCTCTCCCTCTCGTTCTCTTTCTCTCCCTCTCTCATTTCCTCCCTCCCCCTCCCTCTCCCTCCCCCTCCCTCTTTCTCTCCCTCTCTCATTTCCTTCCCCTCCCCCTCCCTCTCCCTCTCCCTCTCTTTCTCTTTTTCTCCCTCTCCCTCTCTATCTCTCTTTCTCTCTCATTTCCTAAACAAGGAAAAAATAAAGTGATTTAAACATCCTCCAAGCAAAAGGGAGAGGGAGAGATACAATGCACTCTCCCTCTCTTTCTCTTTCTATCCCTCTCACATTTCCTTCCCCTTCCTCTCCCTCTCACTCTCTTTCTCTCTCATTTCCTCTCCTAAAGAAGCAAAAATAAAGTGATTCAAACATTAAACAAGCAAAAGGGAGAGGGAGGGAGAGAGAGAATGCACTCTCCCTCCTTCTCCCTCTCTTTCTCTTTCTCTCCCTCTCCTATTTCCTCCCCCTCCCTCTCCTTCTCCCTCTATTTCTCTTTCTCTTTCTTTCTCTTTCTCTTTATTTCCCTCTCCCTCTCCCTCTCCCTCTCTTTCTCTCTTACTCTCTCGTTTCCTCTCCTAAACAAGCAAAAAAGAAAGTAATTTAAACATTAAACAAGCAAACGGGAGAGAGAGAGAGAGAATGCACTCTCCCTCTCTTTCTCTCCCTCTCCCTCTCCCTCTCCCTCTCTTTCTCTCCCTCTCCCTCTCCTTCTCTTTCATTTTCCTCTCCTAAACAAACAAAAGAGAACGATTTAAACCTTCAACAAGTAAAAGAAAGAGAGAGGGAGACTCACCAATGAGATATGCCAAGCGTGGGCGGCTTCTCTTTGCAACGAGGGCTCCTCCTCTCCTTCGCGAACAACCGCGGTGGCGATGGCGGCGGCGGCGGTGGCAGCAAGTCTCTTCCTCCTCTTCTCTCACAAAGCCTTGGCTCTCTCCCTCGCTCTCGCTCTCAAAAGGCGAAGAAAAGAAAATGAAAACGGCGCTCTGGTTTCAGCCGCGCTTTTTTTCCCTGCGGCGTCGCAATTGGCGTCGCTATATGCGACGCATATAGCGACGCAAATAGCGATGTATATAGCGACGCGTATAGCGACGCCGATATCCGGTGTCGCTAATCGGCGTTGCTATTGCCCCATTCCCTTGTAGTGCATAATCAAAAACTAACTTTCTGAAATCATTATCTCATGTCCCATTTGAGTCATAGTACCCCACAAGAGAAGTGTTGGAACTCTATGTGATGACATAGTCAAGAGTTCCCTTCAAGTATCTAAGCACTTGCATCCGAGCCTTACAATGACTCTCACGAGGTTTGCTTGAGAACTTACTCTAAATTCCAACAGCAAAACTAATATCTAGCCTAGTGTTGCACAAGTAGATCAACATGCTGAACTAATCTCCTATACCTCCCAAAGTCTACTAGTGCTAATGTATCCTCAATGGATAACTTTTCATTGACCTTTATAAGTGTAGATATCTCCTTGCACTCAGCTATAGCAAATGCTTTCAAGATCTCCCATGCATACTTTTTCCAAGAGATAAAGATCTTTCTTGGATCTTGCCACACTTTAATTCCCAAAAATTAGTGCAACAAGCCCAAGTCTATCATTTCAAACTTGGAGCTTAAACTCTTCCAAGTTTGGTTGATCATATCCTCGTAGTCGTTTATAATAAGAAGCTCATTCACATATAGGATAAAAAGTACAGACTTTTCACCATCCCTATACACATATAATTTGAAGTTCAAGCTTAAAAAGAACTTATCCATATACTAGTACATGCTCTAGGGGCTTTCTTAGCCCATACAATGCCTTCTTCAGTTTACACACTTCATTCCTTGGTTGAACCACATACATCTTCTCCTTGAGGTTACCATTCAAGAATGTTTATTTAGTATCAATTTGATAAACTGGCCACTTGGTGAGAATCCCTATGCAACCACTTTGGCTTTGTAGTTTTCTCTTGACCTTCCAGACCCACTTGGTGCCAATAATATTTCTCTTTGTTGGTTGATCCACTAGCTTCCAAGTGTCATTCTTCTTCTATTGCCATACTCAACCTACGTAGCTACCTTCTATACCGGATCTGGAAGTACTTTTTCCAAGTTAGCTGGCTCCTTTAGTTCTCTCAAAATCTTAGCCATTAAGTCCATATTGACTATATGATCAAAAGCCCTTCTTTGCTCCTCTATTCTCTGAGACCTCCTTGGTCCATCTTCCTTCTCTTGAATGGATGTGGATATACAATTATTTTGGTCATAGAGTTGCATCACCCATCGGGCAATGGATTTTTCAATAGCGTAATGTTAAGTTGGTGAACTTTCTCTTCATCATCTGAAGATGATTCTTCGTCCTCCTTAAGGATAGGGGTCGCTTTGGGATATCTTTATACTGGACTACTACTTCTCTTGATAATAAAGTGAAAGAGCTTGCCTTTTCCTTCCCCGCTATATGCAGGTGCTCTGTAAACACCACATCACAGCTGGCTATGACCTTCTTTGCCTCTTGATCATACAATTTGTAATCCTTTGCATTATCATTATAACCCAAGAAGGTATATAGGTTTTAACTTGTTTTTTTCTCATCAAGAACATTTGCATAGCATTAAAATCGAAAAGTTCTGAAATGTAAGACATATGGTTTCTTACCAGTGTAAGTCTCATGAGGTATTTTTCCCTTGGGAGCCTTTGTGTGGCTCTAATTAAGAATGTAGACTGAAATATTTACAACTTCTGGCCAAAAACGAGCCCAAAAATGGTTTGGTAATCCCTTGCATTTTAGCATGCACCTTTCCATCTCCACAATGGTGTGATTCATGCATTCCATAACACCATTATGTTGAGGTTATGAGGAGTCATTAATTCACACTTGATCCCTTTGCTCTTGCAAAAGTCTTCAAACTCCTTTGAGTTGAACCCACCACCATCTGTTATAAATTCCTTCACACTTTTCCATATTTCATTCTCAACAAGTTTTAGCCATTCTTTATACTTACCAAAAGCTTCAGCCTTATCATGAAGGAAGTACACCCACATCTTCCTACTATAGTCGTTGATGATCAGCATGATCCTTCCAAGGCTTGTGCATGCATCTTACCACACAAGTCAACATGTACCAACTCTAGAGGGGCATTTGCTCTATTCTTGCTTTCTTGTGCAAATTCCTTTCTCTATTTCTCACCCATCATACAAGCTCCACATGGATCCTTTAATTTAATAACTACAAGTATATGAGCAAGCTTACCTTGATTATGTATCTCCTTCATCAAAACTGCAAATCCCATGTGTCTAAACCTTTCATGCCAAAGCTTACTTGTACCCAGTCCGACGCTGGCTATAAGAGCACTTAGCCCATATAGTTTATTCCTCCTTTCTCCTTTACCAACAACTTTTCCAGCAGCACTATCATGAATTTCTGCACCTATCTTGTTGAATCTCACTTCATGAACCAAGATAAGTTATGGCACCAACTGAAATAGATTTTTTTTGAATTTTTGAAACATACAATACATTTGAAATATTTTTTACTTCACCATTTGTAGTAACAAAGAAAATAGTATTGGTACTCGTAGTAGGACATTTTGCATCATTTCCAACCATCACAATGATGGATTCTTGTAGAGGACACATACAAACTATATAGACCTTTCTTATTAGTCATGTGACCGGATACACCACTATCCAAGACCAATAAATTAGTGGTAGATTCTTCTTGTGGTATGAATAACTCCAGCTCTACTTCAGCTATGTTGGATATTATCTCCTTTTCCTTACTTTTAAGGATGCCATTCTTTTCATCTGCCTTCTTGACACGACAATTGTCAAGATTGTGGGAGAGAAGGAAGGAGTCTCACTTGTAGCTTTCTTGCTTGCACAATGGGGGAATACACACAAGGGTGGAGGCTGAAAACAGTTTTTCCTCTTCTTAGTTGTGTAAGCCAAAAAGAACTCTCATACAAAGAAATAGAAGAACCCTATATATGGGTCTCAAACCAAACTCAAATAACTAAGGTGGCATTCTAACTGAGCCACGAACTAGAGTAGATAAGGATAGCTATCATCTAGCTATTATTCATGGGCGGTGTACCAACCGCATCTGCAACTGACACGTCGGTGACATAAATGCACAACGGTCACCCTGGCATATCACGAGTGGAGCTCAATATCTCAACACTCCCCCTCGAGCTCAATCCCAATTCCTGCATACCAAGCAGGTCTCTGAACTTGTGCAGCTTCTCTCCGCCCAATGCCTTTGTGAATATGTCAGCTACCTGATCCTCTGTGCTGACATAAACTAGATCAATAAGACCTAGTAAAACCCTCTCTCACACATAGTGATAATGCACCTCAATGTGCTTTGTTCTAGCATCATAGACTGGGTTATTTGCCAAGTGTATACTACTCATGTTGTCACAATAAATGACAACTGGCCCATCTGTAGGCTGATGCATATCATAAAGTAGCTTATGCAACCAAGCTACCTCACATGCAGCCATTGCTGCGTCCCTGTACTCAGCCTCTGTGCTCGACAAGGCAACTGTAGGCTGTTTCTTGCTGCTCCAAGTGACTACAGCACTCCCAAAAGAGAACACATATGCACTGGTAGATCGTCTATCAGGAATACTACCAGCCCAATCAACATCAGTGTATCCATGCAACTGTATGTGAACCCTAGTCTCATAAAGTAGTCCATACTGCAATGTGGACTTCACATACCTGAGTATGCGTCTAGCCGCATCCAAATGCGGTTTTCTTGGAGCCTGCATAAATTGACTTACCAGTCCAATAGCATAGCTCAAATCTGGCCTGGTAATAGTCATCTAAATCAAGCTTCCTACTATGTATCTGTACATAGTAGGGTCTTCCAGAAGCTCACCTGCATCTGCGCTCAGCTTCACATTCTGCTCCAAATGAACTGAAATAGGCTTACAGCCTGTCATCCCATATTTGGACAGCATGTCCAATCCATACTGCCTCTGCAAGAGCTGTATCCCACTTGGTGATCTAATCACCTCAATGCCCAAGAAATAACGCAGCTCTCCCAAATCCTTCATCTCAAACTTTTACTTCAATAGCATTTTCACATGAAGAATATCTTCATCACTATCACGTGTCATAATCAAATCATCAACATAAATGACAAGCAGCATAATACCTTTCTCTGGTTTTCTCACATAAAGTGAGAAATCTGCCTTGGAAATCTGAAACCCAATAGTTACAAGATACTGTCCTATCTTGTCAGACCATGCTCTAGGTGCTTGCTTCAATCCATACAATGCTTTCTTCAACCTGCAAACAAACTCAGGATGAACAACATGCACATAACCTAGTGGCTGCTCCATATAGACATCTTCTTGCAAATCACCATGCAAGAAGGCATTCTTTACATCCATCTGATGTAAAGACCATTCCTTTGATGCAGCCATAGCAATGACTGCTCTTACGATTGCCATCCTTGCAACCGAACTGAATGTTTCTTCATAATCAATGCCATATGTTTGTGCATACCCCTTGACTACTAATCTTGCCTTGTATCTGTTCACAGAACCATCTGCATTGTGCTTCACCTTACAAACCCACTTACAGCCAATTGCATTCTTACCTTTAGGCAAAGGTACCAATTCCCATGTAGCATTTGCTTCCAAGGCATCCATTTCTTCATCCATGGCTTTCTCCCATTTTTCTTTTCCCATGGCTTGCTCAAAAGAAGTGGGTTCTGGTTCCTGTATCACTTTGACCATATATGCATAGTGAATGGTTGTAAATCCATCATATTTCAGCCTATTCACAGGATACCTAGCTCTGGTAGACCTGCGCAAAGTAGGTTCACTCCGAGGTGCTCTCAAAACATCCCTGGTCTTCCTTACTCTAGGTGTAACAATAGAAGGAATACCCAACTCATCATCAATGCTCTGTTCTGAGCCACTCAATTCACTATCCACATAAGAGTGACCTGCATTCACATCAAACATGGGCTGATCTACCTTATCTTTTCCTTTTTGTGATACCTGAATACCACTATCTGCATTGCTTTGAGAAGATTCTTCTGATCTCAATCTGTCTGTCCATGGCAAAGAATGTGAACCATTGCTAGAGGACGCTCCAGGTCCACTAATATTTTGTGACTGCTGCTGTGAATTCTGTGCAGCATTACCATTTTGTGCATCTACATCATCAATCACATTTACTGGTTTATACCAGCTACTCATCTCATAAAAAACAACATCTCTGCTCACTGTAAACTTACGAGTAGAAGGGTTATAGCATCTATACCCTTTTTGCTGCAGAGAGTAACCAATAAAGATGCATTTCTCAGCTTTTGGATCCAACTTGGATCTCAACTCATCTGGCACATGTACATAGGCAATGCAACCAAAAATTTTCAAATGAGAAATATCTGGTTTCCTACCAGTATACCTCTCCTCTGGAGTCATCCCATGTATTGCTGCAGTGGGAGTCCAGTTCATTATATAGACTGCCGTAGCAACTGCTTCAGCGCAGTAAAAATCGGGCAAGTCAGTTTCGTTGAGCATGGCATGAGATACCTCTCCAATATGCCTATTTTTCCTTTCTGCAACTCCATTTTGTTGTGGGGTATGACTACATGAATATTGCTGCTTTATGCCATGCTCCTGCAGGAACATTGCAAACTCATTTGAGAGGTACTATCCCCCTCCATCTGACCTTAGGCATTTTATTTGCAGGCCTGTTTCTTTTTCAACCATAGCTTTAAGAGTTTTGAAATGCCCAAAAACTTCACTTTTCTTTTTCATAAAATACACCCAAACTTTTCTGCTATATTCATCAATAAAAGTGACAAAATAATGACAGCCTCCAAGAGATGTAGCTTTAGTAGTCCACACATCAGAGTGGATTAATTACAATGGCTTCTTACTCTCTTGAACATGTCTAGCAAATGGTTTCCTTGCCTGTTTTCCAAATTGTCAGGCTTCACATACCTTATGCATTTCTGCAACCTTGAATTTAGGCAATCCTGCAACAATATTTTGGGCCTGCATTGATTTAAGTCGCTATACATTAACATGACCAATGCGTTTATGCCAGATATCAATATCTGCAACTACACCGGTCCCATGTGCAAACATTGATGCACTCAATTCAGGCACCTCTGCATCCAACGTAAACATTCTGGCCTTCTTCTTTCCTTTTGCTATCAAGCGAACTTTATTTTTCATGTCCTCAACAAAGCATCCATGAGGATTAAATCTGACCTGCAAGCCTTGCTCAACCATTTGACCAACAGAAACCAGATTCTTGGTGATATTCGGGACATGAAATACATAGGACATGTATTTCTTTTTCCCATCCTGCATAGACAAAGGAATTTTTCCAATCTGCACAATAGGATGTGCAGTATCATCACTAGTCTCCACAAATCCTAGTTTTCCATCCATTTTGCATGACCTATCATGTGGCTTAATGCACTTGAGTCAACATACCACACATCTTGCTTTCTTCTGCACTTGTCACAGAATTGTTCATGTGCTGCACCATAAACAAATGCTCATTTCTGTAATCACCCTGTCTACTAGAAGATGCATAATTCCCTTGTTGCAATTTTCCATTCATGATGTCATTCTGCTTTTTATAGCAGTCTTTAGCCATATGACCCATTTTACCACAGTAGTAGCATTCAACATTGCTGTTTGCATTTTGGCCTCTTTGCCATCTACCACGACCTCTTTGGCTCCCCCTGCCTCTAGAGTTACCACGTCCTCCTCCATAGGACTGGTTTTCTTGAGTTTGCTGCATATTCTGATTTCTACCACAGCCTCCAAATCGGCCTCCTCTACCTCTGCCTCTACCTCTTCCAGCATTTGAGTAGAAGACAACTTCTTTTGAAGTTCCTCCTGAAGAAGATGCACCACCATTTCTCTGCTCCTTAGAAATTAGAAGAGCAATCAACTCCTCAAAATCAGGAAATCTTTCACGGACGGAAATGGATGTTCGGAACAGTGTATAATCCTTTCCTAGACCATTCAAGGTCACAGAAACTAAATCATCATCTTCCACTGACGACCCAATGGAAGCAAGTGCATCTGCAATCTTCTTCACCTTCATGTGGTAGTCATTGATGCTCATATTTTCTCTTTGCACATTATGCAACTCTTGCTTGAGCTGCATTTTCCTGGCTTGCGTATTTGTGCTATACATTTTTGACAAAGTATCCCATGCCTCCTTTGGCGTACTTGCATCCTGAATATGCACAATCATAGAGTCTGAAATACTGATAGACAGTCAGTACATAACTTTCCTGGCTCTCTCATGCCATGCTTTGAATGCCTGCATTTGCTGTTGATTGGGAACATCAGGAATAACTGGTTCATTTCCTGCAACAAATTCCCAATATCCTTTTCCCATAAGGAAATTTATCATTCTAAACTTCCACGCTTGGAAGTTGTTCTTGTCAAGCTTTTCAGTGACAATCTGTGAAAGAGAATCAGACGCCATTACAGAACATTGCAAAAAATTCTGTCACTGCAAAGAACACAGCTTCAGTCTCACAAGGGCAAATCTGCAAAACTGACGAAAGTGGTATTTGACCACACAATCACTTCCTAGTGACGATTTTGCATCAACAGGCACAAAGGATGATTCTGCAACTCCCAATGTCTCTACGCACAGGCATACGATGCAATTTCTACAGTAACTTTTCACCGACCTGTAGAACAGTGATCGCACAGTATAAAACTGGGCCTTTCCCTAAGTGCGTGCAGAAAAGTTTTGCCTCCAAAACAGGCCCCGAAATGGCCTCAAATCAAAAAAACAGAATCGCCCAGGGCTAAAGCCCTATCCCACAGCATATACTGCCCTCTTGCTTCACCGCGAAGGGTGTCTCAACCTGAGACAATGCACTCTTGCAATTTCCGGCTGTGCTACCTGCAGAGATCTGCTCCCAAAACAGAAAATGAAAGCAACATTGCTCCTCTTACCAGAACACCGCGAGCTTCGCTTGCTTTCTTGAGCTCCTTACCACAAACAAGGCTCTGATACCATATCAAGATTGTGGGAGAGAAGGAAGGAGTCTCACTTGTAGCTTTCTTGCTTGCACAATGGGGGAATACACACAAGGGTGGAGGCTGAAAACAGTTTTTCCTCTTCTTAGTTGTGTAAGCCAAAAAGAACTCTCATACAAAGAAATAGAAGAACCCTATATATGGGTCTCAAACCAAACTCAAATAACTAAGGTGGCATACTAATTGAGCCACGAACTAGAGTAGATAAGGATAGCTGTCATCTAGCTATTATTCATGGGCGGTGTACCAACCGCATCGGCAACAACTAACACGTCGGTGACATAAATGCACAATGGTCACCCTGGCATATCACGAGTGGAGCTCGATATCTCAACAACAATATGCAATTGCATGTCCTTTCTTCTTAGAGTAGAAATACTCTCCTCCAAATTTATTCTCACCATTCTTCTTTTTTTGTCACCATCATTTTTGGTAGAGAAGCCACCTTCACATTTTGGATTGGCATAGAATGCACTATGCCCACTGCTACCTTCTCAAGCTTTTAGCCTCAGCTCCTCCTCCATTAATAATGTACAAAACTCCTCAAAAGTCAAAGAGTTAAAACACTATCATAATAGCTTGTAATTAAGGCATACAATGCGTTTTCATTCCTTTGTTTCCAATCTCATAAAATATTAATATTTGGAGGAATCATCGCATTGAAATTTGATTGGTTAGCTGTCGGTTGTGGTTTTGGGTCAATCCACAACACCGTCTCTAGAGGTCATAAGAATCAAGGCTTGTAGTGATTTTAAACTTCCACAAAGCATAGTTTGTACCATCTATCTTGCCTTTTCTCAAGGTTGATGGAAAAATCCTCAATGTTTGATTAGTTTGTACAATAGCACAGTCTCTAGAAGTGCTTCCTAATACACTAGAACCACTTGCAAAACTTGACATCAATCCTTCTTGCTATTAAAGCCTTTGCCTCTCTCATGTACTCTTTGATCCCTAGAGCCTCTTGGGATTTGATACCATGTAAAAATTACAACGTCATAGCAAAAATAATTTGAATAAGAGATGGAGAAAGAGAGTACCTGACAGATAAGAGGAGAACAAAAATCTTTAACTCCAAACAAGGTGATTCAAAGATGGATCTTTCCACCCATGCAAGTCCAATATGAAGCTTAGATGGAGATCTAGTAAGAAGATGGGTGAGTAGCTTCAGGCTAGTTGAAATAACTTTGATTGGATGAAAGGATGTATCATGAAAGTTGTGGAGTGGTCTAAATTGTATAGCCTGTAAGAAAGGGGGTCATGATGGATGACCTTCCTTATGCACATTGTCTATTAACCTTCCATGTGCACATGTGTCTATTGACGTTTGATGTGCACCTCCACTAGTTGGCCAAATAATATTCCAAGAAATATTCTCTATCCCTATTCAAGGGCTACTTTCATGGCTCTCAGACCCAAAATAGGGATCCCTAATAACCTCCTTACCCTACAACTCGATGTGGTGTGCCTGGAGTTGCTACAAGCTTTAACTACTTTGTCTAACCTAAAGGCTAAACTTGCAATGGTCACCTTTTTCCATTCGATCACATAGACTTCACTTGACATACAAGTCAAGACTCACCAATATCCAAGCTCACACATTGCTTCTCCTTATAATGGGGGCATTACAACTTTGAGCACCATGGATCAATGGTGGCACCTTACAAGAATAGGGTATTGAGAATCTCTAACAACTTTTTAGTAGAGACCCTTTTCTTTTCCTTTCTTTAAAATATTCATAGATATAAATAGGCATTATTTGTGGAATTATTTTGGGGTCTATTATCACCTTACCTAGGCTCCACTTTATGGCTAATTGCTGACTTTGAAGCACTTTGTTGTCTTGAGATTGCTAAATAAAGTATTCGAACCTCCATAATTTTCACCAAAGTTTCCCTATTTAGCAACAATCCCTTGCTATCCAAAAGAAGCTTGCATAAAAATGTCCCTCCTATACTTATGAGCATACCTCTTAGCTAGCTCAATAGCATGGAATAGCATGATGGGTTTCTGGGCCATAACCTCAGCTAACAAATTATGCTTTAGACCATAAATATACTTATACAAATTTACATCATCACTCACACTCTCTACATACATGGTAAGATTCAAAAACTGATTTGCATATTTTCTAACTAAAGTTCCTTTGGTCCGCCAATCGATACCATCTTCTTGCAAACTTTTTTTGTCAATGGGAGATACAAACACCAAAGCCATCTTAGCTTTGAATACCTCACAACTATCAACTTGTTGATTTTTCCTCTTTAAATATCTCCACCATGTATAAGAAAAACCCTCAAGGTGAAGAGTAGCAAATTGAATATTTTAGTCATCTAACCTATGTAAAATATCAAAGTAGGACTCTAACTTCAAAGTCTGCTCCTCCAAATCAACTAGTGATGATGAATGACCAATATGTTTTGTTAATACAATCTTATCATGGAGTTCCCTCTCAACAAACCCTTGTTGTCCATGTAACTAGCATTGGGATTTGAAAGATTAGAGTCACTACTATGATAGTTGTTTTGAAACTGGCCTGGAGGGACAGGAAGTGGTTTGAGGAGGATTTGACCTATGAATGCTCAAAAAGGCACATAAACTCTAAAAGAACGCTCCCCAATCTCATAAGTGCTATGTGATATCCCTTTCTTTCCAATAATACTTGTCTAAATGTTATTTTTTTATGGTTGAAAGGACTATTTATCTCTACTCTCTTTGTCTGCCATTTATGTTACCATAAGCATAGAAATCAAACTGTTCACTTTGTCCAAAGAATCCCTAGTAGAAGAAGCAAACTTCTCCAAATAATCCTTAATGGAGTGAGCCATATGCTCCATGACTTCTCCGGTCCGCATGTTTAATTGAACCAACTATCCAACCACTTGATCCAATTGAGAAACCAATTCCATGGATTTGATGGAATGCCTAGTCTCATGGTTACAAAGAGTGGCATTAAGAATAATAAACACACCATACTATTTTGAATATTAATCATCTTCACATGCCTCAAATATTTTTCCATGTGCTTCCCTCATTTTTTGTTGCTGAACATCATCATTAAGCTAATTCTTTCCCTTGTTTCTAGCCATTTCTATTCACTAGTACAGTGTAGTCCTAGTAGACCCGCTGTTACAAAAATGGCTATAACTTTTGACCCTAATATCAGAATTAAGAAATTTTTAATGGAAATCAAAGCCCATGCATAGATCTTCAAGACTATTTATAACACCCAAGTTTAGAATCAGAACAAAATATTTTGGAACATTTTCTTTACTGCTATCTAGAATAGTCCTACATCCTGTTAAAACACTATTTTAGTATATCCACCTCTCCAAAATCAAGTATAAGGTCTTCCAATCCTATGGTACCCTATGTATGACCTATAGGAGCTAAGTACAACTTGCAATATCTTGTAGAGGTCCTCAAAAATCTCTAAATTACTCTCTAACACCTGTAACCAAGTAAAACGCCTTCCAAGAGAGGTCTTGATTCATTGTTTGAGTGTAATACTCTATGTAAGACATGTAACCAATTTGGAATGACCTCTAACACATATGAATGACTACAAGTTAATCCAAACGACGGCCCAATTTTTGTGTGTTTCCTATGAATGTACGTGACCCCTCCTCTAGGGAGTATAATGGCTATAATTTTTCATTTACCAAACCTCTCAAAACCTCTATAATCCTTGTGGATTATCAATGTACTCCCAAATAATGTTATCTAGTTGAAATCTTTAGGTATTCAATGACTTCACTCCTAGTACCTCTTGGGAGGGATATAACAACATGAAAGGCTCCGTATAGGGGTTACGACTCACTAGGAGGTGGGTAAAGTTCCCCCCCAAGTTGGCAATTGGTTGCACCCTTTCTGGATCTTTAATAGTGAGGGAGGATCACCTCTCTATTGTCCCACTATTTAACTTGAGGTCAGAAAGAGCCAAATATTGAAGAAATGGTAGCTTCTAAGTCTGTGGTTATAACTACCTTGCTATGTTTTAGGGTTTTCAGAGGTTCCTAAGAAAATGGATGAAGATGAACGTTCAAGGTCACTTGCAAAAGGTTGGCAATGATTGCTAGAAGCGTGGGAAGAGCTGAAATTAGAGAGATGGGAGCTCTAGATCATTGATTAGATCACGGCCTGCATATTTTGCAATGAAAGTTTCATGCCTATTCTTGGAGTCAATCTTGAGCTGAGTACTACTTATCTAGTGCTCTACTTAATGCTCAAGATATGTAGAATCATTGCCCCTTGGTTATGAAATAAAAGAAGATCTCTAGAGAGAAACATAGTGGATTTCTTGGCACCATCATGAAATCTTCAACCAAAAGCTTGAAAGAGAGAAGAAACGGAAAGCCCATTGAAAACAACTAGACTTCTAACCAGGACTAACTCTATTCACCCTATCTTTAACAATTTCACCTCCAAAATAGCATGTCATTGATGCACAATGTACCATTTTGTTCAAGATGCCTCCAAACTTGTCTTCAAGTAATCCAACAAGCTCTAACTAGTTGTCCTTGGTCTCCTTCGTTATTGAACTTCACCATTTTTCCAAACTGACACCCTATCCTTGAGTAACCAGGAAGTAACAAGATTGAGAAGGAAATCCAAGAAAGTTTTGTACCAAATGGATCCAAGACCAATGCTCTAATTGATGCCAGGAGGCATATTCCACGGTGGATTCCATGAGGTTTTACGGTGGATTCCGTAAATTTAGATGACCGGGGCTCATACGCAAAGAGGATTCTTTGTGCGAGAAGTTGATGGGGACGCCTGTCCTTTTCGGGCGTTTCATTAATTTAGTGTGTACATGGGTGATTCCATAGCGGGTGATTCCGCAAAATGCATATTAAATTAATAAACATTTATGAGTTTAGAGTGCGCACTCGTAATAAATTAAGGTTAGGATTTATTTCTAACCAGTTGATTTATTTATGTAGCTGAAGACTGCTAGGTATTCACTTTTGTCGGTTTAATTGTGTTATTTTACTAACGATTGTGAATGCTTCAGTTGATGTGTAGAGATAGCAGCAGTGGCGGAGGAAAGCATTGGAGTCTAGCGGGTTTTCGATCTTTGGACTATATTTTGATAGGCGCCACGCCTATATTTTGTTATGACTATAGAGACATCGATTATTTATTATTATTTTGTATGCGCTTATGCGCCTAGATATGTTATTTCTATTTGGACATTGAGATTGGGCGTGCCAGACTCTATGGGCACCGACCATTAGCTTTATTTTCCTATTTTTGGTAGAAAGCAAACTCAAAAGCTAAAAGCTTGTCATATTTTTGTAATTGGGCTATTTTTTAGCATAAAGATTGGAAATATACATTAAATACGTGCTTTGTGAAGCGCTCACACAAGGCATGGGGGAGTTTGAACCCAATTTGTCTCTTGTCTCATGTCGTGCTTGCTTTTACATTGGTTTTTGTGCTAAAAAGTAGAGTACTTTGTTCTTGGGGACCTTCCGGGATTCACCACATGAGCTATCTGCGTCCGATCTGCGCACCAGTGGTATCAGAGCGGAGCAGAGATCAAGGGCTTCCAATCGCTACCAATCCCGAGCGAAGGCGGAGCTCCAGGAACAAATGGCCTCTACAGTAAATCTCGTCGCGAACCGTCGATACAGGCAGACTTCTGGCGATCAAGAACCTCTATTTCCACTGTCAGATCGCGAAGGACCAATCTCTGTCGGCGGAGGACCACTCATCAATTCTCTTCATCAAGTCGTTGCAAACAGAGATAAGATCTTTCCTAATAAAGCTTATTAATACCTTAGAGCTTAGTCTTAAGCTTAAGAAGCTTTATAAGCTTCATAATCATCAGTCGACTGGCAAGAGGAGGGCCCCGAAAATCACGCGCGGAAAAAAAAAACGGACCCCCCCCCTCACGAAAAAAACAACGGCCTGTTTCCTCCTTCTTAAGCTTATTAAGCTTAAGCTTAACTAATTAAGCTTAAGACACTTCAAGCTCTGCAAGTTAGTTAAGGCAAACAAAGTCAGTAAACTCCGGGTCCTGCGCTCCAGAAGTCAAGTTCCGTAAGTCACTTGGAATCAAGTCCTGCAAGTTCTGCAAATCGGCTAAGTCCAGCAAGTCAACAAACCTGCAAGTCTGCTAAGTCTGCAACTCTGCAAGTCAGACTAAATCAGAACTGACTAGTGCTTAAAACTCATAGAAGACTTGTTCGTTTGCAAAAACTCAGAACTGGAAAGTTGTTCGCAGCAAGCTGTTTTACCTATCTACAAGTTCGTTGAAGTACTTTCAGCAAACGGAGACAGAAATATTGCAGAATTTCTGAAAATTGAAGAAGAAAATACCCAAAAATACATAGCCTTGTAACCCCAAATTTGAGCTACGCTCATCCCGCTAACTGATTTTGAGTGAGAAAGGATTGTTTTGCAGAAGACTTACCACCAGGTTTACCTCCATCACGTCCAGAAGACCATAAGATTGACCTAATACCTGGCACACAACCACCTTGCAAAGCCCCATATAGGCACAATCAAATAGAGCAAAAAGAAATCCAGAGTCAAGTAGAAGAATTACTAAATAGAGGTTTAATTCGACCTAGCAGTTCTCCATTCGGTGCACCTGTGCTTTTAGTCAAGAAAAAGAATAATACTTATCGGATGTGTATTGACTACCGAGCATTAAACAAGATCACTGTAAAGAATAGGTATCCTATACCTAGAGTTGATGACCTTATGGACAAACTGCAAGGATCTTCTATATTTAGTAAAATTGACCTTAAGTCTGGATATCATCAGGTGAGGCTAGATAGATCCGACATATTTAAGACTGCATTCAGGACACAGTTTGGCCATTACGAATTCTTAGTCATGCCATTTGGATTAACTAATGCACCTGCTACTTTCAGTAGAATGATGAACCGCATTTTTCTAAAATATCAATATTGTGTGATTGTTTTCTTTGATGATATTTTAGTGTTCAGTCAAAGTGAAAAAAGAACATTATGAGCATTTATCATTAGTTTTTCAATTACTGAAAGAAAATCAATTGTTTGCAAATCCTGACAAGAGTGAATTCTTTAAGACAGAAATAGAATATCTAGGTCATATTGTATCAAAAGAAGGAATAAAAGTTGATCCTAAGAAAATTGACGCAATATTGCATTGGCCTATTCCTAAAAATGTACATGAACTATGCTCATTCCTTGGTCTTGCTAGTTTCTATAGGAAGTTTGTACGTAATTTCTCATTACTTGCTTTACCATTGACCAAACTTCTTAAGAAAGGCATTGTTTATCAATGGAATGAAAACCAGCAGAAATCCTTTGATTTACTCAAACGTGCATTGACCAATGCCCCTGTTCTACAATTACCTGACTTTAACAGACCATTCTTTCTAGTTGTGACCGATGCTAGCGGATCAGGCATAGGAGCCGTGCTAATGCAAGACAACCATCCAATAGCATATTCTAGTTCTAAGCTGAAACCCTCTGAGCTCAAATATTCCACTTATGAAAAGGAACTCTTAGCAGTTGTCCAAGCATTAAAACAATGGAAGCATTATTTAATGGGTTCAGAATTCATGATAAAGACCGATCAGCAAAGCATTAGACATCTACTTAGCCAACCCCAAATTTCTGACCGCCATATCAAATGGGCTTCATTCATTCAAAGTTTCCATCCTATCATTCAATACCAACCTGGAAAAGAAAATGTAGTTGCCGATGCATTAAGTAGAAGACCTGCAATTCATAACATTTCTATCATATCTTTTGACTCTTTAATTGCTATGAAAGACACATATCACCAGGATATTACTTTTCATTCTGATTGGCAAAAATTAGTTCAAAATAATTTCATTCCTGTTGATTCATTGTCATATAATGATGGATTCATGTTCTTTGAAAAGAGACTGTGTGTTACTATTCCACTCCGATCTTTTGTTTTGAATGAAATTCATTGTCCCCCATATCAAGGTCATAGAGGTATCATTTCTACATTACGCATGTTAACTGAAGATTTTTATTGGCCGCATATGGATGCAGATGTATCTAATTTTGTTTCTGAATGTCTGATTTGTCAAAGAATTAAAAGACATCATGGTAAACAGTATGGGTTATTAATGCCTTTATCTATTCCATCTAAACCTTGGGAACATATATCTATGGATTTCATTACTGGCTTACCAAATACTAAATCTAACCATGACATGATTTGGACAATTGTAGATAGATTTAGTAAGCAAGCATATTTCATTGCATGTAAGAAAACTTTAACAGCATCACAAGCAGCACAGTTATTTTTGAAAACTGTTTTTACTAACCATGGATTGCCGAAAGTGATTATTTCAGATAGAGATTCTAGATTTTGTAATAATTTTTGGATTACACTGTTTGCAAATCTAGGCACAAAGATTGATTTCTCATCTGCATTTCATCCAGAAACAAATGGACAAACAGAAGCCACAAATAGCACCATTCTAGATCTTTTACGTGCATACACTATTTCTAAACCTCAGACATGGGATACTCATTTACATTTATTACAGTTTGCATATAATAATACACCGCACACATCTACAAAGAAAGCACCTTTTGAAGTTATTTATGGATATAGATTATCTACACCTGTTGCATCTTTGTCTAATAGAACACAAAGTGCCGATGATATTGCTGTTATGCATAATACTATTTTTGATGAGGTCAAGGATATGATTGCTAAAGCCCAACAATCATATACCAAACAAGCCAACAAGAAAAGACAAGCCATGAATTTCAAAGTTGATGATTATGTTTGGCTTAGAATAGAAAAGCGTAGACTGCAAAGTGTAGATAGACATCCAGTTGTCAAATTAGCCCCTAGATTCTACGGACCATTTAGAATCATTCATAAGATTAATGACAATGCATTCAAGTTAGAACTGCCATCCCATTGGAAAATTCATAATACATTTCATATTAGTTTATTGAGACCATTTAGAGGACAATTACCTATCCACCCTGTCTATGAAAACCCACCTTTACTAGAAGAAGAGACTGAAATACTTGAACCAGAAGCCATCATAGACACTGACTACATGACTACTAGAACTGGCCGAAGGTATTCTAGATATCTAGTGAAATTTAGGAACCATCCTGTAGAGGAAGCACAATGGATGCACGCTAGAGACTTAAATGCTTTCCCCACTCTGTTAGCTCCACATTGAGCTAATAGCAATTGAGGTCAATTGCTATCCCACCCCGGGGGTATGATGCCAGGAGGCATATTCCACAGTGGATTCCGTGAGGTTTTACGGTGGATTCCGTAAATTTAGATGACCGGGGCTCATACGCAAAGAGGATTCTTTGTGCGAGAATTTGATGGGGACGCCTGTCCTTTTCGGGCGTTTCATTAATTTAGTGTGTACATGGGTGATTCCATAGCGGGTGATTCCGCAAAATGCATATTAAATTAATAAACATTTATGAGTTTAGAGTGCGCACTCGTAATAAATTAAGGTTAGGATTTATTTCTAACCAGTTGATTTATTTATGTAGCTGAAGACTGCTAGGTATTCACTTTTGTCGGTTTAATTGTGTTATTTTACTAACGATTGTGAATGCTTCAGTTGATGTGTAGAGATAGCAGCAGTGGCGGAGGAAAGCATTGGAGTCTAGCGGGTTTTCGATCTTTGGACTATATTTTGATAGGCGCCACGCCTATATTTTGTTATGACTATAGAGACATCGATTATTTATTATTATTTTGTATGCGCTTATGCGCCTGGATATGTTATTTCTATTTGGACATTGAGATTGGGCGTGCCAGACTCTATGGGCACCGACCATTAGCTTTATTTTCCTATTTTTGGTAGAAAGCAAACTCAAAAGCTAAAAGCTTGTCATATTTTTGTAATTGGGCTATTTTTGAGCATAAAGATTGGAAATATACATTAAATACGTGCTTTGTGAAGCGCTCACACAAGGCATGGGGGAGTTTGAACCCAATTTGTCTCTTGTCTCATGTCGTGCTTGCTTTTACATTGGTTTTTGTGCTAAAAAGTAGAGTACTTTGTTCTTGGGGACCTTCCGGGATTCACCACATGAGCTATCTGCGTCCGATCTGCGCACCACTAATATCACTTGTCAAGGAGAGAGCTAAGAGAAGAGAGAAAGAAGAGCAGAAGAGAGAGAAAGAAGGAGAGAGAAATACTAGACAGATAGAAAAGAAGAGAGAGAAACCATGAAAGTTGAGTACCAAGAGATAAGATGACAGACAATAATTGTATTATGATCAAAGATGCCAAAAATTACATGTCTCACATATTTTATACCTAAATCAGTGTGACAAGGTATTATTAATAACTCTCTCTCACTAACACATGTATTCCTAGCTTTTTATAAGCCTCCTTGAGTTGTGCAATTCATTGAAAGAATGCATGCTTAGCTCAAGATGTCTCTAACATGTGCTCAAGGCAGTACTTGACTAATGTATTACTTGTCCAATTTATGTTTATATTTATAAATAATAATAATAATAGTAAAGAGATAGAGACACATGCACAATACCTAAGGATTACTCTATCTCATCCCCCAACATCACCACCTCAGGATACATCAAGGATATGTCATCCCATGCTCACTTGGTAGTCTTGTTTTCATGAAGTTAGCATAGCACTATAACCTTTTACAAACTAGGTTATCAAGTGTGGGACAACTTTCCAAGTTTACTTGAAACTCAACCCATCTCCCAATTCCACTACATGAGCACTTCACATCCCCGAACAAGTAATCACATCTTTAAGGAGAGCACAAAGAGAAGAATATGCAACGCATAAGAACTCACAACATTGGTGGCCCTCATCTAACTACATTGGCCCTTCTCATCAACACCAATATCCCTCTCACCACATTATTGCAATAGCACATGTTTCCCATGCATGGTGATCCAACTTCCTTTGCTAATGATTGTAGGAATCCATCTTCCATCTTTTTGGAATATGTTAAACACTAATATGGATGTGATTTGGGAGCTTGGACGCCTTGTTGAAGGTCAAATTTCTGTATCCATGTCACGAGAGAGAGAGAGGACTAGGCTACCACAAAGGAGGGAAAAATAGGAGAGGGACAAAAAAAGGAGGGAAAAAAATATGTGCCAAGATTTTTTTAATTTGACTTTAGAGTAAACCTGTCATTATCATTAATCTAGACATATCATTAAATAAAAGTGGTCGAGGCTGTATATCATGAATGCAAAGAATGTCATAATCACGAATATAAGAGACTAAAAATAGATATTGATAATAAAATTTTATAATATTATTATATATATATATATTTGTAAAAAAATTTACATTTTTTAAAATAGAAGCTCCATTACGGAGGCTTTTCTCCTATTGGTCTAGAGCACTCTCTTTCTATCTCCTAAAAGGCATTTTCAAGACCTCAAAACTCCCTTAATGAGACCTGTATACAATCAATAGAAAGATTATGTATGGAGCACTAGGCCAAAAAAGAGAGGGATGCTCCATGAATCCAAGCATTTGCTATAACTCATCACCATCCAATAGCTCATACAAATCCTATGGACCATCAAAAGGAATCAACAACATAATCAAAGATTGATCCAATGTACAAAATGCATCATAAGAACTAAATTTTGGAAACATGAAAGACTTATGACAAACCAAACCAGCCATCGCCTTGGGAAAGACAACCACCATAAATATATGTATGTATCACATGGATTCAACATAAAGGTTTTTTAAAATACTATTTTTACACAATTTTTACATACAAGAGGGTCTCATACAAAGGGGATACTTATAGATTGAACAAAAAAGGGTTATGTTTTATTAATAAAAAAATCATAGATAATGATACTTATAAATAGACTTTGAACACACCTGATATAGAGGATATACATATAGTAAATTCCCAAGGCCATCACCTGCATATAACTTGTTAGTAAGAGTGTTAAGATCATGTCTTCCTACATATGGGGTCTCCAATCCTATGGGATTGTGACTTGCAATCGAGTGTTGTAGCAAAAATAGCAAAGTAGCATTATTAGAATAGGGTTATTACTACATGAAATATATAAAATATGAAAATTAACATAACTAGTAAAGAGCCTAGAAAGTCCTCCAATTAGGTCATGTGGCTACCACTCCCAAGATTATCCATGACTCTTGTTCTCTAGTCATGCCCTCGCTACCTCTTGCTACCACTATCACTGCCCTAGAGAATCCACATCCTCCTCAGTGAGTATCCTCCAGATCTCCTATTCTAGTGGAGCTCCAAGAGAGAAACCAAGAAAACATGGAATCTACTACAAGAAAATCTATTTTTTATCATCAACGAGCATGTTCTTCATAATTTAATTAACCACAATAAGAAAAAAAACACCAATCAAATGTTCAGGAAACATCATATAGCACTTCTCCCACAAATTTATCACAATAGAGCTTCAATACATTATTTATATTATTTACAAAAACCATCAAAAGAACAAGAGAATACAAAAGAAAGATCAACTTGTAATGGAAATCATCACATAGATTTCATATTTAATATCTTCATAATCTCTCTCATCTCATAGAGAATCAACTATTTCTCACTCTTTATCTCTCGTGCACATGCTCTTCTCAATAATACATTTGAATAATGTGAAGAAGAACCATCCATAATCTCTCTTTGGTCATGGATATCCTTGCCAAGAGGTATGCCTAATATGAAGGGTCACTTGAGCCATTATAGTGTCCTTTTGTAGCTCAATAGTGTCAGTATCACTTCAGTCTTCGCTTGAGTCTTAAGCAGCTACTTTATCTGCTTCTTTGAGCTATTTTGAACTTGTATTTATCTCTTTCAAAGATTAAAAAACTTCATTCCACAAAAAACTTACACAAGCATAGAGAATAAAAATAAAATAGAGACAGAGACTTTAGAGAAAGTCTATAGTACCATATAAAAGGTCATCAAAAGGCATTTAGCTCAACTAAAACCATTCAAAACCATCAAGAAACATTCAATAATCTTGCAAACACTCTTAAATTCCATGAATCATCATTCCAACCTCTCATATAGAAAGAAATTACAACAAAATAGATGCTAAGTAAAACCAATTAGAACCTCAAAACAAGCACCCAACAGAACCTTTTAGCACATCTTATCTCCACTAAAAAACATCATGAGCTTCTCAAAACTATTCAACATTATCCAAAACTCTTTCAAACACTTTCAAAACAACCAAACCCTCAACATATCGCCACACTTAATCAAGGAGCATCCTCGTGACCTTAGAAAAAGAAAATAAAAGTTCAAAATAATAGCTCATCATTGTATCTTCAAGTATCCAATTAGCAAACCAAGGACTCTAGCTTCATCTTCAAAAAAGAAAACTTGTATCTAATCCATTATTCAAGGAAAAATCCCAAAATAAGAGATAAAAAATAATATTCAATCAAACCAACTAAATTTAAGCAAAGCCTTAAAGAATATGAGAGTCTCTTCATCTACATTGATTCATCTATCATCATCATGAAATTTCAAAAATGTATCTTCTCAAATAGTTTAAATTTCCAATCATAATCTCATCATACAAATAATACACACAATACAAATAGTAAATAACCATCTGAATGGCATCTCCAAAGGAGAGATATCACATTATCAATAATTAAAATACATCCTAGGATATCAATGAAGGTGTTTTCTCTTAAAATCATGGTGGTTTCAAAAATGATCCATAAACAAAGATTCATCTACAAAAGTCTTGGAAGGATTTTGGAAAAATTGCAAGCAACACATCCTCTTCACCAATACAAGATACCAGCTAGGCAAGCAAAGGACATGAAAGTACAAAGTATTCAATTATTGGGGATTAATATCCACATTCACATTCATATACAACTTTGGGATTGACTTGGGATCATTATGCAAATGTCGATGTATGTAGGCAAGTTACCAAGAAAAGTCAGATGTTAGTCTCACACACTGAAGGATCTAAAGATTGAGATTACTTTTGAGAAAACTGTAGATAATTCTAAAAATCTTGGCTAGAGTTATACATTCCCCTAGAGTTAGTAGCCAAATTATTTGAGGACTTGTTAAGAATCTACTGAACTCCATCGTTGTCATCTAAGAATCTTGAGATCATAGCAAGTGACCACTAACTAACTGAGGAGGTTGAGGGATAAAAGTGGTAGGAGATGAAAGAGAAATAAGTAAGAGAGGGTGAAGTTATGGATAATAAAAATCATAAAAGAAGTAATGGGTTAAAGAAGGATAGTTTGTTAATTTAGGAAAATCATCTAAAATGATTGTTAACTACTATATAACACAATATTAGTGAGTTTGGAAATCTCCCAATTCCCATTTTTTGAATACTAAAAAGGTAGCACCCGGATAACATACCTTTAAGTTATTCAAAACCATATGATGTGACCTATCATTGGAAAGCACTTGAAAAATGGAATCTATTGAGCTATAGAGTGCTCAATTTGGAGTTATAGTGTTCAAGTTATGACAAATCCAAAGATTTGACCACATGTCCCAAACTTATGGGAAATTCCCATATTCCCCAATATGGTGTTATATTGGAAAAGTGAAAAAAATGGCTTTGGATGGAGAAGGACAAGAAGGAGGGAAAAAGATATGATCCTCAATAAAAAATAGCGAGTGAAAATAGAGATCTGAGAGGCATCTTGGGGTTGAAAAAGAAGGGGTAGAATAATCTGTGGTGTAGATTGATACATAGAAAGATAGGCTTCATATCTATGAGCCATCTATTGATAATAAGATAAACAAGGCATTGATACTCCTAACACACATTTGGGATGATATAGGCATCAAAGAAAGATGAATCAAATAGAGGTTGTTTGGAAAGGTGGGCTAAGAGATCCACCCTCAGTTGGTTAGCAATTTGCACATGACCAGAGGCTTTGTTTTGGCGTTGATTCAAAATCACAAAATCAATCATTGTATGCCAAGAAGTTTTAGGACAATGAGTCACTTTTGAATAATATGTCTAGAACATCTCATCTATCTGCAACTCCAAATTTTTGGCATATAAAATAGCTTGTAATACCACATCTCTAATATACCAAGACAAATCTTCATAATCTAGGATCAATAAATCACCTCACAAGTACATGTATGGCATAAGCATGGTATTTGGAGTGAGTGAATCTTCAAAAACCATTCTTACCATCTCAGTTAATAAATCAAAAGACCAAGCTCCACTCCATATATCATTTAGAGGAGAAAGATCTATCATGGAAAGCTTAATATAAAAGGCAAGCTTATGTTTGTGATAGTGCACAAAGAAGGAGGAATCTGGAGTAATAAACTTTTGAAATTGCTCAAAACAATTCCATAACAAATTCATTCTTAACTTAAGCCTTTCCACCTTGGCTTGGAATAAAGGACACAATGTTGCATTTCTTTGAAGAACAACTAAATCCATAGTGGTGTATAAGGAAGGAATTGGCCACACCGAAGGACTCTATGAAGTAGAATAGGATTGAGCCACTTGTTCCTTAAGTTGCTGAAATTGAGTATTATTCTGGACTATGATAGTATTGGCTAAATTCAGCTCTTCCATTTGGATAGCGATCAAAGTTTTCATCTCTTGGGCTTTCTTTAACAACCTATCCCTCTCCTCAATCACATTAACTACTTTTGATTTGATATCTACCTATTTTGTGATCTTCCGAACGTATAGGTGGTAAGTCTGCAGCAAAACAATCTTGAAATTGTGAAAGAAATTGTGTGTGCTTAGAATTCATATGATTTTCTTTAACTTCAATTTCATTCACCCATATTAAGTAGCATTTGCTACCTTTTCGCAATGCACGTTTAGCCTGTGTATGACTAAGAAATAGAAAATTATCAAAAGTGTGCATACCATGCAATGTGATTTGTTTCCCATTAGAATGAATCTTCATTGAATGCGTGGAATAATCTATATCGGGATTATACTGATGACACTAAGGCATTTCTAAGATAATGTCACTAGATTATAAAGGCACAACAAATAAATTTCTACATTCAACATAATCACCAATTTTAATTTCTAAGTCATGCACTTCTTGTATTCCATTGTATCTAGTGCCTAAGAATGCAACCTTGATACGATAATGAGTAGAAACAGTATGCAAACTCAATTCTTTGACCAATTTTGCAGAAATAAAGTGGTGTGTGCTCCCATCATCATGTAAAACAATATTTTCTTTACCATGCACAAGATATTTCATCGTTAATAAAGAATGAAGATTTGGCATACCTGTGATAAAGTATCTAAAGTAGTACCAATATCGTCACCGTCTTTCGTGAAATCTGGTATTTCTTCATGTTCTTCATCTTTAGTCACTCGCAAATAGTTGATGTGAACAATTGGCTTTTTTAATTGACAATTCGCCGCTAAATGTCCAAGTTGATGACATTTGTAACAGACTATGGGTTTGGCCTTAGACACATTATTGGTAATAGCGGGAAGTTTAGCAATGTTGGGGTTTGGCTAGAAAGATGGCTTAGGATTTTGATTTGTGTTTGATGATAAAGCAGGGGGTCGTGTCCAGGTTTTAAGGAGTGAAGATGGAAGTAAATGATTTTGATTGAATCTTTGAAAATTTGAATTGAATTGTTTTGAACCAAAGTTACTATTAGTTGGAAATTCTTGTGGTGGCTTCTCTCGTCCTCAAATTTTGTCTTTAGTATCATGGGCCAAGGAAATTGCGTCTTTGAGAGTCATTGGCTTGAACATGTTCACCTCCGCATAAAAATATCCAAGTAAGCTTGTAACATATCCACTAGTATCATCCAGGACACGTCTTAGCAGTCCATTGGAAAGGATGTCTAGAAAGCTCCGCCCGACACTCCCATGGAATGTTACGGGTTTTGCAATCTAGGGCTTCCCACGTCTGCCACGTAGCGGAAGTATTCTGGCCGTTCCCACTTAGGATCGACCGGAATTAGGGTTTTCCTAATTGGTCATTACCTAACAGCAACTAGCGTTGGACCCAAACGAACTACTTTACGTAGAGACGCCAGGTCCGAAGCGGATTCACGCTGCACTTGGTTCAAGGAGAATGGGAAATGAGAGGGATGCAAAGCTCAACCTCTTTGCCATAAGGCATAGTGCCATTCCGTTCCCCCTAAAATAACATAAATCAGGTAAGACATAACTCTAGGTCATCGCTTTCGTTGTTCATGTCCTTTGACGATCATCCCATTGTTCTTCGAGATTTGAGAAAAGTTCCCGGCCAACCGGGACCACCCAACCATAGGACGGACCCATGGCCCATCCTCTGCATTTTCCTCGGTTTGTTTTAGTTTGGTAATTATCTAACACGTTAGTTGGACATGTAACAATCAGCTTCTTTAATTAAACCATTAAGCACTGGTTCCTTCACGTAATCTTATCACGTGACATAGAAAAACAATACCAAACAAGTTCTTTATTAACATATCATCATATTTATCTTTGAAATACAAGGAGATCCGCCTGTAGGCTTGTCCATAATCTACCCGAAGGCTATCCAGGAATCCACAGGGATCACTATTCCAAGCTTTTGCCCATAGACTAGTATGCGGGCCTCGAGATCCAATCCCGAGTCACGTTAGCCTCTTGTGCAGGACTCGAAAGGCGAGGGATTTATGGCCAGAGCCCCCCTGGCACCCAAGCGTCCTCCTGCTCCAAGTAGAGCTCAATGGAGAGACCTGTCGCGGTGGGTTCGGTCCACGTTCCCGGCATGGTAAACAACCCCCTTGGTTACGGTCAGGCACGCAGTCGAGGGTAACTGAAGCTGCCTCTCCCTTCAGGCCTTTAACCTGAAGTATAGATATTCATTTAATTTGTAATTCATAAATCAAACAATGCTCTAAAATCTCTAGCAAGCACAAAAATTTTCATTAATCGATCTTGTTGTTGGCAAACTGCTAAGGAATGATTCTTTCCTTTCGAATGCATTAGCACTCGATCCAGGGTGTCTTGCAACTTGGCAAGATCCCTTATGTTCTGGGTTAGGGCGTACCCTATTAACCCAACTTGGTCAACCCTAAAGTTTCTTGGATACTTTAGTTTCCAGTTTTTAACCTTCCTTACTTAGAAGGATATCAAAGAATACATCCTTTTGCAAGATAACTTGCGTAAGGATTCGCCATCCTTGTTGAGGGTATTTAACCTTTCTTCTTGTGAATCAATCATAAGACCATATGACTTCGTACTTGCTGTGCAAGTCCTGCATCGTAATATGCGATGAAACAATCCATTTCAGTTTCTTTTAGCTGATGTTTGTCAGACCTAGGTTCTCCTTTTATTATTTTCTTTAAGAACCTCAGGGACAAACCCTAATTCTTTTATGTTTACGATTTATTTACCCTACAATCAAGGAAGGTGGGCAAGTATTTAAGGTATAAATGTTTCTTGGATTTTAAATCATTCCCAATGCATATTTCGCAGCATAGGTATTTCTAAGTTTATATTAATTCGGTTAACTTTTAGAAGGTAATATCGAGATCACCTTGACACGATTTGTTATCTATGTGACAATTGATTTTTTAGTCCTATACTTTATTGCTTTGAGGTTATGTAAATTCAATTAATCTTCCTTTTTCCTTACGAACAAAACTCATGCCAAATAAACAATCTTTTCCTTGCTAAGATATGCACTTAGCAATGATAACTTCCCAGAGTTTAAGCAACGTAAGAAACCTTTCATGAATTTCACCTTCTATGATGATTCGTTGTAAAAAGAATAGGGGTTAATGGTGCAAGATGCAGTTTTTATACCTTCAAGATTTAACCGAAATATACTACTATATTGGGTAGATAATCTTGCTCGTAATTCGTTTCAATGCATAATGCTATTTGAAGGAAAACTATGTTTTATACATTATCCATTTTGCATGTTCAATTAAACTAAATTCCTTCATCGTAAATAACTGGGACAAAATATATCTTGTCCCTAACACTTCAGCTTGCATGATTGAATTAAAACCGATATAAAACCAAAAAGGAAAAACCTAGTTTTGGGGTGAGATATCCACATGGATACCGGGAGATGACCCTCCCGCAGCTACTCCTTGGACTTTCTTAGGTGGCATCGCAGTTGTAATCCTTCGAACGTGAAGGCAGCTTTACACTCCTTTTCGGAATTCCACCATCGCTTCAATACTCTTCTTCTCTCTTTCGAGGCTAGGAGTCATTAAGGGATTGACCATGAGAAGGGGGTAATAAGACCTTTAAGATCTTAGCTTCTTCGGGAGGGAAAAGTTTACAATGCCTAAAAAGGCCCTATAGGGTATATACACAGTAAAAAGGGTATGTGTGAGTGTGGTTTCGCAAACATATGAAGGGCCTTGAAAGGGTATATAAAAGGGATCTTGATGGGATTTTTGGACACACAGGGGTGAGTTCCAAACCAAGGGGAGAGGTGAAGGGTGAAAGGGGGTAAAAAGCACAAGAAGGGGGTAATAAGTTAAACACGGGAGTTAAGGTGGATAAGAATTTTCAAGCCTTAGTTCTTTGGGGGGGTTCCATCCAAGGGAAGGGCTTAAGGGAGAAAGGCCTTAAGGCTTATAAAGCACGGAGGGGGGGTTTAGTGGTTTTTGAGACTAAGGGGAGTGCGGGCTAAGGTGGCTTAAACACGGGGTGGGGGTCTAGTGTAATATTCCCACCCGTGAATATTGACTTCCCACACACTGCGTAAACCTCGTGCAAAGGTTATCCTTCTTGTTGGAATTACCGGCAGTGTGATCTGTGACCTACACGCAAGAAATCGGGACCTCCGCATTGGAAAGGAAAACCCGAGAGTTCAAACCCGCACATCACACGTAAACACCCTCTTGGGAGGGGCAAAGTGAATATTATCAAGGCAAATTTTTTTATTTTTATCCCTTTTTCTCCAGCCGATGCACGGCTGGAGAAGAGGGAGTGTGGGGGGATGGGACGTGATGGAGTCATGGACTGCATGGAGAAGGGGGAAACCCATGCAAGGGGGCCACGTGGTGGAGCTCTTCTCCCCCCCTTGCCTATATATACTCCCTCTGAGGGGGGGAGGAAAAGCGGATATTGCTGCCCACGCCGTTGTTGGGGAAGGGAGGGAGACGAGGCTGCTGCCATCGCCGTAGGCCTGAGGCTGCGTGGAAAGAGGAGGGGAGAGTCGCTGTCCTGCTGGGGAGCCGCCGTGAGGACGCCAAATCTGACACCGCTGCTAACAAGAACCGCCGCCACCATGACCAGCCGTCAAACTGCCGCCATCACGTCACAACTCCTCCCTGTCCCGACGCTAATCTTTCCCTCCTTCTCAACCTTTACCTTTAATCCACGTGGGCTCGTAGGGAGCAACAGCTTCCCAGAAGCTTTTGGAAGCTTCTAAGGTACAAGGCTTAAGGCCTTGTGCACACGGGTTCCACCGCGGGGGGGGGGGGGGGGGGGTTAAAAGGCCTCCCTTAGAGCCCTTTCCCACAGCTTCTCAAGGATAAGCTTTGGCCTTGTTCCTGCGGCCTTCTCAGGAATTTCCTGCGTACAAGGGAGAAGGCACATCTCAAGGCTGTTCGGAGAAAGCGTAGAAGCGAGGGTAATCCGCAAAGTTTGTGACCACGCCTACAATGGCTCCCAAGAAGACGCAAGGCGCGCTTGCGGGAGGTTCTTCCCCGAACTTACACGTGGATATCACCGCGGATCCACAAACCCAGGTTCCGTGAATATATTTCCACATGAAGAGATGTTTTAAATACGCTTAATTCCATAGGGAAATTCATTCCACGTTATCATTAATTCATGGGTAGTGATAGAAGTACATTCGATAAATTATAGATAAAGGATTTGTGCATATCATGCATCTACAAAGTTATGAATGAAAAGTACTTACTCTCCCTATGAACTTAGTTGCAAAAATTTCATTTTCAAAGTGAAAGCCACATATGGCCTAGGGTTAAAGGGGAAATTGTTAAGTGCATTGGTCATGTAGGAAAGGAGTATTTTGCATTCCTTCGTTATGATTCGTGTGAGGGATTTGTTAACTTCTGTTGCACGGCATGATAAAGAACCCCGATCTTATAAGTTGCATGGAAAAAGATGCTTGGAAATGGAATTAAATCAACACTTGCCTTAGTGTTGCATGAGCTTCATTCACGATATTGTTGTACCTAAGGGTCGCATTTACACATTCGCAAATTTCATTTCATCAAGTTGCTTTTAGGAATGATTGCATGGCTTATAAAAGCATGAAATTCAAATACTTAGACAAAAGGTTGTAAGTGTTATTCCTTGATTTAAATCCTAGTAAGCCCTATGTAGGTTATTCTTCAAATTATCTTGCCTTTTGACTTTAACAAAAAAAAGGAATAGGGCTATGGCGGATCTTATGGTGCGTAGAAGTAATGAATTACATGTTTACATGTATTGTAACATTTTGCAACTATTTTTCTACTTAGATCAAGTATATCATCTCTAGGAAAGAATTATCCTTGTCATAAGACAAGTAGGTCAATTTACCCAAGTCATTTGTGGTATCACAACTGCTAGGGTTTCGTATAAGCATAACTAGCCGATTCGATAAAAACCTCAAGTACTAGTTAGGGCTTGGCACGTTAGAGATGTGGCCAAGTAACGTAATTGGACACCAAGTCGAAGTCCTCAAACCCAAAGGTCTTACCCACCTTCCCGGAAAAGTTGAGCCAATGGGACGCGCACGCAAATAATGATCTAGGGTTTCTACCCTAAGGATTTCGACCTAGTGCTAGAACTTGGATTGAGTTGGAATCCCTAGGACCGAACGTTGACGGTCTAGTGCAATTAGGATTGGGGTGAGTAAGAAGACACCCTAAACCCTACTTCGAGTCTAATCATAATTCTTTGACCAGAAAACACCACTCAATGGGTGAAATGATCTCTTGGAATGGAAGCGACACTTGTACAACAAGTGCAACGTCGCATAGCCTTGTGGTTTGATCACAAGAAAGTTTTGCCATTCCTTGGAATGAGGTTGGCAGGTTCTTGCGCAAGTTTAACTTGCAAGGGGATGGGTAGTCATCCTGTTACATCGCCCTCATTAGGGGAAATTTTCCAAGTTAAGGGAAGTTAGGTATTTGCTTGGACGCAAATGATTAATCAATAAATTAAAGCGACATGGCCGCCGGTATTTACTATTAATAAAACCTAAGGTATTGGTTAAGTTGGGTTAACAGGGTATGACCCTAACCCAAGGACAAAAGGAATCTTGCCAAGTTGAAATTGATTCCGGATCGAATGCTGGATGCATTCGGAGAGAAGGAGTCACTCCTTAACAGTTTGCCAAATAAACGACCACTGGAATTGATTGTGCTTGTAACAGTTTAGAAAGCGTTGTTTGCATTGTTTGTACAAGGAACTAAAGGATGAAAGGATATATAAATGCTTCAGGTTGAAGGCCTGAAGGGAGGGGCAGCTTCAGTTACCCCCGACTGCCTGCCTGACCCTAACCAAGGGGGTTGTTGACCGCGCCGGGAACGTGGACCGAACCCACCACGAGAGGTCTTTCCGTTGAGCTCTACTTGGAGCAGGAGGAGGCTTGGGTGCCAGGGGGGGCTCTGGCCGTAAATCCCTCGCCTTCCGGGTCCTGCACAAGAGACTAACGTGACTCGGGATTGGATCTCGAGGCCCGCATACTAGTCTACGGGCAGAAGCTTGGAATAGTGATCCCTAGCGGATTACTGGATAAGCCTTCGGGCGGATTATAGACAAGCCTACGAGCGGAACTCCTTGTATTTCAAAGATAAATGATGTTATGATAATAAAGAAGTTGTTTGATATTGTTTTTCTATGTCACGTGATAAGATTACGTGAAGGAACCAGTGCTTAACGGGATTAATCAAGGGAGCTGTTTGTTATATGTCAAATTAATGTGTTAGGTAATTACATAACTAAAACAAACCGAGGAAAGTGCGGAGGATGGACCATGGGTCCGTCCTATGGATGGGTGGTCCCGGTTAGCCGGGAACTTTTCTCAAAAATCTTGAAAAACAATAGGATGATCATCATCATCAAAACAAATAACGAGAACAATGACCTAGAGGTACATCTTACCCGATTTACGCTGTTTTAGGGGAACGGAATGGGACTATGCCTTATGGCAGAGAGTTTGAGTCTTGCATCCCTCTCGTTTCCCATTCTCCTTGAACCAAGTGTAGCGTGAATCCGCTTCGGACCTGTCACTTCTGCGTAAAGTAGTTCGCTCGGGTCTGACGCTAGTTGCTGTTAGCTAATGACCAAACAGGAAAACACTAATTCCGGTCAATCCTAAGTGGAAAACGGCCAGGATACTTCCGCTACGTGGCAGACGCGGAAAGACCTAGATTGCAAAACCCGTAACATTCCATGGGAGTGCCGGCCAGAGTTTTCTAAACATTCTTCCCGATGGACTGCTAAGACGTGTCCTAGATGACTCTAGTGGACACGTTACATTTAGTGGCTCCACGGGAAGGGGTTAAGGGTTTAAAAACCGGGGGGGGGAGGGGTTTATCTGAAGGCTAACACAAGGGAGTAGAAGGCTTTAAGGGCCTGCACGGGAAGGGGTTAAATTTCAACAAGGAAGGGGTGTAAGGCAAGCTTGGAAAGGGCTTAACTCCAAGGGTTATATAAAAACCCACAGGAAGGGGGCTTTGGGAGGAGGTCCTTAGAAGCTTCAAGAAGCTTCTTGAAACTTTTAAAGAAAAACACGTGGTGGAACCACGTTGATGAGAGGGGGGTGGCTAAATTGGCAGGGCGACGTCTTCCCTCTGCCGACGGCTCATGACCTAGTCCTTCGTGCGCAGGCGGCGACTTCACAGCATCAGGCAATCATTCTCCTCCCTTCACAACTACCATACGGCCCTCCTTCAACAGTAGCAAGCGTAGTATGTCATTGTCTTCAGCTCTACCTCTCTAACAGTCTGTGGCAACTGCAACGTGATCCCTCTCTCTCACACAGTGAAATCCGATTATCACAGCCTCCCTCTTCCTTCCCAGTGCCCATAGCCCTGGTTTTATAGGGAGAGGGAGAGGTACCTCTCCTCCCCCACGCGGCGTGATGCATGAGCATCAACCTTTGGCGAGCTCCACCGAGGAGCTTAATCATTAGCACCTCTCTCCCTCTTCTCTAGCACGATCGTCAGTTGGGGGAAGAGGAGATAATTAAAAAAAATTTGCCATAAATACAACAATTTATCCTCATGACCTCCTCCCAAGAGGAGGTTCATATGAGGATATGCGGTTCCTTTGTTTAAGCCAATGAAATCGCACCATCTGTTTATACAATGCCGGCATTCCCTTGTGGTTTAGATATATTTTCAACCGAAATATTACAAAGCCAGACATAAACTTGCATTTATGGGTTTCCTCAAGTACATCTTCGAGCATTCGAAGTTGCAATAAAGCATTCAAAAAATGCTTGGTATATTGTGAAATAGGCTCACGGTCCCTTTGTTTTGCAGAAGATCCCACTATTTGATTGTTTTTTTGTGGAATTGGGGTAGAAGAAAATTCTGCAAAAATTTCTTTTGGAAAGTCTCCCAAGTAGTAGGACAATCAATGATTTTGCAGACAACAACCCACCATAGGGATGCTTTGTCCACTAGATGATTAGTGACACACTTAAATTTTTCTTTCTCAGCATACTGTTTTTCATGGAAATAATCATCAAATTGACTGATAAAAGCAAGTACATTCTTTCCATCACGTGACCCATTGAAAGTACGAAATTTGAAATTTCTTTTACTTATCTTTGTTTCTTTTCGAATAGATTGCGCTTCAAGTGTCGCATCGATCATACGTCATATAAGATCTTCAGATTGCAGTCCATCTTGGTTGGTAGTAGATCGTTCTAGACTAGCCAATTGAGCTTGCAAAGTTTGATGTGCTCTTCGTTTCTCTTGAAGTTGCATCATAATTAGATCCAATTTTTGCTCCATCGTTGGCTCCGGTAAATCACCTTCGACCATAAAATCTTCCATGGTTTGATCAGACATCCTGCAAAATTTCAAGTAACCTCACACACTCGAAATCTTGTTAGCAAGATGAGCTAGCTCAAAGTCGGGTTTACAAGGCTTTTTTTTTTTAAATGGCTTTTTGCAGTATTTCTTCTTTGTGGATGCTAAATTTGATGTCAGGTCTTCTTCCAAGAGGATACTTCGTGTGTGTAGACTGCGTGTAGCAATCTGTTTGCTGGAGTTGAACTTTGTCAGTCCGTAGGTGTGAATAGGGGCTTGCAGAGAAGTACGAAGCTGATTCGGGAGTGTTGCAATGTGAACAACCTCTATAGTAAGATTGGAATTGAATTTTTGAGCCTTAGTAAAGCTAAAGAGCTTTAGGATTTAAGTAATAGAAGTCTTTAACTTAAATCGTTGATTTTTTAGGACGTCGGTAGTTTCTGAATGGCAATGGCAACGATTAGTACATGCTGCTACTGTCGATGGTGGAATTTTATGGCTTAAGCTTTTTAAAGCTCTCTCTTCAAGCTTTTAAACTTAATCTTCATAAAATTGCTTGCATGTTTCTCTGAGAAGTAGAAGAGTTAACAAAGGAACTTCCTGGGTGGTCCTCCTCCTGTAGAGGCTGGTCCTTCGCGATCCAAGTGCATAGCAGGGGGTTCTTCACTACTAGGAACACGTTGGTATTGACGTATTGCCACGAAATTGACTATAGATCTCTATCATTCCAAGAGCTCTGTATTCGCATGAGATGGTAAGCGATTAGAATCCCTGATATCACGGGTGCAGAGATCGGATACTCTATACATACGTAGCAAGCACTGGACGATCCCGAAGAACAAAAGAACTCTACTTTTTCACAGAAAACAAGAGAGAAGACTTGCATCACATGAAGCAAAAGACTATTTGGGTACAATCTCCCCCCTGTCTTATGTCAGTGCTCCATAAAGCATGTATTTGATATATTATTCATCTCCAAGCTCAAAAAATAGCCCAATTTACCATTAGCACATTTTAGCTTTTGTGTTTTCTTTTGTCTAACTAAAGAATAAAGCAATTGGGCGCCCAAAGAGTCTGGCTGTGCCCAAATACAATGTCCAATAACAAATATTTAAATCGTGCGCCCATGCACATACAAAATAATAAATAGATGTCAGGCGCTTCAATAAATAAGCACGTCAAAATAAATATTGGCGCCATGCCTAAGATGCGCGTCCATAAAAAATGATAATTTCTTCTAAATAACTTGAATACACGCTATCGCCTAGTGCTTCCCCATGCCACCGCTGCCTGCTCTACACATCAACTAAAGCATTCACAATTGTTAGAAAATAATAAAATTAAACTGAAAAAAGTGAATACCTAGCGCTCTTTAGCTACAAAATAAATAAATTGATTAGAACTCAATCCTAACTTTAATTTTTTACGAGTGCGTACTCTAAACTCATAAACGTCCATTAATTTAAACATGTATTTTGCAGAATCACCTGCTATGGAATCACCCACTTGCACATTAAATTAACGAGACGCCCAAAAAGGACAGGCGTCCCCATCGACTTTTCACACAAGGAATCCACCTTATGTATGAGTCCTGGCAATAAATATAATTTTACGGAATCCACCGTAAAACCTCATGAAATCCATAGTGGAATATGCCTCTTGGCATCATCACCACAGGGATTTTGCAAGAGAAGAATGTATGGGGGTTCAAGAGCTTAGACTTCGGAGATGGTAGAGATAAGAGAAGGGTTGAAGGTTTCAAGCCAAGTTCTTGAAGATAAGAGACAACAAGGTATAGGTAGATTCAAGGAGAGGAGTAGACGGAAGAGAAGAGGATCAAAGAGATTGAAGATGTAGAAGAATACTCCCAAGAAGAATTAGAAAATATAGAAGAATACTAACAGAGATGAAGCCTGTCAGTTTCTTTCAGCATTATGAGAAAATATAACTCTAATAGACAAATAGGTGTACAAAATAATACCTTCCTATATGCTACTCAGATCACCAATTTGATGCCTCCAATGGCTCCGAAAGGGGGGTTAAATATCAGGACACCTGACCAGAATCCTGCTAGATCACTCCTTCTTCATCTCCCACTTTCGGAGTGCTGTTCACTGCCTGAAAACAGCAATCGCGCATCACGCGATTTTGCTAATCTCTTTTTTTACATAAAATCCTCTCAAATTTGCTGAAATGTACATCCTTTCTTTTACATGTCCTCCTAATCTAGAAGTTATCTATAGTTTTATGGATTTTTTACAAGAGATAATATCTAGAATATAAAAAATTGACTAAAAACTTATCCAAAAAAATCTAATATTTTGAACCATGGATACTAATACCAATGCCTAAAGTGGCATTGGCTCTCTAAATCTAAAAGGAAGCCACACTCTAGATTTTTTTTTACACAATGTGTGTGTAGCAGCACGACATCACCCCGGGGGTATGATGGTAGGAGGTATATTCCACGGTGGATTAGGAGGACATGTAAAAGAAAGCATGTAGCTTTTAGCCAATTTTAGAGGATTTTATGTAAAAAAAGAGATTAGTGAAATCACTTGGCGTGCGATCGCTATTTTCAAACAGTGAATAGCACTCTGAAAGTGGGAGATGAAGGAGTGATCTGGCAGGATTCTAGTCAAGTGTCTTGGTATTTAACCCCCCTTTCGGAGCCATTGGAGGCATCAAATTGGCGATCTGAGCACCATAGAGGAAGGTATTATTTTGTACACGCTTTTGTCTATTAGAGTTATATTTTCTCATAATGCTTAAAGAAACTCACAGGCTTCATCTCTATTAGTTTTCTTCTATATTTTCTAATTCTTTTTGGGATTATTCTTCTACATCTTCAATCCCTTTGAACCCCTTCTCTTCTGTCTACTCCTCTCCTTGAATCTACCTACACCCTGATGTCTCTTATTTTCAAGAACTTGGCTTGAAACCTTCAACCCTTCTCTTATCTCTAACATCTCTGAAGTCTAAGCTCTTGAACCCCCATACATTCTTCTCTTGCCAAACCCCTGTGGTCATCTTCAACCCTACACATTGTGATAGTGTGCCTCAAATCGAGCATCGATGTTGGGTTGCATCCCTAGAGCAATGCTTGATATAGGTAGGAGATTTGGGCTTTTGAATCTTCAAAAAAAGTAAGTATTTTGGGTTTTGATGAGTAGAAAAGTAGGAGGATTCAATTCTGTATTTGTGTTTTGATTCTTGCTGCAGTTAGACTAGGATAGGAGTAAGAAATTGAAGCAAAAAGCTTTAGGGTTTCTACTATAAACAGGGCAAAAATCAAGGGAAAAGTGGGCTTGCACTCCATTGGCAATCCTTGAGCATTAACGGGACAACACTTGGACATTAGGACAAGGGCTTAAGACCCAAGGAAGGGGATGAAAGGCTCATTTTCAGTTTCTACAATGTGGGGGGAGAGAGAGAGAGAGAGAGAGAGAGAGAGAGAGAGAGAGATTGAGACCTTGAGAGAGACTTGGAGCTTAGGGTGAATTGATCGGCTACCATAGGAGTTTTCCGTTCATATTAGGTACATAGAACTCTCCATGTGTATGCACTCTTGCATTCTAGAGCTCCTTGCTTGAGGGCATGGCTAAAATTGTGGCCATGATTCGAATTTTTGTTGTTGTTGTTTGTGTGCTGGCTGAATTGGACAGGGTTCCTACCATCTGATTCCTAGAATGGAACACTCAGACTTCCAATTCCTCAAATTTGTGCATCCGGACCAACTTGACTTGTCCGATCAAATGCTATCTATTTGATCCTAGAAATGATATTATCCATCACCAATCTGATAGGGCATTCACCCCGTCCAATTTCAGATGGACTCATTATAATCGGACTTGGACACTTGGCCACCATCGGCCACTCGGAGAGATAAAAATCGAACTTTTTCAAAATCTGACACTTCGTACTCGGACATGCCAGAATTGGATACTCTAAAATTGGATAGCCAAAATTGGACATCTGACTTTGAGAATTAGACAGTGTCAAATCGAACCAAAATTCTGACAGGAGAGACTAACAAATCTAGCATATCCGAGCAAGGTAGAACACCTCCCGAGATTGGGAAAGCCTCTCAAAGTCTTACAGATAAAATTGCTCTAGAAATCACAATAGGATGACTAGATGCGAGCGCTAGAAATCACGTTTACTTTTAGTCCGTATTAGAGCTGTGAAACAGACCCTGGACCCCCACTCAACCCTTATCAAGCTAAACAACATAGCAAAGACCCTAGAGACCAAAGTGAACAGCCAACAAAACTAAGTGTAACGCCCTATATTTGATTGAAAACTTTCACCAAAGTGCAAAAGCTGCACTTATTATCGTGTGTTCGCATCCACATTATTTTTGACACTTGAAGTTCACTTGGAAAATGTGAAAGCCTGATTGTGCACAATGCACGAAAAAGAGTAACATACATGCACTAGGTGAACTAAAATTGAGGGTTGGTTTTCAATAAAAAGGAAAACACTCAGACCTAATTAACAAAATGAACCCACCAACAGGAGGTGACACTCAAACCTAGATAAGGGATCAAGCGACCCCAATAAGTAGAGCCAAGTGATAGACACAACGCGAAAGGCCAGACGCATCAAAGGAGGAACACCATTGGGAGTGCAATGTTGTGCAATTGATTACCCTCATCGACAACTTGGTGGAGTAGGAAACTGTAGCATGGTAGAACTTGGTGCAAACAATGAAAACAAGGAGCTCAACCTAGGAGTTTTTTCGATCAAAATCTAGTGGATGGTGTATGCATATGATGCACAAACCAGGGTAGACCATTAAAAGACATCATAGCCAACCTTGAAGAGAAACGAAAGTTGGCACAAAAAGTCTTGTAAGGCGTAACATATACAACCGGCAATAGGAGGCTAGAGTGTTACGAGACATAGAAATCCAAGAAGTCTAGTGCATGCTAACCCTAGCAAATAGAAACTAAATAGGACCAAATACAGAAAGGGAGAGAGCACTAGAGAAAGACTTGACTCGGGGTGAGCTTCTCATGAAGCAACTGATAGACAACACCTCGGCAAAGCAAAGTAGCGCAGTGCTAGCAACATCATTGGTGGCAGGATTAAGAGTTAACTAAGGCTCCAAGAGTCAATTGAGAATCCCTATAGTTGCAAATCAACTAGACAAGTAACAACCAACCAAATACTTATATAGTTTTTGTATCACTTTGAGTAGGTCTATGAGGCTAACAGCCTCACGGATCTTGCCCACCAGCACTCACAAGCTTTCAACCTATGCTTAGGTGACAAATGACGGATGTGGTACACGAATTTTGGACAATGCTGGACGCAATGACTTTACCAACCTCAAGAGTCTCTTCATCAATAAGTTCTCTGAGATAGAATACTCTAACAACCTCATAGTTAGATTCATGAATATCAAGCAAAAGCAAAAGGGGAATATCAAAGACTATGTCTCCCATGTATGGAGTCTTTTCAAGAGAATCCTACCTACCGAGAGACCTAGCAAACAAGCTATCTCCACTATGCTCATCAGTGGAATCTGAAGTGAAGATTTTTACAAGGCCTTGGTGAGCAACTCAACCCTACAAAAGGATGTGCTAGCTAGGGTCTTCAAAGAAGCCATACAAGTGGATGATCTACTCAAAGAGAGGAGCTCAAGATCCACAACCCAAGACATCACTACTCCTAAAATTTCAAGAACCCTGATTTCTAGTGACAGATCCAACCAAGGCACCCAAGACAAAGGTAAGAATGTCGATTAGAGCTAGGAGTTGGCAAACATGAAGCTAGAGTTGGCTAAATTGTAGGAGATGATGAGAAGGCCTACGCTGTCACATGTCCAATGTGTGTACTGTGGTGGAAACCACCTTCTAGCTGAGTGTCAAGACCCAAGATCCTGACCAACTGCGGTAGATTTGGCCACGACACCATGCACTGCAAACTCCGAGGGAGACTCCCATATTCACAACCTTACAACCAGCCTTACTTAGGGAATAAACCTCCGAATTTCTTTAGGATAGTAGCCCCACTTGCTCTCCTAGCACATAGGCATACCTAGGCTACCTAGACCACCCACATAATCCATGCATCGAGTGAGGCTCTAGTCCACTACATAGAGGAGCCTAATGATAAGGAGCCCTATGTGAACCCTTACCTCTCATACAATGAAGAGGGCAATTGAGTCGTCATGGACTATCAACTAATGCTAGTGATGGCTTTAGGAAGGAGGAGAGACAAAGGCTTAGGAGGGCAAACCCAAGAACCGATTTCTTGTTGGACTTGTGGTCAACCTGACACATTTGTTTACACTGCCTTGAGAGGGAGCAAGCTAACTGAGATAAGGCTAATCTCAGATGCATTGAGTGTGGAATCAATCACCTCTTTGCCAATTGCCCTCGACGGGAACCATCCCCTAGTTTGGTAATTGTCCCCTCAGTTCCACTAGGGCTATTCAGCATCAAGACACGCGATTGAGGAGGCCACGCCCATCATTGCATGTCATGACCTGCGCACAGACAAGGCAGGTGGCATATCATTGCCAGGGCCTAGCAACCTAGATTGAGCCTCAATCAGAAAGAAGAGTCGTAGGCAAAGAAAGAAGAGAAGTGATTCAAAGGTCGTGTTGAAAACCGAGAGCGCAACAATACCGCATATCAAAAAGAAACTTACGGATTCTAAGGCCGAAACATCCACCCCAAAGATGGCTGCAAAAGGGAGTGCTAAGGTAGGGGAGCACCCCGCCCGAAGTGCCAACTCGAGGCCATAGAAAAGGTCAAGGAGTGGGTAAGAGAGTCCTAGTAACACCTAAAGGATACTAAGCCCATTGGGGAGGATGAGATCAATGATCTCTCTAGCGTGAGCACACTAGTCTCTCCCACACAATGGAGAGGTGCATCTACACCTTAAATTGTGCTGCCTAGATAGAGCCTGAATGCCATGGGCCAACAAAGTAGTTGAGACTATGGGCCAATAAGAACAAAACAAGGGGACAAGCAAGTGGCGAATAGTCTTCTCACAATGTTTTTGACCACCCCTCTAACTCTGAGCTTAGAAGACCTTCTGGAACTGGTCATAGCCGGAATAAAGATTGAAATGAAGATTGCCAAGTGAATAGATTGCACGTCCAGTAAAAGCCTCTGCAAACTCATCCACAATAGGTCATGCACCAACATTCTGTATGCTGACTATGTTCACCGGCTCTAAGCCCTGTATTAATCTAAGTGTCCCATTACTCTTGAGAACTCTGAATCATGTATTAGAATACAGAGATGAAGATGGTTCTAGAATCCCCATCTTGATCAGCTCATTGAAAAGCTCCACCAATTTAGGAAAGTGAGCCCTAGGCATGGGAATAGGACACAGATTCCAAGGGATATGTGGAATGGTAAAAATAACCATAGGTAGGATCAAGACAACCTATCTCATGTGGGAAAAAAGCAAAGGCTCTCCCATGTCTTCTCAACATCTCCTCAAAACATCTCATCTCTACTGGAAGTGAAAAATCTTCAGTCCCAATCTTCATCTCTTTCAGTGTCGCGGCTGAAAACTAGTGCCCAAAAACCTGTAGGATCTTGTAAAGGAGGCTGCATAGTTGCTCTCTTAATCATCTTATCATCACTGTCCAAAGGTAGAGGTCATGCAACTAGTCTAACCTTCTTGTCAATTGTCTTATATTTTGTGTGTACTCTGGATTCTTTGCTACAACCTACAGATTTCAACCCTTGATGTAAATATCCTGGTATACACAATTTTTGTTGTGTATAAATAGCACCCTGTTGCTAAAATATTCATCAAAGAATACTTTTTGCTGAGAATTCTTAGTATCCAACTTTTCTTGCAACATGAAATCAACAATTTCACAATATATCGCCAAAGAATGGACTTGTAAGACATATAATAGCTCTTGATTTTTAGTTTTCAACAATGCTAAAATATCCTCCCTAGTATCTGAGCATGATAGTTTATCATAGAAACCATCTACCTTGTCTTCATCCTGTAAAAGACTTGTAAGCTTCAATTCTTTTTCTTTTCTCTTCAAGTATTTCCTAGCAGCTCTAGGCATGTTCGTAATATGCTAAAAACACAAAGTACTTTCAACAGGCACACCATAAATTCCTAGGGAAAAAATGTCATTGCCCTAAGAGGCAAGAGATTTCCCTATCTCATACCACCATCCTCTTGCAAGGTAGTGGTACAAAAAAAAAAACCGGCTCTCTTGCGGGGAATCACTCAAAGAATCCTTATTTAGTTGATGGTTGACAAAAATTGTCATGAACTCTGGACAGCCTTCTTTTCATCCTTGCTTTAGATCCACACATAGGCAGATCCATCCCCATGGAAAGAAGAAGTCACTTCTAGTGGAGCATCAAAGTGAGAAGGCCACTCCCTTGCGAAGGAGTCGGATCTATCTTAGAAGTTATCCATGGGACCTTCATTGTCACAAAAGTGGAAGGTGAAAAGAAATTAAATTTTGTGGATGCAGATGGCATTGAACGTCACTTGAAGATGGATACCAATCTTTCAGAAGAGGAGTTGTTGATCCTACATTACCTATTGAAGAAGAACTTGGATGTGTTTTCATGGTCCTATAAATATCTAAAGAGGATTGATCCAACTGTGTGTTAACATCCCATCGACCTTGAGCCTAATGCCAAATTTTTAAGATAATGATAGAGGTGTATAAATCCAAATATTAAAAGAAAATGATGGATTATTGAAGAGTCAACACAGCATATGATCCATCGAGAGGCTTTAGCAGTTGCTGAGGCTATTATCTATGGCTTGCAGATTGAGGAGATTACTGAGGAGTCTACAGATGGAGCTTTACATATGATCCATCGAGAGGCTTTAGTAGTTGCTGAGGCTATTATCTATGGCTTGCAGATTGAGGAGATTGATTATTGAAGAGTCAACACAAAATATGATCCATTAAGAGGCTTTAGCAGTTGTTGAGGCTATTATCTATGGCTTGCAAATTGAGGAGATTGATTATGATGAGGAGATTACTAAGGAGTCTACAGATGGAGCTTTATTTATGCATTCCGCAAAGACTCTTCAGCCTTTAATTTAGCCCGTACAATATGCGAAGAGTGATAAAGCATCTAGATTGGTGCCTCGTAGTCATTTTTCTTGCAGTTATAACTAGGCTTGTGTGATTATGGAGACGGTAGTCAAGCTTGGTGAGATGAAGACCCCTTGTGTTTGTCATTTGGATCACTGCTCCAAGATTAATGTCATAGTGCATGGATTATATGATGCTAGTAAATGGCCACTTGATGATGTGGATCATGGTTGGCGCATGCGTGCGGTCAACAACATTGCACGAGATGCGTGCGGCCAACAACATTGCACGAGATGCGTGCGGCCAACAACATTGCATCATGGTTGGCGCATGCGTGCGTATTGCCACCTTGTCCTTGCACTTGGCTCTCTGGTATGAAGTTATAGTTCTTGTGAACACGATAGGCCATGATCATGATGGCACCCTTCATGTCTCGCAACTCAACTATTTTCTTAGATTTCAAAGATAGTACTTATATAAAATTCTTTTTCTTTACAACATTGGTCTCTGAAACAGGTCCCCAAACTAATTGGCATCTTCACTAATCACATGGACTATACTAAGTTTGTAGATGTCTTCATAAAACAATCGATCTCAAGAGCTTTTTCATATCATTCTCTGAAGACTTCAGGGTTGGTGCTTTCGGTCTACATATGGACTATAAACTTTTCTTGCTTCAACCAATATGCTGGCACCACAGCGTTAACCAACCTGGCCGCCAAGTAGGTCAAGTATATCTTTTGAAGAACTTGTAAGCTGCATCTCTCTTGAAGCACATGCTCCTATGCTGGCACTTCTCCATGTCACTGTAGTTTAGGTGTGTACCTCATAATTGCTGGAGTGGCTTTCACATCCACTCAAATAACCCTTCATGGTCTTTATCTTCCCTCTCCACTACACTGCAATGATTTCTCCCTGAAATAGATCACCAATCACACTCTCTTTAATGGAGTGCAGGCCGTCACTTCCTTTTTCCTCAACTTCCTTCAATTGTCATCCCAAAAAAAACACGTAGCTTTCTCTATTTAGCTTTGCCTTTCCAAAACATTGCGATCCCGTCTCCAATCTTGGCAAAAATCTTTAGAAGCGCACTACTAATCTTGGTATCCGTCATAAAGCCTTTACTTTGAGCATCAGCATGTATTGCTTGCACAATTTCTAAGGGCATATCACAAGCGCCCTTAAGAAAAGTTTCCCCCTTTCCTAGAAGAGTGAGACATGCTTGCAAGATGAGTATGTATGTCTGTAGATTTGGACTTTCACCTTCCACTACTATTTGCCTATAGAGGCATAAAGCTTTTTCTCCTTGATCGTGTTCCACATATATCGAAAGTAGAGCACTCCACAATACCACATCATGGTTGGATCTGTGAGAAAAATAGACTTTTTGCTTCCAAAAGGCTACCAGATTTACCACACATAGCCACAAGGGTACTACAAACAAAAGCATCTATTATGAAACCATCCTTCACGCCATCAACTAGTATTGCTTGGCCAATCTCCAACAATGTGGCTTGACTCATTTTCCCATCCTCTATCACCAGTTTTTCAATTATCAAGAGAATGATTAGATTGGTTGCTGTTTTTTATCACGTTGACAAGCTTCTCTTTTAGCCCTTGTGTTCAGGCTTCTTCCTCCATCGTATGTTCCACTAGATTAGATTCCACGTCTTCTTCGCGTGCAAACTTCAGACTAGATCCTCAGCAGTAGAACAAACAAGCACTCATATGAGCTACCACACACACAAACATACACACCGGTTATTTATGTCTGAGTACTACTCAACGATTACAAAAATTTGAGGATGGAATCAAGCAATCAAATTTTCAAAATAATAGTTCAAATTGAACGGTAAACAAAAAGACACACAACAGAAAACACATTCCTAATGATACTGACTAATGAGTTTAAATTTTTGGCAAAAACTCAGCCCACAAGTTCGTAGTGGTAGATGTGTAGCATCATAACAGCGGTGTTATGGAAGCTCAATCAATATTTGATGAATGTAAATAAGAAACAGACTTGATGCTTAATGGAACAGACTAAAATCATGGCATCATGGCTATCACGAAGATGGCGATTCAGAAGAAAGGATAATTATGAGTCATCTTGGTCAAATTGGTAATGGATATGCCCCTATTCTTGACTATCACAGTTCACATATTGCTAGGAAGTTTACTCAAGTTTTGATAAAGATGGACAAATGGAATTATCTTGCCATCATCTAGTAATAGAATAAAAGAAGTAAGCCATAGATTTGTGCCATGGGTAATACAACAGAAAGGACTACTTCATCCTCATCAGCACGATCCACTGATGCATCTTCTTCTTCTTTACCATGCATTGGGGTAGCAAGATTGGATACATGACTAGATACATCTTCATCTGTATAGACATTTGTTTCATCATTGGCTCCCTTTAATGGGGCGAAGAGAGTGGCAGGCATAGAGAGGTGGTCATATTATTGTTCATGATATATGATCATAGGAGTAGAGTTAGCATCCACCATAGGCATGGTGGGCATGGGACGAAGGTTCTCCCGAGATAGGACTTTTGTAGGAAAGGTAGGCTTTAGGGTAGCAAGGTAGGCTTTAGGAAAAAAGTTGAAGGAGTCTCCGGTTTGGGTGCATGTGCTAGTCCCATATATAAAGGGAAAGTTTATCAACTCTCTACATCAACTCTATAGGGTTGAGTTGCTTGAATGTTAATGGTAGCTAGGTTAGTATAGGTATTTCTACATCCTTCCTTTTGACTAATAAAGGAGACACTTGCAAAACAAGTTCTACACTCAGTATGTTAGTTGGAGGGGGGTGAATGATCATGTAATAGGAGCAGCGATTGCGAGTCCATTAGCATCACCAAGTCTGACTTAGGTAGTGATTAGAACCTTCTTTTTTTGATAAATGAAAAACTATTATTAAAGCTTCATGATAAATGATAGTTTTATGAGATGCTACAAAACATGGCCATGCCATAGTCCCTTCATTTGTATATTATTGTTATTGTGTTGCAATGCTTTAAGGGATTTCCTCGAACATAAGGCACTTGTAGTTGCTAAAGATGTAGCAAAAGGAGTAGTTGAATTACAATAGAGCACGATAGAATCACTCAAACTTCATACAAAAGATAGGATCATAGAAGACAAGGCTATTGATGAATCTGTAGAAATCAAGGGATCAAAATCTCCCCATGATGAGCTGCAAAAAGCTACATTGGAAAAGCTTGAAGGAGCTTATCAAGATTCTACTTTCTGACATGTATACTTTGCATTATGTGCTATGTGAGTTTCTTTCACTTCTAACCAATTTGAAGTTGACTTGATGGTTAGTTTTCTTTAGCTACATGTGTCATGATTGTGGGAGAGAAGGAAGGAGTCTCACTTGTAGCTTTCTCACTTGCACACTGGGGAAATACACACAAAGGTGGAGGCTGAAAATAGTTTTCCTCTTCTTAGTTGTGCAAGCCAAAAAGAACACTAGTAGAGAGAAATAGAAGAACCCTATATATGGGTCTCAAACCAAACTCAACTAACTAAGGTGGCATACTAACTGAGCCATGAACTAGAGTAGATAAGGATAGCTGTGATCTAGCTATTGTTCATGGGTGGTGTACCAACCGCATCTGTAGCCAACAAGTCGGTGACATAAATGCACAACAGTCACCCTGGCATATCACGAGTGGAACTCGATATCTCAACACTCCCCCTCGAGCTCAATCCCAATTCTTGCACACCAAGTAGGTCTCTAAACTTGCACAGCTTCTCTGCGTCCAATGCCTTCGTGAATATGTCAGCTACCTGATCCTCTGTGCTGACATAAACTAGATCAATAAGACCTAGTTAAACCCTCTCCTGCACATAGTGATAATGCACCTCAATGTGCTTTGTTTTAGCATGATAGACTGGGTTATTTGCCAAGTGTATACTGCTCATGTTGTCACAATAAATGACAACTGGCCCATCTGTAGGTTGATGCATATCATAAAGTAGCTTATGCAACCAAGCTACCTCACATGCAGCCATTGCTGCACCCCTGTACTCAGCCTCTGTGCTTGACAAGGCAACTGTAGGCTGTTTCTTGCTACTCCAAGTGACTGCAACACTCCCAAAAGAGAACACATATCCACTCGTAGATCGTCTATCAGAAATACTACCAGCCCAATCAACATCAGTGTATCCATGCAACTGTATCTGAACCCCAATCTCATAAAATAGCCCATACTGCAATGTGGACTTCACATACCTGAGTATGCGTCTAGCCGCATCCAAATGCAATTTCCTTGGAGCCTACATAAACTGACTTACCAATCCAACAGAATAGCTCAAATTTGGCCTGGTAATAGTCATATAAATCAAACTTCCTACTATGCGTCTGTACATAGTAGGGTCTTCCAGAAGCTCACCTGCATCTGTGCTCAACTTCACATTCTGCTCCAAAGGAACTGAAATAGGCTTACAGCCTGTCATCCCATATTTGGACAGCATATCCAATCCATACTGCCTCTCCAAGAGCCGTATGCCACTTGGTGATCTAATCACCTCAATGCTCAAGAAATAATGCAGCTCTCCCAAATCCTTCATCTCAAACTTATGCTTCAATAGCATTTTCACGTGAAGGATATCTTCATCACTATCACCTGTCATAATCAAATCATCAACATAAATGACAAGTAGCATAATACCTTTCTCTGTTTTTCTCACATAAAGTGAGAAGTCTGCCTTGGAAATCTGAAAGCCAATAGTGACAAGATACCGTTCTATCTTGTCAGACCATGCTCTAGGTGCTTGCTTCAAGCCATACAAGGCCTTATTCAACCTGCAAACAAACTCAGGATGAATAGCATGCACATAACCTAGTGGCTGCTCCATATAGACATCTTCTTGTAAATCACCATGCAAGAAGGCATTCTTTACATCCTTCTGATGTAAAGACCATCCCTTTGATGTAGCCATAGCAGTGACTGCTCTTACGGTTGCCATCCTTGCAATTGGACTGAATGTTTCTTCATAATCAATGCCATATGTTTGTGCATACCCCTTGACTACTAATCTTGCCTTGTATCTGTTCACAGAACCATCTACATTGTGCTTCACCTTATAAACCCACTTACAACCAATTGCATTCTTATCTTTAGGCAAATGTACCGATTCCCATGTAGCATTTGCTTCCAAGGCATCCATTTCTTCATCCATGGCTTTCTCCCATTTCTCTTTTCCCATGGCTTACTCAAAAGAAGTGGGTTCTGGTTCCTGTATCACTTTGACCATATAGGCATAGTGAATGGCTGTAAATCCATCATATTTTAGCCTATCCACAAGATACCTAGCTCTGGTAGACGTGCACAAAGTAAGTTCACTCCTAGTGCTCTCAAAACATCCTTGGTCTTCCTTACTCCAGATGTAAAAATAGAAGGAATACCCAACTCATCATCAATGCTCTGTTCTGAGCCACTGGATTCACCATCCACATAAGAGTGACCTGCATTCACATCAAACATGGGCTGATCTACTTTCTCTTTTTCTTTTCGTGAAACCTGCATACCACTATCTGCATTATTTTGAGGAGATTCTCCTGATCTCAATCTTCCTATCCATGGCAAAGAATGTGAACCGCTGCTAGAGGACACTCCAGGTCCACTAATATTTTGTGACTGCTGCTGTGAATTCTGTGCAGCATTACCATTTTTTGCATCTACATCATCAATCACATTTATTGGTTTATACCAGCTACTCATCTCATAAAAAACAACATCTCTGCTCATTGTAAACTTATGAGTAGAAGGGTTATAGCATCTATACCCTTTTTGGCAGAGAGTAACCAATAAAGTTGCACTTCTCAGCTTTTGGATCCAACTTGGATCTCAATTCATCTGGCACATGAACATAGGCAATGAAACAAAAAATTTTCAAATGAGAAATATCTGGTTTCCTACCAGTATACCTCTCCTCTGGAGTCATCCCCTGTATTGCTGCAATGGGAGTCCAATTCATTATGTAGACTGCTGTAGCAACAACTTCAGCCCAGTAAAAATCTGGCAAGTCTTTTTCGTTGAGCATGGCACGAGATACCTCTCCAATATGCCTATTTTTCCTTTTTGCGATTCCATTTTGTTGTGGGGTAAGACTGCTTGAATATTGCTGCTTTATGCCATGCTCCTGCAAGAACCTTGCAAACTCATTTGAGAGGTGCTCTCCCCCTCCATTTGACCTTAGGCATTTTATTTGCAGGCATGTTTCTTTTTCAACCGTAGCTTTAAGAGTTTTGAAATGCCCAAACACTTCACTTTTCTTTTTCATAAAATACACCCAAAGTTTTTTGCTATAGTCATCAATAAAAGTGAGAAAATAATGACAGCCTCCAATAGATGCAGCTTTAGTAGTCCACACATCAAAGTGGATTAATTCCAATGGCTTCTTACTCTCTTGAACATGTCTAGGAAATGGTTTCCTTGCCTGTTTTCCAAATTGACAGGCTTCACATACCTTCTGCATTTTTGCAACCTTGAATTTAGGCAATCCTGCAACAATATTTTGGGCCTGCATTGATTTAAGTCGATGTACATTAACATGACCAATGCGTTTATGCCAGATATCAATATCTACAACTACATCAGTCCCATGTGCAAACATTGCTACACTCAATTCAGGCATGTCTGCATCCAACATAAACATTCTGCCCTTTTTCTTTCCTTTCACTATCAAGCGACCTTTATTTTTCATATCCTCAACAAAGCATCCATGAGAATTAAATTTAACCTGCAAGCCCTGCTCAACCATTTGACCAACAGAAACCAGATTCTTGGTGATATTCGGAACATGAAATACATCTGACATGTATTTCTTTTTCCCATCTTGCATAGACAAAGGAATTTTTCCAATCTGCACAACAGGATGTGCAATATCATCACCAGTCTCCACAAATCGTAATTTTTCCATTTTCCTTGCATCCTGCATCCATTCTGCATGACCTGTCATGTGGTTTGATGCACTTGAGTCAACATGTCATACTTTGTTGCTTTCTTCTGCACTTGTTATAGAATTGCTCATGTGCTGCACCATAAACAAATGCTCATTTCTGTAATCACCCTGTCTACTAGAAGATGCATAATTCCCTTGTTGCAATTTTCCATTCATGATGTCATTCTGCTTTTTATAGCAGTCTTTAGCCATATGACCCATTTTACCACAGTAGTAACATTCAACATTGCTATTTGCATTTTGGCCTCTTTGTCATCCACCACAACCTCTTTGGCTCCCCCTACCTCTAGAGTTACCAGATCCTCATCCATAGGACTGGTTTTCTTGAGTTTGCTGCATATTCTAATTTCTAGCATGGCCTCCAGATCGCCCTCCTCTACCTCTGCCTCTACCTCTTCCAGCATTTGAGTAGAAGACAGTTTCTTTTGAAGTTCCTCCTGAAGAAGATGCACCACCATTTCTCTGCTCCTCAAAAATTAGAAGAGCAATCAACTCCTCAAAATCACGAAATCTTTTACGGACGGAAATGGATGTTCGGAACTGTACATAATCCTTTCCTAGACCATTCAAGGTCACAAAAACTAAATCATCATCTTTCACTGGCGACCCAATGGAAGCAAGTGCATCTGCAATCTTCTTCACCTTCATGTGGTAGTCATTGATGCTCATACTTTCTCTTTGCACATTGTGCAACTCTTGCTTGAGCTGCATTTTCGTGGCTTGCGTATTTGTGCTATAGATTTTTGATAAAGTATCCCATGCCTCCTTTGGCGTACTTGCATCCTGAATATGCACAATCATAGAGTCTGAAATACTGATAGACAGGTAGTACATAACTTTGCTGGCTCTCTCATGCCATCCTTTAAATGCCTGCATTTGCTGTTGATTGGGAACATCAGGAAGAATTGGTTCTTCTTCATTTCCTACAACGAATTCCCAATATCCTTTTTCCATAAGGAAATTATTCATTCTAAACTTCCATGCTTGGAAGTTATTCTTGTCAAGATTTTCAATGACAATCTGTGAAAGAGAATCAGACGCCATTACAGAACATTGCAAAAAATTCTGTCACTGCAAAAAACATAGCTTCAGCCTCACAAGGGCAAATCCGCAAAATTGACGAAAGTGGTATTTGACCACACAGTCACTTCCTAGTGACGATTTTGCATCAACAGGCAACAAGGATAATTATGTAACTCCCAATGTCTCTGCGCATTGGCATACGATGAAATTTCTACCGTAACTTTTCACCAACCTGTAGAACAGTGGTCACACAGCAAAAAACAGGGCCTTTTCCTGAGTGCGTGTGGAAAACTTCTGCCTCCAAAACAGGCCCCGAAATGGCCTCAAATTAAAAAAAACAATGTAGCATATACCGCCCTCTTGCTCCACAGCGAAGGGCGTCTCAATCTGAGACAATGCACTCTTGCACTTTCCGGCTGTGTTACCTACAGAGACTTCCTCCCAAACTCGAAAAATGAAAGCAACACTGGTTCTCTTACCAGAAGACCACGAACTTGGTTTTCTTTCTTGATCTCCTTACCACGAACCAGGCTCTAATACCATGTCAAGATTGTGGGAGAGAAGGAAGGAGTCTCACTTGTAGCTTTCTCACTTGCACAATGGGGGAATATACACAAAGGTGGAGGTTGAAAACAATTTTCCTCTTCTTAGTTGTGCAAGCCAAAAAAATAAAATATACAAGGGGCATATTTAGACTAGATTAAGATAGAAAATGATATCAACTACACGTTTAGGGAGATTTCGAGAGGCCTTCATTCGAGTAAAATTTTCTATATTTAAAAAGGTGAATACATCCCATATAAGAAACACCCATTACATGGGTTTTCAAGACCCATGGATCTAGTTACTCAACATAAAACATAGATTCTCCTTTCAAGACCAAGACCATGACTCAAGATGAGATTTTAACAAATTTTGTGCTAATGTGAGAGCCTCCCCTTTATGGAAGGGTCTCTAGAAATGGATTTCCCAACTTTAGGCATAGCGTCATCTTGACCTTAACCATAGAAACAAGTGATAAACTAAAACATAAAGAATCCACATGAATTTTCAAGATAGCCCTGATAAGATTCTGTGATTGTAACCTCTAATCCATGCTTTAGCTCTTCCATGTGGTTGAAGACCCCATTTCTAGTGGACCTTCCCATGTCAAAGGGCCTAAAAAGATCTACATTTTCAAAGGTTTAACAAGAAGATTAATTGATATGAAAGGGAGGAGGTTTAGTCTAACGATAAAAAAGGAGGATAGAAATGTATCACATCATTATGGTGGCCTATTAGCATACCCCACTATCCATTAAATGATCCATTTCTACATATGTTATCATTGTTTAACCATAGAAGTGCTTAGCATGGCAACATCACGCTACATTCATGCAAGGACTCCATATCACCATTAAGCTATTGATTCTCCTCATACTCCTAATATCCAACTTAGCTAGCAACCCAAAGAGATAATCTCACTATTTACATGGAAAGTATGATTTGATTCATCTCAAATCATGATCTCCATCTCACATAGCTAGGTAGCTCATTTTTTCCCACATATATCCCTTACAAAGGATTAAACTTAAAATCTTTTAAATTCTCACACCCCCATTCACATAAGGATTTATCTACATAATACATAAACCTATAATAGTCAATATATCTCCTTGCAAAGGATGCAATCTCGTCCCTCCCCTCCCAATAGATATAGCTTCATAACTTATGTAGATGGCATCACATTCACCATGTTAAAACCATGTTTTTCCAAGTTTTCTTTGATTCTTCTCTTCAAAAGTGTTCATATGCACCCAAGGCCTCATTGCATCACTAGAAAATAAATTGACGCTTTCATCATCTCGCGAGATCTTGGTCTTGATGGTAGGACATTTAACATAAAAACCAGCAGTAGAATTGACACCACATGTTAACTATTGTAAATCATTCTAAATTTTCATATTCTAACTTTAAAAAACTTGAGACTTTACAATATGTGCAAGAATACTTTCTCTACTTTGCAAAAAGGATGTTACAATGCTTTATAATTGCACTATGACATAAAGCTATATGCAAAAATATCCAAGACCCACATGTCCAAAGTATATTCCATGTATTTGGACTCTATAGTATAAGAAGATCTACATACATGTACTATATAAAAAAAGTGAACATAAATATATTCTCTCCCATTGCTTTCATCACTATTTATCTCCATTCATAATGTTTTCGGAGAATCCCAAAAGATCAAAATGCCACAAAATTGTTATAAAAGCAAGAAAAAGCAAATCTCTTGTGTGAAACACTCATCAACATCACATACAAAGTATGTAGGATAAATAAAATCAAAAGAAGACTAGACAGTACAAACACTATATAAAATATAGTTTGGCTTTGATGTAATCCCAATACATCACCTTAATACTTTAGCAACAAAAACATACTTCAGTCAACCTAGTACCATACCATAAGACTAGTTTGAAGAGCTCTCTCAACAAATCCTTTAGTAGCAATACTTCAGCTCTCTCAACAAACCCTTTTTAAGAGCTCTCTCAATAAACCCTTTAGTAGCAATACTTCAGCTGCAAAGTGTTTGTCCTAGCCTTGTGAGATGCTAGTTTGAAGATCCATTTCCTATAGGAAAAATGGCTATAAAAAGCATAACAAGATTATTTAGAAAGAAAATACAAAGGTTGTTCCAAATTTAGATCACTTACTTTGAGCATGCACGCGATTACTCAATACACTTGAGAAAGTTATTAAACAACTTATAATCATTCTCATCTAGTTGATATCTTTCATTTGATGGATTGTATGTTAGATTTGCCAACACAATCAATGACTCTATGGAAATCATGTTCAAATTTGTTGAGTCATATGTGAACATATGTGATCCTTTCACCCTCTAGTACCAACCAAGATAAACTTCTATGCCTTGAGGTCGATTTATCAAATCAAAGCCTTGTTTACAATCCACATATCTACCTCCTACTTTTTTTCTTGTTTTTGGATTTGCTAAGGTACCACATGCTACGAGACCCATCCATTTTATTCAAGTTTGTGGCTTTTCCATCTCTCTTTGGATGCTTTTACCACTTCCTTGATCTTGTCTATCATACACAAAGTATACTACACAATCAGAACCTATCCCAAAGAAATTCACATTGCTTGACGATTGTGATTTTGTGTTTAGGGGGGAAATAGACACCTTGCCTCACTCTTGTCAATCAATCCTTTGACAAAGTCAAACGCCCATTCAATTGACTGACCAACATAGTCTTGAAGATATATTTTCCATAAAATTCCACTGTTGGGTTGATCTTCTGACTTTCTATAACAATCCCTGAGTCATGAACCTCACCTAAGAGCCCATCAATTTCATGTTGAATCTCACTAAGAGCAAGGATGTCATCATCCCCATCTGAATCCTCTAATTGTTCTTCATCACTAGTGGGTTGTCGAAATTCATCATATTCATTACCCTCCCCCATTTCATCGTCTATCTTTGACCACATAGAATCTTTATCCTCCCAAGGTTGTGACCTTCAGAAGATTAGCCTTTGAAATTTTTTGCTGTGTATTCAATGTGTATTCAAACACTTTCATATATATACTTCTGCTTCTTGTGAGCCCTTGAGAAGATAAGCCCATCTAAACTACATTCATGCATGGCGATCTTATTCAAACTACCAATACTATGCAAAATGTCTCCAAAGTCAAAGGTTCTTTCTTGTGCCACCATACCTCCAATTTTACTAAAATAAATTTCAATTGCATCTGATCCAGTGAGATGAAATGGGCACTTGAGAGCAGGATAAATTTCACAAAATAACTTTATGAGAAGCACAACAAAATGGTATGAAAGTTGAATATCTGTGTAGATCTCCTTACTTATGAAGTTTGTCTTTAAGTTATAAGTGGCATATTGATGTAGCCACAGCCTCCAAAGCCTGAAGAAGAAACTAACCTTGGCTGCCATCACCACATGCTCCTTCAAGTTTAGATGTGGTGACAAGAAAATATCAATGTAATCAACCACAATATGAAAATATGTCATAGTTCCTTATATGCTTCTCTCTCTCATCTATAATTGCCTCATACAATGTGCACATGTCTACTAAAATCCTATCGGCAGAGCTGCCCTGTTCTGGTAGTCATCTCTTTGTGTATTTCCATCTCATAGCTTGTGTTGATTACTGGAAAATGAGTTGTAGACCTTTGTAACATGATTGAGTGTAATCCAAACATTACCAATTGCAAGTTGTTGAGTAGGGCTATCGAGTGGACCAACAAGCTTTTCTCCACAATATATAAAGTCTTGATTATGTAAACCATACACATGTCCTTTCATAATTCTCCCTTTTAATTTCCATCCACACAAATTAAGAAAGAATTGTTCCTTGTTCTTTCCAAGGTAAATCTTCAACCATAAGCTTGCATCATCCTACTGTCCCCATCTAAATCATGCCGAATTATCGGGCCTATTGTATCCCTTAGCTTTGCATCCCACAAAAATTCCACAAGAATTCATTGATTTCTCAAAAAAACACTATCAAATCGATTACATGTGGCTTGTGCCACAAAAGCTCGTCATGGAAGACTCTCATGAAGAGGTTTTACAATCAAAAGTCTTGCATAGATCCCCACCACATGGTTTTAAAAGGCATACACTATCTTGTAATAACCTTGTGATCCCTCTCCCACAATAGTTGTATAATTGCAATAGCATTGATGATGTTCCACCTACACAAAATGAAGTCTTTTTTAGATTTTTACCACTTGTATACCTTTTGTACATGATGGAAAGTAAAGAAATATGCAAGCCACAACATGTTAAAGCTATCTAGGCTTACCTTATGTGACATTTGATGGTTGTCTCATCTTCAACGATGATGATCAAAGCCATTGATGGTACCCCATGTTTTATTTTGCATCCATATATATCTTACATACACCACCTCAAAGCTGCATTCATGTTTTCTAGGTATGAAATGAAGTGGTTTCTTTCCTTGCCTTTTTATAGTAGACATGGATGGCCCTCCAAGGTTGGCACTCTAAAAGTCATGCAAGTGTGGCCCATCCCTAATTTTTAATGAGCTCAAACATGGTCTTTGTAGACTTAGCTAATCTTTACGCCTACACTTGGCTTGCACTATATTCCTTGCTACATCTTGAAAAAAGTCTCACAAGGCTCGTTTACCTAATCCTCATAGAAAGCACAAATCTTTCTTAGAACCATCATAGCTCCCTCTCTTCGCCTCTTTCAAGCTTCTCTTGATCCTCGTTGTCACATTTTTTAGCTCTTCACCACTAAGATAATCTAATCTTCTTCCTCCTTTTGTGTTTCTAGCCCCTCTCTTCTCAATAGCAACCCTCTTTCTATACACTCTCATGCAAAAATCATCACAAGTGGGAATTTGTTTGCAATATTCACAAGTAAAATTTTCAAAGGGTTTTCCACCATATGAAATACAAAGACAATTCACATGCCTATAGCATCCATCTACCTTGATTTCAATAGAATGGTCATATAAGGTAACTTTTGTGTATGGATTTAGATGCCACACATTCCCTATTTTAAGGTCATGTAGCATAGATTTGATATTCAAATCACAAGCTTTGTAAGTTAAGTTTTTTGCCATAATCCCCAAAAAAGTAAATTCAACTCACATGAAGGAGACATGCTTGAGTCGCTTGTACAAGTAAAAGGTGTTTCCAAATTTGTTAGTGTTGCACTTTTTTGGGTTGACTAGAGAAAGGCACCCAAGGACTTGTGTCATGGATCCACCTCAAAAACCTTTCTTGGTCATCCTCGAGCATTTGTTGAAACTACTTGGTTGGTGGATGTTTTTTTGGATATAGCCATGATGTGAGACTTCGACTTTACATGCTCTGTAAGGAGTGTTTGCAAGTTTGGTCTTCAAGAGGACATAAGTGCAGCCACTTTTGATCATACTTACATACAACACTTACTCTTACTTTTTCTTTATAGTCATGCAAGGTTGCCTCAACAAGCTCAATATTAGATCTTGCATGATTTCAAGCTAAAATTCACAAAGTTATTATTCAAAGGGATTAGGGATGATCTCTAAAATGCTTGCACATGCGATTGTTAAACGAATCTAAATTACATCTCTTTACTTAGCTAGCAACTACTACATATAAAAAACAGTTTAGTCAAGGTCTCAATTTTTAGAAAAAGTGACTTTTCTTCATGAGTGTTATTGAAAATATTCATCTCCTCTATAACAGCTAAAATCATCGTCATGTCATCTACATCGCTTTCTTCTACATCCTTTGAGCAAGATGTCACTCCAACCTTGAACCCTCGATTCTTGTTAGATACATTCTTTGATGTGCTTGATTCTCCAATAGATGGGTTGTCATGAAATTGCAAAGGCATGAGTAGGTAGATTGCCTACCACTTACTCTTCATCCATAAGGAGATCCACATTCATGGCACCATACTCAAACCAAGGGTCCACCATCTAGATCTTCCGTGGTAAGCTCAAACTTATTGTGTCTTGATGGATTGAACTCCCTCAACTTCTTATGAGTACTCTCACTTAGGGCTAGCCAACTTTCAAGTGTAGACTTAAATGCAATGTGCTCTTGAGCTTATTTATAGCTTTCTTTGGGTTATCAACTAGATTGTCAATAGCTTTATCATTTTCTTTGAAGCCTGTAACTTCTACAATATCACTCAAGTCCTTACATATCCATTTTGTGGGCTGAGCCTCACCTCCAATCTTGTCTACTATGATTGAATCCCTCCTTATAGTGATATGTGTTTAGTGTGCAACCTCCACAGTTTTCATCTTCATCTTCAATTATAAATTTAAACGAACCAAAAATAAGCCCATCCTATATTATCTCTTGTCGTATTGCACCATATGTGGAATCATCTACAACTTAGACATACCCTAATAGCACTTTCTCACTAGATTTATGTTCAAAAACCTTCATTCAAGTCTTTGAAGCTAGGAGTTGTTGACCTTCTATCTAGGTACACAATAGAAAAAGAGATGTTACTAATCAATAGCTTCTTAAGGGTAGAAAACATGCACACACATCAAGGAAAAAATTCACAAATGACCATATTATACAAGAGTACATGCATAAGAGGTAATTGTACCATGTAACACAGATATGATTTGTGGTTCTCCTACTTGGTACAAGCACTAATTCTTGCTCGCTCTAACAAATATACTTTACTTCTTTATTTTACATTTACAATAGACATCCAATAATAAATGCCTAGGTTATCCACAAACAAGATACAAGTCACCATATTGAAGCCATGTCAAAACGATACATGCCTCTATGTAAGACATTCCATTGTTCAACAGAGAAAAGAACAATAGAAAAGAGATGCCCTAAGATAGTGTGGAGTGAAGTTAGTAACCAGTGTTTTATCATGATTTACATAGTGCCACAAATTATTAATGTGGAAGTTGGCTCCATTTTCTCAAAGGGGTGCATGGCCAACTCCCCATTCATGGTAGGATGGCTCCAAACAAGCTCACTCATCTCTTCAAAGGAAACTCTACTTTTTAGATTTGTATTCATCATTTTTCTTCAAAAATTTGAGTGAGGTGTTATCATTTGAAAGGAGGGTGTGCTAGCTTTTTTAAAGTCAAACTAGTCTGAGGCATCCTCATAGAATTAATAAATCTCCCTTAGCACCCATCCCAATGCATAAATATCTGGCATGGGTGTATGATAACCCTTAAATGCTATATCTTCTAACTCAGGGCTAGCCATTTCCTTCATGCATGATCTACTTTGGAGTGATTCAAATTTCTTGCATATGTTTCATCATCATTGTGACACTCTCTAGGTGTCTTGCGAATGCCCTTTGTTGCTTTGAGAGATCCAAGATCTTGGCCTAGTCTATTATTCCTACATGACACACTTCACGAAAAATATCCAAACAATATTTCTTGGATGTAAATCTGTGTGCATCCACCTCGCTTTGTGTAGCTGACACATTCCCAAAATCAAAGCATGCATAATAGACAAAGACACATTTGCAAAATATAGTGATTTGTTATATTTGATCACTTGCTAATTGACTATCTTCATCACGCCTTCTCTTGCTACTATTGCATGGGTGAAAAAATCTTGTGAATTTTCCACATGATGAAGGAAGTCGGGTCATGAAGTCCTCAAGACTACCTTTGTTAAAGTGCAGTGTAATTTTCCATAGGGGCTCTTCAGTAGTGGCGGCTACAGTGACACACACCCGTACTTGGTGTCTAATCTGCATTATCATCTCCCTACATTGCTCTACTTTTCTGCTAGAATTCTTTCATTTATAACACTTTCCAATGAGATGTTCGGTACCTAAATATAACTTGAAACCTTGTTTCTCAAGATAGATTCCCCATGGAGGTCACACATAAGATTGTATGACCTATTAGAGAGTGCATGCCAAACACATAAAATTGCACATTCCAACAAAACTCATGTTTATGTAGGTAAGCTTGAAGATATATAATCTATATCAACCTTAAATAAGTCGCATGACTCTACTTATTATTACAATGTCCCTTAGTGCCAATCCACAAAGACATGGAACCATGGTACCATTCTTAAGCTATTACAAACCTACTCTCTTTCTTTGATTAATCATGCAGTAAGAGACTTAGACTCTTTTATCAAAAATTGACTATTTAGTGAATATCACACCACCATGAATGATTTTACCCTCTATCAAGAATAAGACTTAACATGTTAGAAATGCCAACTGGTCTCTTTTAAGCATTAGCACTTGCCTATTGACAATATTACACTTGCCAACCTTAATGTCACTCTATAATGTGCTATCCAACCTTGCAAACTGACCAAATCGTTTACATTGCCACTTAATGCCACTTATATTGCTACATTTAAAAACACTTAATGTATCCCACTTGCATTTCTATGATCAATGTAATATTACCACACTTAGTGCTACCTATTATGTAAATCAAAAACCAACCCTAAAATTGTCTACCCATGCCTCTAGCCATGATTGCTCTTGACCCCAAACCCTACAAAAGCATAACTGATCTTCTATCTGCTTGTAGCACCACTAAATGTTTCTACAAATCCAAACCCATCCTTTATCCGTATGTCACACTAGTGACAATGCCTCTAATCACTAACCATTAACAATCATTTTCTACCTGTTGAAATGTAGAGAGAGAAGATATGTAGAGATGCAATAGAGATAGAAGAGACACACCATATACACTCCCAAAGACTCTTCATGTTGATCAAAATCTACATATATATAGGTAAGGCCTAGTCTAGATAGGATGAGATATATATAGCTCCAACACCCCCACTCAAACAAAGGTCTCTAGTTGGCAAATGGAAAAACCCTTGGGGAGCACAAGGGAAAAGCTTGTGCTCGTATATACAAATGTACAAACATGATCAAGAAGGATTGTTGTGTAAATGTAAAGTGAATCTTTGCATCTAAAGTGAAATTGAATATATATGTACAAAGATGACCAAGAGGTCCAAGGTGTATGTGCATATGTGAAGTGTATGGTGCCTACAAGAAGTATGTACAATGGCACTATAATGTGATAGTAGATTAATTCCCAAATATTCAAGTTGAGACTGCTCCAAGTTCCAAGCACAGCATAGTGAAGTGTGCCTCATTGTGTCCTTTGGTGAATATATCTGTAGTTATCCGATCACGTGGAAAATGTTCAATCATGATGGTGCCTTTCTTTACTTCATATCAAACATAATGATAATGCACTGCAATGTGTTTAGACTTGTTATGTTCAACATAGTCTTTAGCAAGACTAATAGCACTTTGGTTATCACATCAAAGTGGTGTGCTAGAGAGAGGAGGATGACCAATATCTGATAGAACTTGTCGAAGAGACATACTAACTCTCAAGCCACTAAAGATGAAGCTACATATTCAGCCTCTATAATGGAAACAACAACACAATGTTGTTTCTTGCTAGTCTAAGAAACAAGACAACCATTGATAAAGAAACAATTTCCACTTGTAGAACGCATAGATAAGTGAGATCTTGCCCAATCTACATATATATAACCCAAAAGTTGAAGTGAATGTAGAGAATTATAGTTTTGTTGGCATCGACAAACAATCCAAAATCTTTAGTGCATTTCAAATACTTCAAAACTCATTTAGCTACAGTCTAATGTTTAAGGCATGGAGAACTAAGATGTTGTCCAAGAAAATTTACAACAAAAAGAATGTCATAGAAAGAATTTAAGCCAACAAATTGAAGACATCCAACAAGATTATCATAAGGTTGATGTAATGCTAATTGTCCATCATTCTACAAAAGGTCACAGTTTTTGGTAGAGCTCACAAAACGAGGAGTACCAGCAGGATGTGCAAAACCCAAACCAAACTTTTGAATAATATCTTCAATGATTTTTTTTGACACAGTAATAAAACACCCTTTTCTTGATAGTGTTGAATCTAAATTTCAGAGCTTGACATATAAGTTAGGATCTGAAGAACAAGAGATAAAACCTTGTTTTGTAAGGAAGAGATCAATCTTTTGATACCAAGCTCGTGAAGATTGTTTGAGACCATAGAGTGCCCGATGAAGTTTTCAAGCAAGATTTTCCTTATGTTTGACTACAAATCCCTTTGGTTGCTCCATGTTTATCTCTTCCTTTAAATCACCGTTAAGAAAAGAAATTCTCACATCCATTTGGTGAACCTCTAAATCAAACTCAACAGCAAAAACTATCAAGACCTGAATACTAGTGATACGAACAACAAGTGAGAAAGTTCCTTGATAATCAACTCTTGCAATTTATGAGAAACCTTTCGCAACTAGCCTTGCTTTGAATTTGTCAAATGTTCCATCTGCTTTTGTTTTAGTCTTATACACCCACTTGCATTTAATAGTAGTGAACTCATGTACCTTTAGAGAGAAAATATTCATATTCATCTTCCATGGACTCCTACCATTGTTTCTTTTCTAGGGATATGTCATCACCATAAGAGAGGGTCCACAAAAATTTAGAGCATTCTCAAGAATATTAGCATCATAAAGATGACAAGTACCATGCTCATTATCAATTGGAAGATCAACATAAATCAATGCCAAGGTCATCATCAACAATAATAGGTGCAGGTTGTGAATCATGATTTGAAGAGTCAATATTATCTTGTGAAGGAGGTTCATCATTATATAAAAAAGGAGGTTCGAGACCATGTGCTACCCATAAGTTTGTCATTGAAAATAGGTTCATGACTTATAATTACCTTCTTGGAAGATGGATCATAAAACTTATATCCCTTAGAAAAATTTTAATATCCAATGAAAATAACTTTCAAACCGGGAGGATCAAGTTTTTTGCAAGTCTCTTTGGATACATGAATATAAGCAATACATCCAAAAGTTAAAAAATATGAAATAAAAGGAGTTTCACTTGTCCAAGTAGTAATCAATATTTTATGAGAAGGAGCAATTGTAGAAAGATGATTTTACAAAAATACTGTTGTTAAGATTGCTTCTGCTTCCCAGAAACATGAAGATAATCTAGAATGAATAAGCAAACATTGCATGGCATTGAGAATAGTCTTGTTTTTACATTCAACAATACCATTCTGTTGAGGAGAGTAGGGAACCTTATATTTATGATGAATATCTTGATTATTACAATAGTCATCAAAATCATTTAAAAAGTATTCTCCACCATTATCACTACAAAGTTTCTTGATGTGACGACCATTATGAGGTTTTGTAGCTTTTTGATATTTCTTAAAAGATAATAAAGCTTCTGATTTGTGTCGCAAGAGAAAATTAATGGTGTATCTTGAGAAGTAATCAATAACAGTCATGAAATACTGATATTGAGATTTTGATGGAGGAAAAGGTCCGCAAATATCATTGTGAAAAAGATCAAGCAAATCTCTAGAATGAATTGTGGTGGAAATGGAAAAGGTTTGCAAAAATGCTTTTCAAGTGCACAATATTCACAAATACCCAAAGAGTTTTGAATTCCATACCTTCTTGAACAAGATGATGCCAATAAAGATCAATAAGCTTAGAAAAATCAAAGTAAACATAAAGCAATGATGTCATATTTTGATGTAAAGATTGCTAGGAGCTATAACAATATTTGTAACATCTTGTTTTAAAGATAACTCAAAAAGATTACCATTTTGAGGAGTAGTAACTATGGTTTGGCCATCATTCTCAATGTGACACTTGGTATGGTCATAACTGACAAAGAGACCAAGATCCACAAGTCTTGCAACTGAAAGAAGGTTCCTTTGTAGATCTGGGACATGTAAAACTTTGCGTAGAAATCTTGTTGAAGAGAGAGTAAAGAGATATACATCACCTATACCTTCGACTTGACAAGTTGTGTCGTCAGCAAGATAAACAAAAATCTTGATAGGAATAGAATGATAATTATCTGACCATTGGGATTGATATGTCATGTGTCTCGCAGCACTAGAGTCAATAATAAAAAGAGATCCATCACAAACATGAGGTATCCTTGTCGGAGAGATAGAAAAACTCACACAATTTTCTTCTTCAGTAGTGTTGGCATATGTTGCAACATATGCTCTATTACAATCAAAGTCAAAATGCCACTTGAAACATAGAGGGGTTGGATGGTCACTCTTTTTGCAGTAGTTACAAGGAGAATAATCTTTAGATAAACATGGTTGTTTATTTGTAGTACCATGTTCTTCATCATATTTTTTTGCAGAACAATCATCTATAGTGTGACCATTTCTATTGCAATAAGAACATTGTTTATTAGGAAACTTTAGACGAGAGAAGTGACCACCACCACGACTCCTACATGTATAGTGTGGAAAGGGATACCTTTGAGCAAGTAAAGCTTGGTCGATTTGTTTTGATTCTGTGTCCTCTTGTGAGATCATAATTTTTTCTTGATTTGTGTGTTGTCGTTCATGTCATTGTGAATATTCAATCAAAGATATACAAGCTTGATCAAAATTGATCCCATCTTTGTTAGATAATATGATCACAATATTATCATAACGTCCATGATCCTTTACAGTAGTGTCAAGAAGTTATGTTACTAATTTCTTTCATGGAATAGCATCACCAACACCACCAACAACAACAAGTTGATTGATAATGTTCTTGAATGATTGCATATGTGTTGTCATAGAATTTTCGATATTGTATTATAACTCAGTGAGTTGACTACAAAGATAAAGTATTTTTGTACTAGATTTCTTCTCAAAATTTGCTACCAAATACTCCCATATAGCTTGTGAGGTTGAAAGACTATATACATAAAGCATAAGAGATCCTTGAGAGTAGAAAGAATATACTAACAAGCTTCTTTGTTGCTTCTAACCCACTAATTATTTAAAAAATTCGATTCTTCAAAGATAGGTCCTTTAGTTGCAAGCGTATTATCATGCGCCTGATCAATTGGTTGAGGTGGACATTCATAATTACCAAGAACAATATCATGCAATTCATTGCCTTTAAGAACTAGAAACATATTTACTTTCCACCCAAGGAATCCTTGTCCTTGAAAGTGAGGGATGGAACGTTTTCTAGAAGGAAATGTGTTGACCATTATAGAATTTGACATAGCTAGCTGAGAGAATACGTACAATATGAGATTAGAGAATCTGCACATCATATACGAAAGTGCGACGAAGTGCAGCACAACAAATCGTATGTAGAAGCTATGCTATAAGGAAAGACATTTAGTTCAAAAAGCATACTCCAAAAGAAAGAGACCCAAGATAGACAAAACATGGGCGAGAATGAAGCAACCCAAAATAGACAAAATGTGTGAGAGAAGAAATCGGCCCAACATAGACAAACGAGAAATATGAACAACACTCAAAATGTTATTGCTTTACTTTTTGGCCAAGAATAGATGACGATCTCACTAGTTTGAGCAAAAATACAAAAACACAAGAGGGAGTATCGTGAAAAAATTGGTGTCGTAGAAGTTTTCCCTAAAAGCTATTGTCATGTTTGTTTTCCTATTTCAAGTCGAGTTTACCTAAGCTGACATAACTATTGACATAGAACTCCAAATGAGCATGGATTTGATAGGAAGAAAGCTTGTGACCTAATACATCAGAAAAATTGGTTTTCTTGAGAAATGTTTTTCCTTAAAAGTTTTCCAAATAGAAACTTTAGGGTGTCCAAGCAAGGCATATCTACAATTTAACATATCTATAATTTAAATGATGATCAATGATGATTGAGTGAACTTCTTGTATGCTTAAAATTCATAACATAAGATGCTCATAACATACACAATACATAAAATTTAAGCATAAAAAGAATATGAGTCAAGAATAGAAGAGATACTACATACGCATACTTCCTGATTGTCTTCTTCAAGGAATTGGTTGTTAGTCGATCATGATAGCTCTAATATCATGTTGAAATGTAGAGAGAGAAGATTTTTAGAGATGCAATAAAGAGAGAAGAGATACACAATCTACACTCTCAAAGACTATATCATATTGATCACAATCTACATATATATAGGTGATACCTAGTCTAGATAGGATGAGTTGTATATAGCTCCAATACTACATACCAAGCCACAATTCCTACAAAAGCTAACAAGAAATCCATTGTACATTGCTTTAGCATGAACACATGGCCCGCCACAAACACACAAGAATATTTATATTGTTTGTTACCCAATTACATTGCCAATGCAAAACACATAGTTGCCATATTTTCTTGTTACCAACTCACAAGGTGCTAACCAACCCTACAAGGCAATAACCCACCATTTCTTATAACCTCGCTAATCACTTTACGTTTCCATTGACAATCATTTTCTACCAAGATGCTGACCCTACAAAAGCTAACAAGAAGTCCATTGTATATTGATTTGCAATGGACACACGTGGCCTGCTTAATGCTACTACAAACACATAGCCCTCTACAAACACACAAGCATCTACATTGTTTGTTACCCACTTACATTGCCAACTCAAAACACATAGCCACCACATTTCTTGTTACCCACTCACAAGGCACTAATCAACCATACAAGAAGGTAATAACCCACCATTGCTTATAACTTGCTACTCACTTTTCAGTGCCACTAACAATCATTTTCTACCAAGCCACCAACTTTACAAGCTTAAAAGAAATCTAGTGTACATTGCTTTGGAATGAATACATTCCCTACTTAATGCTACTACAAACACATAGCCCACTACAAACATATGAGCACTTACATTGTTTTTTTACCTACTTACATTGCTAGCTCAAAACACATAGCTACCATATTTTCTTATTTCCAACTCACAAGATGCTAACAAACCCTACAAGGCACTAACCCACCATCACCCCAATAACCTTGCGACTCACTTTGTGCTACCACTGACAATCATTTTCTATCAAGCCACAAATCCTTCAAGCTAAAAAAAAATCCATTGCACATTACTTTGGAATGAACACATGGCCCACTTAATGCTATTATGAACACATAGCCCACTACACACACACGTAGCAGCATTTACATTGTTTATTATCCACTTGCACCCATTTAGTGTAGCCATAATCTTGGCATGCATTCATTTCATAACATTGTGAATTTGTATTCTATTAGGCTCTCTAGCTCTACACACATCCACCCTACAAAAAATCCATTCAAAGTGTGCATCTCTACTTATACATCTATTCTTGCCACACCATACTCTTCACCCTACAACATTCCATGATGCTTCCACTACACATGGAGTAACTTAGAAATCCTTACTCAAACTTAGGTAACATACCCCATAGTGCATCCATATTCCCACCTAAATTCACCTTGTTGTCCATCCACACACATGCATCCACTCAATGATTGTGTACTATAGTCAATTGCATTCACCTCGATCCATGAAACTTTTGTGCAAATAAAATTAGCCTCATAGTCATGCATTACGGGCATCAAGCCATCCACCCCTCACATACACACATGCACCTAACCACACATAGTTAAATGCAAGGAAACACAAGAAACTTGATGTGTACAATCATGTGTGCAAGTGCGCATTGGAGCATACTTACAAAAACTTGTGTAAACCCATGAAGATCTATTGTGTCTCAACCATACCCATAAATAACCACTTAGGCTACATAGCATGTACAATCCTACACCACCTTGCAAGAAGGCATTCAAAAACCCCATGATACACATAGGCACTAGTAACAATATAAGCATTGACATACTCTAAGACATATTCTAAAGGCACAAGGGAATAGAAGGAGGAACTTATGTGCTTTTGATAACACATGTGCACACAAAAGAGCGTTTCAAGAAATTGTACTCACATGAATAGACTTTTGTGTGCCAACTAGCACAGTAGGGCATTTGCATTTAGTTAAAAGCATTCACTACATAATGAGGGCACTTGAACTTTTAGAGAACGTACATCTTACATTTGCATCTAGGCCTTCACATTTGGAGCACACATATCAGGCGTGTCAAGCACTTTGCACATCACAAATTGGATTGTTAAAGAGCTTATGGAGTAAAATATTTCAAGTAATAACAAGTAGACATAGAAGCCAAGAACTTTGAACCAAACAAGGAGGGATCAAAACCCAAAATCACCAAATTAAGAAGAGAGATAAGAAATCATAAACAAACAAGGAAACTACTCAACCCTTGACCTAGCTCCAAACCCATAGGTCTAGGCCTAAGCTACATGCACCTAAGGAGTGGGCAAGAGCTTCATACTTTGACCAACAATAGGGACACTTGCTCTAATCATACTCTTGACCTTGAAACTATGTCTATGCATGATCTTAGATACCTAATCAATAATCTAGTCAGTGAAGTGACTCCAAAAACAATAGTTGACATGATGGATATGTTAAAAATTTAGAAGTAAGTTAGGATGCCTTCCAAGACACATTAGATAGCTTCCAACAGACCACATGCTTGGATGTCTCTAATATGACTCTTGAGACTATGCAATAGAAACTACCCAAGCTAAGAGGAGAAGGACAAATTGCCCCCAACCACTAGTGGACCTCAACAAATGACAACCAAGATGCGGCTTTCCACCATGCAAGTAGAAATGGATGACATTCACAAAATGTTGTTGAGCAACTGGGTCTTTAGAAGACTCACTCTCTAATCTTGTGCAAGGTTGATTGTTTGACAAAACTTATATCCTTCAAGTTGGAATGCACATTGCACAAACCATTTTGATAGGGATGGAAAACACTTCTTCCTAGAGGGACCATTTCAAAATTCTATTGGTGGCTAGACAGAAAGATAAGTATCGGGATGATTATGATCCTTGTATAGCTTCCTAGAGAAATTTGAGTAAGTTTATGAGGTGAATAATCCCATAGGTGATGTAAGGTGGGCACAAGTCTTTAGGCTTTGTGTAGGTGATAAAGAATGCATCTAGCTCACTGGTCTAGATGCCACAGAGAAGACCTCCCTTGTGCTATTAAAGTATTACTTCATCAATCACTTCACCAAAGCATAAGGAGCTTTTGAACAATTCCTACATAGGAAAACTCATGAAATATAGGAAATTCTCTAAATTTTCCCAAGTATGTATACATGGATTCCCTACGTATAACTAGGGAATTGCATTCCCCACATCTCATGGTTGTGAATCCTAGGCATACATGTATGATTTCCTCACATATAACTAGGGAATTTGATTTCCCACATCTTAAACTAGGTATTTGTAGGTTATAAGCTAGAGAATCCCATTTCCCACCTAGCATACTAGGAAATTGTAGGCCACACAACTAGTGAATTTGGTTCCCCACATTTCATACTAGGGAATTACAAATATCCATATCAAGAATATATACTTTATGGGAGATTACAAATAGTCATACCAATACACAATTTGTGGAAAGTGGTCACCCAAAAAATTTGGCTTACATTAAGTGGTTGCGAAATAATACAACATTTCTCTTCATGCCCTTTTACAAAATTTGGCAAGATCTTCTACTTACTCCTCTAAATATTATCGGTGGTACGATAAGACTTGTGAAGGTATATTGATCAACAATTTAATATTGAGCACCGTGTGACCTAGCTCAATACTTATGAAAATTAGGAACCTATTATATGTGCCATTTGTGCATCTTCTTCCACACATTTTTGGTCCATATGCATTGCAAAAAGAGATAAAAATGATCCTCTTTTTCATAAGGGTAATGTCCTAAAATAGTCATCAACATACATGTTTAACTTTATGGAAAACTTCAACATGACTAGCATTGAAAGAAACGTATAAAACTTACAGAGAATGATGTGGCATTCCATCTTGGTAAGGTTGGTCCTTTTAATTTTCTCATGTACATAAGTTTATTGCACTTACTCTAATTATCCCAAATCACATTAGAGTTTAAGAACACATTCCCATCTTACCTATGATCAAGCATAATTGAGGTTAGAAGTATTGTAGTAGAAAATGTAATAAATATCAAAGCCACAAGGCAAATGGGTTGGTTTCTCAAGGCACATGTGTTAAGGAGCATCCAAAAATAATTAGCTGCAAAAATACATAGTTAATTTATTATAATCTTATGAGTTTTTAAACATTTGATATCCTTTTAAGATTTGATAGAAAAATTTACTATTTTCATTAATAAAAAATATATCATCTTTGAATCCCAAAGCATTTAATCAAATAGAGAATTTAGGTGATGAATCAATCCTTTACAAAGACACCTAGCAAAACTTGATTATTTCAAGTATCTCATGTTTCTCATGGTAAAATACCCTCTAAGAATGGGTCAAATACAAATCTTTTGGAAAGGGTCTTAAACAGGCTTAGTTGGGTTTAGAGAGAGCTAGTCCACTATCTGAATTTGTTTGTAGACTCTTTTCTTGAGGAAGATAGTGTGTTCTTACAATATCAGAAGATCATGCACTTAGTTGGTACCAACACAATGTAAAGTATAAATAATATAAATGATGACCCTCATGAGAGAAACCACAATACACTTTATATAGTGGCACGGTTATTTCTAGCACCCCATCTTGATACTTAATAAATGCTATAGCAACAAGTGATTGATGATAGAAACATGAATGCTCGAGTCTTACACATACACTACATGTGTCTCAAAGAAAACACAAAGAAGATTCATCAACTATGAAGCATGGCATAAGAAAACAACTCCCTACAAGTGGTAGCGCACCAATGTCCAATAGTTCCTCAAAGCTCCAAGAGGACCATTAAATAGTTGTAGCATTTGGAAGGCCACATAATATTGAAGAATATTCAAGCCTTGAGCTATTGATCATAGCAAAAACTAGACATGGATTCTAATATTTGTAGGTCACATATTTATAAGTGATTCCAATATGGCAACTTTGCTTTATGTTTTGATCTAACACATGGGATGTGGACACAAGTAATATTTTTTGGCAACTGACATGGAAAAATTTGCACTCTAATTAGTCATGGAGGGCAAACTAGGCTTGATCACCTCTATTTCAATGAGAGGGCAGGTGGTATTTGTAATTGTTCTATATCAAGATTAAAGGTGCAATCAACCCTTGTAAGCAATATGATGGATACAATGAGAGAATTGGAAGCTAGTTCTTGTAATGCATAAAAATTTTCTTACAAAAGCAAACAGAGGATATAACTATTTCTATCAAAGATGACCATATGCTATTATAAGTTAACGATCGTAAGCTATTGCTATCAAAGATTTTAGCTTGTTACAATACCTTCACTTTCAAAAATCCAAATCCTATGAATAGTGTTGCTTCATTAACTTGCCACCATAGATAGAAATGAAAAATGCTAAAAATATATATATAAAAAGGAATCAAATCCTCCATGATTGCTAGAGTGGGGCCTATTGCATCTAGAGGATCCAAGATTACAATACATCCACATCACCCTGAATCTTTCACCATGGAACTAGTGGCCATAAAAATAGATATCAAGACCATCTTTTATGTATTTCACTTCACAAGCTTCAACCCATTATTTTATGATACAAATATGATGAGCCCTATACATGTTGTTCATAGTCATTATTACTAAGGTTTAGGCATTTGACCCTACAAATACAGGCTTCTACTTGACAATATTTTTGTCCTCTAGAACAAATGAAGTTATCAGGTCCTTGTGATCTAGCTCTTATAGCTCAACCTGTAAAGAATCAACATGAGCACCTTGATAGTCCTTGCACATAACCTTTTAAAGGCCAAAAACACTTTAGTATGGTGACTAGTTTTTCAATGTTTTTAGGCAAGCTTTGTAACGTGTCCGCTTGTATTTTCAAGACACGTCTTAGCAGTCCATCGAAAAGGATGTCTAGAAAGCTCCGCTCGGCACTCCCATGGAGTGTTACTAGGTTTGCGATCTAGGGCTTCCCGCGTCTGCCATGTAGTAGAAGTATTACGGCCGTTCCCACTTAGGATCGACCTGAATTAGGGTTTTCCTTATTGGTCATTTCCTAACAGCAACTAGCATCGGACCCAAGCGAACCACTTTACGCACAAATACCAAGTCCGAAGCAGATTTACGCTGCACTTGGTTCAAGGAGAATGGGAAACGAGAGGGATGCAAAGCTCAACCTCTTCGCCATAAGGCATAGTCCCATTCCGTTCCACTAAAACAACATAAATCAGGTTCAATCATAACTCTAGGTCAACGCTTTGGTTGTTCGTGTTCTTTGATGATCTTCCTGCTGTCCATCATGATTTGAGAAAAGTTCCCAGCCAACCGGGACCACCCATCCGTAGGACGGACCTATGGCCCATCCTCCGCACTTTCCTCACATTGTTTTAGTTATTTAATTACCTAACACATTAGTTGGACATGTAACAACCAGCTTCTTTAATTAACCCATTAGGCACTGGTTCTTTTACGTAATCTTATCACTTAATATAGAAAAACAATATTAGACAAGCTCCTTATTCACAGGCTATCATATTTATCATTGAAATATAAAGAGTCCAGCCCATAGGCTTATCCACAATCCACCCGAAGGCTATCCAACAATCCACAGGGATCACTAATCCAAGTTTCTGCCCGTAGACTAGTATGCGGGCCTCAAGATCCAATCTCGAGTCACGTTAGCCTCTTATGCAGGGCTCGGAAGGCGAGGGATTTACGACTAGAGGCCCCTCTGGCACCCAAGCGTTCTCCTGCTCCAAGTAGTGCTCAACGGAGAGACCTCTTGCGGCAGGTTCAGTCCACATGCCCGGTGCGGTCAACAACCCCCTTGGTTAGCGTCAAGCATTTATCTTTTAATTCATTGATCAAAAAAAGCCAAACAGTGCTCTAAAATCTGTAGCAAGCACAAACATTTCCATTGATCGTTTTTGTTGGCAAATTGCTAAGGAATGAATCCTTCCTTTTGAATGCATCTAGCACTCCATTCGGGATGACTTGGAACTTGGCAAGATCCCCTTTATCCTGGGTTAGGCCATTTATTGATTTATATTACATCTTCAATTCTGCTATCACATAAGCAATGTAGCTACTTAACTTTTTATCAATTCTCATGCACAATCAGACATTGATAAAAAAAAGTCTTATTTGTATTCATATGGGCATAGCCCTTTCGGAATACAACATTTCTTGTGATGATAAGCCAACTGTTACATTTAGTTTGGGGAGAACAACGTTGTATTACATTTATCTACAGGAGCTGTATAATAGTATGATTTCAGGTCATGGATCTTCAAGAATTGGTAAGTCATTTGAAGTTTAGGGTATTCTTTCCGTTGGAATCCATTCTTCTCATGGGCGGCCCAACACTTTAATCCTATCGGCGGAGATTTCACGGGTTACTTCCTCATATACATATGAGTTCATCTCAACCCTCCAACCTCGGATATGTAAAGTTGAGTTTACGTGAGCTTCTACAAAAATAAACAGCTTCACAACTTTCAGGTCTTCCAACCACTTGATCCTCTTTAGGTTGGTTTGTAGGTAAGCAAACTGGTGGGCGGCTATATAGTAGATTCCTGAAGCACCCGTCCATTTTCGTTCCATGTACAAAGGTGATGAATTATAGATTTTCTCTAGGATGTTCATCATCTCAACCCTTTTTCGATAATGCGGAGAATGCATTGCAGTCATAAACATGACTCGAAATACCAAGAACTTGTTCCACACTTCGTAATTCTGCAAGACAGCATTGAAGGTAAGGAAATGTTTGGAACATCAACATTTGCTTTACTTCTTCTTATTAAGATTTCATAAAACAATTCTGTTGTTGGTTGGCTCTAATACCAACTGTAACGTGTCCACTTGTATTTTCAGGACTGCAGTGTTACGGGATTTGCGATCTAGGGCTTCCTGCGTCTGCCACGTAGTGGAAGTATTCCAGCCGTTCCCACTTAGGATCGACCTGAATTAGGGTTTTCCTTATTGGTCATTTCCTAACAGCAACTAGCGTCAGACCCAAGCGAACTACTTTACGCAGAAATGCCAGGTCCGAAGCGGATTCACGCTGCACTTGGTTTAAGGAGAATGGGAAACGAGAGGGATGCAAAGCTCAACCTCTCTGCCATAAGGCATAGTCCCATTCCGTTCCCCTAAAATAGCGTAAATTGGGTTCAATCATAACTCTAGGTCAACGCTTTGGTTGTTCGTGTTCTTTGACGATCTTCCTGCTGTCCATCATGATTTGAGAAAAGTTCCCGGCCAATCGGGACCACCCATCCGTAGCACGGACCTATGGCCCATCCTCCGTACTTTCCTTGGGTTTTTTTAGTTATTTAATTACCTAACACATTAGTTCGACATGTAACAACCATCTTCTTTAATTAACCCGCTAGGCACTGGTTCTTTCACATAATCTTATCACTTGACATAGAAAAACAATATCAGACAAGCTCCTTATTAACAAGTTATCATATTTACCTTTGAAATACAAAGAGTCCAGCTCGTAGACTTATCCACAATCCACCCGAAGGCTTTCCAGCAATCCACAGGGATCACTAATCCAAGTTTCTCCCCGTAGACTAGTATGCGGGCCTCGAGATCCAATCCCGAGTCATGTTAGTCTCTTGTGCAGGGCCCAGAAGGTGAGGGATTTACGGCCACATCCCCCTCTGGCACCCAAGCATCCTCCTACTCCAAGTAGCACTCAATAGAGAGACCTCTCGCGGTGGGTTCGGTCCACATGCCCGGCGCGGTCAACAACCCCCTTGGTTAGGGTCAGGCAGGCAGTCGGGGGTAACTGAAGCTGCCTCTCCCTTTAGGACTTTAACCTGAAGTATAGATATCCATTTATCTTTTAATTCATTGATCAAACAAAGCCAAACAGTGCTCTAAAATCTGTAGCAAGCACAAACATTTCCATTGATTGTTTTTGTTGGAAAACTGCTAAGGAATGAATCCTTCCTTTTGAATGCATCTAGCACTCGATCTAGGATGACTTGCAACTTGGCAATATCCCCTATATCCTGGGGTAGGGCGTACCCTATTAACCCGAATTGGTCAAACCTTAAGTTCATTGGTTATTTCAGTTTATTGGTTGGTCTTTAGTTTCCAATCTATCTTCCTTACTCAAGAAGGATACTAAATTAGGATGATTATTCATCCTCTTGCAAGATAACTTGTGTAAGGACATGTCAACTTCATTGCGAGAACTTGACCATTCCCTTGTGATCCAATCACAAGATCATATTACTCCGCACTTGCTACGCAAGTGTCGCATTCAACCATCAGACTTATTCTACTCATTGACGGAGTCACGAAACAATCTGTTCCTAATTACTTTAGGCTGACGTTGTCAGTCCTAGAGTTCCAAGTTCCATCTCGTAAGATTTCTTAGGGACAAACCCTAATTCACTTTCCAATTATATTTTTCACTGTCCCTACATTCAGTGAACGTGGGCAAGTATTTAAGGTATAGGAATATTAGTTTTAACAATACGTGCGATTAGGTCACGTATTAAATTCCCTAGTGAATTTCTTGGAATCCAACTCTTTCTTAACGAGTGTTCCGCAGATTAGGTGTTTTAGGTTCATACCAATTTGGTTAACTCTAGAAAATAATTACGTGATTATTTCCACATGACTGTTGTCTACGTGTAAATTAATTTTTCAACCTTAACTTATCGATTAAGACCAAGGCATAGGTTAGGTTAATTCCTACTAATCTTCCTATACTTTCTGAACAAAATTCATGCTAAACAAGCAACGAAACGATATTTTCCTAGAGTTTATGCATCGTAAGGGTCATTTCATGCTTGAACTTTTCATGATGATTCATTGCGAAGAGGATTTAGGTTAATAGTGCGATACGTAGTTTATACATCTAGGCTTAAACAAAGTATACTATTTTGATGGTCATTAATCTAATTTTTTATTCATTTTCAATGCATAAACCTATTTGCTAGAAATGCATTTATGCTTCCTTTATTTTGCATGTTCTATTGAAAGTATTAAGGACTAAGTTCCTTCGTCATGAGCATTTAGGACAAAAATATATCCTATTTCTAACGATTAACCTTGCATGATTGAATCAAATAGAAATTAGGAAGGAAAACCTGGGCTTGGGGTGAGATATCCATGTGGATGCTGGGAGAGGACCCTCCTGCGCTGCACCTTGGACTTTCTTAGGAGGCATCGCAATTGTAGTCTTTCGAACGTGGAAGTAGCTTTACAACTTCTCTTTGGAATTCCATCGTCGCTTCCGTGCACCATTCGTCGAAAGTAGTTTTAGAAGGCTTCCTCCTTGGAGTCGGGAATTCGAAAGGGGTGTTTCAAAATCTTTCATGACTAAGACCCATTAAGCCATGGGGAAGGCTTAATGGCGTTTGTAAGGACTCGCACGAATAGGGAATAACAAGGTGTGGAATCCCTTACGAGGCTTTTGAGTGGAAAAGTAAGGTGCCAACGACTCTCAACATTCCTCTTTCTTTTATGTGTGGGAAAAGAAACAAGGTGCGGAAGAGTTCTAAGGGGTATTTTCACATGGCCGAAGGGGGATTTTTAACAAAATATGGGGGACAAGGAAAGGTTACTTGGAGTAACCTTTTATGGGGGAAAACCCTAAGGGGAAAAATCCAAGGAAAAAAGTAACCTTAAAGGTTATAAGTAAGGATCTAAGGACCCTTAGGAAAGTTTGGAGGGAAGGGTCTCAAGGGCATGGGAAAGGCCCTAAGGGGAAGAAAAAAAAAGGGGCTTATGAGTTTAAACACGGGGGGGTGGGGGGGGTGAGTGGTTTTGAAGTCCAAGGAAAAGGGCTTATAGGGGGTTGAAATCGACGGGGGTGGGGGGGTGATAAGACCTTTAAGGTTTGAACTCTTTTTGGGGGGGAAAAGGGTCCTTATAAAGTTTAAAACACGGGGAGGGAGGTGGGGGGGGAGGTGAGTTTCAAAAGGCACAAGAAGGGGGCCTTGGGAGGTTTTATGACACAGGGGGTGAAAGGGGGCTTATTTAGCCTTTAGAAGCTTCCCCCCAAGAAGCTTCTAAAGCTTCCCACGTGGCTCAAACGGCGACTGGCGGCGATGAGCTTGACCTCCCTCCCTCTCTACAACAACAGTGGAAATGCCAATAATGGCAGCCCCTCCTCCTTTGTGATAGGTGGCAGCACCCTTCTTCACGATTTCTGCACCTCCGTCAGTCGTCACGACAACCCACTCTCTCTACCTCCTTTTTCTCCATCACGGCAGTGGCCCATGGTTTAAATAGGGGAGGGGAGGGGGATCCTCCCTCTCCTTTGTGTCAATTGGCATGGCATTAAGGCTGAGTAAGCTCCGGCGAGGAGCTTGCTGGACCTTCTATTCCCCTCTCCCCCTCCAGCACGACCGTCGACTGGGGGGGTTAAGGAAAAAAAAATTCCCATTATCCTTAGTAAAAAATTGCTATATCATTATCCTTATTTCCTATAAGAGGTAGTTCACGTGAGAAAATATAGAACATTTCAAGCTTTAATTAAAACAAGTAGTCCTGATTGACCTAGTAATAACATGTGTAAGATTTTCCTTCATTGAGAATAGTGGTAGTCAATGATAAGGTTCAATTTCTTGTTCATGTACAAAAATTTCTGCTACTTATTTATGTTGGTTGGCTTTTTTGGTTTTATTATGATTGATCTTGGAGACCTCATGTGTGAGGCAAATGATCTACTTCAATTTTTTGTCATGGCTGGAGACATTAGTTCATGTGTGCTAAAGAATTTGACTATTACGAGAGACATAAATTGATGTGAAGTTGCACTTATCCATCCAGAATGGAGATTCAAGTAGGTTTAATGGGAATTTTGGGGAGAGGCTATTGATGTGCCAGAAATTTCAAGTAGGAATATTTGGATATTGTACCTTACAAATATCCTATTCTAGCTTTGAATATGGTGTTATCTATTTGTCCAAATAAGGAAAGAAAGGACTCAACAAAAGGTTACAGCAGGTGAAATGGTAGAAAAATGTGCCACGTGTATTTTGATTTTGGCAAAGAAGCATGCAAAGATTTATTTGGACAAGGGAGGTTAGATCTGCATTTTGCAGGTAGCTTTGAGAAGAAATTGAATAGGTATGGGTGCTAGGATCATCTGGACTGCACAAAAAATGAAGATAGCTATTGGATTCTAGAGGACTGAATCTTGGAGGAGCTTTTTCAGATGATTGCAAAATCCATGAAGGAGATGGAAACATTCAAATGAAAGCCGAATGATGCTTGAAGATAATTTTGAAAGGCTTATTCTTTTGTGTGTGGCATCATCAATTATATGAAGAGAGTAGCCTCCTAATCAAGAGGGGCATTTATTGAGACTATGCCTAGGTTTTACCATGAACTATACTCGCTGGTTGCTAAGAATCTTTGAAACACATGTATTAGGTATGTTATTTGTTGTATCTCTCTCACCTCTATGAGATTCTAGCTCGGCAGCCCCTATCTTTTGTTAGACATTGTATCATTCTATGTAGATATTTGAAATTGGAAGAAAGTGAATGTAAGATTGACTCAAGAGATGTGCATACTACAAAGCAAAGCCAATAATTGTAAGTGCAAAAAGTTTCCAATGTAAAGGATTCTCTTATCACAACAATGAGTTAGTGGGATGGTCTTTTTTTTCCCGATTTTGATGGGTATGTTTGATGGTTCATACACTCTTGAATTAACTACATGCATTAGGGCCACTATTTTTTTTTTTCCCTTGCTCATGTTTCAAGTCATTTGTAGAATGCATGTGCAGAATATACTCCCCAGTTCTCATAGCTATGGAAGTACTCAAAAGAATTTCCAATGCAAGTTTGTGGCTACTACAAACTCCATTCAAAGGTCATTCACTTGCTTTACTAGGGTCTACAAAGCTAAATCACAACTAGATTATTATGCTTTCGTTTGCATGAGACTTTTTTTTCATGTAGGTTTAAAGAGATTATTGAATAACATAAATGTATCTCTAATTCAACTTGTTGACGTTTCTTTTGCTCTTTAAGTACTAGCAGTTGAAAGCCACATGAGGAAAATATAAGAATCCCAAATACTTAGAACATACTTTTGCACATTGCTTTAATGATTCCATAGAAAATGAAATTTTATTTCTTAGAGAAAATGATTTAAGGAGTAGGTGGCAGGAGATTGGTTCCTCTTCTTGACTTGAAACAAGCTATGGGGAGGCAAGAGATGTCTAATGTTTCTTAGTGGGCCAGACACAAGTGATTGCAAAATTATAAGATCTTTCCTCAAGAAGAAATTACATATTTTGAGGGAAATAAGTGGGGTTTTTACAACACACCTTTGGTATGGAAGACTATGACAAGGGAGAACTTTGCATCTCGTGCATATATTTAATTAACATGATTGAATGGAATGTTAATGTAGCAATCAAAGATAAGACTGTGCCTCTTGGATTTGATTGTATATGCCTATGTTTTTTTCCTTGATATGTCATGATCACCTTTATTTCAATGGGAGAGAGAAAGAGAGAGAGAGAGAGAGAGAGAGGAGGAAGAAGAAGGAGAATGAGACTTGTACTGTGCATGTACTCTTTGGGAAAGAGAGAAAGAGAGTGTGTGTGTATGGGAAGAGGGAATATGTTGTTGTTGCTTCCCTTTGTGTATACTTGGAGTTGTACTATGAAGTGCAACATATTCTACACATTTCACTCTTCATCACAAGGTGCGCAGGGCTCCATTATGTCATATTTAAACAAGTCATTTTTAATGTCTCAATTCTACTTTCCAAGCTCAATTTCTAGATATGGTGTGTATCTATCTTGGAGATATTTTTTCCCAACTGTGTTATAGTAAAGGAAGGCTTGCCTTGAAGGATTTCAAGAGATTTGTTTAACACAACATATTCAATAAAGGTCAAGTTACATGCCACATAAGTGGCCCCCTTACTCTAGCATCACCTTCAAAGTAAAATTATTTCAAGGTCTTCTACAAGTTTAATTTGAGTGTTTCATGCTTTATCAATCAAGAGGAGGTTAAAGAGCTAATTGGCATGACTCACAAAGAGGCTAAGGTTAACATGCAAAATATTAGTCAACTCTTTAATATCAGCCAAGTGGTGGGGTTGCTTCAAAGAGGGGAGCCTATAACAAAGGAGGCATGGGTGGACAACAAGGGGGATTCTAGTTTTTGGCAAGTCTTTTAGGTATGGTATTGGATTCTATTTTTGGCAAGTCTTTGAGCTATGGTACTTTAGCAAGGTTAATCTTGTTTTTGAGAGGTTCTCCCCTCACTTAGCGAGGGAAAAATCATGTTGGTCATTCAAAATTAATACATAGTAGAGTAGAGATTGATGCAATTTCTAGCACTTCTTACAAAAACACTATATTAGAGAATTTTGGAATTGTCATATAGTTGGGGAATTCCCAATATAGTTAATATTTGGTCACATGATCAAATCTTGTCCCCTTCCTTGAAAGTGGAGTCTACCCTAATTACTATATAGGTTGTCTTTCCAAGTTCCACTTTGAAGCCTCGAGGATGTTACTATAAGTATGTCCTCTACATCACGTGTGTTCAATGCCGATTTATAAATATCCTTATCTATAAAATTTTCTTGAATAAAAGATAACCCTTTTCTATTCAATCTATAAATAAACCCTTTATATTACACCCTTCCGTATGTAAAAAAAGTATAAAAATGGTATTTTAAAAATACCTTATTTTGAACCCAGGTGATGCACACATATATTCATGAGTAACTTACCTGAGTTTGAAGCATGGGTTAAGTTTTAGTCACATGGCAAAATCTTTACCCATTATTTGAAAGCGAGACATGGTAGATTCCCCAATTCTCTAATATGATGTTCAAAGCATTGACATGAATTACTTATCTATCGGAGCCATCACAATAAGAAATTGACTTGATAATGCATGTGGTCATTTGGTAGCAAGGGACATCAAAAAAAGGGGAATATGTTGCTCATGTCTTCCTACAATATGTTATCACATGGTGGGTTGTTTAATATTCAATAGAGTGGTGCACTACTTCAAAGAATGGAGCCTACAACACAAGAGAAACGAGTGAAAAATGAGGGTGCTTCTAGTTTTTGGCAAGCCTTTGAGCAATGGTACTTTAATAGGGCTTAAGCTTGTTCTTGAGAGGGCTCTCCCCTCATTTAGCGAGGCAAATATTCATACTAACATTCAGAATTAATACATAATAGAGCAAAGAGTGTTGCAATTTCTAGCATTTTACACAAAGCATTGACATAAATTACTTATTTGGGTTGGAGCCATCCCCGCGAGAATTGACTTGATGATGCATGTGGTTGTTTAGTGGGCAAGCTAGGGAGTAGGAAAGAAAAGGAAATTTGCTGCTCATTTCTTTCTTGAATATGTTATGACATGATGGGCTATTTAATATTCAACAAAGTGATGGACTGCTTCAAAGAGGGTACAACACAAGAGGAATGGGTGGACAACAAGGGAGATTCTAGATTTTGGCAAATCTTTTAGGTATGGTACTTTAGCAGGGTAATCTTGTACTTGAGGGGGCTCTCCCCTCATTCAAAGAGGCAAATTGAATGACTGGCTTGCTATTTTGAGGCTAGTGTTTGGAAAAATTGAACTACATGTCTAAAGGCATGTATTGAGGCTAGTGTTTGGGAAAATGGAATTATAGGCTTGCTATATGGAGGAAGTGAGAGATTCTACTAATGGTATGTCATAATATTCTACTTGCTATAAGGATTGTTTGTTTAAGGGGTGAAAAGAGGGGCACTAATTGTGTAGGATGGTAAAACAATGGCTTCATGATGATTGCTATAGGTCTAAAGGCATGTGTTGAGGCTAGTATTTGGGAAGATTGGATTATAGGCCTGCTATACGGAGAAAGCAAGAGATTCTAATAACGAGGATGTCATAATAATATGCTTTCTATAAGGAGTATGTGTTTCAAGGCTGAATAGATGGGCACTAATTGTGTAGGATGGCAAAACATTCGCTTAATGATGATTGCTATGATAAGAAACAGATTGGGAACAGGATTGAGAACTTGAATTTTGGCTTATGTACTGTGAGTTCATTTAGCAAAAGATAAGGGGGCTCAAATAATTATAGGTTTATGGATAGTTGTAATAGAGATTATAATAGTTTTACCTTCTACAATGGTATTATGGAAGCTCAATCAATATTTGATGAATGTAAATAAGAAACCGACTTGATGCTTAATGGAACAACATACTAAAATTCTGCCATCATGGGTGTCATGAAGGAAGTGAGAAGAAATGATAATTATGAGTCATCTTCATCAAATTGGCAATGGATATGCCCCTATTCTCAACTATCACACTTCACATATTGCTGAGAAGTTTACTCAAATTTTGACAAAGATGGATACACAAAAGTATATTGCCATCATCTGGTAATAGAATAGAAGCAGTAAGGCATAGATTTATGCCATGGGTAGTATCAGTAGAAAGGACTACTTCATCCTCATTAGTAAGATCTAGTGATGCATCTTCTTCTTCTTTGCCATGCATTAGGGCAGCAAGATTGGTTGCAGGATTAGCTATGTCTTCATCTGTATAGAAATTTAATTCATCTTTGGCTCCCTTTTTGATGGGGCAAAGAGATTGGCAGGCACAGAGAGGTGGTCAGATTCTTGTTCATGATCTATGATCATTGGAGAAAGGTCAGCATCCACCATAAGCATGCATGGTGGGCATGGGACAAAGGTTCTCTCAAGATAGGGCTTTTGTAAGAAAGGTAGGTTTCAGGGTAGCAAGGTAGGCTTCAAGACAAAAATTCTCCTAGGATAGCGCTTTTGCAGGAAAGGTAGGGTTCAAGGCAGCAGGATTTGTTGCATGTGGGAGCTAGAAAATAAAAATAAAAATCAAATCAGCCCATGGTCTTTTGAAAGAAGTTCAATAGGCTAGTCTATAGTTGAAGACATAAATTTATTGAATGAAATAGGTGGCATGCTACACAAGAATGAAGAATGGTAGTGAGATGGAAGAGCTGGTCATGGAAAGAATGCTTGACATGGTTGCACTATCAATCTTGAAGGGTCAGTGAAACTATCTAATATGTGCTAGGACATCATTATTGTGAATGAGTGCCATAGTTATTGCATGCTAGAAGGAAGATTGAGAAGGAACTGTTGGTGAACACAATAGCTATAACAACATAGCTATACATGTGAATAGAAGTCAGCCATAGATCATGGGAAAGAGAAGCAAGTTAGATCTAGAATGGTTGGTGCTACATCTAAGAGGGAAAATCCATATATCAAGTCTATCTCTTTCCAACAACAAGGCTAGCCTATGGAAGCAAAGGACATCAAGCATCATCTTCTGGCGCCGTACTTTTCCATCTACTCAAAAGGTATGGAGCTCTATTGGGACTATCTATAACTTAGCTATGGTCTCATGTTCATGACATTTATGCCATGTTGATAACTGTTAATGAAAAAGAGGAAGTTCAAATCACAAGCTAGCTCCAAGCATCCTTGCATGGATGCTTAAAGAGCTTGTGATATCTCTTAGATTTTCATGCACACTGTAGAGTATTTTTTATGTCACATAGGAGACAGTTTGGGGTACCTATTGTATCTTGACTTATACATATGCTTGAGCTAATGAGCTTTGTGACTATGTCATGACCAGTTTGAACATGGCTATGAAGCAATGATGATTGAGGTTGGTGGTAACATCTCTGCTACTCCTTAGGTGATGGTTGCTTGCTTCGATTCCTCCATTCATCATGAAACTTGTGACTTGTTAAATTTTCACATTGAACTTGTGACTTGTAAGGCTTTACTTAAAACTTTAGTGTTTTCATTCAAGTTTAGCCCTACAATCCTTTGTAGTATAAGTAAATCCAAAGAATGTCATTTGCGACTTTTCTAGAAAAGGTGTGGATGCCTTGTAAAAGGCCATCGAAGACAAGTTGAAGGAATCTCTCATTTGGGTGGATGTGCTAGTCCCATATATAATGGGAGAGTTTATCAACTCTCTACATCAACTCTATAGGGTCAAGTTGCTTGAATGTTAATGGTAGCTAGGTCAGTATATGTCTTTCTAGATCCTTCCTTTTGAATAAGAAAGGAGACACTTGCAAAACAACTTGTGGACTCAGTATGTCAGTGGTAGGGTGGCCAAATGGTCATGTAATAGGAGCAACAATTGCAGGTCTATTAATAGCACCAAGTCTGACTCAGGTAGGAATTGGAACTTTCTTTTTCTAATAACTGAAAAACTACTATTGAAGCTTCATGATAAATGATAGCTTAGGAGCTACTACAAAACATGGCCATTATGTCTACATGGTCCCTTCAATCGTCTACTATTGTTATTGAGTTGCAATGCTTTAAGGGATTGTCTTGAACATGAGGCACTTGTAGTTGCTAAAGATGTAGCAAAAGGAGTAGCTAAATTACAAGATAGCATGGTAGAATCACTCGAGCTTGATATAGAAGATAGTTTTGTAGAAGATAAGGCTATTGACGAATCTGCAAAAATCACAGAATCAAAATCTACCCAGGATAAGATGTGAAAAGCTACATTGGAAAAGCTTGAAGAAGCTAGTCAAGATTCTTCTTTTGGACATGTATACTTTGCATTATGTGCTATGTAAGTTCCTTTCAATTCTAACAAATTTGAAGTTGACTTCATGTGATTATTTTGCTTTTGCTACACGAGCTGAAGCGGATTGACTCATCAGTGGAGAACTTGGCAACAGGAGCATGGCAGGCCTTTGGTACTGCTTTGAAAAGACAGGGTGAATTTCATTCAAAAGTAAGTACTTAAAGAGCTTTTTTTTTTGTTTTGTGTTGAGGTGAGGGGGTTGGGTTTTGAATGGCAAGCTATTTTTATAGACTTTTGATGCAACAAACAAAACTTTAAGAATAAAGAAGAATGACTTTTGTGGCTTGGATAATTTAATATTTGTGTAGAATAGAGTAGTTAGTTGAAAACTTTGCTGAGACATTTCAAAAGCAAGGAGGCTTCTCTAACAAAGCTGGAACTCTTTCTCTAGCACTGCTGGAGGTTCCCTTTTGACACACATTTTACAACTCTAAGTAGTGCTAGGATAAATTAAAAGTACTCCTAAGGGTTTACTTCTAAGCTATGTGTAAAATGTAGTAAATCAGTTTGGATCTTAACACTAGTTTTTCCTTAGGGGATGTATTGAAAGGTGGGAAGGCTATAATAGCTAAGGTCCTGGATGTCCTTGAGTATATTGGGAGGGAGGCTATAGATTTTGTAGAACCTTGATAAGAGTGATTTGTTAGAGTCCTTGAATATGTTCTAGAATGAAACAGTTCTCCTTACTCTCTGCAGAAAGTCATTTGAACTTGATGATAGTATTATACCATGTTGTAGAGCCTTAATGTGAGTGATTTGTTATTACATCATTACCTTATCCCAACATGAAAATGATTAGAGATGGTTGTCACTTAACAAGCTGTTACGTCATTGACTTTGCCTTTGTTTTGGTCTTGCTCTTGAGAAGCTTCTCTTTGTATGCTTGGATCTTTAATAAAAACAATCCTAGGCATTTTTGGTCCTCTTATTCCATCGTCTTGTGGAGAGGCCCAAACCCCTCCTTAGAGAGAGAGAGAGAGAGGGAGAGAGGGAGGGAGGGAGGGAGGGAGGGAGAGAGAGAGAGAGAGTGAGTGAGATCTCAAAGTGCAACAATGTAAAGTTCTAAATTTCTTCTTCGCGTGAACTAACCCTTTTAGGTAATGGGGATAATGATATATCAATTTTGAAAATTGCCTAAGGATAATGCAAATTTTTTTATTATTATTCCCCTCCCCAACCGACTATTGTGCTGGAAGGGGAGGGGAATAGAAAGGAGCCGGAAGCTCCTCGGTGGGAGCTCATAGGTGGTAGTGACCATGCATGCTGACACGAAGGAGAGGGAGAATCCCTCCCCTCCCCCCTAGTTAACCAAAAGGGGGGTTACTACCGTAAAGGAAAAAAAAAAGGGAGGACGCTGAGTGCCGTCGTGTTGCTGAAGGGAGGGGTTTGCCATCACGCCTGTGGGACCATTGATATAGAGGCTGAGAGAGAGGGCAGCCATGACGCTTGGAGGAGGTGAAAGGGAGCATTGCCCCCACACTGAAGCAGTCGTCGCTGTGAGAGGGAGGGGCTGAGATGCTTATTGCCGCTGAGCCAGGACGGCATCACCTCTGCCGTCAGTCTGCGCGCCGCAGCTGCTGTTCGCCGCCATCATTGACGCCTTCCACACCTGCCACATGCTGCTTCAAGAGGCCTTGGAAGCTTCCAAGGTTGGGCTTTCCAAGCCCCCCTTTTTGTGCTCTTGATACCCCCACACACCCCCTCTGTTTTAAAAACCCTTAAGCCCCTTTTCCCTTGGCTTGGAATTTACCCCCCCACCCCGCCCGTGCTTAAGCCTTCTTAGTCCCCATTCCCTTGGCCTCAAAACCACCATCCCCCCCCCCCCAATCGTGTTAAACTCATTAGGCCATTGTCTTGGGCTTTATAAGTCCCTTTTCCCCCCGCGGTTTTTAACCCCCTATAAGCCCTTTCCCTTGGGCTTTGTAAGCCCTTTCCTCCCAAAAAGAATTAAGACCTTAAAGGTCTTATTACCCCCCGTTTTTAATTTTCATTTAGGCCTTTCTCATTGGCCTCGGAATCATCCCCCTCCCCGTGTTAAGCTCTATAAGCCCCCTTTTTCCCAATAAGAGTTGGGCATAGAGGTCTTATTAACCCTCGGGTTTTTAATCCTTCTTAAACCCCTTTCTTTAGGCTTTGGAACCACCCCTTTTTCCAATAGCCTTTAAGGTTACTTTTTTCCCCCCTTGGAGTTCCTCCCTTAGGATTTTACAAGGCCCTTTTTCCCCCAAGAGAATTTTTCCTTAGCCTTTCCTTTCAAACTCGCAAAATACCTTGGAGTTTTGTTCTTCTTTCCCACTCGTAAAAGAGAAGAGAGAGTTGAGGGCTTTTTAACACATTCCTTTCCTGCTCAAAAGCCTCGAGGGAGCCTTCTAAAACTACTTTCGACAGACGGTGCAAGGGAGCGATGGTGGAATTCCAAAGAAGAGTTGTAAACCTGCTTCCTCGTCGGAATGACTACAATTGCGATGCATCCTAAGAAAGTCCAAGGCACAACCGCGAGAGGGTTATCTCCGGCCATCCACGTGGATATTTCACCCCAATCCCAGGTTTTCCTTCTTAATTTTTTTTTGATATTGTCGTAATTCAAACATGCAAGGTTAATTATTAGAAATAGGATATATTTTCGTCCTAGTTGTTCACGACGAAGGAACTTAGTCATCAATACTTTTAAATGAAACATGCAAATTAAGAAAGTATAAAAGCATTTCTAGCAAATAGCTTATGCATTGAAATGAATTATAAGACTAAATTATTATCCATTAAAATAGTATACTTCGGTTAAGCCTAGAAGAATAAACTGCATCTTGCACTATTATCCCATATCGCAATGAATCATCATGGAAAGTGCAAAGCATGAAACAATTCTTACGATGCATAAACTCTATGAAATTATCGTTGTTAACTGCATAAATTAGCAAGAAAAAGGTTGCTTATTTAGCATGAATTTTTTTCGCAAAGAAAATGGAATATTATTTGAAATTATCCTAACCTATGTCTGACCTCAAATCGATAAGTTAAGGTTACGCATAGACAACGAATCATGTGGAAGTAATCTCAAAATTATCTTCTAGAGTTAACCAAATTTGCATAAACCTAAAACACCTAAACTGCAGAGTACTCGTTCGGAATAAGTTAAATTCCAAGAAATGCCTAAACCTTAAATACTTGCCCACATTCACTGAATGTAGGGACATTGAAATGTAATCATAAAGTGAGCTAGGGTTTGTCCCTAAGAATCTTACAAGATGAAACTTGGAAACCCTAGGTCTAACGATGTCAGCCTAGTAACCTGAAACAGATTGTTTCGCGACTCCATTGTCTCATAGTTTGATGCGACACTCGTGCAGCAAGTGTGGAGTCATATGATCTTGCGATTGGATCACAAGGGAATGGCCAAGTTCTCACAATGAAGTTGGCATGTCCTTACGCAAGTTATCTTGCAAGAGGATGAATAATCATCCAAATTTAGTGGTCTTTCTTTAGTAAAGAGGATTGATTGGAAACTAAAAACCAGCCGATAAATTGAAGTAACCAATGAACTTAAGGTTTGACCAAGTTGGGTTAATAGGGTATGCCCTAACCCAAGATATAGGGGATCTTGCCAAGTTGCAAGTCATCCCTGATCGAGTGTTGGATGCATTCGAAAGGAAGGATTCATTTCTTAAGAAGCTTGCCAACAAAAACGATCAATGGAAATGTTTGTGCTTGCTACAGATTCTAGAGCATTGTTTGACTTTATTTGATCAATGAATCAAAAGATAAATGGATATCTATAATTCAAGTTGAAGGCGGGAAGGAAGAGGCAGCTTCAGTTACCCCCGACTGCCTACCTGACCCTAACCAAGGGGATTGTTGACTGTGCCGGGAAAGTGGACCAAACCCGCCGCGAGAGGTCTCTCCGTTGAGCGCTACTTGGAGTAGGAGGACGCTTGGGTGCCAGGGGGGGCTCTGGCTGTAAATCCCTTGCCTTTCGGGTCCTACACAAGAGGCTAACGTGACTCGGGATTGGATCTCGAGGCCCACATACTAGTCTATGGGCGAAAACTTGGATTAGTGATCCCTGTGGATTGGTGGATAGCCTTCGAGCGAATTGTGGATAAGTCTACGGGCTGGACTCTTTATATTTCAAAGATAAATATGATAACTGTTAATAAGGAACTTGTCTGATATTATTTTTCTATGTCAAGTGATAATATTACGTGAAAGAACCAGTGCCTAACGGGTTAATTAAAGAAGCTGGTTGTTACATGTCCAGCTAATGTGTTAGGTAATTAAATAACTAAAACAACCCGAGGAAAGTGCGGAGGATGGGCCATAGGTCCGTCCTACAGATGGGTGGTCCTGGTTGGCCGGGAACTTTTCTCAAATCATGATGGACAGCAAGAAGATTGTCAAAGAACACGAATAACAAAAGTGTTGACCTAGAGTTATGATTAAACCCAATTTACGCTGTTTTAGGGGAATGGAATGGGACTATGCCTTATAGCAGAGAGATTGAGCTTTGCATCCCTCTCGTTTCCCATTCTCTTTGAACCAAGTGCAACGTGAATCCGCTTTGGACCTGGTGTTTCTGCGTAAAGTAGTTCACTTGGGTCCGGCGCTAGTTGTTGTTAGGAAATGACCAATCAGGAAAACCCTAATTCAAGTTAATCCTAAGTGGGAACAGCCAGAATACTTTCGCTACATGGCAGACGCAGAAAGCCCTAGATCACAAACCCCATAACATTCCATGGGAGTGCCGGGCAGAGCTTTCTAGACATCCTTTTCGATAGACTGCTAAGACGTGCCCTGAAGATGCAAGTGCTCATATGTATATGAGGAAGTAACCCGTGTAATCCCCGCTGACAAGATTAAAGTGTTGGGCCACCATGAGAAGAATGGATTCCAACGGAAAGGATATCCTGAACTTCCAATGATTTACCAATTCCTGAAGATCTATGACCCGAAACCATACTATTATACAGTCCCTATAGATAAATGTAATACAATGTTTTTCTCCCCAAACTAAATGTAACAGTTGGCTTATCATCACAAGAAATGTTGTATTCTGAAAGGGCTATGCCCATATAAATACAAATAAGACTTCTTTTTATCAATGTCTAATTATGCTGTTAAGTAGCTACATTGCTTACGTGATAGCAGAATTGAAGATGTAATATAAATCAATAACGATTATCGTATAATAACGTTAAGAAACCTTTATCCAAGCACAACCCTAGGTACAAGTTCCTAATTCGCCTCCTACATCAAGTACTGCTGTAATCCAGGAGAAGAAGTTCCATCTCAAGCAAATTAAGCCACCCGAGTTTGATGGGAGAGGCAGATTCGTCCAAGCCGATGTTGAAATTTGGATTGAATCCATGGAGGATTACTTCGAAGTAGCCAGTACTGCACTTTCCAATCAGGCTATGCTCGCCAAGCTAAAGCTCACCGACGAAACCATGCTTTGGTGGAAGCAATGGTGCAGGGATGAAGGGATCGCGGAGGGATTTGTTACCTGGGAGAAGCTGAAGAAAGCCGTGCAAGGAAGATATCTACCACCTGTATATTGCACGCAGAAAATGAATGAGTTCTACGAGCTAAAACAGCTGGGGCTCATGCTTGATGCATACTATTATAAATTCGTCTCACTTTTAAAGTATGCGTCGCAGATGGACATGACACAACAGGTGTCCAAATTTTGTGTGGGTTTAAATCCACCAGTAAATACCCGTATCGAATCTTTGCGTCCATCAGATCTTCAAGACGCACTCATTCGAGCGGCACCTATAATTTAGGAGGTGCAGTCTAGGCCAAGGGGTAACAAGGCTTGGTCTTATAATGACCCGAACAGAGGAGCATTCAGACCTCAAATGAAGAGAGTTCAAGGTCATAATCAGGGGCAAAGAAAGAAAGCAAGGACTAACAATGTCAACAACTTTTTTCCTACTCAAAGGAATGGCCGAAACCTCTGTTGTTTCCACTGCAACGAGCCCGGCCATTTCAAGAGGCAATGTCCCAAGCTTGGTGGAGGACATCGCCAAGCGCCTTTCCAAGGAACAGGCCATGGTCAAGGAGCCACTACCTGAGGGAGAGGAAGAACCGCCTGCATTGCCAATAGGCAAATGTGCGAAGAAGAAGAAGATGAAGAAGACTAGACCATGAAATCAGAATTCAAAAGGGCGATAGTCCATGCTGCCCTTCACAAGAAAGAGCTGAATCGCCAGCTCTCTGTGATTTAGACACCGTCAGACTATCAAGGTAAAAGTTTCAAGACCTTGATTGATTGTGGCAGTACACATTCCTTTATCTCACCAGGTTGTGCAAAAAGAGTAGGAATAGCCATAGTAGAAGCACCTACCCTGCTTGTGGAATTGGTAAATGGTCATGAGGTTACTTATACTAGGCAAACTGCTAAGGTGGAATTCTTTTTGGGAGGAAAGAAGACTTCGCTCAAATTCAGAGTCATGAATTTAGGTATCCATGAGTGTCTACTCGGAATGGATTGGCTTAAGCCTAATGACGCCCACATTCATTGTGGAAAGGGTCAAGTTTCCTTTCGAAACTCTGAAAGGGAATTAGTCACAAATCAAGGTGAGGCTGGAGTGCCAAGAATTCAATTGGCCAAAGTATCTCAAATCATAAAAGGAGTCAGAAAAGGATTACCTGTCTACTTAATTAAGCTCAACAAGTTAGATGAGATGCAAGAGTCTAATGAAGGACCTTCTTGACTAAAGGAATACGTGGATGTATTCCCTGAAGAGTTGAGAGAACTCCTACCCCAAAGAGAAGTGGATCATGAGATTAGCTTAATACCAGGAGCGGCGCCAATTGCAAAGAGACCTTATAGAATGTCCATACCAGAAGCAATTGAGCTGAAGGAACAACTCAAGCAACTACTAGATCAGGGCTACATCCGGCCTAGCAATTCACCATGGGGAGCTCCAGTACTATTCCAAAAAAAGAAAGATGGGGCACTTAGACTATGTATTGATTACCGAGGATTGAATCAATCAACAGTCAAGAACAAATACACTATTCCTAGAATAGATGAGCTTCTTGATTGTCTTTAAGGTGCAAAGATCTTCTCCAAGATTGATCTCAGGTTAGGTTATTATCAGATAAGGATCAAGGAAGAAGATATCCCCAAGACGGCCTTCAATACAAGATATGGGCACTTTGAGTTCCTAGTTATGTCATTCAGACTTACGAATGCACCTGCCACCTTCAACAACTTAATGCAGGATATCTTTAGGCTATATCTTGATGATTTCGTGCTTGTCTTCTTCGATGACACTTTAGTCTATTCTAAACATGAAGAAGATCATGAACCCCAACTTCGAAGGTCACATAAGCTGTATGCTAAGATGAAGAAATGTGCATTGTTCAAACGTCAGATTGAATATCTGGGATTCATAGTATCAACGGAAGGAATCTCAGTGGACTCAGCCAAGGTCAGAGATGTGCTTGAATGGCCAATAGCAACATCTGTCAAAGAGATACGCAGCTTTCTTGGATTGATAGGATGGTATAGGGTCTTTATAAAAAAACTATGCTTTGATTGCAGCACCCCTGATGGACTTATTGAAGAAGTAAACTTCCATTGCATGGTCAACTCCCGAACAAAATAGCTTCGACAGATTGAAGCAAAGTTTGGTATCAACACCTATTCTAAAACTTCCAGACCTCAATAAAGAGTTTGAGGTAGTAACTAATGCTAGCATACTTGCCTTGGGGTGTGTACTCATGTAGGAAGGCCATCCTGTAGCCTACTCTTCAAGGAAATTGAAGAGTCATGAGAAGAATTATGCTACACATGATTTGGAATTGTTAGCTATCATCCATGCTCTAAAGCTTTGGAGACACTACCTGATGGGTAACAAGTTTACTCTAGTAACTGATCATAAGAGTCTCAAATGGATCTTCACCCAGAACGACCTCAACATGAGGCAACGTTAGTGGATTGAAGTGTTGGAGGAGTATGACTTTGAAATCAAGTACCGACCAGGAAAAGAGAATGTAGTTGCCGATGCACTCAGTCGCAAGGCATTCCTTAATTCTCTAATCTTGCAAAATCTATCAACAACCAGATCTCTAGCTACAAAAGTATCCATGCCAAACAACCCTATACTTGAGTTAGTTAGAGAAGATGCATGCCATGATCCGGCCTACCAAACAATGCTAAGGGAGATCTCTATCAAGGATCAGAATCAAAAGTTGCAAGCTAAGTATCATGAATTTTCTATCAATAGTGGACTTGTCTACTATAGAACAAGGCTATGTATACCAAGAAGCTAGTCACTTAAGCAGAAGATATTGTGGGAAGCTCATGATTCCCCTTTTGCAGGACATCCTGGCTATACCAAGACTCTTAATGCAGTTACGAAGAGCTACCATTGGGAGAGGCTCAAAGGTAATGTTCTCAAATATATCACCGAGTGTTTTTCTTGTCAACGTATCAAAGCCGAACATGTCAAGATGCCAGTGAAACTACAACCGCTTGACATTCCCCAAATGAAATGGGAATTCATCAGTATGGATTTTGTTGTTGGCCTACCCCAAGTTCAAGGAGGATACAACTCCATCATGGTTGTGGTTGACATGCTTACTAAGGTTGCACACCTTATTCCAATAAAGACAAACTATAAAGCCTCGGACATTGCAAGATTGTTTATCAAGGAGATATTCAAGCTACATGGGTTACCCAGAAGAATCATTAGTATCGTGATTCTCTCTTCTTGTCACACTTCTGGAAAGCTATCTTTGAAGCCGTTGGGACTCAACTCTGCTTTAGCACCGCTTACCATCCACAAACGGATGGCTAAACAGAGCGGGTAAATCAAGTCATCGAGGATATGCTAAGGTCATACTACTGTCGAGAACCGAAGAGGTGGTTTCAATATTTGCCTATGGTTGAATTTTCCTACAATGCTTCTTACCAACAAAGCATTCAGATGACCCCTTTCCAAGCATTGTATGGTCATGACTGTCGAATTCCCCAAACTTCTCAGATCCAACCTTAAGGGTTGAAGCTTCAAGGCAGATGTTGGAAGAGATGGATGACCAAATAAAGTCAATAAGACAGGACATCCAAGCTGCCAAGGATAGACAGAAGGCATATGCAGATTTGAAGTGTCAAGATAGAATCTTCAAAGAAGGAGACATGGTCTTCATTCGTGTACGCCCTAAGAAGAGTTCCCTATCCTTAGGAGATTGCAAGAAGCTAAGTCCAAGGTATTGTGGGCCGTACAAGATCCTCAAATGCCTAGGACCTAATTCTTATAGATTGCAACTCCTTGAGAACCTAAAGGTTCACAACGTATTCCATATCAGCCTATTGAAGAAATATGTACCTAATCCTAACCATGTACTCATTGAACAACAAGTTGTAATGCCTAGTCAAGGAGTCCTTGAACTAAGGCCTGACAAGATCTTAGATGTTAGGAAGAGACAATTAAGATCCAAAACCTTGAGAGAATGCCTTGTCCAGTGGAAAGATTATCCCGAAGAGGATGCCACTTGGGTAGATGAAGGCACTCTCAACCATCAATATCCCCAGTTTATCTCGAGATGAGGACATCTCGATTCCTCTAAGGGGGAGATAATATAAAGTTCTAAATTTCTTCTTTGCATGAACTAACCTTTTTAGGTAATGGGGATAATGATATATCAATTTTGAAAATTGCCTAAGGATAATGTAAATTTGTTAATTATTATTCCCCTCCCCAACCAACTGTTGTGCTGGAAGGGGAGGGGAATAGAAAGGAGTCGAAAGCTCCTCCGTGGGAGCTTGTAGCTGGTAGTGACCATGCATGCTGACACGAAGGAGAGGGAGAATCCCTCCCCTCCCCCCTATTTAACTAGAAGGCGGGTTGCTGCCGTAAAGGGAAAAAAAAAGGGAGGATGCTGAGCGCCATCGTGTTACTGAACAGTGTAAACTAATATTCAATTTGCGTTTTGTTCAAAGTTTGATTACTTCTCTCCATTCTCACTCTCTTCTTTATTTCCCATCCTTATTATTTTTTCCTTTTTTTTCCTTCATGTTTCTAATTCGCAAAGATTTTGAATCCAATCTTCTAATCACATCCTTAGCTATGGATCAATCATCCAATGATCTCCATAGCTCTAGTAAAAGGCATCTCTATCATCTTCATATTGAGTTGGATAGTAAGTATGAAGTAATAAGGAAGAGAACAAAACCCATTACTATTACAGAGTCTATGAAACATATACTCACTTTTGAAGGAAAGAAGAATTTTGATATTTAGTTTGATGGCAGGCTATATCCCAAAGATCCTAGCAAAAATAGCACTCTTCCTTTCTATAATAGCTCTTCATTGTTGAGGTTCATTGGTGATGGCTATAATGGGTTTTTTGGCTATACACTTAACTTGGATGTAGAAAAGGATGTCTTCAAATTGGAGAACCATCGTTTTTTATCAAAACATAACAACGAGTTACAACAAAAGCTAGAAGGCTATCAACAAAGGATTCATTTGTTTGAGAATTAACACATCAAATCTTATCAACGAAAGAACACTATTTTAGGCATTCAAAATTTAAAAAAATGCTCTTAGAAATTTTGAAAGTCTCAGATGAGGAGGAGGTGGTTGTAGTAAAAGAATCTAGGCAACAATATACATTTTTTTTCACTTTAAAATATGAAATATAACTTTGTTTATAATTAATTGTATTGATTTGTGATGTTGATTTTGTTTAGGTCTCTTCTTCAACTGAATGCAAGTGAAAGAGATTCTTTGAAAGCATCTCAGTTTTATTATCATCTTCTTCCTTCAATAGTTTTAAAATATATTTTGGAGAGGAAGAAATTTAAAAAGGCAAAGAAACAATGCTTGGAGTCATTTGTAAAGGATCGTTCATTGGATGCTGAGTTAGTACAGAAGACACTAAATAATATTGGTATAAGTCGAGATACTTATATACAAATTTTCCAGCTTTTACAATCAAATATCAAGCAAGGACAAGTACGTAGTGGCATAATTCCAAGGCCATCTGTGGTTAAAACTATTAGATAAAGAGTGAATAACAAAGTTATCAAGATTCTAGGTGAGCCTTTCCATATCAAGGCTAGCTTTAAGGGTAAGAAAAAGGAAGATATTTTCAACGAATTTAACAATTGCCACCCTACAATGTTTAATGATTAGATTATATGACTTATCATTAGAAGAGGCACAAGGATTGGCTAGATTTGTGGTTAAACGTGATGAAAGTGAGATTCTTAAATGTACAAAACTAGAGAGGGTCTTTGTAACCTTGATTAATAGAGCACTTTCATCAGATCATTGCAATCACTCAATATCATTTGATGTTCAATCGAAACACAACATCTGGTGGCTAGGAGCATTTGAAGTAGATATAGATGATTTTGATATTGTATTGAATTTCTCATCGAACACCAATACTTGATGCTATTAAGAGACAAAAGGTAGGAGAAGAGATATTTATTGAAGGATTTGGGAGCTATAAGATTGAGTGGCACATAGCTGGTGACTTGAAGACACTTAAATGTATGTACAATATATCAAAGGGAGCCAACTCTAGATCTCCTTGTGTGCATTAAATATCCCCAGTCATAGAGTTGAACTCAAGAAATTGGAATAGAGCTCCCTCTAGGCACAACAAGGATCCACAGTTGAAACCAGTCCTAGATATTCCTTTAGTGAATGCCCATATTTGTATACTTCATGCACTTTGTAGGATAATTGAAAAGCTTGATCATCTTTATATAGGATTTGCATGGAAGCTAAAGCCATTGTTAGCTAGAACAATGCTATAACAAAGATGGAAATCGTCTGATCTGCAATTGATTTGCATGGTGGTCATGCTATTATTGCACCAGATCTTCAAAAGTCTAAGGATGGAAATTGTGTCTCCAAAAAGCCATCTATTGTTATTCATGAACGCATTGGGCTTGTGCTAAAAAAGAGAAAATTGTTAAAGTGGGAGAAAGAGAGACGCCTTGCATCGCTCTCTTGGATCATGCTTTTGAAATCAATGTTATGGCATGCAGTTTGTATGAGAATGAAGGATGGCCGATTGACGTAGATCTAGGATGGCGTATGCAGGCATCAAACAATTCATTAGGGGATCTTTATGCGGCTTGTCCGAATGTACCTCTGACTATTGGAGATATTAGGGATGAATATCATTTTTTTGGGTAGGATTCATGTAGTTATCCACTGATTTTGGGGCAACCCTATATATCGGAATCAAGGCTGGAAACAAAAGTATTGGATAATGATTCTTCATATGCTTGGGTTTGGAGTAAAGACAATATGAATGCAATACATGAATTTTTCACTATTTTTGTAAATCATCCTCGCAATCGGGATAGGTTGCGGGATAATCCTATGCCACCTAATGCACGAGAGTTTAAGGGTTTTTAGACAACACTATTGTAAGTGGAGGCTATGGCAGTGCCTCTAGGAAGATAATTATGCCTCCAAGAAAGGGGGAAATTCTATTTGTGTCTAGATTGCAAGAATGGACATCATGTACTCTTGCCAGTTTTAAGAATATTTCAGCCATGTGTAGGGCTGAAAAGATATATGTAGGATGGGCTAAAAAAGAGTCGAAGACATATTGTTTGATGGTTGCAAAAGGCTATTTTCAGTGTTGGTTGATGTTGATATAGTGGATAAAATTTTTCCAGCAATTAATGCTAAAAACATGGTAGAAAAAGAGGTTATTTATGTTAATACTTTAGAGATGTATGAAGTCATTCAAGAGTTTAATGAGCATGAATGTTATGGGCTGCAATATGGGCTACAAAATAGGGTTGAAGCAAGCATGGATACAAATTACAAAATTATTGCAAAGAATGTTAAGCCTATGGCTTTTCCTTCACCTCTTGAAAGGGATGGGTTACTTGAAAACGTGATTGAACAACCTACTCTACGAGATCCATATGAAGTAGGACACAAATTGGTGATACAAGCTTTCTTTTGCATGCACAAAGAGCTTGTTTCTTGTAGATGTTGGAAAGGCATGGGAAAGCCTTTGCATTTGAGCCAGATGAAATCGGATGTGTTGATCCGACCATAGTTGCACCTATAGTGATCTTTACAGTACCTCATGTGCCATGGAATTTAAAGCCTATTCCAGTACCTCAGGCATATTTTCCTAAGTTTCTAGAGCTTTTGAAGGAGAAGATCATGATGCGGATTTTCGAGACCTCTTCCGCTCCATATTTGAATGAGTGGTTTACTATTCCAAAGAATGGTTCTTTGAGGTTTATACATGATTTACAACAAGTTAATAAGATCACCATAAGGAATGTTGGATCAGACCCGATATGGATGAATCTATAGAAGCATTTGCAGGCAAGGCAATTTACTCTATGGGAGATTTATATTCACGATATGATCAGTTCTAGCTTGCATTAGAAAGTCGAGACATCACTACCATGAAGACACCACTTGGATTGATTAGTCTGTGTATGCTTCCATAGGGAGCAACAAATTCAGTGGCACATATGATGAATGCTATGTATAAAGTTTTAAGGGAGTATATTCCTCAATTGACCTTACCCTTTCTTGATGATGTGCCGATAAAAGGGTGTGACATCCATGAGAAGAATGAAGATTTGAATGAGCAGGGATGTAGAAAATTTGTGGTTGATCATATTGTTGATTGTGAGAGGATTTTGAGCCATCTTGAAGAAGTGCATTCAACTCGGAGTGGAGGAATTATTAGTTGTTGGGCACATGTGTGGACCATCTGGGAGAAAGCCCTCATGAGTAAAGATTGGTGCCATAAGCAGGATGCGAGAGATATGTTTGAATGTATCCTAGGTGATAAGATTTTTGAGTGCATGTGTCTTTTACTTGATATGGATTCCGCATTTTTCTCATGTGGATGAAAGTTTACATCAACTCTTGAGAAAAGGGCAAAAGTTTTGGTGGGGAAAACAACTTACGAAGGTAATTCACAAGATAAAGATCTTATTGTTTTTAGACCCAACACTAAAGAGAGAAATTTATGAGAATGGGCAGCCTATTATTCTCACTGTGAATATAAGTCCAATTGGCATTGGTTGGGCACTGGCTCAGGATGATTCTGATGGGAATAGGTATGCCATTTGGTTTGGAGAAAATGTCCTCAATGAATGGAAATGGTAGTATTCTCAAGTCAAAAGAGAGCTTTGGGGTGTAGTGATAGCCTTTAAGTGTGACAAGGAGTATTTTATTGGAGCTCATGTAGTAGTAGAGAGACTTATTTTCTACCTCTATTGGGCATGATACTGAATTGTTCAACTCCTGATATTGCCATGTTATAGTGCATTGCATATATAAAGTCACTTAACCCTCATTTTTGGTATATTACAGGAAGAGGAAACCCCATGGGTAACATGCTTTTACGAGCAAGGTTTGAAGATGAAGAAGAGCTGATGGAAGATGAAGAGGACGATGTGATAGGTGCTAAAAATGACTTTATGACAGCAGGGAATGAGTATGCACCTAATGTTACTGCAGGTACAACTATTGTAACAAGGATTTCAGCACTAAGAAAAGAGCTTACAACCATGGAGAAGAGATGGGCAGTAGAGAGAAAGCATCATCAATGTTATGCTTTAGTGAGAATACAATTTTTGGAAGAGTTATATTAGGATGATTGGGTGAAAATAGGCCAACATCTCACCCTCATGACAAAGAAGACTGAGTGGTCTGAAGCTGAATTCAAGAGGATTAAAAGAAAAGCTTATGGCTTTTTCTTAAAAGATGGATATTTATGGAAGCACACGCAAAGCAAAAGAGAGGAGCTCCAGTACATGTATTGGGAGATAGAGCTTCTCAACAACAAGTGATGTAGGAGTTTCATGAAAGCTTATGGGTTGGACATAGAGGAGTTTGGGGCACATTTGCCAAGATAAAAAAGAAGTATTGGTGGCAAAACATGTATAAATATGTGGAGCATTATGTGAAATCATGTAGTGTCTATCCGATGTATTTCATGGTAAAGCATAGAGATGGGTTGCAATAGACCTATCCATTGTCTATGCATTACAAATGGATAGTTGATCTGGTTACCATACCTACAGGTTTATGGAATACGAGATATATCGTGCTTGCACGATAATACTAGACAAATTAAGTGGGAGGTGGAGCTCTTAGTACATAAACTACTCAAGTAGTTTACAAGTTCTTATTAGAATAAGTCTTTTGCACATATGGTTGTGTTGGTAAAGTGGTTGCTGATAGAGGAGAATTGGATGTGGATGAGGCTCATGACTTCTTTTCACAATTGGGTATCAAGTTGGCTTTAACTCAGCCTATAATCGTGAAGCAAAAGGAAAAAGTGAAAGAGGTCATCAGCCTATCACTAAGGCATTAGCAAAGTCATGCAAGGGCAGGATGAAAGAGTGGCCAAGAATGTTACCGTTTGCTTCATGGGTTGATAGAACCACTCATAGTGCACTTATAAGCTATATGCCTGCTGAATTAATGTATGAACAATAGCCAATCATGCCTATTTAGGAGACTCTTTGGAGTATTCTACTATGGGAAGAGGGTCTGAATAGAGAAGAGTTTGTGGTCCTATGCATTAGATAGTTAGAAGGCAGGCCTGAAGACACTGAGATAGCCATGAAAAAGATGAAGACTGCAAGGATCAAGAACAAGAAGAGGTTTGATCACAAGCAACATAGACTCTAACCACGACCTATACAAGAAGGGGACCGGGTGTTGGTTTATGATAGCAGCTTGGAAAATCAACATAATGCTAGGCAGAAGATGGCAAAGAGGTGATTTGGTCCATATGTGGTAAGTTTTTTTTAATAATGCTACCTATGCATTAAATGAGATGGATAGAACAACTCTAAGGATTCTACTGGCTGGAAAACGTACCAAGCTCTTTAAACATAGGGAGTCTTTAGCATATGAGTTGAAGGAGTTGGATACTTAGCATGAACATGCGAATATGGAAGAAGAAGAGGTAGAAGATGAAGACATTGACATGGCAGAAGATACTTTTTCTGACACTGCAGATCTGTAAAACTTTGGCACATGCTAGAGGATATGTAGGTTAGGATGGGGTGGATGTCGTGCCGCTACATGCACACTGTGTGAAAAACTCCAGAGTGTAGTTTTTTCATTGATCTAGATAGCCAATGCCATTTTAGACATTAGTGTCAGTGTCCATGGTTCAAAAATATTAGATTTTTGGATAAGTTTAGCCAAATTTTTATATTTTAGATAATATCTATTGTAAAATCCTAAAACTTTAGATAAATTCTAGATTAGGATGACATGTAAAACAAAGTAGGTAGCCTTCAACCATTTTGAGAAGACTTTATGTAAGAAGAGGGATGTGTGAAATTGCACGACGTGTGATCACTATTTTCAGACAATGAACAACACTTCGAAGTGGGAGATGAGGAAGGAGTGATCTGGTAAAATTGGCCAGGTGTGCTAGTATTTTACCTACCTTTTGAAGCCAATGGAGGAATCAGATTGGCGATCTGAGCAGCATAGAGGAAGATATTATTTTATGCACATTTCTTTCTACAAGAGATTTATCTTCTCATAATGCAGAAAAAAACTAACAACCTTCACCTCTGTGAGTATTCTTCTACATCTTCTATTTCTTTCTGTGAGTATTATTCTACATCTTCTATTTCATTGAATCCCTTCTCTTCCGTCTACTCCTCTCCCTGAATCTCCCTTCACCTTGTTGTCTCTTACCCCCATGGTAGACTTTTTACCCCAAATGCTCCAACACCGTATAGTAGGTCAATAAAATTACATATATAGAATCTTTTTCGCAACATAGCAAAAAAATCCTATATAGGAAAATATTATCTACTTAGAAAATTTTTCTTCACATAGGAAAAAATCCTATATAATAAAAAATTCTTGCCTAATGTATTAGATGTGTATTATGTCCTATTTGAAATTAACTAGAAAATCTCTATATAATTTTCTAATTGAGAATTTACTATATAATTTTTCACTTAAATTTTCATTTTAGTAGGAATATGCAGACAAATGAAAATACAATATTTTCAAGTTAGACAAAAATTAGAATCATATAAGAAATTTTCTATATATGAAAATTACCATATGTAGGAAAATTCCCTAGATAGGGAAACATAGGAAAATTTTTCCACATTGGAAATTTTTCCTACATAGGAAATAAAAAAAGAAAGAGAATTTTCTATCAATTCCTTAGTTAAAGATACACATAAGTAGGAAAAGTAAATAATAAGAAAATTTGAACATTTCCTTGTTAGAGAAACTAGGGAATCCTATATGGAATTTCCATAGGGAAAATTCCCTACATAGGGGGTTTTTCCTATGTAGGAAATTTCCTATGTGATTCCCTAGTTTCTCTAACTAGGAAATGTTCCATTTCCCTAGTTGCATATTTTGCATGGAATGTTACATCGCATACATCTTGCAGTTACTATCTTTTAGGAGAAAGTACTTGCTAATTTAGAAGAAAGTATTTGCATCTTTAAAGTGAAGATCATCTTCACTTGCGGGTTGGTTGGATCAACTAAGTAATCCATATATAGTTGAGTAGTTTATATGAAAATCATAAAGGTACGATTAGATTGCATATGACGATCACCTCAAAGTTCTAGGTAGGGTTAAGCTACGATAAAATTTTGCCTAGTATCGCACTTGGGATGCCAATTTAGTAATTCCGATCCCAAAGATCCTATCCACATTCCTGAAATGTTAGGATTATCTAATCGCCATGCATGAATGATCTAGGGTTCTTACCCTAAGGATCAATTGACCAAATACTAGAATTCCGTATGAATTTAGGAACCCTAAGGCCAAAGCGTTATCAGCCGAGTAGGGTTAGGGTTGGGTGGGGTCAAGAGGACTCCCAAGCCCTTATCTTGATCAAGAAAGACCGTACGAAGAAATATATAATCCCACAAGCTAGGTGTTGACACCCATCTCGTGCAACAAGTTGCAACTTTGCATGGTTTTGTGTCTAAATCACAAAATAGTATTGCCACTACTTAGAACAAAATTGGTGAGTTCTAAGTACAAGTCTAATTTTATAGAGGATGAGTAGTCATCTTGCTACATCACCCTTCCTTGGGGTTGATTTTCCAAGATAGGGTAATTATGAATTGCCTAGTAAGCAATTGACCAATCAAGTGAGGAAAACAAGGTTGTCCAGGATTTATTGACCATAATATATGGAAACCTAAGGTATTGACAATTTGGGTCAACAGGGTATAAACCCTAACCCAAGGAAAGAGGGTAAACAAGAAAATGAGCTTACGAAACCCTTGGGATCTTGCCAAGTCGCGATTGATCCCAGATCGAATGCTGGATGTATTCGGAGAGAAGGATTCACACCTTAGCAGTTGGCCATACAAACGACCACTGGAATGCTCGTGATTGTACACTTAGGAGCACTTTTTGTACTTCTTTGCTCAAGGAACTAATGCCAGAAAAATAACTAATGTTTCAAGTTAAAAGCCTGGAGGGAGAGGCAGTATCAGTTACCTTCGACTGTCTGTCTGACCCTATCCAAGGGGGTTGTTAGCCGCGCCGGGTACGTGGACCGAACCCGCTACGAGAGGTCTCTCTGTGGGTGCTACTTGGAGCACGAGGACCTTGGGTGCCATGGGAGGCTCTGGCTGTAAATCCCTTGTCTCCGGATCCTGCACAAGAGGTCAACTCGAGATGGGATCTCGAGGCCCGCATAAGAGTCAATGGACGGAACTTGGAATAGCAATCCCTGAGGATTGCTGGAATAGCCTTCAGGCGGATTATTTGATGTATCCCAAAGACTGATAAATAAAGATCAAATGTTGAAAACGAACTTGCTTGACATTGTTTTTCTATGTCAGTGCCTAAGTTATGTGAAGGAACGAGTGTTTAATTGGTTAATTAAGGAAGTTGATTTTACTTGTCAAACTAAATGTGGTAGGTAATTAGATAACTAAAGCAACCCGAGGAAAGTGCGGTGGATGTGACCCTAGGTCCATCCTATGGAAGGGTGGTCCTGGTTGACTAGGAACTTTTCTCAAAGGAATTGACAGCGAGGTAGCAATGACCCAGAATCTAGAGAGCTAGAGTCATGATTTATACTATTTTAGGGGAACGAAATGGGACTATGCCTTATGAGTAGAGAGATCGAGCTTCGCATCCCTCTCGTTTCCCATTCTCCTTGAACCAAGTGCACTATAGATCCGCTTCGACCTTGACGTTTCAGCGCAAAGTAGTTCATCTGGGGCTCGACGCTAGTTACCTCCTAGGAACTTGACCATTAGGGAAACCTTGATTCAGGTCAGTCCTAAGTGGGAACTGCCGGAAAGCTTCCGCTTCGTGGCAGACTCGGGAAGACCTAGGTCGCAAACCCTGTGACATTCCTTGGGATTATGGAGCGGCGCTTTTTGGACTCTCTTCCCGATGGGCTGCTAAGACGTGTCCTACAAGCGGACAAGGGGGACACGTTACAAAGCAAATGGCCAAGCAAAAGCTACCAACAAACTCCATGTTAGTATCTTGACCAAAATGGTCTTAGCTTCATGATTTGACTAGGATCACAAGCTTATGATAGCTCTCTAAGACTATTGCATGTCATGTAATACTACCACAGGACAAACCCCATTTTGTTTGACATATGGTACTAATCTCCTTATACCCGTGAAATTCTTGATCTCTAGACTATGCATTGCCATTTAAGAGCGAAGGGAAGGAACTTGAGCATGGAAACATCGCTTGCCTGAGTTGGAGTGCTTAACTAAAACATGAATGCTAACTAGTGACGCCCTACTCATAGAGAAGGCCATATGAAAGGCCTCGTTTGATAAGCATATCAAGAAATGCTCCTTTGACAAGGGGGACCTTGTCCTAGTCTATTCAATTAAAGGCCACAAGGAAAAACTCAATCTAAGAGACCTTATATCTTTTTGTGTCTATGTGATCAAGATGATAGAGAATGTGGAGTTGGAGACTCTAGATGGCTAGCCCATCACCCACTTTAAGAGCACTAAAATTCAAAATTATTATCCACTTGGACAACCTTTACATGCATCAATGATGGAAAATATGTAGATTCTTTTAATGCATATAGAATAAACATGCTATGAACAATTTTAGAAATATCAGCACTTGACCCCCACTTGTGTCTACTATGACAATTATAAATGTAAATAGCTGTGACCATTAACAACATTAAGTCAAATAATGAAAATCTTATTGGACTTACATATCCTTGCATCCACCTCACTATAAATCATTCAATGATTATTGATGCTCTTATTGATGAGCGATCCCATTATAATATCTTACCATACTTCTATTTGAAAAACCAAGGGTACCCCTCATTTTAGCCCACCAATCCAAAGCTTAATCCCTATGGAGGGTGACCATACACCTTACCAGGTCAATTTAAGCTTGCATGATTGAGAGATAAAGTATCCCACTACTCTTCTATGTTCTTTTGAATGCTAAAGGAGTAGGTACTAAGAATCTCTTGGGATGTACCTTTAATCATCTAACCAACTATTATGTCAACTATGTTGATAAATGAGCTTAACTTTAGTTAGTTGATATCCATGTGATCACCACATTTAGGTCCAAGAACATGCAACTTGGATTGAGTTCCGCCTAGTTGTAATTCTCCACCTAGCAAACCAATCAAGACCAGAAATTTATCGATCCAACTTCTAGGTGACCATGCAATTAAGAAAACCCCCATTAGCACCACAACACAATGGCAGCGGCAGCAAGAAAACTCCTCATATAGTTTTTCTTCTCAAATACTCAAGTAACCTAAGCAAGCACTGGCCCTCATGCTGCCACCATCAATCTTATGACAATCCATGTCTTACATAGTGTTGGGTCCCTAAGAAGCTTTTAGAAGCTTAAGGCTATTATGAAGAATTTCACTAGCTTTGGTTTTCCAAATTTCCCAACACTCCAACTCATATATCCATTACGACTTCCTCTAAGTTAACTTCTCCTATTGCTTCACCTTATCCATTCCCTATTGCACCTAAAAACAACACACTTAAATCCCACAAAAACTACCTCTAACTCATTTTTCCATTCTTTGTTAAGAATCGCATGGTGGGGAGATTCGCTTGAGCTACTAAGCCAAACACACACAATACACATAAGATAGAGCTCACTTAACAACACAAGAAGAGAGATGCATGCCAAAACATTTTCTTGCCGGTTTTCTTTTCTTCTTCCATACACAATACAATGTAAACAAAGTATAAATGAGATACAACATAAAGGAAAGTGGTCTACTAAGTCAAATAGTGTGCAATTAGCTCGACTAATTGACTAGCGCTTGAATTATCCTAGTTGTAGGTAGGTGCAACAAACTAAATACAATAAGTAATAAGTCAGTGACCATGTGAGGATCATAGTAATCACCAATGTTCTAAGTGTAGACATGTGGACCCATCTAGGTAGGTGATCCATCTCAACACTCCCTCTCAAGCTCAATTGTATCTCCACAACTCTAAGTAAGCTTCAAAACTCTTCAAGCTTCTCTATATCCAATGCCTTTGTGAAAATGTCAAATATCTAATCGTGTGTGTTGACATATATCAAGTCAATCTCTCATACAAGTATCATCTCTCTCACAACATATGGTAATGCACATCAATGTGTTTTGTCCTAGCATGGAACACTGGGTTCCCAACTAGATATATGCTACTCATATTGTCATAGTGAATGACAACAGGACCATCTGACTGTACATCTAAATCACCCAATAACTTTTGCGGCCATACTACTTCATATGTTTCCATATTATCATCTTTATACTCAACCTCCTCTATACTTGATAAAGCAACTGTAGGTTGCCTTTTACTACTCCATGTAAGTGTTGCACTACCAAGGAAAAATATGGATCCATTGATAGATTTTCTATAACAACTCAATCTACATTTCTGTATCCAAAAACCTATATATCCTTAAATGTCTTATAAAAAATTCCATAATGCAAAGTCAACTTCAAATATCTCAATATGTGTCTAATACTAAACTTTTTACTATTCTCCTGAATATAGTAAGATCTTCTATCTCATCCCCAACATTAGCACTCAACTTCACATTTTGCTCCAATGGCATTTAAAGACACTTACACACTACCATACAACACTTAGATAATATATCCAAGCCACCATACTACCTTTGTGACAGCCATATACCATCGTAACATCTAATCGCCTTAATAGAAAGAAAGTACCTTAGCTCACCCAAATCCTTCATCTCAAACTTCTTTTTGAAAAAGTCCTTAACTTCAGCAATCCCACTCTCACTCTCACTTGTAATAATTAAGTTATCCATATAGATGACTATGATGACCAAGCTTGTATGTCCCTTCGTCACATAAAGTGAGTGGACAACATAAAAACATAAAAGAAAATGTTGATAAGATACTCTCCGATCTTGTCAGACCATGCTCTAGGTGCTTATCTCAATACAGAGCAGTTTCTTTAACATGCATACATATGTGGGATGCTCTAAACCTTCATAACCTAATGGCTGCTCTATATATACCCCTTCTCCCACTTCACCATGTAAGAAGGCATTATTGACCTCCATTTCCTACAAATTCCAACATTTGTCTTCAACCAAAGTAGTCACGCATCTATAATTGCCATCCTAGAAACTAGATTGAATGTCTCTTTGTAATCTATGCCATATATTTGAGCATAGCCTTTTGCAACCAACCTAGTTTTATACCTACTAATGAAACCATTTGTATTATACTTAATTTTGTAAACCCACTTATAAACAATACATTTCTTACCCTTATGCAATGATGCTGAATCCCAAGTCTTACTGCCTTATCATGTAGCCATCGTCTCATCCAAAGTTGCATCCCAATGAGGATAACCAATAGCATCCTCAAAACAAGTATGCTTAGCATACTCAACCACCTTTACCATACAAGCATAATGGTGAGTTGCATAACCTTGAAAACCCAATCTTTTAACATGGTATTTGATCCTACTAAACCTATGTACTAGTAAATCACTTAGTGGAGTCTTTAGATTACCATGTGCTCTCTCTACACCTGGTGTCCCGTGACTAAAGGAATACCAATATCATAATCCAAAATTTCTAAACCACTAGAAACTCCATCAGATTCCAAATGACTAATAGATGTATCATTACATCATTACCATGTGACACTTTCTTTTTCCCTTTGTCTTTACCTACAATACTTGTAGATGCATCTAAAGATGTGGGGCTACTTCTTAGTCTCCAAGACAAGGGCTAACTGTAGATGTAGTACAAGATGATATTTTTGGTCCACTATGGCTCTATGATTCTTTCTTTTCTTTCTATGCATACCTACGATGACCATGATTATCATCCAATGCATCACCAATACATGCATATCAATTTCTCATCTCATAAAAAATAACATCCCTACTCACTTTGAATTCACATGTGGACAGGATTATAACAAAAATATCATTTTTGCTCTAAAGAGTATCCAATAAAAATACATTTTTTAGCCTTTGAATCAAGGTTTTTTCATGGCTCATTTATCACATTAACATATGCAATACAACCAAACACTTTCAAGTGTGACACATCATGCTTTTTGCATAAAAAGTGTCAAAAACCCGAGTGTGGCATTTACCGGGAAAACATTTTCAAGAGAGAGTGATAGAGATCGTTTGCTTGAGAGGGATAGGGAGTGGAAAAGGGAAAGACAGAGAAGGAGAGCTTCTCACCGTTGTCGTGAGGGAGAAGTACGTAAGGGAGAAAGAAGGGAAGTCGCGAGGAGGAGGCAAAGAATCTATCCTCAAGCCTGTGTGGTAGGTACATTGCCTCTTTTTTATGATATTCAATTACTTTGCGAATGTAAAGCATGATGGATACACACTTTTCTTATCATTTACTAAAAGTTTGAGATTTCCTAATCAATAATCTCTGATTGAAAGTTACCAAAGCATCATATGTGTTCTATGGACAAGTGACACTTTCGTCTAATTGCCAGGTTGCCTTGAGAGCAAGGATATGGGACAGGCTAATTAAGATATGCCTTGTGATCTTGGACATCATGACTACATCATTATCCATTTGGTCTATGTTACAAAAAACAATAGGTTTTTGTTCCCCTCGTTGATGATCTTCCTTCATTTTAATCTCTACTGCTCTTTCTCTTCTCTTCCCTTTATTTTTTTGCCTCCTTTCATCTCTTTTTATCCGTTCCTTTTCTCTCCATGTCTCTGTCTTTATCTATACCCCTTTCTATTTCTCTCCCTACCCCTCTTTCTCTCTCTCTTTTCACTTTTTTCATTTGCCTCCCTTCATCCTTTTGTATTTCTCTTCCACCTTTCAAATTCTCTCTCTCTTTCTATTTTTTTTATTTTCCTCCCTTCATTCTTCTTTGTTTCTCTCTTCCCCCTCTCTCTCTCTCTCTCAATGTTTCTTTCTCTCCCCCATCTTCGCTCCCCACTCTAACTTCTCTCTTTTCCTTTCTCTCCCTTCTTTTCTCTATGTCTTTCTCTCTTTTCCTCTCCACTCACACTCGATGCATCTAACTACAATCAAAATCAAAGACATAAATTAAAAAACTCATAAAGTAAGAAATTGAAAGACCCCCTCTCCCCACCCCTCTGTGTCTCTCTTTCCTCTCTCCTTTTATTTTTTGATCATTTTGTTTTCTCTAATTCTCTCATTGTTTCCATTTTTCTCTCTCCTCTCTCACTCTATATTTGTTGTTCTCTTTATCTCTCTTTTTCTCCCTCTTTTTGTCCCTTTTTCTCCCCCTCTCTTTCTAACTCTCTTTTTTTTTCACTCTCCTTTCTCTCTTTACCTCACTCTTTTAGTCACCTCTTCCTTCACCCTCTATTTCTTTTTCTCTTTCTATCTTTCTCTTTCTTTTTTGCCTCTCTATTTTTTTCTCTCCCCCCTCCTTGTTTCTCTCACTCATTCTCCTCTCTACGTCACTTTCTCTCTTCCTCTCTTTCTTTGTTACATCCTCATTTTCGCTCTCTAGTTCTCTCTTCCTCTTCCTTCCTTCTTCTCCCTCTCTCTTTCCTCTCTCTCTCTCTCTCTCTCTCTCTCTCTCTCTCTCTCTCTCTCTCAATGCATCTCATTACAAAGAAAAATAAACAAAAGGAAAGAAGAAAACTCAAGAACAAAGCAAGAAGAGGAAATGTATCTACCACAAAGGCCTAAGGATAGATTCTTTGCCTCCTTCTCACGACGTCCCTTCTTTCTCCCTTACGTACTTCTCACTCTTCTTCATGTTCTTGTGTTTTCTTCTTTTCTTTTGTTTATTTTTCTTTGTAATGAGATGCATTGAGAGAGAGAGAGAGAGACATGAAGAGAGGAAGAGAGAACGAGAGAGAGAAAATGAGGAAAAGTAACAAAGAAAGAGAGGAAGAGAGAAAATGAGAGAGAAAGGGACGGAGAGAGGAGAATGATTGAGAGAAAAAAAGAGAGAGGCAACAAAGAAAGAGAAAGAGAGAAAGAAAGACACGGGAGAGAAAAAAAATAGAGAGTGAAGGAAGAGGTGAATAAAAGAGTGAGGTAAAGAGAGAAAGGAGAGTGAAAAAAAAAGAGAGTTAGAAAGAGAGGGGGAGAATAAGGGACGAAAAGAGGGAGAAAAAGAGAGATAGAGAGAACAACAAATATAGAGTGAGTGAGGAGAGAGAAAAATGGAAACAATGAGAGAATTAGAGAGAACAAAATGATCAAAAAATCAAGGGAGAGAGGAAAGAGAGACACAGAGCGATGGGGAGAGGGGGTCTTTCAATGTCTTACTTTATGAGTTTTTAATTTCTATCTTTGATTTTGATTGTAGTTAGATGCATCAAGTGCAAGTAGAGAGGAAAAGAGAGAAAGACATAGAGAAAAGAAGGGAGGGAAAGGAAAAGAGAAGAAGTGAGAGTGGGGGGAAGATGGGGGAGACAGAACCAAAGAAGAACGAAGGGAGGAAAAAAAGAAGAGAAAGAGAGAGTTTGAAATGTGGGAAGAGAAATAAAGAAGGATGAAGGGAGACAAAAATGAAAACAGGGAAAAGAGAGAGAGAAAGAGGGGCAGGGAGACAAATAGAAAGGGATATAGATAAAGACATAGAGACATGGAGAGAAAAGGAATGGATAAAGAGAGATGAAGGGAGGCAGAAAAATAAAGGGAAGAGGAGAGAAATAGCAGTAGAGATTAAAATGCAAGAAGATCATCAATGAGGGGAAAAAAAACCTATTGTTTTTTGTAACATAGACCAAATGGAGAATGATGATAGTCATGATGTCCAAGATTGCAAGGCATATCTTAATTAGCGTGTCCCATGTCCTTACTCTCAATGCAACTTGACAATTAGACAAAAATGTCGCTTGTCCATAGAACACATATGATGTTTTGGCAACTCTCAATTAGAGATTTTTGATTAGGCAATCTCAAAATTTTAGTAAATTATAAGAAAAGTGTGTATCCATCATGCTTTACATTCACAAAGTAATTGAATATCATATGCAGTTCGTGGGTGTGCAATGGATGGAGTGCTTGAGCCCATACACTAATTGGAGGGCACGACTCAGTCTACATCCTCGCGAATACTAGAGGAGACAGTTGACCTTTCGGACATTCCTTCACTCTTGGAGCTTGAGATGGAGACAATGATCAATGCATTAATAACCATGGAAACCAAGTCATTTGATCCATTGAGAGAAGAAGCATCCATACCATTATATAATGGGTGCCGAGTATCTCGCTTGAAGACACTACTTCTACTCCTAAGTGTATATGCAAAGTATGGGTGGAGCATCCATACCATTATATAATGGGTGCCGAGAATCTTGCTTGAAGACACTGCTTCTGCTCCTAAGTGTATATGCAAAGTATGGGTGGAGCAATGTGAGTGTGACCAAGTTGTTCACGTACATTCTACGCTCCATTGATTTTTTGGACTCTATTATAAAAAACACTTATTATGATTTTTCAAGATGTCTTATGATTTTTTTTCCAGGTTTCTAAAGTATCATATATTACCACTTGGAAACACAATGCTTATGTCACGTGATGATGCACAAATGGTGTTACAAAAGCTTGGCATATATTGCAACAGCATCCATGCATGTGTCAACAATTGTGTGCTATTTTGAGGAGACTACGGGACTATGAAGACATGTCCAAAGTGTGGTATTCGCATGTATTAACACGACTTGCAAGGACAAACCATCCCTCAAAAAGTTCTTAGATATTTTCCACTTATACCATGTATATGTCACATGTTTCGTATGGCTGGCAAGGTGAGCTTGAGAACGTGGCATGCATAGAATAGATCCATAGATTGATTCCAATGAATATTAGCAGATTCACCCGCATGGAGCCACATTGACTCAACCTTTCTAGGCTTTGTACGTGAGCTAATGAATTGTTAGCTCAATCTAGCTATGGATGGCATGAATCCATTTGGTCTCCGATCAACGTTTTACAGTGTGTGGCCTATAGTCCTTGTTAGCTATAGCATCCTGCCATGGCTTTCTAAGAAGAAAGAACACCTAATCCTTAGCTTTCTTGTTCTTGGGGGCTGCAAAGTCAAGAACATGGATGCCTATCTCCATCCATTAGCTCATAAGCTCAAGATTTTGTGGGAGGAGGAATACCTGTGGAAGACATGAGCAAGCATAATGGTCGATGGTCCATCAATATACGAACCATTCTCATGTAGACCATGCATGTCTTTTCGAGATTTGGAGATTTCTCATGTAAGTGGGCTTCTGTTCTCGTTGGTAATATCTAACATAACTCATTCAAGTTTATGTTGACTAAATAAGGGTGTTGTGACATGTCAGATTACCTTAGGCTATCATGCATGTCCCATTGTGTGGGCCATAGTTATACTCTTGAAGGTCATGAACCATGAAGAAGATGGTATATCAAGGACATGCCACTATCTTGTTGGAGGTTCATGAACTGAGGGAAGGTTTTCTTGGATGACCTCCAATAGGAATGAATGCCCAAAGTTGGTATGAGTTGAAAATGGTCCACAAGGAGTGACATCCAAATGAAACGTGACAGTTCTCAATTTTCTACAAGGTTCTGTAATGGTCTAACTTATAGATCAACCATTTGTTGGATCCTATGCATATTTTTAAGAATGTGGGTAGCTTATTATGGGACCACATCATAGGAAAGAGAGACACTACAGGGGCACAAATGAAGGAGGTAGAAAATATGGAGGCACTTTGGTCACAGTCGAGCACTGATGGTCTCTTGCAAGTACCTCGTGCTCCTCGGGTCATTTCCACTAAAGAAGAGCACATTGTAAAGCAAATTATCAAGTCTATTTGCACCCTGATGAGTATGGTGTGTTCCCTCGGGTCCACTTTCTTTAAAGAGAACGAGCTACATCAAGGTTGAAATCCTGTGATTGGCAAAAGACATGTTAGGTTTGTCTTGAACTTGGTTGCAAGTAGCTTTCATATTTTTCTATTTAGTTTCTACTCGGTATTCCTAATGCTTCTTCGTTTGTGGCAATTTGTACTATCAATCTCAGGGAAGTTACTATATGTATATCCTCTACATCATATGCATTCAAGGTCTATTTATAAATATCCTTATTTATAAAATTTTCTCGAATAAAATATAACCATTTTCTATTCAATATGTAAATAGTCTCTTTATATTACACCCTTTTGTATGTAAAAACTATTAAAAAATAGTATTTTGAAAATACATTATTTTGAACCCACGTGATGCACACATGTATTCATGAGTAACCTATACGAGCTATCAATAATTATCACGTGATGCCTCACTCCAAAAATATGTGAGTTAATTTGCAAGTTGTTGAATTTAGTACAACGGATCTCATAGAAGGAGATCAAGACATTCCCTATTGAATCCACAAGGTCGGGAGCATTGAGGATGGTCTATCTCTTTGAGAAGTACCTATCCACCAGCATGCTCATGATACAAACTCACCTTGTGGTGTGTCTCGTAGATAAAGTGAAGATTGTGGGACCCGCCTATACGCGATGGATGTTCTTCTTGGAGCACTTCATGAAAACCCTAAATGGCTTTGAGCTTGTTAGAAGGTTGGCTAGTATCAAAGACATTAGTGCATATTTAAGAGTGGCTTGCAATGGTGGATTCTAACAACAATATGCTATGGTCATGAAGGATGATGATAGACTGACCGGAGATGTGGTGGTTGAAAATGGAGTAGAAAAAAGGATGGATGCTGCAATGAAGGAGAAAGACACATTTTTGTATATTGCATCATGCATCCATGGAGGAGTGGCTTGCTAGGTACCAGTAGGCAAGAAATATCAAGAAGAAGCATGATCAAAATTTCGATGTAATACATGCCATCAAGACCAATTTGATATATTGAGGGCATGGATGAGATTCCCCAATTTATGTCTCTGCAAATGGAGCTTTGATCATAGCTTCTCACAAGGGGTAGAGGTCTCTACTAAGGAGTGGGAATTCTCAATGAGATGCAGTCCGAAGGAGGCGACTGCATGTTTTATAAGTTATCATATCTAGATTTTATATGTAACAACTAATCTAATCATTTCACTGTATACACTACAAAATCTACATGGGTAATGTAGATGAAGAAATAGGAGGCCAAGAATTTTTTGAGAATGACGTGGACTCCTAGTGAGCTATCTATAGACCTTCCAATGTACATTGTGCTCATTATGCTAATATAATCTTTTATCTGTGCAGGTTATTTTTGCTATACTTGGAGTACATGATAAGTTAAGGAATGAGCAATGAGCAGTTGCAGGAGATATTCACACATATGTATCTAGATCAGATAGCCCAATTTAGAGATATGGCAGACTAGAAGTTGTCTCAGATACCATTGCACTATTTTATGAAATCTACTTTGGCATACTCTCATGCTTCAATTTCTAGTAGACGAGGACAATGCTCGACTGGCCCTAAATAGAGGGATTGGTTTTGGGGGAGTGATGTAGAGATGTGGATGCTCTGAGCCCACAGTCGATTTTAGATAGGGGTGCTACTTCTTGCTCTGGTATAGGTTCCAAAGAGGGTGGCTAAGGTGGGTGTTATGGAGACACCGATATAGTGTTTCCATCTCGTTGATCTGGTGGATACTTGTCACCTCTAAGATTTGTCACATGTGTAGGGACATCTATTCTAGTAACTCCGTCGGGTTTTGCTCAACCATCCACAGGTGGCACCTCTATGGATACTACTCTGATAGACACTACCCCCGTGGATACACCAGATATAGAGGGGTATCCTAGTTATGCTTAGGACCATGATCAAAGGTGTGAGAGTACGCACCTTAGACATACCCTAGCAGGGTATGGATACCTCATAGATGACACGACAGGGCTATGATTATGAACGATGAGGGGAGTAGGGTGATGTCTCACATGAGAGAGTTGTGCCAACAAGTATTTAGGCACAATGTTTTGGACCATTGGAAGAATATATTGGAGGAGAGAAAGGACTATATAGTGGCATCTTTGCATGCGGAGTTTTCGATACCTATCGCAGTAGAGAGGTTTCTCACTGGGTGGATAATGGAGTGTATGTGTGCATACATGTCACATAGATGATCGGACGCACGCAAGGCACTGAAGAGTTGTGCCCCAAAGTCCAAGTGGCTAGATGCAAATGATTGAAGGAGTCTCAAGGACGAGGCTATAGATTCTCCAAGATTATGGCAACAGCAATAGCAATGGGAGGCAATGATGGCACAATTGAAGGGAGGGATCGTGCATCATTTGGGGAGTGGCCACAGAGGACTTCTCTGGAGGACTTTGTAAGTTTTCCTCTGGTTCTTCTTGCTTTCTTATTTACAATATCACTTATACTAGCAATCATATTTCTAACAATTTTATTATGTTTTCTTTGTAGCACTCCATCACAAACCGCAATCCCACAGGTTGGAAGACTCCATATGCAGAGAGACATGGTCTCACTACACTCGTCGATAGATTGTACGTACGCAGTATCGGAGTGTTTGGGGTCGAAAGACTACCATAGGGATAAGAGACAGTAGGATGAAGGGAGATTTAGGAAGAGGAGTAGACAGAAGAGAATGGGTTTAAAGAAATAGAATATGTAAAATAATACTTATAGAGATGAAGCATGTCAATTTATTTATGCATCCTGAGAAGATCAATCTCTTGTAGACAAAAAAAAGTACATAAAATAATAGCTTCCTCTCTGCTGCTCAGATTGCCAATTTGATACTTCCATTAGCTTCAAAAGGGGGGTAAAATACTAGCACACTTGGCCAGAATACTCCTAGATCACTCCTTCTTCTCCCAATTTGGAGCGTTGTTTGCTGCCTATAAATTGCGGTCGCACGTTGTGTGATTTTGCCAATCCTTATTTTTGCATAAAATCCCCGCAAAATGGCTGAAAGCCACTTACTTTCTTTTGCAAGTCACCCTATTCTAGAAGTTATCTACAATTTTGGACATATACATGAAATAATAACAAAAATATTAAAAAAGGCTAAACTTGTCCAAAAATCTAGTATTTTTGAATTGTCCACACTACGGACACTGACACTAAGGACTAATATAACATCGGCTCTCTAAATTAATAAGAAAGATGAATGACAATGCACTCTAGAGTTTTTCACTGTGTGTCTACATAGAGACATGACATCCACCCCCTCTTAACCTGCACAGTCTTATGGATCTACATTATCAGAAGAAGTATCCTTTGCCATGTCAATGTCTTCATCTTCTACCTCTTCTTCTTCCATATTCTCATGTTCATGCCGAGTACCCAAGTCTTTCAACTCATATGCTGAAGACTCCCTTTGTTTAAAGAGCTTGATATGTTTTCCAGCCACTAGAATCCTTAGAGTTGTCCCATCCATCTCATTTAATGCATAGGTAGCATTGTCAAAAACAAACCTTACCACATATGGACCAGGCCACCGCTTTGCTATCTTCCAACTAGCATTATGCTAATTTTCCAAGATGTTATCATAAACCAGCACCCATTCCCCTTCATTTATAGCTTGTGGTCAAAGTCTCTGTCGCTTGTCAAACCTCTTCTTGTTCTTGATCCTTGTAGTCTTCAGCTTTTTTATGGCTATCTCAATGTCTTTAGGCATTCTTTCTAACTGTCTAGCTCATAAGACTAGCAACTCTTCTCTATTTAAACCCTCTTCCCATGGTAGTAGAACACTCCAAGTAGCAATAGTCTCCTCAATAGGCATTATTGGCTATTTTCTATACATTAATTCAATAGTCATATACCTTAAGTGCACCATGAGTGGTCCTATAAGCCCACAAAGTAAATGGTAACACTCTTGGACACTCTTTCATCCTGCCCTTGCATGACTTTTATAATGCCTTAATGACATGCTAATGACCTCTTTCACTTTTTCCATTTGCTTCTTTAGGATTGTAGGTTGAAGTTAAAGCTAGCTTGATACCCAATCATGAAAAGAAGTCATGAGCATCATTCGCATCCAATTCTCCTCTATTTGCAATCACTTTACCAACACAACCATACCTGCAAAAGATTTTTTCCAATAAGAACCTGCAAATAGCTTGAGTAGTATTTGTACTAAGAGCTCAACCTTCCACTTGATTTGTCAAGTCTTCTTGTGCAAGCACAAGATATCTCATATTCCATAAACCTATAGGCATGGTAACCAAATCAACTACCCATTTGTAATGCATAAACAATGGATAGGTTGGTTGCAACCCATCTTTATGCTTTACCATGGAATACATCTGACAATCATTGTATGATTCCACATAATGCTCCACATCTTTATACATGTTTTGCCACCAATACTTCTCTTTTAGATCTTGGCAAGTGTGCCCCAAACTCTTATATGTCCAGCCCATAAACTTTGAAACTCTTGCTTCACCTATTGTTGAGAAGCCCTATCTCCCAATAAACATACTCGAGCACCTATCTTTTTCTTTGCATGCTTCCATAAATATCAGTCTTTCAAGATAAACCTATAAGCTTTTCTTTTAATCCTTTTGAATTCACAGCTTCAGACCACTCAACCTTCTTCTTCATCCTCATAAAACTCTTCGAAAAATTGTGTTCTAAATGATGATTCTTTCTCTCTACTTCTCATCTCTTCTTCATGGCTGTAAGTTCTTTTCTTACTGCTGAAATCCTTGTTACAATAGTTGTACCTATAGTAACAACAATTGCATACTCATTCCCTATTGTCATAAAGTCATTTTCAGCACCTATCACATGGTCCTCTTCATCTTCCATCAACTTCTCTTCATCTTCAAACCTTTCTCATGAAAGCATGTCAGCCACCAGGTTTTCTCTACCTGAAATATGTTGAAAATCAGGTTTGAGTGACTTTATATATGCAATTCATCGTAACATAGCAATATCAGATCATGCCCAATAGAGGTAGATAATCAGTCTCTACTACTATATGAGCTCCCATATAATACTCCCTATCACACTTAAGGGTTGTCACTACACCCCAAACCTCTCTTTTGACTTGAGAATACTATCGTTGCTATTCATTGAGGACCTTTGATCCAAACCAAATGGCATACCTATTCCCATCCACAACATCCTGACCCACTACCCAACCAATGTCATTTAGACTTCTACCCACAGTGAGAATAATAGGTTGCCCATTCTCATAATTTGCTCACTTTAGTGTTGGGGCTGAAATCAATAAGCTCTTTGAATTCTAAATTGCCTTTATATGTTGTTTACCCCACTAAAACATTTTCCCTTTTCTCAAGAGTTGATGAAAACTTTCAGTCACATGAGCAAAATGTGGAATCCATATCAAGTAAAAGACACATGGACCCAAAAATATTCTCACCTTGGATACATTTAAACATGTCTCCTGCATCCTAATTATGGCATCAATATTTATTGGTGAGGGCTTTCTCCCACATGGTCCTCCACACATGTGCCCAACAACTAATACTTCCTCCACTCCAAAAACTGACTTTTCTCTTGATAGAGTCAAATGCACTTCTTCAAGATAGCTCAATATCCTGTCACAATTAGCAATATGATTGGCTAAAAATCTTCTACATCCATGCTCATTCAAATATTCATTATTCTCATAGATATCACATCCTTTGATCAGCACATCATTAAGAAAGGGTAGGTCAACTGAGGAATATACTCCCTCAAAACTTTATGCATAGCATTCATCATATGCGCCATTGAATTGGTTGCTGCCTGTGGAAGCATATATATCCTAACCAATCCAAGCAGTGTCTTCATGGTAGTGACATCCCCGCTTTCCAAAGCAAGCTGGAACTAATCATATCCTAAATATAAATCTCACGTAGAGTAAATTGCCTTGCCTATAAATGCTTTTGCAAACTCATCCACTATTGGGCCTGATCCAACATTCCTTATGGTGAACTTATTAACTGGTTGTAAATCCTATATAAACCTCAAAGAACCATTCTTCTTTGGAATAGTAAACCCTTGATTTGAATATGAACCTGAAGAGGGATCCAAAATTTTCATCCTAATCTTCTCGTCCAAAAGCTCTAACAGCTTAGGGAAATATACCCAAGGTACTAGAATAGGCTTTAAATTCCATGGCACATGAGGAACTGTGAAGATCACCATAGATGCAACTATGGTTGGGATCAACACATCCAATTTTATTTGCCTGAAACACAAAGGCTTTTCCATGCCTTCCAATATCTGCAAGAAACAAGCTCTTTGTATAGGCAAAAGAAAGCTTGTATCATCAATTTTCAGCTTTTGTAAAGTTTTAGTTATAAATTTATATCCTACTTCATGTGGATCCTGCAAACTAGGCTATTGAGACACTTTTTTAGCTAGCCCATCACTTTCAAGCGGTAAAGGCAAAGCCAGAGGCTTAACCTTCTTTGCAACTATTTTGTACTTTGTATCCACCCTTGCTTCAGCCCAGTTTTGCAGCCCATAACATTCATGCTTAGCAAAACCTTGAATAGCTTCATACATCTCTAAAGTGTCAACATAAATAACCTCTTTTCCTGCCATGTATCAACATCAACCATCCCTAAAAACAAGCCTGAAATACCTTCATATTTGCAGCTATCAAACGATGTCTTTAGCTCTTTTTCAGCCCATCCTACATATTTCTTTTTAGCTCTCCACATGGTTGAAATATTCTTAAAATTGGCAAGACTACATGCTATCCATTTCTACAATCCAGACATAAACACAGCTTTTCCCTTTCTTAGAGGCATAATTATCTTCCTAAAGGCACTGCCATAGCCTCCACTTACAACACTATTGTCTAAAAACCCTTGAACTCTCATACATTAGGTGGCATGGGATTATCCTGTAGCCTATCCCAATTGCAAGGATGATTCACACAAATAGTGAGAAACTTTACCGCCTTTGTATTGTCTTTACTCCTAACCAAAGCATATGAAGAACCATAATCCAAGGCTTTTGTTTCCAGCCTTGATTCTAAAATATAGGGCTACCCCAAAATCAATGGATAACTATATAAATCCTACGCAAAAAAAATATTCCTTGATGAATTGTTTGTTGCCCACATGCGCCATCCCGAATCTACATCAATTGGCAAACTTCCATTCTCATACATGCTGCATGCCATAGCATTGATTTTGGAAACATGATCCAAGAGAGCTATGCAAGGTGTCTCTTTTTCTCCTACTTTAATAAATTTCTGTATTGTAGGATGAGCCCAATGCATTTGTGTGAATAATGATTACTTGGAATAAAATGAGCATCTTCTGCTTCATGTACTTGTTGATGGAAATCCCCATTATACATAGCCTTCTCTCTATGCTTATTGCTACCCATAAGACCAATTTCAACCGCAAGCTTGTTGTCTACACTCCCAGTTAACCCATTTTCAACATGAGTCTACTCCAAATCAACATTATATGCATCATCATATTCCTTCTGAAGTTGTTTCTCTAAGTCTTTGTCAACTTGTATCAATGCTTGCAAAACTTCACCATCAAACTGTCTTTTTCGTTTTAGCATATCAATGATTGCATCATGAAATTCATGCTTTGAAATTTGAAGAACTTTGCCAAGTGTGAATTCCACTCTACTACCAAATATGGGATCTTCTAGTACCTTTTAAGGTTTGTGGCAGTCTCAAGATCCAATTGTAACCTGTAACCGGGCTGCTTGCCCCTTTTCTTTCATTCTTGTTTCTTCTCTTGAGATGAATTTTCCATAACATGCACATGTATGGATTTTTTAGCCTCTTTTTACTGCTCCATTTTACTTTGTGTTATGCATTTACATGGGCTTGAAGAGGAAGGACCAATAGTGTCCTCATGTCTTCCTCTCTTTTCTTCCACAAGAGCTTCTTGATTATCAACCTTAGCCAAATAAGCATAGGCTAAAAATGAATCCACTGGTGCACTCCATGCTATTCTTCCTCCTATACTCTAACTTGCATCAGCCAATTCAGATTTTATTGTTTTTCCTACTTCCATGCAATCTAATGCTTGCATCCAAATGTGGTATTTTGCTTCAGCTATGCCTCCTTTACAAGCTTGTTCAATCCTTTCAATTCTCAACCCATATGTGGTTGCATCTATGGCAACAAATATTGTTCGCCATCTCTTTCAACCTCATCTACATGCCACCATTTCCAAAATTTGGCTCTATTAGAAGACCAATTTCCGTTGCATGTATTTTACCATCTTTCCGAAAGACTAACCTTTTCGCTTTCGCTGCACATTAGGCTGTACACACTACAAGGAATTGGGCAATTAGCGACGCCGATTAGCGATGGCGGATATCGGCGTCGCTATTGGCATCGCTATTTGCGTCGCAAATAGCGACGCAAATAGCGACGCCGCAGGGAAAAAACCGCGGCCGAAACCCAAGCGCCATTTTCATTTCTTTTGCTTCGACTTTTGAGAGTGAGAGCGAGGGAGAGAGCGAAGGCTTTGTGAGAGAAGAAGAGGAAGAGGACTTGCTGCCACCGTCGCCACCGCGGCCGCCACTGCTGTTGTTCGTGAAGGAGAGGAGGAGCCCTCATTGCAAAGAGAAGCCGCCCCACGCTCGCCATATCTCATTGGTGAGTCTCCCTCTCTCTTTCTTTTGCTTGTTGAAGGTTTAAATCGTTCTCTTTTGCTTGTTTAGGAGAGGAAATGAAAGAGAAGGAGAGGGAGAGGGAGAGAGAGGGAGAGAAAGAGAGGGAGAGTGAGAGGGAGAGGGAGAGGGAGAGGGAGAGGGAGAGAAAGAGAGGGAGAGTGCATTCTCTCTCTCTCTCTCCCTTTTGCTTGTTTAATGTTTAAATCACTTTCCTTTTTGCTTGTTTAGGAGAGGAAATGAGAGAGTAAGAGAGAAAGAGAGGGAGAGGGAGAGGGAGAGGGAGAGGGAGAGGGAGAGAAAGAGAAAGAGAAAGAGAAAGAGAAAGAGAGGGAGGGGGAGGAAATGAGAGAGAGAGATAGAAAGAGAAAGAGAGGAAGAAGGAGGGAGAGTGCATTCACTCTCTCCCTCCCCCTTTTGCTTGTTTAATGTTTAAATCACTTTATTTTTTACTTGTTTAGGAGAGGAAATGAGAGAGAAAGAGAGCGAGAGGGAGAGGGAGGAGAAGGAAATGAGAGAGGGATAGAAAGAGAAAGAGAGGGAGAGTGCATTGTATCTCTCCCTCTCCCTTTTGCTTGGAGGATGTTTAAATCACTTTATTTTTTGCTTGTTTAGGAAATGAGAGAGAAAGAGAGATAGAGAGGGAGAGGGAGAAAAAGAGAAAGAGAGGGAAAGGGAGAGGGAGGGGAAGGAAATGAGAGAGAGGGAGAGAAAGAGAACGAGAGGGAGAGGGAGAGGGTGAGAGAGAGAGTGTGCATTCTCTCTCTCACGATGGGTTTGGTTGTTTGTTGTTTGAATCACTTTCTTTTTTGCTTGTTTAGGAGAGAGGGAGAGGGAGGGGAAGGAAATGAGAGAGTAAGAGAGAAAGAGAGGGAGAGGGAGAGGGAGAGGGAGAGAAAGAGAAAGAGAAAGAGAAAGAGAGGGAGAGGGAGAGGGAGAGGGAGAGGGAGAGGGAGGGGGAGGAAATGAGAGAGGGAGAGAAAGAGAAAGAGAGGGAGAAGGAGGGAGGGTGCATTCTCTCTCTCCCTCTCCCTTTTGCTTGTTTAATGTTTAAATCACTTTATTTTTTGCTTGTTTAGGAGAGGAAATGAGAGAGAAAGAGAGGGAGAGGGAGAGGGAGAGGAAGGAAATTGGAGAGGGATAGAAAGAGAAAGAGAGGGAGAGTGCATTATATCTCTCCCTCTCCCTTTTGCTTGGAGGATGTTTAAATCACTTTATTTTTTGCTTGTTTAGGAAATGAGAGAGAAAGAGAGATAGAGAGGGAGAGGGAGAAAAAGAGAAAGAGAGGGAGAGGGAGAGGGAGGGGAAGGAAATGAGAGAGGGAGAGAAAGAGAAAGAGAGGGAGAGGGTGAGGGTGAGAGAAAGAGAGAAAGAGAGAAAGAGAGGGAGAGGGAGAGAGAGGGAGAGAGAGGGAGAGAAAGAGAGGGAGAGGGAGGGGAAGGAAATTTAAGGTAATAGACTTATTGATAATGGTATGCAATGTGCTTTGCCATGGGCGTGGTACATTGGTAACTCTTTAAGATGGCTTAAAAATGGTCAATTCTTTCATAATGTCCAAGTAGGGGATCTAATTGTGATATGCATAATTCATTGTTTTTGTATTAACTTTATAGGCATGCCAAATTAGAAATCATGCCAACTAGTCAACGGAAGGACTAAAAGAAAATGATACCCTAACTAATGGTCATTAAGATACTTCATCAAAATGAACCCAAAAGTATTGTTATAGAAGAATAAACCCTTAAATTGAGTAGAGGATAATTTCTCTCAGGTCTTATGACTATGAGTAGAATTGATTGAAATAAATTTTATTACTATAGTTATTAGATTTCATAGATGGCGCACATTAATTTTAAAATGGATTACTTATACTCAAAGCTGAGATATAACAAATAATTATCTACCGGGACAAACGAATCCTTGAGCATGATACAAGGCCGAGATATAACATCGGAAAATCTCTCAACTACTATATACAATGCAAGATTTATGGTCAACTTGCAACTTGACGTACATCTCCATAAAGCTATCCATTTAAGCCTCGTTTGCTGTAATGTAGATAAGATGGAAAACGAAGAAGGTCTTATTGTTCAAGACCGCGAGACGTATCTTAATCAGCGTGTCCCATGTCCGTGCTCTCAATGCAAGTTGGCAATTAGACGAAAACGCCGATTGTCTATAGAACACATACGACGATTTGGCGAGTTTCAATCTGAGATCATTGATCAGGCGATTGCGGATTTTCAGCAAACAGTAATTTGAAGTTAATATTAATCATCCATTGTACTCTCAAGCTAATTGAAAACCATACACAATAAGATTGGGTCTTGTTGGCAAATTTTCTATCCAGGGGGGTGATGTCTCGACCCAAGGGGGAGTGCACCCTTTGCGGCCAATTAGAAGAGTTTGTGGACGTGTGATGGATGGACTGCAAGAGCCAATCAACCACTCGCAAGGCCCATCTATACCGTCAATGCCAGAGGAGACAGACAACCTTTTCGACCTGCCTACAATCTTGGAGCCTGAGATGGAGGCAATGATCGATGCATTGATTCCCATGGATGTTGAGACATCTGACCCGCTTAGAGCGGAAGCATCCATACCATTATATGATGGGTGCCAAGTATGTCGGTTGAAGATATTGCTTGCACTCTTAAGTGTGCAAGCAAAATACGGTTGGAGCGATACGAGTGTGACTGAGTTATTCAGGTACCTTGCACACAAGCTTCATTGATTTTTTTTAAACAGTATTATTGCAAACATTTGTGTTTTTTCAAGGTGTTTTATGATTTTTTTCACGTTATTGAAATATCATATATTGCCACCTACAAATACCATGCCTGAGTCTCGTGATGATGCACGACATGTTTTACAGAAGCTTGGCATGGACTACAATAACATCCATTCATGTATCAACGACTGCATATTGTTTCGAGATGAATACGAGACTATGGAGACATGTCCAAAGTGTGGTGCTCACAGGTATCGACAGGACTTGCAAGGGCAAACCATCCCTCAAAAAGTTCTCAGACACTTTCCGCTCATCTCCCGCATAAACCACATGTTTTGCACATCTGCCATGGCAAGCTTGATAACGTGGCATGTGCAGAATAGGTCCACGGATGGAGTTCAACGAATATCAGCGGATTCGCGCGCATGGAGCCACATTGACTCTACCTTCCCAGGCTTCGCGCGAGAGCCAAGGAATCTTCGGCTCGGTGTCGCCATGGATGGTGTGAACCCATTCGGTCTGCGCTTGACTTCTTACAGTGTGTGGCCTATACTACTTGTCAACTACAACATCCCTCCATGGCTTTCTACGAAGAAAGGACATCTCATCCTTAGCTTACTCGTCTCGGGCCGCTTCAAAGTAAAAAATATGGACGTGTATCTTCGTCCATTAGTCGATGAGCTTAAGATTTTGTGGGAGGAGGGGGTCATGGTGCAAGATATGAGTAGGCGTAATGGTCGGCGGTCAGCCAACATTCGAGCCATTCTCATGTGGACGATGCATGACTTTCCGGGATTGGGAGAGTGCTCAGGTGAGCAAACCTTTGTTCTCGCTGGTAATATCTATATTTTATTTCATTCAATCAAGTATTCACTAGGTCGTGGATCACCTTACAGGTCTGGTTACCTTAGGTTATCATGCATGTCCATTGTGTGGGCCACAGTTAGACTCCCGAAGGTAACGAACCATGAAGAAGATGGTATATCAAGGACATGCCGCTTTCTTGCCAGAGGATCATGAACTGAGGGAAGGTTTTCTTGGACGACCTCCAGCACATATGAACGCTGCAAGTTGGTATGAGCTGAAAATGGTAAACCCGGAATCACATCCAAATGGAATGCGACGGTTCTCAGTTTTCTACGAGTTGCCATATTGGACCCACTTATAGGTCAACCACTTGTTGTATCCCATGCATATTTTCAAAAATGTGGGCAGCTTGCTATGGGACCACATCACAGGAAAGAGAGACACTATAGGGTCATGAATGGATTTAAAGGAGGTAGGTAAGATGGAGGCGCTTTGGCCGCAGTCGAGTGCTGAAGGGGGAGTGCAGTTTCCTCGCTCTCCTTGGGTTTTATCTACCAAAGAAGAGTGCATTGTGAAGCAAGTAATCAAGTCTATCCGCACTCCAACGGGTATGATGCGTTCTCTCAGGTCCGCATTTTCTAAAGATGACCAAATGTCTGGGCTAAAATCCCATGATTGGCATAAGATATGTCAGGTTTGTGAACATAATGGATTTTAATTAGTGTGGACATTTTGAAATTTGAAAAGTGACCATTAGTCATAATGCTTTCTCATTTGTGGCAGTTTGTCCTACCGATCGCGATCGGGGGATGCCTTACTCCAGAAATTCGCGGGGCCATTTACAAGTTGTCGACTTTGGTGCAATGGATCTCACAGAAAGAGATTAAGATGTCCTCTATTGAATCCGCAAGGCGGGGAGCAGTTGAGATGGTCTGTCTCTTTGAGAAATACCTGCCCACTAGCATGCTCACGATACAAGTTCACCTTCTTGTGCATCTTGTGGACGAAGTGGAGATTGCTGGACCTGTCCATACGCGATGGATGTTCTTCCTGGAGCGCTTCATGAAAACCCTGAAAGGCTTTGTGCGACAACGAGCTCGTCCAGAAGGTAGCATGGCAGAAGGTTGGTTGGTGTCAGAGGCGTTAGTACATATCTCACAATGGCTACCAATGGTGGAATCAGACAATGAAATGCTATGGACATTGAAGGACGATGATAGGCTAACTGGAGATGTGGTGGTTGGAAATGGGGTAGAAAAAATAATGGATGCCTCAATGGAAGAGAAGGTGAATCGCTTTTGTATGTTGCACCATGCCTCCATGGAGACGTGGCTCGCGAAGTACCAGATTGCAAGGCAAGATCGAGAGGAAGCGCGAGCTGAATTCTGACGCAGTACGCATCACCGACCGATTCGATATCCTGAAGGCATGGAGGAGATGCCATAGTTTATGTCAACACGATGGTTGCATGGAGCCTTGACCGCAGCATCGAGCGAAGGGACAGAGGTATCAATGGAGGAGTGGGAGTTCTCGAGGGGATGTAGTCCAAAGGTAATGAGGGGTTTAGAATGTGTCGTATCTAAATTTGCTTGCTACATCTAATTTGAGTGTTTCAATGTGCAGTACAAAATATATAGTGCAGTGTGGTCGCACGGACGGTATTTTCGGGTGGAGCGTATTGACAAAATGCGCTCCACAATGGACTGTGGTGTCATGGCAAGGTTTGAGAAAGAAAGCTAGCGACGAGCAACGGATCCGAACACGGTTGTGGATGAGATGGAGTATTTTGGGAACTTGCAAAGTATTATTATGGTGGATTACCGTAGCTTCTCCATGATACTATTCGATGTACAGTGGTTCAAAGTGGTACTTGGAGGAGCTGGAGCAACAGTTCGACCTTCCAGTTTATGCAGAGTTGTGTCAGGAGATTAACATGGGACCATAGAATACTTCATTCTTGGAGAATTGTATTTCAATTCGTTGTTTAGATCTTCCATAAAGGTAGATAAGATATGCATTTTAAGAGGGATTTTTCAAAAATGATTTATATTAATGTACTTTGTATAGTTTAAATAGATTATTCTAACATCATTTTTTATCTGTGCAGGTATCGACATTTTCAGGATGAGTCGAGGGATGAGTGATGAGGAGTTTCAGGACATAATGGCACGCATGTCTCCAGATCAGCTCGCGAGATTGAGAGAGATGGCAGATCAGGAGCTGTCTTGTTCTTCGTCAGGGCACTCTGCTAGATCAGCTTCAAGGCGATCAGATGCTTCAGCTTCGAGCAGACGATCTCGACGCTCGCGACTTGGGCCAGAGGGAGGGACTGCGATTGTAGGAGGATCAGGGGGGTGCTGCTATGGAGACACGAACTTAGTGTCTCCGTCTCATCGTTCAATTGGAGCTGTGTCACCTCCAGGATTTGTCACACCTGTGGAGACGTCCACTCTAGTTACTCCGGCTTTTGCGCAGCCGTCGGCAGATGGCACGCCTTTTGGTGGCACTCCTTTTGGTGGCACCCCTTTGAGTAGCACTCCGGGAGAGGGTACCCCCGTCGGTACACTGGATGTACAGGGGTCTCCTGGATATGCCCAGGAGCGTGGACGGAGATGGGAGAGGGCCCATCTTAGGCAGACTCCTAGGGGCTATGGATACGTAGTGGATAGTAGGTCAGGAGCCATCAACATGAATGATGAGGGGAGGAGGGTGATGGCTTGCATGAGGGAGTTGTGCCAACAAGTTTTTCAGCACAACGTCCTGGATCATTGGAGGAACATACTGGAGGGAAGCAAGGACTACATAGTAGCATCCTTGCACGAGGAGTTCCCAGTGCCAGCTGCAATAGATAGATTCTCTACGGGCTGAATGATGGATTGCATGCGTGCATACATGTCACATAGACGATCCGACGCACGCAAGGCAATCAAGAGTGGGGCTCCAAAGCCCGAGTGGTTAGATGCAAACCACTGGCACCGATTGAGGGAGGAGGCTACAAATTCGCCAGGATGTTGGAGTCAACAGCGGGAGGCGGCAAGGGCACGAATCGAGGCCGAATCGGTGCATCATCTTGGGAGTGGCGGCCACAAGACATATTTGGAGGAGTTTATAAGTTTCTCTTTTGTTTTGCTTATTTGTTTTTTTGAGATATTCTTTGTACTGACAATCATGTTTCTGACAGTTAGCATTTTGTTTTCTTTGCAGCACTCCATTACAAATCGCGATCCACAAGGCCTTGAGACTCGATATGCAGAGAGGCACGGTCTCAGGGCATTGATCGACTGATTGTATAGACGCGGTGGCCCTGTAAATCACTCATCTTTCTTGTCCGTAGTTACCATGAGATATTTAAATGCATTATTGTATGGTGGATTGATATGTTGTTTCTTTTTCTGCAGAATCCATTTGATGCTCCTTTGCAGCGGGACGAGCTTTCAGGGGACGAGGATTTGTAGCTCGCCCTTGGATCCTTAGAGCTCATACACCTTTAGTTTTTAGTCGCCTCATCTATGTAGACATTTTCTATGTATTAGTGATATCGTTTCATGATTGTACCAATCGCATTTTATGCGATCACAAGCTGCCCTGCCACAAATTTTTTTTGTCTCTGTTACCGTCGCTATTTGTGTCGCAAATTTACTGCTCGCGTCGCTATTGGCGTCGCTATGAGCGTCGCAAATTCTCTGCAACCGTCGCTATATGCGACGACGCATATAGTGATGATTTTATGGCATCGTCAATAACGACGCTTTTTGCGACGACGGGGCAAATTTTGTTGTTTGTATTTTCGTCGCTTTAAACGTCGCTATAAGGTCTATATCTTGTAGTGACAATCTCGCTTTTCATACTCTAAACTGTCACACCAAATGCATCTCCTCTTGTATCCTTCTCTATATGGCCTTTGGGATGTTTCTTGATCCTTCTCTTCTACGTTGAGATCCAATTTTTTTTACCTTTGCATTGATTTCTGTCAAATTCAACCTCAAATCATGCATACCCTTGATTAATTAATCCACAACTTTACCTTTAACAGCCAGACCAACAGGTATAGTTGGTTGTTCCACCATAGCTACATGCACCTGGGCTATAAATTTAGTCGCCTACTGAGCACTTGCAGGTGTGGTATCTGTACCCCATCTTAATCTCATCCACTCTCTCTTTACCAACATAGGTATTGTCTCAGTTATATTAGCCCAATTTTATTTTAGCCATGTTTAAGAAGAGGCATCTTCTAAATTATCAACGAGCTTCTCCTGCAAGATAGGATCTACAACCTTCAAAAACAAATCAAATTTCTATCTCTCCAATGATTGCTACTCATCGGCATCCAATTGTGCATATCGATTTTCAAATTCACAGAGCAAAGCTGTCGTAGCCACTGTTTATTGGGCTTTTCAATCCAATCTATAAATATCTCTTTAGTTACCAAATCTTCAATCTTTCAAGAAAAACTCTTCTCTCAAAGCTTTCTTAAAAGATGCCTAATCAACATCTCTTCTATGTAACTCATTAATCCGATCATGTAATGCATGCATGACCAAACACGAGAAATATCAACTTCATGCATATTGGAGTAACCCATGAAACAACATATTTTCTTCATAGAACCGGATGAAGGCTGAAACATTTTGACCCTTGAACTATTTCAATTCCTGTCCTACTGCGCTTGTAATACATTCACAGTTAAGAAATCAATTCTTTCTACTTCTTGCAGAGTTTGCATCTACTATTGTAACAACAACTACTGCTGTTGTTGTTGCTGCAATAAAGTAATCATTTGTTGTAAAGCATCACCACTACTTGAACCTATAGAATCTCCCAGCTTTAAACACCTGCCTGCTATTAACTTTCACGTCAGGTTCACCACTGTGATGGAGCATTTGGGGTCCAAAGTCTAGCACGGGGATAAGAAACAATAGGGTGAAGGGAGATTCAAGGAGAGGAGTAGACAAAAGAGAAGGGTTTTAAAAAAATAGAAGATGTAGAAGAATACTCATAGAGGTGAAGCCTATCAGTTTATTTCTCATAGAGGTGAAGCCTATCAATTTATTTCTCATAGAGGTGAAGCCCATCAATTTATTTCTCATATACGTGAAGCCTCTCATAGAGATGTAGAAGAATACTCATAGAGGTGAAGCCTGTCAATTTATTTCTACATCCTGAGAAGATAAATTTCTTGTAGACAAAAAAACATACATAAAACAATGGCTTCCTCTCTGCTGCTCAAACCGCCAATCTAATGCTTCCATTGGCTCCAAAAGGGGGCTAAAATACAAGTATACCTTGCTAAAATGCTCCCAGATCACTCTTTCTTCTCCTAGTTTCGAGTGTTGTTTGCTACCTGTAAACGGCGATCATATATTGCGTGCTTTTGCCAATCCTTCTTTTTGCATAAAATCCCCCAAAAATGGCTGAAAGCCACTTTTTTTCTTTTACATGTCACCCTATTCTAGAAGTTTTCTATAGCTTTTGGATATTTATAAAAAATAATATCTAAAAAATAAAAAATTAGCTAAACTTATCTAAAAATCTAGTATTTTTAAATTGTTCTCGTGATGTTATGAGGACATAGTGTGAAAAAGTATGGAATGCATCATCATCCGACTTCTCTATTCATCTAGAGAGTCCATGTGATCTGAGCCATTAGTACTAATATGAGTTGCATGGATTATCAGAAAATACTAGATTTTTGGATAATTTTAGTCTATTTTTATATTATTTATTGTAAAAATCCCAAAAAGTTAGAAAAAGCTTCTACATTAGGATGGCATGCAAAAATCTAGTTGCTTTTTCAACCAATTAGGAGATTTCTCATAAAAAAGACAGATTGACAAAATTGCATACACCGCGATCGTTGTAAACAGGCTAAAAACTGTAGATTGAATTGAAAGAAGAAGGAGTGATCTAGGAGATCCATGATTAGACGTCCTGGGGTTTTACCCCCCTTTCAGAGCCAATGGAGCCATCAGATTCGGGTTTCGGGCAGCAGAGAAAGAGCTTATTTTTCTGATCTACATTTTTGGTCTACGAAGGAGCTTCAAGAGAACTAATGCTTGGAGATTGCTTTTGAGTAGTGCAAAGATTCCAGGTTCTTTCAATACATATTGATTCAATTCATTATGATTTGTTTTTTTTGTGTTTACCACTTGGGTATTCTCTATCTTCTCTTCCATCTCCTATCTCTACTTTCTTCTACTTCTGATCCCCAGTGGATTCGACCTTTCGACAAAAACCTGTCCAACATTGGTGAACCCGATGTGAAAGGTCGTCACACAAGAAGGAAAGATAATATGGGAGAGCCTTGGAATACAATCTCCAGTGATGTTATGCAATAGTTGGTGCAAAATATAAATATGTTTATGTAGGTACAACAACAACAACAGGTGATGTAAGCTTCAGCTCTCAAACAGAAAGTGTTGTGATGAATGCTTTGCAAGCAGTTGAGCGTGAGGTGAAGTTATTCAATGGTAGCAATGTATCTGCATATGTACATACCTATGCTCAGAAGATGGATTTTCTTTGGAGTGGCTCAATTTGCATGGAGCCGGTATTTTGTACATGTTACTATGGGGTATGTTACTATGTTACTATGGGGTATTTTGTACATGTTACTATGGGGTATTTTGTACTCCAAAGAAAACTTAGGTATTTTCTAAGGATTTCTTTGGAGTGGCTCAATTTGCATGGAGCCGGTATTTTGTACACAACATATCTTCAATATGGGTTTACACAAGTTTTTGTAAGTATTCTCCAATGTGCACTTGCACATATGACTATAAACATCAAGTTTCTTTTGTTTCCTTGCATTTCACTGTGTGTGGTTAGGCCCATGTGTGTATGTGAGGGGTGGATGGCTTGATGCACTTAATGCATGACTATGAGGCTAATTTTATTGCACAAAAGTCTCATGGGGATAGAGGTGAATGCAGTCAACTATAGTACACAATCATTGAGTGGATGCATGTGTGTGGGTGGACAACAAGGTGAATTTAGGTGGGAATATGGATGCACTATCGGGTATGTTACCTAAGTTTGACTAAGGATTTCTAAGTTACTCCATGTGTAGTGGAAGCATCATGTAGTGTTGTAGGTGAAGAGTATGGTGTTGCAAGAATAGATGTATAAGTAGAAGATGCACACTTAGAATGGATGTTTTGTTGGGTGGATGTGTGTAGAGCTAAAGAGCCTAATAGAATACGAATGCACAATGTTATAAAATGAATGCATGCCAAGCTTATGGCTATACTTAATGGGTGTAAGCGAGGCTATGTGGGTGGTAATGAAATTATGGATGCACAAGGAAGGGAGTGATGCTGCCTTGATATATCAAATGGATGCACTATAATAAGGTGATTTTTTTCTATGCAAGATTGGATGCACACAATGTCTTAGTGCAAATGGATGTAGGATGTGGATGCACTATATGGATTGATGGATGCACAAGGGTGAAGGTGGATGCACTCTGTGCGGTCGAATACACTTGATTGTATAAATTAATATGTCCTTAGTTGCCCCTCTCTTATCTCTCTTCCCATTATCCTTGCATCCCAAAAGGTTGGAGTAGGTTTTCAGAGAATGAGACTTACCACTAGGATGCACACCACAATGTAGGGAACATTTCGTGCATATATATGATCATGAGTGGTTTATGTACACCAAATAATTATGTAGTTTTAAAAGATACACATTGTGTTGTGGAGATGGAAGTACACTCTAATAGTGGGTGCACTATATCAATGCACAATGCAAGCAATTTCATGCACTACATGTTACTATGCATGGTAGTATGTGAGGTGAATGCATTTATATGTGGTTTTGTGTGGTGCAAATTACTCACCTATTGTAGCAGTCTGCACACATAGTGCCACACATAGGTTGTCCCTCTCATTACCTCACTTCCCATAGTCCTTCCAACCTTCAAGGTTGGAATTGTGGATCGGGAGAGGAGGATCTTATTGGAGGCACTTAGTGTAAATGCATCATGCTATAAGCAATCAAAGTCACATTAGGATGCCCAATCTTCAAATTTTAACTTGACAATCAATGTGTACTCATGGATATACACAGAGATAATCAATTGAGCCCATAATTGACAAGATGTACACCTGAGCTTCACAAATTCAATTGCAATTAAAGTCATGCCATCATTGCATTTTCCATGTGGTTTTAGATCCACATTATAGCAATGTGCACTAAGCATCCACAAGTCTTAGCACTCCTATCAATCCTCCCTAGGGAGTCCACCTTAAAGAACATGTAAGATACCACATGAGTTTAAAAAAGGGTATATTTATTATGTTTACTTATATTTTTCTAAAAATAGAAGGTGTTTATAAATGTGCTCACTATAAATTCACATTATGGGTTGTTTTATTCCAAATTTCTTAGAGGCACAATGGTGGGGAAATGGGGAGGGGGGTGTACCCAGGATGTGCCAATTTGAGAGCCCCAAATAAAATCTCTATCTCCTTTACCACCACTCTCTCTTCTGATACAAAAAGTGGTGGTTTAATTTCAAAATAGTAGCATGTTTGCTTGGGATCTCCTTGCTTCATAAGGAGCCTATGCCTCTTTCAACATCTGCAGCTAGCTATTAGTTAGCCATTAGTTCAAACGAAAAGCATATGGTATATAAGAATAAAACTAATGCTTTCTCTTTCTAACTCCTCAATAGAAACCCTAAAATAGCAATAAAATAGCGTTGTACCTTCCTTCCACAAAAAGACAAAATAAAAAGCTATGCCTACAAAATCCTATCATATGGTTTTGTTGAAATAGACCTAAGTTTTACCAATGGCTAGGTGCTTTCTCTCTAATCACCTTATCATCCTCTACATGCTAAGACCACTTGCTTCAACCTATGAGGAGGATAAACCCTCCCCCATGATCTCTCTACAAAGATCAAATTGAAGATTGGGAGCCAATATTCTCCTCATAGGTAGACTTAGGAGGGGTACAATTGCATCTCAAGCCCATCAAGTCTTTGGGTCCTTGCTTTATCTTTTGATCTTATGCATATGTGGAAGATCTAAAGTATGCTTGAGATATGAACTTCATGCTCAACCATAATTTTTAGAAGAATACAATATTTGAAAATAAAAGCATTCATCAAACACTCTTATGCTAAGACACAAAATATGGATGCCATGAAAAAATTTAGCTAGCTTGGTTTTGCGCATCATGAGTGTCATGAATGGTACACAATACATAGGTTTCATTGATTGAATTTTATCTTGAAGCACTCCTCTCACCCCTTTAATTTTTTTGCAAAGGGAACAAAGAGACGTGTGTAATTTTGTGGAAATGTAATATTTCTTGAAAGAAGAGTTAGACAGAGGGAGAGAGAGAGTGTGTGTGTGAATGTATGGTGATCATGGCATAGAGAAAGGGTCAGCATAGTCCTAGAAGGTCTACCTTCCCTCAAGCCAGCATGTCAGAAAGGATCTTAGGTATCATCATTATCTATCGGATCATCATTCTTACTAGGAAAATTTCTATAAGTCTTGGTAGAGAGCTGGTCTTGCATTCATAGTTCCCCTTTGCATTCAATCAAATCTCATGAAGGCAAAGGCGGAGTCATTATGGATGTAGTACTTAAAGATTCCCCCTCGTGGTGGGAGTCGAGACAATTGCAACAAAAAGCTAGTTTGCCCCAATATATCTAATTACAACATATTCAACCTTTGCATCTAATTATGACGTATTTAACCTCTCCAAAACATGAAATCTTGTGAGCTCTCATAGAAACATGGCCTTTTCAACCTTTGCATTTGATTATGATGTATTCAACCTCTACAAAATATGAAATGTTGTGAGATCTCATTAAAAAATGGCTTTTTCTTTCGCTCCATTACGATCCCAAGCCAGTGCAAGGTCTCTAGATTTCAAGCACAAAGTGAAAATAAAAGCATTATGGTTGGATTGCTGGTACAATCCAACCTGGGGTTTTGAAGGCTGAGAAAAGCTACATCAACACCAACACTTGAACTGAGCAAAGCAAAGCCTCAAGAGGAGAAAGGAGCTTCTTTTCTAGAGGAGATTGCTTATTTCGTGGGATTTTTGAAGGCTTGTGCAAAGAAAAATGATCTATTAAAAGGCACAAGTCTACATGAGGACATTCGCAAATGAGGGTTTTCTGAAAGAAGCCCCTTAGATGCTACAAGCACTTTAATAACTATGTATGCTAAATGTGCATGGGGCTCTTGCAAAATCATGACAAGTGCTTGACAAAGTTACTATTCATGATAGATTCTCTTGGACTACATTTATTGCAAGACATGCACAAAATGGCCATGGTGATGAAGCTCTAAAATGTTTTGATAAGATGCGGCATAAAGGCTAGTTTCTTGATTCAATCACCCTTCACATGTGCATTGAAAGCATGTACTAGCGTAGAAGCACTCAATAAGGGTGAAAAATTTCATGACAAGATTGTTAGATTAATATTGTTGGAGAAATGTATTGTAATTGGCTTGGTGAAAATGTGTGCCAAGTGTGATATTTTGGGAAAAGTAGGAGTGTTGGATGAGCTTCATATCCAAGTTTTAGTCACTTGGAATGCACTAATTGCAAGGTATGCATGGACAAGGCAAAGAAGTAATGCAATGTTTTGATAAGATGAAACATGAGGGACACTCCCCCACCACTGTAGCCACCTTTATTTGTGCCTTGGAGCACTTGAGAAGGGCAAACAAATTTATGATCTGATCATTAGACTCAAATGGTTGGGGACAAATGTTGTGTTTGGTAATGTTTTGGTGACTTAACTCTCTCTTTTTCCACAATAGCTCACCCAATGTCCCTCTCTCTCTCTCTCTCTCTCTCTCTCTAAAGTTATTAAATGGAAAAATAAGAATTTACTCTCCCTCTTTCAGTATTTGTCTTTTTCTTTGTCTCTCAGTATGTGTCTCCCTCTCTCTCTCCCCCCCTTGCATTCTTGTTCTCTGAAAGTAGCAATTTATTGCGCTATTGGCATGCCGGTTGTAAGCTTGTTCCTAATCTCTCCACCATCGATTTGTAGTGCACATTAAACCTATGCATCAAGGTACTATTGATGCTTGTGGACCCTTGGTTTAGGGAGCCACCCGATTCCAGTGTATGCTCCTCCTCAGTGCAAACAATGCCCCCATGGTGCCTCTCATCCTATGCATCAAGGTACTATCGGCACTTGCTTGTGGACCCTTGGTTTAGGGAGCCATCGAGTTGCAATGTACATTTTTACTCAGTGCAGTAAACACCCCCACGGTGCCTCTCATCTAGCCCGGCTACTTGCTAGTGGCACAAGGAGCCATCAACTTGTAGCATACATTGTGCCTCATTGTGGATGATACCTCTCATCCTGCCTAGATCCACCATGAATAGCCAACTCATCATCAGATAATTTTTTTGCATTTTTCGTTTAATCAAATCATAAAAGGAGACCCCGTCACCACTCTTCTTTTCAGCATGTCCACCTCAATCTACATACAATCACCCTCATGTTGAGTAGACTATCTAATTAGATTACAAATCCCTTGTTTAATACACCTTTGACATTTGACTTGAGTTGGAAACATTGCATAATCCTTCGTGGTAGCTTACCCTAGTAGCTTTTCCTCACTTTGAGTATGATTCCTCCCCTTGGGCTAACTTGGGAATGGTTTGCTACCCCTTATGAGAGCCTCATGTAGATGGATTTATGGCTTGCTCTGGGAGCCCTTGATTACTGATCCCTTTTTTGTCCCTCAAGGTGCCATGCCCTCATTTTCTCTCCTCGTCATGCTTTTTTTCTAAGGCTAATAATAGCTTACTAATCCTTTACCCTCTATAATCTCCATTAGCCATGAACCATCCTTCCTTTTAATATTTTAGATTTTCCTTCTCTCCTTTACAAGAAGCAAGCTCCTCTTTTGCATGCATCCCAAAGGCTATCAATAGCTTTATCGTACATTGCTAAGGTTCTCCAAAGGATTTAGGCACTTAAGTTTCTAACACCAAAAATTCCTCCATAGCACCCTTCATGCATTGATATATAGCTTATAATTATACCTTTCTAACTATTAGATGTCTTTGTCAAGGTCGCAAAGCCTTAGATGGTGAACATACATGATTATGTACACGTTTAGGAGGGGCTCGTGTGTTTGTAGTAGGCTCTTTTTGTAGTAGCATGAAGTGGGCTATGTGTTGAGTCCAAAGAAATGTATAATGAGTTTCTTGTTAGCTTTTGTAGGGTTGGTGGATTGGTAGAAAATGATTGTCCATGGCAATGCAACGTGAGGAGTAAGAATATAAGAAATGGTGGGTTAGTGCATTGTAGAGGTGGTTAGCATCCTATGAGTTGGTAGCAAGCAATGTGGTGGCTATATGTTTTGAGTTGGCAATGTAAGTGGATAACAAACAATGTAAATTCTTGAGTGTTTGTAGTAGGCTATGTGTTTGTAGCAACATGAAAGACATCTAATAGTTAGAAAGATATCCCAAACATGTCATAGAGGTGTTTGGGATACTTTTACAAAAATAAAAGAAAGATATTGGTGGCAGGGTATGTATAAGGATACTGTTCACTTTGTGGAAACATGTACGACATGTCAAATGTATTCAACTATGAGACATCGGGATGGATTGCAACCCACATATCCATTGTCTCTTCATTTTAAGTAGGTGGTGGATTTGCTCACAACTCCTACAGGTCTTTCATAAATGAGGTATCTTGTTCTTGCTCGTGAAGACTTGACTAATTAAGTGGAAGGGAGAGCTCTACGTACTAAGACGACTAATGCCGTATGTACTTTTCTCTTAGAAGAGATCTTTTGTCGATATGGCTGTGTGGGAAAAATTACAGCAGATAGGGGTGAGTTGGATGCAGATGAAGCTCATGATTTATTTGAACGGTTGGGGATAAAGCTTGCTTTAACTTCAGCCTATAACCCTAAAGGAAATGGCAAAAGTGAAAGAGGTCATCCACCTATTGTGAAGGCATTGGCAAAAGCATCTGGAGAGAAGATAAAAGAGTGGCCACGATTGCTCCCTTATGCTTTGTGGGCCGACATAACAACTCATAGTGCTGTTACAGGATATATGTCTACAGAATTGATGTATGGTCAAAAATCTATCATGCTGATAGAAGAGATGACAATCACATGGAGTGTGTTACAAGAGTTGAATCGAGAGGAGTTGTTGGCCTTACACACTAGACAGTTGGAAAGAAAGTCAGAAGACATAGAGGCAACAACTACAAAGTTAAGGACAACAAGGATACAGATGAAGAAATGGTTTGACAAAAGACATAGACTGAGACCAAGAACCATACAAGATGGGGATTGGGTATTGGTTTATGATAGCAGTTTAGATAACTAGCATCGTGCCATGTGTAAAGTTTCCAAAAGATGGTTTGGACTCTATGTGGTAAGACAAGTGTTTGATAATGCTACTTATGCATTGAATGAGCTAGATGGGATAGCCATAAAACTTCCGGTAGTAGGAAAAAGAATCAAATTATTCAAAAGGCGGGAATTTATTGTCTATGAGTTACCAAAATTGGAAGAAAATAGTAGCCATGATACAGGGACTAGCCAGGAAGATATGGAAGATGAAGAAGCAAAGGATATGGTTGCAAAGGATGAGGAGGACTCAGAATCTGGTGATAACTAGGATTTTGGCACATACAGGAGGATGTGCAGGTTCAGAGAGGGTGGATGTCATGATGTTATGAGGACACATTGTGAAAAAGTATGGAATGCATCATCATCCGACTTCTCTATTGATCTAGAGAGTCAATGTGATCTAAGCCATTAGTACTAGTGTGAGTTGCATGGATTATCCGAAAATACTAGATTTTTGGATAATTTAAGTCTATTTTTGATATTATTTATTGTAAAAATCTGAAAAAGTTAGAAAAAGCTTCTAGATTAGGATGGCATGCAAAAATCTAGTTGCTTTTTCAGCCAATTAGGAGATTTTTCATAAAAAAGACAGATTGACGAAATCATGCATGTTGCGATCGCTGTAAACAAGCTGAAAACTGTTGATTGAACTGAAAGAATAAGAAGGAGTGATCTGGGAGATCCGTGATCAGGCATCCTAGGGTTTTACCTCCCTTTCGGAGCCAACAGAGCCATCAGATTCGAGTTTCAGGCAACAGAGAAAGAGTTGATTTTTCTGATCCACGTTTTTGGTCTACGAAGGAGCTCTAGGAGAACTAATGCCCGGAGATTGCTTCTGAGTAATGCATATATTCTAGGTTTTTTCAATACATATTGATTCAATTCATTGTGATTTGTTTTTATCGTGTTTACCACTTGGGTATTCTCTATCTTCTCTTCCATCTCCTATCTCTACTTCCTTCTACTTCTGATCCCCGATGGATTCGACCTTTTGACAAAAACCCCTATGACACTTTCCACACTACGAACACTTACCCTAATGACTAATATGGCATTGGCTCTCTAGATTAATAAGAACAATGATGATGTACTTTAGAGTTTTTCACATTGTGTATGTGTAGTGACATGACAATGGCAGCCTAGTAAGTCAATCATCTTTCTTGTCCCTAGTCACTTTTTAAAAAAAAAGCATTATGTGTAGTGGATTGATGTATAGTTCATTTTATAAAGTCCGTTCAATGCTCCTTTGCATTAGTACGAGCTTTCTAATTGCAAGGATCTATACCATACTTGGATTTGTGGAGCATACACCCTCTTCTTTTTTGGTCTTGTGATTTGTGCAAGAATCTTCCATGATGTACTATTCCTTATATGTTACTTATCATCCTTTGTCTAAAATCACATCTTGCAATAATTCCAAATAGAATTTCATGTTTATTTGAGCTCTCCTCTCTCTCCATGGTTCCATGTAATGTCATGAGTTATCATCACTAGTCTTGTACTTATTCTATAAGTTATCAGTCTTATGGGTTTAAGTATTTTTGGCACTTTTCTTGATGACAATTGCATACCCAACATGTAATTTCTTTGTAGAATATTATATAGGACATGGTGCTATACGTGGTAGGGCAGCAAGCTACCTTGCCACAAAAAAAAATCATTTGTAAATGTTACTATTAGTGTCGCTAATTTCTCTGCACGTGTCATTGCTATGTATATCGCAAATCGTTGCTATCCTTCTGTATGTAAAAAATATATAAAAATGGTAATTTAAAAATACCTTATTTTGAACCCACGTGATGCACATTTATGTTCATTAGTAACTTACCTAGGGGCATCATAAAGGATCACCTACATAGACAGAAAGTGATGTTAGCATAATCAATATAAAGATTTAAGCAAAGCATGGTAATATAACTCGGAAAAAAATGATGTTACTTAAAATGCATATTCTAAAGCACCCTTATAAGTGATTCATCAACGAATTGAGTAGGCATCCATGGATGCATGGTAGAACATATAAAAACGATTCACTTTCTCCTCCATTACAGCTTCCATCCTTTTTTCTATCCCATTTCCAACCACCACATCTCCGATTAGTCTATCATCATCCTTCAGCGACCATAGCATACTGTTGTCTGAATCCATCATTGGTAGCTACAATGAAATATGCACTAACGCCTTCGATGCCAACCAACCTTTAACCATGCTACCTTCTAGCTGAGCTTGTTGTCCCAAAAAGTCTTTCAGGGTTTTCATGAAGCGCTCTAAGACGAATATCCATCATGTATGGATAGGTCTTGCAATCTCCACTTCATCTACAAGGATGCATCAGGAGATGGGTTTATATCCTGAGCATGCTGGTGGACACGTACTTGTCAAAGAGATCAACAAAGCATACGTAGAATGTACCTAAACAACTCAGTCACACTTTCATCGCTCCACCCGTATTTCTCTTGCACACTTAGAAGTGTAAGTAGCGTCTTCAGGTGAGATACTCAGCACACATCATATAATGGTATGGATGCTTCCTCTCTTAGTGGATCAAATATCTCGGCATCCATGGGCGTCAATGCATCGATCATTGCCTCCATCTCATGCTCCAAGATTGGAGGAAGGTTTGAACGGCTACGTGTCTCCTATGGTATTGATGATATATAGACTGAGTTGTGCCTTCCAAGTTGTGGATTGGCTTAGGCCCTCTATCCTTCCATGCCCACAAACTCTTCTAGCTAGTCGCAACAAGTGCATTCCTCCTTGGGATGAGACATCACCTCTCTATATAAATTTTATGACCATGTCTAATGTTTTTGTATATGAAATTCAATTAGTTTGCGAATGTTTGTTATGACGAGGAGAACAGCCAAAGAGCAAGGAGATGGAGGAGAAGAAGGAGTTTGTAGTTGTGTCGCTGCCCATCACAACAAATATTCAAGGTGAGTCATTCTTCTCTTCTCTCTCTCTCTCTCTCTCTCTCTCTCTCTCTTTCTCTCTCTCTCTCTCTATTTACTTTGAGTTGTATTTTGGTTCCTTCTTAGCTTTGGGTATGTTAGTTGTTACTTGCTTTTCCTAGTTTTATTTTGTGCTTCACTGCTAATTCGTGTCTACAAGCGCGTCTAGTATACAGAGTAGACGCTCTCGTAGGCGCGCAAGTGTTGAAGATCCATAAAACCTCCTAGGTTTTTTTGAGTTTTGTGGAGCTGGCACGTGAGCGCGTCTGATTTACAGAGTAGATGTGCGTGTAGACGCACTCGCATTAAACAACCACATCTCCTTTGAGTTTTTTTTTTCATACACTGTTTTCCACGTCTATATTTGCATCTAATTTGCATGTGAAATCGCATCTATGTGCGCATGTATGTGAGCATGTATATGCGCGTGTATATGTGCATGTATGTGCGCATGTATATGCGCGTGTATATGCGCATCTATAAGTGCGTCTATAGGAGCATCTATATTCGGGTATATATACGCATCTATATGCGCGTGTAGTTTTCACTATAAGTGCACTTGTAGACGCGAAATTGTAGACGCCCTAGTAGACGCGGTAATAAACGCGCCCGACATTTTTTAACACAATTCAAATATTGCGTCTACAAGCGCGTCTATGGAGCCTTTTTGTTGTAGTGTTTAACTTCATACAAAATAGTAGTGTGCATGTTAGCAATATCATCAGCAGTCTAAATTTTGTTTGATAATTATGTAATAGGTGTAGGCAATCTATATCCACAAATAACTTCAAATGGTATTTTCTTTGTAGCTATATGTGGTGTATTATTATATGCAAACAGAAGTAAATGTAGATGTGTATCTCATATGTGTGGTTTTGAAATAGTGTAAGCACATAAAAGATCTAAAATAGTACTGTTAGCAGCTTCTGTTTGCCCATTAGTTTCAGGATGAAATACATATGAAAAATCAATCTTTGTTCCTAAGTTAGCAAACAAAGTCATCCAAAAATTATTACAAAATCTAGAATCACGATAAAAAATAATAACTTTTGGTAAACCATGATTAGTAAACACAATTTTCAAAAACAATTGAGCTACTTAAGATGCAGTTAGAGTTTTCTTGCATGGAATGAAATATGCTTGTTTGCTAAACCTATCTACAATAGTCCAAATCATATCATGGTTAGCTTTATGTTAGGTAAACTAGTAATAAAGTTCATTGAAATATGTTTCCATGATCATGATGGAATAGATAAGGGCATCCGCAAACCATATTGTTTACCATGGTGTCTCTTAACTCGTTGACAAACTAAACATTCAGAAACAAAGTTAGATACATCAGTGTCCATATGTGGCCAATAAAAATCTTCAGTCAATGTACGCAAAGTAGATATAATACCTCTATGACCTTGATATGGAGGACAATGAATCTCATACAAAACAAAAGATCTAAATGGAACTGTCATACATAATCTATTTTCATAAAACATAAATCCATTATTGTAAGACAGTGAATCAATAGGAATCCAATTATTTGCAACTAATTTATTCCAATCAGCATGGAAAGTAGGATCCTGATGATAAGTATCTTTCATAGGGATAAGGGAATTAAATTATATCACAAAGATATTATGAATTGTCGATCTTCTACTTAAAGCGTCGGCTAGAACATTCTCTTTTCCTGGTTGATATTTGATAAGGGGATGAAAACTTTGAATGAAAGCTACCCATTTAATATGTCGGTCAAATATTTGGGGTTGACTAAGGAGATGTCTAATACTTTGTTGGTCAGTTTTAATCATAAATTTAGAACCCATTAAGTAATGTTTCCATTGATGTAAGGCTTGTACTATAGCTAGCAATTCTTTATCATATGTAGAATATTTAAGTTCAGATGGTTTCAATTTACAGCTAGAGTAGGCTATGGGATGATTATCTTGCATAAGGACGGCTCCTATTCCAGATCCACCAGCATCAGTAACTACTAAAAAGAATGGTCTATTGAAATCAGGTAGTTGTAATACAAGAGCATGGGTTAATGCATGTTTCAATAAATCAAAAGATTTTTGTTGATTATCAGACCAGTGATACTCAATACCCTTCTTTAAAAGTTTAGTCAAAGGTAATGCCAGTAATGAGAAATTTCACACAAACTTTCTGTAAAAACTAGCAAGACCAAGAAAAGAACGTAACTCATGCACATTTTTGGGTATGGGCCAATTTAAAATTACTTCTATCTTTTTAGGGTCAACCTTAATACCTTCTGATGAAACAATATGACCTAGATATTTAATTTCTATTTGAAAGAATTCACTCTTTTCTTGATTAGCATACAATTTATTATCTTTTAACAACTTGAAAACTAAAGACAGATGTTCATAATGCTCATTCTCATTTTTACTGAATACTAATATATCATCAAAGAATACTATAACACAATGCTGATATTTCAAGAATATGCAATTTATCATTCGACTAAATGTAGCTGGTGAATTAGTTAAACCAAAAGGCATCACTAGAAATTCATAGTGTCCAAATTGTGTTCTAAATGCAGTTTTGAATATATCAGATTTATCCAATCTTACTTGATGATAACCAGATTTAAGATCTATCTTACTGAATATTGCAGAACCTTGTAGTTTATCCATAAGATCATCTACCCTAGGAATCGGATATCTATTCTTAACTGTAATTTTATTTAGGGTACAATAATCAATACACATGCAATAAGTATTATTCTTCTTCTTTACCAATAAAACAGGTTCATCAAATGGAGAACTACTAGGTCTAATTAATTCTCTATTTAGCAATTCTTCTATTTGATTTTGAATTTCTTTTTGTTCAATTTGGTTATGTCTATATGGTGCTTTACATGGTGGTTGTGTACCAGGAATTAAATCTATTTTGTGATCTTCAAGACGTGAAGGTAGTAGTCCAGGTAGTAAATCATCAATAAAACAATGTTTAAATTGAGGAAGAAATTGTTTATGCCTAGGATGCATATGTTTTTCTTTCGCTTGAAGTTCATTTACCCATATTAAATAAGATTTGCTACTTTTACGTAATACATGTTTAGCCTGAGTATGAGTAAGTAGTGGAAAATTATTAGAAGCGTGCATACCATGCAATGTGATTTATTTTCCTTGAAAAAAAAATTAATTGAATGCGTAGAATAATCTATGTCAGGATTATAGTGATGACGCCAAGGCATTCCTAAAATAATATCGCTAGACTATAATGGTACAACTAGGAAATTTCTTTGTTTAGTGTATTCACCAATTTTAATTTCTAAATTATGCACTTCTTGTGTTCCATTATATCTTGTGCCTAGTAATGCTGCTTTTATGCGATAATGTGTAGAAACAGTTTGTAAATTCAATTCTTTCACTAACTTTGCAAAAATAAAATAATGTGTGCTACCATCATCATGCAAAATAATATTTTCTTTACCATGCACTAAACATTTCATTGTCAACAAAGAATGTGGAGTTGGCATACCTGGCAAAGTATCTGAAGTAGTACCAATGTCTTCATCATCTTCTATAAAGTCAGGCATTTCCTCACGTTCTTCATCTTCCATTGCTCCAAGATAATTGATATGGACAAGTGGCTTTTTCGATTGGCAATCAGTTGCTAGATGTCTAGGTTGATGGCATTTGTAACAAACTATAGGTTTGGCTTTAGATACATTGTTGGAAATGGCAGAAAGTTTAGGAATATTGGGATTTGACTGTGAGGATGGCTTAGGGTTTTGATTGGTATTTGCTGGCAATGTAGGTAGTCGTGTCCAAGACTTACGGAATGAAGATGGAAGAAAACGACTTTGATTGAATCTTCAAAAATTTGAATTGAATTGTTTGGAACCATAGTTACCATTAGTTTGAAATTGTTGTGGACGCTTGTCTCTTCCGCGAATCTTGTCCTCAGTATTATGAGCCAAGAAAATTGCATCTTCAAGGGTTGTTGGCTTGAACATATTGACTTCAGCATAGTAATGTCCAAGCAGACCAGACATAAACTTAATTAGTAGACTTAGACAACTAGGAAGCTTTAAGAAAGCTTTAAGAACGTCTTCTTGCCACCGTTGACGAATTCGTAGTTGAAGATTTCTTAAAGCTTCTTATAAAGCTTACTAAGCTTTATTTTAAAGCTTTTGAACTTTTGGATATGGAAGAAGAGCTTACTTCTCTGTTTGAAAAAAAATGACTTGAAGAAGGAGATATACAAGTGGTCCTCCGCCTCCTAAGGCGGTCCTTCACGATCAGAGGATGCAGATAGGGGTTCTTGACAACTAGAAAGTCACCGGTATCGACCGTTCGCGATGAAACTGACTGTAGATCTTGATCGTTCCAGGAGCTCCATCTTCGCACAAGATGGTAAGCGATTGGAAGCTCTCAATCTCAGCTTTGCTCTGATACCACTGGTGCACAGATCGGATGCCGTAAGCGCGCGTAGTGAGCGTTAGAAGGTCCCCAAGAACAAAAGAACTCTACTTTTTGCACACAAATTAATGTAGAAAGCTTGCACGACATGAACAAGAGACCAATTGGGTGCAATCTCCTCCCATGCCTTGTGTGAGCGCTCCCCAAAGCATGTATTTTATGTATTAATCATCTTCAAGCTCAAATAATAGCCCAAATTACAAAATAGCACGCTTTAGCCTTTGAATTTGCTTTTGTGCCAAATAGAAATAAAGCTAATGGGTGCCCAAGAAGTCAAGCGTACCCAAATACAATGTCCAAATACAAATGTCTAAATCGTGCTCCCATGCAGATACAAAAATAATAAATAAATATCAAGCGCCTTGATAAATAAGTGCAACAAAATATAGGCACCATGCCTAAGACACGTGCCCATCAAAATATTGACGATAACTTTAAATACACGCTATCCTCCAATGCTTTCCACTACCACTGCTACTATCTCTACATATCAATTGAAGCATTCACAATCATTAGTAAAATAATACAATTAAATCGAAAAAAGTGAATACCTAGCAGTCTTCAACTACATAAATAAATTGGTTAAAAATTAATCCTAGCCTTAATTTACCACGAGTGTGCGCTCTAAACTCATAAACGTTTATTAATTTAAATATGTATTTTGCAGAATCACCCGCTATGGAATCACCCATGCACACATAAAATTAACAAAACGCCCAAAAAGGATAAGCGTCCCCATGGACTTCTCACACAAAGAATCCACTTTGTGTATGAGCCCTAGTAATAAAATCTTACGAAATCCACCGTAAAACCTCACGGAATCCACCGTGTAATATGCCTCCTGGCATGAATGTGATCAATTCTATTAACACTAATTTATGTTATAAATGATTGTTGTCTATGCTAGGTTATACATACACAAAATGTTGATGTCCATATTAATTTGAATTATCACTAGTGTATTTCATATTTTGATGATTTTCCTCTTTCCTTTGTTGCACTTGTCACAATGTGCATCAATGTTCATTGTTGATATTGTGTTCACTATAGGTATATTGTGAGGAAAACCTCCCTCCCTCCCTCTTTATCTCTCTCTTTCTCTAAGTCGATCGAATTTGGAGACAGATATTACCAATGTGTGGACAAAGAGAGAGAGATAGATAGATACATAGGAAGGTAAGTAAAGAGAGAGAGAGAGAGAGAGAGAGAGAGAGAGAGAGAAGAAAGTGATCATAGTAGCTATGTTCACCAAAATGACTTCATGAAGAACTAGAATAATGGCAGTAGCTACTAAATGTACATAGCATTATGTGTGAAACATTATGTTTGTAAGAAAAAGATACATGCACCAATTCTATTCACTCTTTGCCAATTGAAAGAAAAATAAATTAGCTACTTTTATAATCGTATTGATATTGGTAAGACTCTAGAAGAGTTGCTATATATGCACATATTTTATTCCTCCTTGCTTTGATGATGATTTTCTCTCTTTTATTTTACTTAGGTTAATCTTTTGTATTATCCTATCCTCAGGTAAGTTACTCATGAATATATATGTGTGCATCACATGGGTTCAAAATAAGGTAATTTTTAAATACCATTTTTTACATACAGAATGGTGTAATATAAAGAGATTATTTACAGATTGAATAGAAAATGGTTATGTTTTATTCAAAAAAAAACTCACAAATAAGGATATTTATAAATAGGCCTTGAACACATGTGATGTAGAGGATATACATATAGTAACTTCCTCGACATCCTATCAATAATAGATCATATTATTTATTCTTATGTACAAGAAAACCAACACAACAAACTTGTAGAAGATTAGGAAAACAAGAACTTGAATAATAATTGTACAGTAAACAAATGTTTATTTGTTCACAATGATAGAGGGCTTTTCATATTTATTGTATCATAAATGGAACACTACTCTTTTCACTCTTTGATAATTATATGTATGTGCTCTGTGTCTAGTTTCCTCTTGGTGCAAAGCATCAAAGTTGGTGTTGTGTGTCAACTTAAGTTAGGCACTACATGCCAAACTTTGAAGTGTTGCTATTACTATTTGTTAACACGTTTCACATCTTGGCACATGTCTTATGCATCAATATAGTTCATGGTAAATTGATTCCCTAACAGAAAAACCACGAGAGACCCCAAAATCATTGTGAAGCACTTGTATTATTAATAGTTAATATATTACACTTCTATGCCAATTATTAAGAAAACAACTTGACTTTAGAAAATACACTTGTGCCTCACAATGATTCTAACGTATACAATAAAGAAATCATTGCTATTTTGAATATATTTTATTATCTCTTTCATATATATATATATATATATCTGTCCTGCCCCTTCAATTTTTTCTTCCATTTTTTTCCTCCCCTTCCACGCCTCTCCCTCTCCCTCCCTAGCTTCCTCTCTCTCTCTCTCTCTCTCTATATATATATATATATATATATATATATATATATATATATATATATATATATATATATATATATATATATATATATATATATATAAGAAAAGACACTTGTGAGAAAAAATCATACTCAATGTCTATTTTTGAGAAAACTAAAAATCATGACACACATGAACACATAGAGATTTACTTCATTAGCTTGGGGATAAAAGAATGTGTCTAAACATATGCAAGCATGCATGCAGTAAAAATGAGCTCCATCTTGGATAGAGGCCCATGTATGTCAAGTATAGAGAAAGACACAAGGGCAAGGGTGAGGGTTTTGGGGGGAGAGGTGGAAACACCCAAACACATAGGGGACATGTAGGCGGGATGATAGGACACAAGCAAGGATCAGGGGGGCATAAGTGGTTTGTGTTTTGGGACGGGGATGTAGTGCATGGGAGCTACCCACATTTTGCAAGCAAGGAGGGGGTGTTGGGGGGGGGGGGAGGGGGCTAAGCACCACGTGGCATCATGGATAGCTAGGATAGGAGGGGCTCCTCTCCTCGCCACGCATGATGTCCTATTAATAATAGTAAAGGTACATTATTATTATTATATATTTAATATATAACAAGTTAAATAATGATATTTAATCATATACATATATGCCACTATTATATAGTGTACTTTAGGATTATTTATATATGTATATATAATAAAAAGTATCAATAATATAAATTAAATGTATTGTAGCAATGAGAGGGTCAAGCTCCTAACTCAAGCCCATGATGTAATCACTCCACTTGGATATAGTTATGCTAGCTAAGATGTAATGCTCATGCCTTCCATGTTGGTCTAGCTCCCAAAACGACCTCCAATTATTCAATTGAGGAGACTTTCTTAATGTATAACAAAATATGTATAAAGAAGTAGTAAGGGGTCTGAAGAAGGGGCTAATTTTGGAGTAAACTAGCGTACTCTACATTGGTAAGTAGAGATGGCAAGTGTGATCCTATAACTCATATAACAACTCTCTACTCAACTCTCTACCCACACGAGTAACCCAATTTCACCTCTCATGCTCCTAGTTTCCCTCAAAGTCCTCATTATGTATCCAGAGTTTTTCCATGTAACTCCAATGGACTAGATGTTCCAGGCCATGTGTCTAGCATGCTAGTTCATGTAAACCATACCAATCAACGTTTTCTTAGTTATCTATCCATGAAAGGCTCCCACACACATAAGCCCTTTTCAATTATCTATCCATGAAAGACTCCCACACAAATAAGCATGATCCCAAGGTGCATCCCAAAGCCTTTTTTGTTTTTCCGATAGAAGATGTTTTGACGTAGTTGGATCATTCTAACAACATTGCTAGCTATCAAGAATGGCCTAATAACTACAAGAAGGCAATGGAGGCTCACACTTTGCTTGTCGACATAGCTATCACATGGTTTTTCTAGAGAGATGATGCCATCAAAATAATTAGGATCATCTCAAATCTTAAACAATTCAAAATTTTTCTAATCACAATGTCACACAGATTGCCCTCTAGAAATTGGATGCAATGAAGCAAGAACACTCAAAAATAGTTAGACAATTTATAGTTAAGCTAAATCAACTGTTTGTTGCATGCTAATCCCATCACGTTTGTGTTGAGAAATGTGCAATCACACACATGCCTTTTAGCCTCTTTGTATTGAACAACAAGGCAAAGGATCACACTGACAATAAACCTTAGACTAGGTCACTGTGCATGCTTGATTAAAACCATGGTAGTTGAAATACCATGGTCCCTTTCCACTCTCTGCCACCTACCAATACCACCTATTGTAAGCCTATAAGGCAATCATCACCACACTCATTTCATCCCATCATTCTCATTAAATTATACTTGCATTATGCTTTTGTAATATTAGTTGTTCTCCTTTGTCATTACTTATGGTCCACTATGATTGTTTTCTTGCTCATCAATGATCTACCATAGCATGCTCTTCAATATTTTAACATGGTATTAGAGAAGGTATTACTCCTAATTAGTCATTAGGTTCACAAATCAAGTCAAATATGTCATTATAGTTTGAATTTTTGGTTTCGCCCTTCTCTCCATGAATGTCTAATCTACCTCCATAGCCACCTATCTATCTTGGAGGGCATGTATCTCTCTTTACAAGTAGTTTTAGCTCATAAAGTGAATAGGATAGATCTTTTCCAACTCAAGGTACTTCTCTGCAATATCACTTCAGACCTTGACATTAAGCTGTAATTGCTCTAGCATTGCGCTTCTTATTCCTCGGTGCCTAGTTTGCATGTGATCCTTGTTGTGCAGTTCAAGTCATCTGTACCTATAGCAATGTCTGGTGCTATCATAGGGAATTTGAAGCCCACAACATGAACTTCCTCCTCACAAAAAATCTTGCCGATGGGTGCTTCCTCAAGATTCTATCAATGAAAAATCAGTCCCCTATCAGAAACTGTAAGTGGGCAGCCATAGCTACTTGACTTTAGGCTCAAATATCTCATCAATCTTTTACTTCCTTTGGTTAAATCATAACACTAACACTTTGATCTACTCTAGCACTGAGTTTCCAACAAGGCTTAACAAACGGAAGATTCAATTTGAAGATCCAACATCAAAGATTTTGAAGGGGATGCAATGGTAGTGGAGAAGGAGAAGAGGACGATGCAGGAGAGAAGAGCACGCACAATGTAGGTGTTGTCAAGAATAATATGACAGCCTTATTGCAATTTTATATTATATATGAATAAATAATGGGTGGTCTATGTACATGGGTAGGCCCAGTGGCCTTTTACCCCTTGAAGGGGATGCAACGGCAGTGGAGAAGGAGAAGAGGAAGATGCGGGAGAGAAAAGCACACACAATGTATGTGTTATCAAGAATGATATGACAGCCTCATTGCACTTTCATATTATATATGAGTAAAGAATGGGTGGTCCATGTACATTGGTAGGCTCAGTGGCCTTTTACCCCAACAACCTCCCACTAAAAGGCCAATGGGCCAACGAGTGAAAAAACAAAGAAAAAGGAAAAGAGACAAGGTGAGGAATCATGACATCTCACCCAATGCCCAATCGAAAAGTGATTTGTGCAATAAGCATTGGGAACCTTTGTAGAAGAGTGAAGCATCCCCAAGTCCATGACATCCAGGAGACAAGCAATCCCATAGGTCCATACAGCAAAGCAATCCAAGATCTTTGTCATGAAGCAAGCACAACTCATGAGTGCAAGGCTATAAGGCATAAGCATCAGAATAGCACATAGCATCAGTGTGGCGCATAGGAGATAGTTACGAGAAAATAAACTCTCCAAAGTCAATCATAGAATAAGGGCCAACATCCTGGACACATGTCAGATGGAGTCTCAAGATAGTATGTGGCCTCAGTGAAGTGGAAGACTGACATACGGCTATAGCATCAACCATAAAGCACATTGAACGTGCATCAAGAGGCTTGAGAGATATCTACATCTCATAAAAGACAGCATGATGACTGAATATAACCTACTTGGCATCCAAATCCCATAATCTATAAGCCTAAAAGTCACCATCTCCATAACCAAGTAGGATACACCTGCGTGACATAGCCATATCTGGCATATATACAAATGCCTGGCAGCCAAACATCCTCAAGTAATCATAGGAGGGCCTCATTCCACTCCACGCCTCGTGTGGTATAATATCATCCCATGTTAGACACAACGTCCTATTAAGCATGTAGATTGCCCTCATAAAGGCCTTAGCCCAAAAGCCATAAGATAACCCAACTGTGGTAAGCATAGAAGCAACCTTTGCTTGTAGAGTCAAGCACATGCCATGAGAAATCCTGTAATACCATGGGCATAGGAAATCAATGCTAGATTGCTGACAATAGGATTGAAATCTCGAAGAGATAGCAGGACTCTCATAATCCATCTGCAAGCACCTAGGCTTGCAACCATTAGAATCTATAAACATGTTAAGCATAACTACGGCATCCTCAATCTATACCAAGAGAAAAGCACAAACACGGTGGGTAGCATGATCCACAAAGTTCATAAGATATGATGCTCCACCAAGTGACTAGGAAGGCATAGGTCCATACTGCACAATGGACAAGATCTAGAGGATCATGCCTCTCACGGTCGCCATGAGCTAAAGGGGCTCTCAAGGACCATAAGTACAATTAGGGAAAGCATCAAGATCTTCATGTGACAAAGGAGGCAGCATGGAGTCTGAACAAGACAATATCTCCATCTCTCTGTGGTGCATATGGCCTGGGTGATAATGCCATGACAATGCATGTGGTATTTGGATAACTGCAACCATAGAGTCTCCCACATGAGAGACATGCATTGTGTAATAAGAACCAACTCTAGAATCTTTGGCCAAAACCAAGAAACCACGAGAGATCTTCCATGACCTATCCTAAAGAGAAACAGAGTAACCTACATTATGTAACTAACTGATAGAAATCAAGCTCTTATTGAACATGGGAACATGTAGAACATCCCTGAGCATAAGAGAAGTCCCATCAGGCAAAGCTAGGTGTATGTCCCCTATACCAACAATAGCATAAGTTTGCTCAAGGCCCAAATCAATACATTTATCAACCTCCCTATAAGAAGAGAACCATGCTCTATGAGGGGTAACATGACAAGATGCCATAGATTCAAAAATCTAATCAAAGGAATAGGCCCGATCATTGAGCAAGTAAGTTGAAGGGAAACTAGATAACATAAGGACATGCTCAATTGCATCATCATGGGTAACCGCATGTACCTCACCACTAGAAAGAGTGGTAACACCTACTATATCGTTGACTCTCTACTCATGTTGAGTCCATCTCTGTCTCTGTTGTTCTCTAACCCATCTTTTAAAAAAAATTTTAACATACCCAAGCTTTCCACAATGGTAGCATACAACATCTATAACTGAAGAACTTGTAGAAGATGACAAGGAATCCAAGTAATCATGAATAGGGCTATCCATAGCATCCACGGAGCTCAAGGAGTCGAGGGCTGTCCCAATAAAGGGAACCTGCTGATAAAGACAATCATTTGCAAGTAATTCATTGGTAGGAGCATGCTATAAAGGCTCATGAAACCTCAACGGACGGGAGGACATAAAGGCATCAACCAAGGATGCAAAAGCTCCCACATGAAGAAGAGTCACAGCAAACTACATGACATAACGAACCACAATACGGTAAAGCATAAGACATTTGTCCTAAGAGCATATAGAATTTAGCCATGAAATCAGCCCATAACCATAGTGGCAAACATGACTTTGTAGTACATTAGACCACATAGTAGCATCCAAGTCAATGCAAGATCGATAAGTGGCATAAGATCATGCAATGATCAAGCTCCAAGAGGAGCCCAAATACCTATACAACATCATACATCTTTAAGGTATACAACAGTAGACCATGTGCATAAACGGGTAAGCATACATAGCATTTGCTCTCTAACATGGATGGGCAACAATAGCCCAACTAGCATAGAAGAAGCAACGCAACAAAGGAGCAAGAAAGCCATAAGTGCAACCCAAGCACTATAAAGTCCACTAATCAGCCAGGTATCTCACAACAAATCCAAACACTAATAAGAAATCAAAGCTCAATATCCAACTGCCAAAGAAGAATGGAGCAATCATTGCTCAACATGTATCTGCATCCACCAAACATCCAAGATCCAAGAAAATCATCTGAGCATAAGGCCAAGTAGCATTCAAGGTGGTAACGGAAAAATCCAAATCAATGCCCAAATACACCACAAAACTCCTCAAATGCAAGTCTTGTCAAGCCCAAACATTTGCCATACTACAACCCAAAAGCATCCACCAAGACATAAACCCAAATGGGTAGCCTAGGCATAAGTAGTCATAAGTGGAATGCTAGCTGCAAATAAAAAATGACAATGAACCATAAAATAGAGTTCTACTTCTTGTCAAAAGCATCTGGGTGAAAAAACAATCATGTGGCATCATCCAAATACATCAGTACATAACCCCAAATAATTGGGAGCACCTCTGACTAATAGGCATAACCCAACTCTAGCATAAATAGCTTCAACCTTGAAGTCTCTAGCAGTAAACAAATGTCCCCAAAACTTAGCAAACAGTGGCTCAATCCAAGCTCAAAACCATAGGCATACTTTCCCATATGTATAGGCACCAACTGGGCATAATCGGGCATCAAATGACCATGTAGCATAAGCATTAAATGTAATGATAGGGGGGACTGCCCTGTTTTGGGTTGCCTATGGATTATATAAACCAGTCAATGAGTGAGAAAATTCAGCCCCGAAAGCATCTCACATCATAGGCATACATTTCCTGATATATGTAGGCACCATATGGGCATGATCGGGTATCAAATGATATGGGTAAATAAGCATAGGCATGAAATGTTGGTTGCTTCTCTATTTTGGACAGATCATGGGACTATTCAAATAGTCCATGACTGAGCTAAATCAGCTCCAAGCTCAATGCCAATCATAAATATCAATGCCCAAATCCAAAGCCAAGTGTGAGGAGGCTTCAACAAGCCATAACTAAGTGCCAAATAAAGTAAATGAGTTGGGGGCTACTATAAATGTCTGGGATAGGCTGAAATCATGCTTGATGTTGTTTATATAGGCAAGAGGAGCTCAAGATCAAAGCCCCAAGTCATGTCTAAGTGCCCAAGCTCAATACTGATTGTCGGGGGGTCTCAATAGACCATAAACAAGTGCCACGTGGGTGAGGAGTTGTTGTAGATAGGTCGCAAGTGGTGGGGGGGTCCCCAAGGGGCAGAAGAAGGCCACTAATTAAGCCAAAGGTGGAGGGAAATCTTCAAGTTTCACGGGAAAGCTCAACAATGGCTGCCCTCTTCAAAACACTGTTGCCCATGAGAATGGCTGAACTAAAGATCTCATACCTCGTGTGGGAAAGGTCAAGAAGATGCCGAGAAGCACTCACAAAGGACCCACTTCGATACTAGTTGAAGGGGATGCAATGGAAGTGGATAAGGAGAAGACAAAGATGTAGGAGAGAAGAGCACACACAATGTAGGTGCTGTCAAGAATGATATGATAACCTTATTGCACTTTCATATTATATATGAATAAAGAATCGGTGGTCTATGTACATGGGTAGTTCCAATGGCCTTTTACCCCAACAGATTTATCAAAGCATAGTATTTGTTGATACTCAATTAATGTCTCTTAACACTAGAGCTTCTTATGTCTCTTGACACATTCAATTTCAACTGCTTTGCTAGTTTGATCTCAGTTATTTGCTACTGCTCGAGCAATCAAAATGGGCAAGGATGAGAAATCACATGATACTTGATTTGTTCTTTTCTAATCTTACAATATCATTATAAGTATGTTTGTCTCAAAGCAATGAGTGGTTTTTCCAGAAGAATTCAATCAACAAACCATATTTGGAAGATTTTGAGTGAGCTCCAAACAAGGTTTCTAATTGATCCCATGTTGTTTTAGAGGTTTCACAATCATCAACATGATGAATGTAGCTATCATCAAGTTCGAGCTTGATGATAGCTTGTGCTTTTTCATCATTTTTCTTCCATCCTACTCATAGCCTAGCTTCCCTTCACTTCTTCTCTTGACCACTTGTGATAGATCAAAAGCCTTTCTTCATCAGGGTAACCTTGATCCTTGTTTGCCATGTATGGAATGGAACACCTTTAAATGATAGAGGGCTTTTCATATTTATTGTATCGTACATGGAACCCTACTGTTTTCACTTTTTGATAATTATAACTAGGTGCTCTGTGTCTAGTTTTGTCTCACTATGAAAGCAATGGGGTTGGTTCTATGTGGCAACTTAAGTTAGGTGGTTTATGTTGAATTGACTACAAGATAAAGGCCTCATAGCGACATTCAAAGCAATGAGAATTTTCATTAAAGAAATTTCTCTCATCATCGTTAAAATCTTTGGTATAAAATCTCTATAAAATCATCGTAGAAATTGTTGCTATTGTGACCCAAGTAGTGACGCAAATAGCAACAGTATGCCATGCAAATAGCGATGCACAGAGCAATGCAGATAACAATGGTTTGTGACATACATAGCAATGGTAATAACAACACGTGCGGAGAAATCAACGACACTAATAGTGATATTTAGAAAGGATTTTTTTCTTTGTGGCAAGGTAGCTTGCTACCCTACCATGTATAGCACCATGTGTTGTATAATATTCCACAAAGAAATTACATGTTGGGTATGCAATGGTCATCAAGAAGAGTGCCAAAACTACTTAAACCCATAAGACTAATAACTTATAGAATAAGTACAAGACTATGATGACAACTCATGACATTACATGGAAGCATGGAGAGAAAGGAGAGCCAAAACAAACATGAAATTCTATCTGTAATTATCACAAGATCTGATTTTATACAAAGGATGATAAGTACATATAAGGAATAGTACATCATGGAATATGCTTGCACAAATCAGAGGACAAAAAAAGAAGAGGGTATGTACACCACAAATCCAAGTGTGTGTTATAGATCCTTGCAATTAGAAAGCTCTTGCTGACCCAAAGGAGCATCAAACGGACTTTACAAAATGAATAACTACACATCCATCCACCATACATAATGCATTTTTTAAAAAAAGTGACTATGGACAAGAAAGATGATTGACTTACTAGGCCACCATTGTCATGCTGCTACACATACACAGTGTGAAAAACTCTAGAGTGCATCGTCATTCTTCTTATTAATCTAGAGAGCCAATGCCATATTAGTCATTAGTGTAAGTATCCGTAGTGTGGACGGTTTAAGAATACTAGATTTTTGGACAAGTTTAGCTATTTTTTATATTTTAGATATTATTTCTTATAAATATCTAAAAGCTGTAAACAAACTTCTAGAATAGGGTGACATGTAAAAGAAAGCAAGTGGCTTTCAGCCATTTTTAGGGGATTTTACGCAAAAAGAAGGATTGTCAAAATCGCATGATAGGCAATCATAGTTTACAGGCAACAAACAATACTCCAAACTAGGAGAAGAAGAATTAGTCTGGGAGTATTCTGGTAAGGTATGTTGGTATTTTACCCTCCTTTCGGAGCCAATGGAAGCATCAGATTGGTGGTTTGAGCAGTAGAGAGGAAGCCATTGTTTTATGTATGTTTTTTTTTTCTACAAGAGATTTATCTTCTCAGGATGCAAAAATAAATTGGCAAGCTTCACCTCTATGAGTATTCTTCTACACCTCTATGACAGGCTTCATCTCTATGAGAAATAAATTGATAGGCTTCACCTTTATGAGTACTCTTCTACATATTCTATTTTTTAAACCCCTTCTCTTCTCTCTACTCCTCTCCTTGAATCTCCCTTGACCCTACTATCTCTTACACCCACGTTAGAATTTCGACCCCAAATGCTCCGCCGACACAGTGGTGAACCCGACATGAAAGTCGATAGCAATAAGTGTGTAAAGATGGGAGATTTTGCAGGTTCACGTAGTAGTGATACTTTACAACAAATGATTGCTTTGTTGCAATAGCAGCAACAACAACAACAGCTGTTGTTACAATAGTAGATGCAAACTCTGTAGGAAGTAGAAAGAATTGATTCCTTAACTGTGAATGCATTGCAAGCATAGTGGGACAAGAATTGAGACAGTTTGAGGGTCAAAATGTTTCAGCCTTCATCCGGTTCTATGAAGAAAATATGTTGTTTCATGGGATACGGCAATATGCATGGTGTAATATTTCCAAAGGCCGAAAGGATAATGTGCAATAAGGGCAGATTTTTTTATCATTATCCCCTCCCTCCCCCCAGCCGACAGTCGTGCTGGAGGAGAGAGAGGGGAAGCACGATGACTGAGCACCGCGTTGGATCTCGTGGGAGGGAATGGGCATGCACTCCCTCCACGTGGGGGAGGGGAGGTACCTCTCCCTCTCCCATATAAACCCCCTGCGGGGAAGGCTGAAGAAAAGGTGATCGTGGGAGCCGCCATACTGCCGACCGACTGACGAAGAGAAGGAAGGCTGTTTTGAACAGAGAAGAGGAGGCCGTAAACGTCCTTGCTGCCGTAGAAGGAAGGTTGTGTGTCGCCGTCGAAACCGTCAGCTGCTGCTGCTGCCACCATCGAACATCTACCGCCTCCATCCTCTCTCCCCACGTGGCCCTTCAAGCCCACAGAAGCTTCAAGAAGCTTCTAAGGGGGGCTCCTCTAAGCCCCCCTTTCCTGTGGAGCCCATTAAACCCCTTCCACCCCCTTGTGTTGGCCTTCAAATTTTCCCCCCTCCCGGTTTAGATCCTTTTTAAGGACCTCCTTAACACCCTTTTTCCTTGGTTCATATCCACCTTAGCCCCCACTCCTCTTGGCCTCAAAAACCACTAAACCCCCCACCCCGTGCTTAAGCCACCTTAGCCCCACTCCCCTTGGCCTCAAAAACCACTAACCCCTCCCCCTCCATGCTTTATAACCCTTAACCCCTTTCTCCCTTAAGCCCCCTTCCCTTGGATGGAACCCTTCAAAAAGAACTAAGGCTTGAAAATTCTTATCCACCTTAACCCCCGTGTTTAACCTATAACCCCCCTTCTTGTGCTTTTTGAAACCCCCTTTCACCCGTCACCTTTTCCCATGGCTTGGAACTTACCCCCGTGTCCAAAAATCCCTTCAAGATCCCCCTTCCCATACCCTTTCACTCCCGTACCCAAAGATCTCCCAAGGCTCCTTCATATATGTTTGTGAAACCACAAACACACATACCCTTTTCACCATATATATACCCCTATAGGGCCTTTTTAGGCTTTGTAAACCTTTCCCTCCCGAAGAAGTTAAGACCTTTAAAGTCTTATTATCCCCTTCTCTTGGTTAATCCCGTAACAATTCCTTGCCTCGAAAAAGAGAAGAAGAGTATTGAAGCGACAGTGGAATTCTGAAAAGGAGTGTAAAGCTGCTTTCACGTTCAAAGGATTACAACTGCGATGCCGCCTAAGAAAGTCCAAGGAGTACCTGCGGGAGGGTCATCTCCCGGTATCCATGTGGATATCTCACCCCAAACCTAGGTTTTTCCTTCTTAATTTTATATCGGTTTCAATTTAATCGTACAAGATGAATTGTTAGGGATAAAATATATTTTGCCCTAGTTATTTATGATGAAGGAATTTAGTTTAATTGAACATGCAAAATAAATAAAGTATAAACATAGTTTTCCTTCAAATAGCATTATACATTGAAACAAATCATGAGCAAGATTATTTACCCACTAAAGTAGTATACTTCGGTTAAGTCTAGAAGGTATAAAACTGCATCTTGCACTCTTTTTTACAACGAATCATCATGGAAGGTGCAATTCATGAAAGGTTTCTTACGATGCTTAAACTCTAGCAAGTTATCATTGCTAACTGCATAACGTAGCAAGGGAAAGATTGCTTATTTGGCATGAGTTTTTGTTCGTAAGAAAAAAAAGAAGATTAATTGAATTTACCTAACCTCAAATCGATAAAGTTTAGGATTGAAAAATCAATTGACACATAGATAACAAATCGTGCGGAAGTGATCTCGATATTACCTTCTAAAGCTAACCAAATTAATATAGACTTAGAAATACCTATGCTGCGAAATATTTACTGTGAATGAATTAAAATCCAAGAAATGTTTATACCTTAAATACTTGCCCACATTCCCTGAGTGTAGAGTCAGTAAATTGTAAACATAAAAGAAACTAGGGTTTGTCCCTGAGTTTCTTAAAGGAAATAATAGAAGCTAGGAAACCCTAAGTCTAACAAACGTCAGCTTAAATAAATTGAAACGAATTGTTTTCATCACATAGTACGATGCAGGGCTTGCGCGGCAAGTAGGAAGTCATATGGTCTTGTGATTGATTCACAAGAGGAAAGGTTAAATACCCTCAACAAGGATGGCAGATCCTTACGCAAGTTATCTTGCAAAAGGATGTATTCTTGATATGCTTCTAAGTAAGGAAGGTTAAAAATCGGAAACTGAAGTATCCAATGAACTTTAGGGTTGACCAAGTTGGGTTAAGAGTGTATGACCTAACCCAGAATATAAAGGATCTTGCCAAGTTGCAAGGCACCCCAGATCGAGTGCTAGATGCATTCAAAAGGAAACATTCCTTCCTTAGCAGTTTGCCAACAACAAGATCGATCAATGGAAATGTTTGTGCTTACTAGAGATTTTTAGAGCACTGCTTGACTTGTTTAACCAATGAATTACAAAGTAAATAAGTATCTATACTTCTGGTTGAAGGCGTGAAGGGAGTGGCAGCTTCAGTTACCCCCGACTGCCTGCCTGACCCTAACCAAGGGGGTTGTCGACCGCGCTAGGAACGTGGACCAAACCCGCCGCAAGAGGTCTCTCCGTTGAGCGCTACTTGGAGCAGGAGGATGCTTGGGTGCTAGGAGGGGCTCTGGCCGTAAATCCCTCGCCTTCCGGGTCCTGCACAAGAGGCTAACGTGATTCAGGATTAGATCTCGAGGCCCGCATACTAGTCTACGGGCAGAAACTTGGAATAGTAATCCCTGTGGATTGCTGGATAGCCTTCGGGCGGATTATGGACAAGCCTAGTGCGAAACTCCTTGTATTTCAAAGATAAATATGATGATATGTTAACACAGAACTTGTCTGATATTGTTTTTCTATGTCATGTGATAAGATTACGTGAAGGAACCAGTGCTTAACGTATTAATTAAAGAAGCTGATTGTTACATGTCCAATTAATCTGTTAGATAATTACATAACTAACACAAACTGAGGAAAGTGCGGAGGATGGGCCATAGGTCTGTCCTACGGTTGGGTGGTCCCGGTTTGCCGAGAACTTTTCTCAAATCTCGAAGAACAGTGGGATGGTCGTCAAAGGACTCGAACAATGAAAGTGTTGACCTAGAGTTATGTCTTACCTGATTTATGATGTTTTAGGGGAACAGAATGGGACTATGCCTTATGGAAAAGAGGTTGAGCTTGGCATCCCTCTTGTTTCCCATTCTCCTTGAACCAAGTGCAGCGTGAATCCGCTTCGGACCTGGAGTTTCTGCGTAAAGTAGTTCGCTTGGGTCTGACGCTAGTTGGTGTTAGGAAAGGACCAATCAGAAAAACCCTAATTTAGGTCGATCCTAAGTGGGAACGGCCTAAATACTTCCGCTACGTGGCAGACGCGGAAAGCCCTAGATCGCAAATCCCGTAACATTCCATGAGAGTGATGGGTGGAGCTTTTTAGACATCCTTTCCAATGGACTGCTAAGACGTGTCCTGGATGATAGTAGTGGACACGTTACAGTTGGTATCAGAGCCGACCAACAACGGAATTGTTTTTATGAAAGCTTAATAAGATAAGTAAAGCAAATATTGATGTCCAAACATTTCCTTACCTTCAATGCTATCTTGCAGAATTATGAAGCGTGAAATAAGTTCTTGGTATTTTGAGTCATGTTTATGACTGCAATGCATTCTCCGCTTTATCGACAAAGGGTTGAGATGATGAACATCCTAGAGCAGATCTATAATCCATCACCTTTGTACATGGAACGAAGATGGATGGGTGTTGTAGGAATCTATTATATAGCTGCCCACCGGTTTGCTTATCTACATACCAACATAAAGAGGATCAAATGGTTGGAAGACCTAAAAGTCATGAAGCTGTTCGTTTTTGTGAAAGCTCACGTAGATTCGACTTTACATATTCGAGGTCGGAGGGTTGAGATAAACTCATATGTATATGAGGAAGTAACTCGTGTAATCCCTACCGATAGGATTAAAGTGTTGGGCTGCCATGAGAAGTATGGATTCCAACGGAAAGGATATCCTGAACTTCCAATGACTTATTGATTCCTAAAGATCCATGACCCAAAACCCTACTATTATACAATTCCTGTAGATAAATGCAACACAACGTTGTTCTCCCCAAACTAAATGTAAAAATAGGCTTATCATCGCATGAAACATTGTATTCGAAAGGGCTATGCCCATCTAAATACAAATAAAGACTTCTTTTTATCAATGTCTGACTGTGCATAAGAGTTGATAAAAAGTCAAGTAGCTACATTATTTACGAGATAGCTAAATTAAAATTGTAATATAAACTAATGTCGATTATCGTATAATAATGCTAAGAAAACCTTTATTCCGGCACAACTCCAGGTACAGGTTCCTAATTCGCCTCCTACATCAAGTACTGCTGTGATCCAGTAGAAGAAGTTCCTTCTCAAGTAGATTAAGCCACCCGAGTTTGACGGGAGAGGCAGATTCGTTCAGGCTGATGCTGAAATTTGGATTGAATCCATGGAGGATTACTTCAAAGCAGCCGGTACTGCACCCGCCAATCAGGCTATGCTTGCCAAGTTAAAACTCATCGACGAAGCCAGACTTTGGTGGAAGCAATGGTGTAGGGATCAAGCGATTGCAGAGGGATCCGTTACCTGGGAAAAGCTGAAGAAAGCCGTGCAGGGAAGATACTTACGCAGAAAATGAACGAGTTCTATGAGCTAAAACAACTAGGACTCACTCTTGACGCATACTACTCTAAGTTTGTCTCACTTTTAAAGTATGCACCACAGATGGACATGACACAGCAGGTGTCTAAATTTTTTGCGGGCTTAAATCCACTAGTAAATACCCATCTCGAATCTATGCATCCATCAGATCTTTAGGATGCACTCATTCGAGCGGCACCTAAATTCAAGAGGTGCAAGCTAGACCAAGGGGTAACAAAACTTGGTCTTATAATGACCCAAACAGAGGAACATTCAGACCTCAAATTAAGAGAGTTCAAGGTCATAATTAGGGACAAATAAAGAAAGCAAGGACGAATAACGTCAACAACTTTGTCGCGATTGAAAAATGGTCAGGAATTTGGAACAGGAGACCAAAATTTAACCAAAGGAATCATACACAAGCAACATAGCCAATGGGTGGAGGACATCGCCAAGCGTCTTTCCAAGGAACAGGCCGTGGTCAAGGAGCCGCTACCTGAGGAAGAGGAAGAACCGCATGCATTGACAATAGGAAAATGTGCAAAGAAGGAGAAGAAGAAGATCCGACCATGGAAGCAGAATTCGAAAGAGCGACAGTTCATGCCACTTTACACAAAAAAGGGCTAAATCGCCAGTTTTCGGTGATTTAGACACTGTCGGACTATCAAGGTAAAAGTTTCAAGACCTTGATTGATTGTGACACTACACATTCCTTTATCTCACCAGCATGTGCAAAAAGATTAGGAATAGCCACAGTAGAAGCACCTACCCTGCTTGTGGAATTGGCAAATGGTCATGAGGTTAACTGCTAAGATGGAATTCCTTCTGGGAGGAAAGAAGACTTCGATCAAATTTAGAGTCATGAATTTAGGTATCCATGAGTGTCTACTCCGAATGGATTGGCTTAAGCCTAACAACGCCCACATTCACTGTGGAAAGGGTCAAGTTTCCTTTCGAAACTCTGAAAGGGAATTAGTCACAACTCAAGGCAAGGCTGGAGTGTTGAGAATCCAATTGGCCAAAGTATCTCAGATCAGAAAAGGAGTCAGAAAAGGATTACCTATTTACTTGATCAAACTCAACAAATTAGATCAAAAGCAAGAGTCCCACGAAGGACCTTCTTGGCTAAAGGAATACACTGACATATTCTCTGAAGAGTTGACCAAACTTCCGCCTCAAAGAGAAGTAGATCATGAGATTAGGTTAGTACCTGGGGCTACGCCAATTGCAAAGAGACCTTATAGAATGTCCATACCAGAAGCAATTGAGCGGAAGGAACAACTCAAGAAACTGCTAGATCAAGGCTACATCCGGCGTAGCAGTTCACCGTGGGGAGCTCCAATACTATTCCAAAAAAAGAAAGATGGAACACTTCGACTATGTATTGATTACCGAGGGTTGTATCAATCAACAGTCAAGAACAAGTATCCTATTCCTAGAATAGATGAGCTTCTTGATCGTCTTCAGGGTGCAAAGATCTTCTCCAAGATTGATCTCAGGTCAGGTTACTATCAGATAAGGAATTAAGGAAGAAGATATCCCAAAGACGGCCTTCAATACAAGATATGGGCACTTTGAGTTCCTAGTTATGTCATTCGGGCTTAGAATGCACCTGCCACCTTCATTAGGTTAATACAAGATATCTTTAGGCCATATCTTGATGATTTCGTGCTTTTCTTCTTCGATGACACTTTAGTCTATTCTAAACAAGAAGAAGATCATGAACCTCAACTTCGGATTGTCCTTGAGACAATGAGGTCACATAAGCTGTATGCAAAAATGAAGAAGTGTGCATTCTTCAAGCGTCAGATTGAATATCTGGGATTCATAGTATCATCAGAAGGAATATTAGTGGACCCAGCCAAGGTCAGAGTTGTACTTGAGTGGCCAACACCAGTATCCGTCAAAGAAATATGTAGCTTTCTTGGATTGATAGGATGGTATAGGGTCTTCATAAAAAACTATGCTTTGATTGCAGCACCTCTGACGGATTTACTGAAGAAGCAGACTTCCATTGCATGGTCAACTCCCAAACAAAATAGCTTCGACAGATTGAAGCAAAGTTTGGTATCAGCACCGATTCTAAAACTTCCAGACCTCAATAAGGAGTTTGAGGTAGTAACTGATGCTAGCATTCTTGCCTTGGGATGTGTACTTATGCAGGAAGGTCATCCAGTAGCATACTCTTCAAGGAAATTGAAGAGTCATGAAAAGAACTATGCTACGCATGATCTGAAATTACTAGCTTTCATCCATGCTCTAAAGCTCTGGAGACACTACCTGTTGGGTAACAAATTTACTCTAGTAACTGACCATAAGAGTCTCAAATGGATCTTTACCCAGAACGAGCTCAACATCAGGCAACGTTGGTGGATTGAAGTGTTGGAGGAATATGACTTTGAAATCAAGTACCGAAGAGGGAAAGAGAATGTAGTTGTCGATGCACTTAGTCGCAAGGCCTTCCTAAATTCCCTAATCTTGTAGAATCCATCAACGGCCAGATCTCTAGCTACAAAATTATCTATGCCAAACAACCCTATACTTGAGTTAGCTAGAGAGGAAGCATGCCATGATTTGGCCTACCAATCAACGCTAAAGGAGATCTCTATCAAGGATCAGAATCAAAAGTTGCAAGCTAAGTATCAGGAATTTTCCATTGATAATGGACTTGTCTACTATAGAACAAGGCTATGTATACCAGCAAGCCAGTCACTTAAGCAGAAGATAATGTGGGAAGCTCATGATTCCCCTTTCGCAGGACATCCTAGCTATGCTAAGACTCTAAATGCAGTTAGGAAGAGCTACCATTGGGAGAGGCTCAAAGGTGACGTTCTCAAATATGTCAACGAATGTTTGTCTTGCCAACGTATCAAAGCCGAACATGTCATGATGCCAGGAAAACTGCAATCACTTGACATTCCCCAAATGAAATGGGAATTCATCAGTATGGATTTTGTTGTAGGCCTACCCCAAGTCTAGGGAGGATACAACTCCATCATGGTTGTGGTTGACATGCTTTCTAAGGTTGCACACCTTATTCCAGTAAAGACAAACTATAAAGCCTCAGACATTGCAAGATTGTTTATCAAAGAGATATTCAAGCTACATGGTTTACCCAGAAGATCATTAGTGATCGTGATTCTATCTTCACATCACACTTCTGGAGGGCTATCTTTGCAGCTATTGGGACTCAACTTTGTTTTAGCACCGCCTACCATCCCCAAACGGATGGCCAAACAGAGCGAGTAAATCAAGTCATCGAGGATATGCTTAGGGCATATTGCTGTCGAGAGCCGAAGAGGTGGATTCAATACTTGCCTTTGGTTGAATTTGCCTACAATGCTTCTTCCCAGCAGAGCATTCAGATGACCCCTTTTCAAGCATTATATGGTCGTGATTGCAGAAGTTCCCTAAAATTCTCAGATCCAACCTTAAGGGTTGAAGCTTCAAGACAGATGTTGGAAGACTTAGACGATCAAATAAAGTCAATAAGACAAGACATACAAGCGGCCAAGGATAGACAGAAGGCATACATGGATTTGAAGCGTCAAGAAATGGTCTTCGAAGAAGGAGACATGGTCTTCATTCGTGTACGCCCTAAAAAGAGTTCTCTAGTCTTAGGAAATTGCAAGAAGCTAAGTCCAAGGTATTGTGGGCCATACAAGATCCTCAAATGCCTAGGACCTAATGCTTATAAATTGCAACTTCCTGAGAACCTAAAGGTTCGCAATGTATTCCATATCAGCCTATTGAATAAATATGTACCTAATCCTAACCATGTACTTGATTACTAACAAATCGTAATGCCTAGTCAAAGAGTCCTTGAGATAAAGCCTGATAAGATCTTAGATGTTAGGGAGAGACAATTAAGATCCATAACATTGAGAGAATGCCTCATCCAGTGGAAAGATTATCCCGAAGAGGATGCCACTTGGATAGAAGAAGGCACTCTCAACCATCAATACCCCCAGTTTATCTCGAGATGAGGACATCTCGATTCCTCCAAGGGGGAGAGAATGTAATATTTTCAAAGGCCAAAAGGATAATGTGCAAGAAGCGCAATTTTTTTATCATTATCCCCTCCCTCCCCCCAGCCAACGGTCGTGCTAGAGGAGAGAGAGGGGAACCACGATGACTGAGCACCGCGTTGGAGCTCGTGGGAGGGAATGGGCATGCACTCGGTCTATGTGGGGGAGGGGAGGTACCTCTCCCTCTCCCATATAAACCCCCTGTGGGGACGGCTAAAGAAAAGGTGATCGTGGGAGCCGCCATACTGCCGGCCGACTAACGAAGAGGAGGAAGGCTATTTCAAAAAGAGAGGAGGAGGCGGTAAACGTCCTTTTTGCCGCAGAAGGAAGGTTGTGTGTCACCGTCAGAACTGTCAGCTGCTGCCGCTGCTGCCATCGAACATCTGCCGCCTCCATCCTCTCTCCCCATGTGGCCCTTCAAGCCCATAGAAGCTTCAAGAAGCTTCTTGAAGCTTCTAAGGGGGGCTCCTCTAAGCCGCCCCTTCCCGTGGAGCCCCTTAAAGCCCTTCCACCCCCTTGTGTTGGCCTTCAAATTTTCCCCCCTCCCGGTTTAGATCCTTTTTAAGGACCTCCTTAACCCCCTTTTTCCCTGGTTCATATCCACCTTAGCCCCCACTTTTCTTGGCCTCAAAAACCACTAAACCCCCCACCCCATGCTTAAGCCACATTAGCCCCACTCCCCTTGGCCTCAAAAACCACTAACCCCCCCGCTCCGTGCTTTATAAGCCTTAAGCCCTTTCTCTCTTAAGCCCCCTTCCCTTGGATGGAACCCCACAAAAAAGAACTAAGGCTTGAAAAGTCTTATCCACCTTAACCCCCGTGTTTAACCTATAACTCCCCTTCTTGTGCTTTTTGAAACCCCCTTTCACCCTTCACCTTTTCCCTTGGCTTGGAACTTACCCCCGTGTCCAAAAATCCCTTCAAGATCCCCCTTCCCATACCCTTTCACTCCCGTTCCCAAAGATCTCCCAAGGCTCCTTCATATATATTTGTGAAACCACACTCACACACACCCTTTTCACCATGTATATATCCCTATAGGCCCTTTTTTAGGCTTTGTAAACCTTTCCCTCCCGAAGAAGCTAAGACCTTTAAAGTCTTATTACCCCCTTCTCGTGGTTAATCCCTTAACAATTCCTTGCCTCGAAAAAGAGAAGAAGAGTATTGAAGCGTCGATGGAATTCTGAAAAGAAGTGTAAAGCTGCTTTCACGTTCGAAGGATTACAACTGCGATGACGCCTAAGAAAATCCAAGGAGTAGCTGCGAGAGGGTCATCTCCCGGTATCCATGTGGATATCTCACCCCAAACCCAGGTTTTTCCTTCTTAATTTTATATCGGTTTCAATTTAATCGTACAAGATGAATTGTTAGGGATAAGATATATTTTTTCCTAGTTATTTATGACGAAGGAATTTAGTTTAATTGAACATGCAAAATAAATAAAGTATAAACATAGTTTTTCTTCAAATAGCATTATACATTGAAACAAATCATGAGCAAGATTATTTACCCACTAAAGTAGTATACTTCGGTTAAGTCTAGAAGATATAAAGCTACATCTTGCACTCTTTTTTACAACGAATCATCATGGAAGGTGCAATTCATGAAAGGTTTCTTACGATGCTTAAACTCTAGGAAGTTATCATTGCTAACTACATAACGTAGCAGGGGAAAGATTGCTTATTTGGCATGAGTTTTTGTTCACAAGAAAAAAAAGAAGATTAATTGAATTTACCTAACCTCAAATCGATAAAGTTTAGGATTGAAAAATCAATTGACACATAGATAACAAATCATGCGGAAGTGATCTCGATATTACCTTCTAAAGCTAACCAAATTAATATAGACTTAGAAATACCTATGCTGCGAAATATTCACTGGGAATGAATTAAAATCCAAGAAATGTTTATACCTTAAATACTTGCCCACATTCCCTGAGCGTAGAGTCAGTAAATTGTAAACATAAAAGAAACTAGGGTTTGTCCCTGAGTTTCTTAAAGGAAATAATAGAAGCTAGGAAACCCTAGGTCTAACAAACGTCAGCTTAAAGAAATTGAAACGGATTGTTTTCATCACATAGTACGAGGCAAGGCTTGCGCGGCAAGTAGGAAGTCATATGGTCTTGTGATTGATTCACAAGAGGAAAGGTTAAATACTCTCAACAAGGATGGCGGATCCTTACACAAGTTATCTTGCAGAAGGATGTATTCTTGATATCCTTCTATGTAAGGAAGGTTAAAAACTGGAAACTAAAGTATCCAATGAACTTTAGGGTTGACCAAGTTGGGTTAAGAGGATACGCCCTAACCCAGAATATAAAGGATCTTGCCAAGTTGCAAGGCACCCCGGATCGAGTGCTAGATGCATTCAAAAGGAAAGATTCCTTCCTGAGCAGTTTGCCAACAACAAGATCGATCAATGGAAATGTTTGTGCTTGCTAGAGATTTTTAGAGCACTGTTTGACGTGTTTGACCAATGAATTACAAAGTAAATAAGTATCTATACTTCAGGTTGAAGGCCTGAAGGGAGTGGCAGCTTTAGTTATCCCCGACTGCTTGCCTGACCCTAACCAAGGGGGTTGTCGACTGCGCCAGGAACGTGGACCGAACCCGCTGCAAGAGGTCTCTCCGTTGAGTGCTACTTGGAGCAGGAGGATGCTTGGGTGCTAGGAGGGGCTCTGGCCATAAATCCCTCGCCTTCCGGGTCCTGCACAAGAGGCTAACGTGATTCAGGATTAGATCTCGAGGCCCGCATACTAGTCTACGGGCGGAAACTTGGAATAGTAATCCCTGTGGATTGCTGGATAGCCTTCGGGCGGATTATGGACAAGCCTACGTGCGAAACTCCTTGTATTTCAAAGATAAATATGATGATATGTTAACACAGAACTTGTCTGATATTGTTTTTCTATGTCACGTGATAAGATTACGTGAAGGAACCAATGCCTAACGGATTAATTAAAGAAGCTGATTGTTACATGTCCAATTAATGTGTTAGATAATTACATAACTAAAAAAAACTGAGGAGGATGGTCCATGGGTCCGTCCTACGGTTGGGTGGTCCCGATTGGTCGAGAACTTTTCTCAAATCTTGAGGAACAGCGGGATGGTCGTCAAAGGACTCGAACAATGAAAGTGTTGACCTAGAGTTATGTCTTACTCCAATGACGATGTTTTAGGGGAAGTGAATGGGACTATGCCTTATGGCAGAGAGGTTGAGCTTGGCATCCCTCTCGTTTCCCATTCTCCTTGAACCAAGTGCAGCGTGAATCCGCTTCGGACCTGGCGTTTCTGTGTAAAGTAATTTGCTTGGGTCCGACGCTAGTTGCTGTTAGCAAAGGACCAATAAGGAAAACCCTAATTCTGGTCGATCCTAAGTGGGAACAGCCAGAATACTTCCGCTACGTGGGAGAAGCGGAAAGCCCTAGATCACAAATCCCGTAACATTCTATGAGAGTGCCGGGTGGAGCTTTCTAGACATCCTTTTCGATGGACTGCTAAGACGTGTCCTGGATGTTACTAGTGGACAAGTTACACATGGAGTTGGTATTTCTCGTTTTTGTCCATGCATGCATTGCATGATCGGATTAATGAGTTACATAGAAGAGATGTTGATTGGGAAGATTTGTGAGGTGCCCGCCCAACGGCTTTCTAGGCACTCTTTTAGCGGTCTATCGAGAAACGAATCTAAGCGTCGCTGCCCGGCACTCCCAAGGAATGTTCCGAGTTTTGTCGCCTAGGGTTTCCCGAATCCGCCTCACAACGGAACGTTCACGACCGAACCCATTAGGATCGACCTGAAATTTGGGTTCCTAGCTGTCAAGGTCTCTTATTAGCATTCTAGCGTCGGGTATTGGACATCCTACTTTACGCAGAGATACCCAACCCGAAGCAGATCTATGCCGCACTTGGTTCAAAGAGAATGGGAAATGAGAGGGATGCGTTGCTCAACCTCTCTGCCCATAGGGCATAGTCCCATTCCGGTCCCCTAAAATGGCATGAATCAGGTTCTAACTATCAATACCTAAAGGTCGAATGACAGTAAAAACTTGTGAGAAGCCTCCCAGTTCTCTGGGACCACCCTGCCATAGGACGGACCCGTCGGGATTCCGCCCACCCGCTTCCCTTAATAGCTTTAGTTTTCTAATTAGGTCCTACCACATTTATGTGTGACACTCAAAATCAACTTCATTAATTAAGCCTTTTAGGGAACAAGATTCGTTCGCGTAAATTATAGCACAGACACAAAAACAGACCAAAGCAATCTATTGAAAAACAAGATCAAACAAGTTCCTTAACTTATCTTCAAGTTAATCTTTGTCTCCCGCCCATACAGGAGAAATTATATTTCGCTTCTGTCCAACAGAAGTATCCCTTCTGCCCTGCAGAAGTAACTGGTCCAATTCACATGGCACCAAAACTCAATCCTTTATCTAGAATAGGATCTCCCAACATGCCCAGATGTTGGGGGCCACAGAGGTCTTCAACTCCATTCTTGACCTAGCAAGGGGTGTCCAGAGCTCCAACTGACCCGCAAGCTGTCTAGGAGCGAAACATCATTCCCGTGGTTGGCCTTTTCACCACTCGACCTTCAGCCCATGAATCGAGCAGTGCCCTCTCGGGTTACTACGCGGTGCGACCATGGAGGTGATCCACCCGTACAATATATCCTTCCTTAATTAAATCCTTTAAGAGTCAAGCACAAACAAGTCATTCAGCCTAATAACATTTTCTAAGAAAACATTCCTTTGTTCCCATGGCGACTTGTCATCACAGACCCTTGCCATGCATTTGCCATAAATCACAAGCACTTGGAATAATCATCCAAACAATAACTAACAACCAATTGAATGTAAAAACATTTAGGATGATGTTCGATCAATCAACAAAACCAATTGCATTCTTTCCAAACAATGCAAGAATAGACGATATAACATTTCCATCGTATATTTGCTCTCTCCCTTGGGATCTAAGAGCAATACCATGCAAACATGTTCTTAACACTCCCTTCCTTCGGCTAGGGCATATGTTAAGGGTTCAAACACTATTCATGATGTAAGTTCTATAGGTCACTTACCTTGCTTGATAACCCAACCCTAGATTTGGATTGGCAAAAGTCATCGTTATCCAACAGATCTCAAGACATCCTAGCTTTAACCCTTATGATCAATTTCTTGTACTAGCTCTTAGTCAAGTCATGAGGCAACTAGAAAATTATCCTCATATATCAAACATGTCATAGACATAACGTATAGATACTTGATAAGATAAGTGTGAGATTATCTCAAGTAATTAGACTTTAACATGCCTTGCCTTGAGCTAGAATATAATTCTTCTTAATATTTGGGCTCTTAAGCTAAGTACTTTTGAAGTATCTAAACTTTAAACTAGTACTTCTCTATTCACGATTCTTAATATCATATTCTTTTAGCAATCATGCTAGTTATAACCCTTGACTATACTTTAATCTAGTACTTGTATGCTCAATCTTTTAATGTCGTTCTTTTGACGACTATGCCATTCATAACGCTTGACTGATTCTTCCTTGTAATTGCTCTACTAGCAAATAAGTCATATGTAACTAGGTGCAATTATCTTCCCTTGATATATGCACTTCACAAACTCCATCTTCCGAGTAAGCGAGATGAAATTTATCCTTTCCCATGACTTATACTCATGCAATAGTATGGGCTTAACGTATCTCATACAAGAATCAAAGTAAGCATCTATCAACTTGAAAATACATTACTTACAACCGGAACTATAGTTGGATTGACAGTGATGCCCTTGCTCGAAGCCTTGTTGTTGGTTGCGGGATTGTCATCCGCACGCGACATTCTTTGCTTGGAGGCTATCGTCCGCAGGTAGACTCAAGAGATTAAGAAGGTAGAATAGATTCAAGATGGAAGAGCGTAAGAGAAGATGGTTAAGTCGAGGATTGAGATAGAAGGAATTGAGCTAATTCTCTTCCTTGCAGCCTCTCGAGGTGACTCTTCTCTCTCTCTCTCTCTCTCTCTCTCTCTTTCTCTCTCTCTCTCTCAAGCTCTCTTGCAAGCTCTTCCTCACAATCTCTTGGAGGAGTATCCTCCTCTCTACCTCTCTCTCGCAGCCTCTCGGGGTCTCCTTATGCTTACTTATGCCTCTCCCATGCCTCATATTTATAGTGAATTGGAGAAGTGGGCTTGTGGTTGAGGAGTGGAGCTCTTTGTGGAGGGGGATCTTAGAAAGATCAGTGATCTGATGCTCAGATCATAAATCTGATGGTTCCATTGGCTCCGAAAGGGGGGTAAAACCCCAAGACGCTTGCTTAGAAAGCTCTCTGTTCACTCCTTCTTCTTTTCTCTGTTCGAAGTGCTGTCTACTGCCTGTAAACTGCGATCGCTGCGCGCGCGATTTTGCCAGTCACTTTTCTTTATTTTTCTTTTTATAAAATCTTCAAATTAACTAAAATATCACTTGTCTTTTCTTTTTAAATGACATCCAGTTCTAAAAATCTCCATATCTTTTTCTTTTAGGATAATATCTAAAGTATCTAAAATATACTAGTTTTATCCAAAATCTAATGTTTTTGGACCTTCCAAACTATACACATAAACTTAGTGATTAATATAACTCATAAGTTTCGTTCACGTTGTAATTTACGTGAAGAGTAGCTACGGTCCTTGCCAATTCGAGAAAAATATCGATTTTACGACTCTTGATTTTTCTAAATAAAATATTTTAAATTAAATAAAAATTATCAATAATTAATGTTAGTTAGTTTTTACCTTAGTTAGTCTTTAGTTAGTAATCTTACCAACTTATTAATTGACTAACTAACTTACGAACCAATTAACTTTTATTGTGCGGAGATATTACAAGATTTTAAGAAAGCTTTGAGAGAAGGGTTTTTCTTGGAAGATTCAAGATTTGGTAACTAAAAAGACATTTAGGGATTGGATTGAAAAGCCCAATAAACGGTTGGCTACTATAGCTTTGCTTCTTGAATTTGAAAGTCAATATGCACAGTTGGATGCCAATGAGCAGCAATCATTAGAGAAATCGAAAAATGATTTGTTTCTAAAGATTGCATATCCTGTCTTGTAGGAGATACTCACTGATCGTTTAGAAGATGCTTCTTTTGAAATTGGGCTGAAATCAAATTGGGCCAATATAACTGAGAAACTACCTATGTTGGTAAAGAGAGAGTGAATGAAATCAAGATGGGGTACATGTACCACACCTGCGAGTGCTTAGTAGGGGATGAAATTACAACCAAGAAATGTGTAGCTATGGTGGAACAACTAGCTATACCTGTTGGTTTGGCTCTTAAAGGTAAAGTTCTGGATTAATTAATCAAGAGCATGCATGATTAAAGGTTGAATTTGACAGAAATCAATTGAAAGGTCAAAAAATTGGATGTCAAGGTAGAAGAGAAGGGTTAGGTAACATCCCAAAGGCCATATATAGAAGGATACAAGAGGAGATGCATTTGGTGTGACAGTTTAGAGCATGAAAAGTGAGACTATACAATCTACTGTGAAGTGAAAGCGAAAAGGTAAGTCTTTTGGAGAGATGGTAAAATACATGCAACAAAAACTGGTCGTGCAACCATATGGGAGAAAGCTTTCACTAGTAAAGATCAATGCCATAAGTAGGATACAGGAGACATGTTTGAATGTATCCAAGGTGAGAATATTTTTGGGTCCATGTGTCTTTTACTTGATATGGATTCCACATTTTGCTCATGTGGCTAGAAGTTTGTATCAAATCTTGAGAAAATGGCAAAATTTTTGGTGGGGTAAACAACATATGAAGGTAGCTCAAAAGCTAAAGAGCTTATTGATTTCAGCCCCAACACTAAAGTGAGAAAATTATGAGAATGGGTAGCCTATTATTCTCACTGTGGATACAAGTCTAATTGGCATTCGTTAGGTAGCGGGTCAGTATGTTTCTCATGGGAATAGGTATGCCATTCATTTTGGAGCAAAGGTCCTCAATGAATAGCAACAACGATATTCTCAAGTCAAAAGAGAGGTTTGGGGTGTAGTGACAATCCGTAAGTGTGATAGGGAGTATTATATGGGAGCTCATCTAGTGATAAAGACTGATTATGTACCTCTATTGGGCATGATATGATATTGCTATGTTATGATGGATTGCAAATATAAAGTCACTCAAACTTGATTTTCAACATATTGCAGATAGAGAAAACCTCATGGCTGACATGATTTCATGAGAAAGGTTTTGAAGATGAAGAGGAGCTGATGGAAGATGAAGAGGACAATGTGATAGGTGCTAAAAACAACTTTATGATAATAGAGAATGAGTATGCAATTGTTGTTACTGCAGATAAACCTATTGTAACATGGATTTCAGTAGTAAGAAAAAAACTTATAGCCATGAATAAGAGATGGGAAGTAGAGAGAAATCATCATCAGTGTTATGCTTTAGTGAGAATACAAATTTTGGAAGAGTTGTATGAGGATGACAAAGAAGGTTGAGTGCTCTGAAGCTAAATTCAAAAGGATTAAAAGAAAATCTTATAGATTTCTCTTGAAAGATGGATATTTATGGAAGCATGCAAAGAAAAAGAGAGGTGCTCCAGTATGTGTATTGGGAGGTAGGGGTTCTCAACAATAGGTAATGCAAGATTTATGCAAGAGTTTCATGAAAGTTTATGGGCTAGACATATAGGAGTTTGGAGCACATTTTCCAAGATCTCAAAGGGAAGTATTGGTTGCATAACATGTATAAAGATGTGGAGCATTATGTGGAATCATGTAGTGACTATCAAATATATTCCATGGTAAAGCATGAAGATGGGTTGCAACCAACCTATCTATTGTTTATGCATTACAAATGGATAATTGATTTGGTTACCATAGCTATAGGTTTATGGAATATGAGATATCTTGTGCTTGCATGAGAAGGCTTGACAAATCAAGTGGAAGGTCAAGCTCTTAGTACAAAGACTACTCAAGTAGTTTGCATGTTCTTATTGGAAAAAGTATTTCACAGGTATGGTTGTGCTGGTAAAGTGGTTGTAGATAGAGGAGAATTGGATGTAAATGAGGATCGTGACTTCTTTTTATGATTGGGTATCAAGCTAGCTTTAACTTCAATCTACAATCTTGAAGCAAATGGAAAAAGTGAAAGAGGTAATTAGCCTATCATTAAGGCATTAAAAAAGTCATGCAAGGGCAGGATGAAAGAGTGGCCAAGAGTTTTACCATTTACTTTGTGGGCTTATAGGACCACTCATAGTCACTTATAGGGTATATGCCTGTTGAATTAATGTATGGATAACAGCTAATCATGCCTATTGAGGAGACTATTGCTACTTGGAGTGTTCTACCATGAGAAGAGGGTTTGAATAGAGAAGACTTGCTAGTCTTATGCATTAGATAGTTAGAAAGAAGGCCTAAAGACATTGAGATAGCCATTAAAAAGTTGAAGACTGCAAGGATCAAGAACAAGAAGAGGTTTGAGAAAGCGATAGAGACTTTGACCACCACGAGTTACATAGGGAGGGGATTGGGTGCTGGTTTTTTATATCAACTTGGGAAATTAGCATAATGCCAGTCGAAAGATGGCAAAGGAGTGGCTTGGTCCATATGTGGTAAGGTTTGTTTTTTACAATGCTACCTATGCATTAAATGAGATGGATGGGACAAATCTAAGGATTCTAGTGGTTGGAAGACATATCAAGCTCTTTAAACAAAGGGAGCCTTTAGCATAAGAGTTGAAAGACTTGGATATTGAGCATGAACATGAGAATATGGAAGAAGAAGAAGAGGTAGACTATGAAGACATTGACATGGTAGAGTATACTTATTCTAACACTGCAGATCCATAAGACTGTGCACGTTAAGAGGGGGTGGATGTTATGCCTCTATGCAGACACAGTTTGAAAAACTCTAGAGTGCATCGTCATTCAGTTTTCTTATTAATCTAGACAACCGATGCCATAATAGTCATTAGTGTCAATGTCTGTAGTTTGGACAGCCAAAAAATACTAGATTTTTGGACAAGTTTAGCCTATATTTTATATTTTAGATATTATTTCTTGTAAATATCCAAAAACTATAGATAACTTCTAGAATAGGGTGACATGTAAAAGAAAGCAAGTGGCTTTCAACCATTTTTGGAGGATTTTATGCAAAAAGAAGGATTGACAAAATCGCACGACATGCGATCGAAATTTACAAGTAGCAAACAACACTCCAAACTGGGAGAAGAAGAAGGAGAGATCTAGGAGTATTCTGGTCAACTGTGCTAGTATTTTACCCCCCTTTTGGAGCCAATGGAAGTATCAGATTGGCAGTATAAGTAGCTTAGAGAAAGCTGTTATTTTATGTATTTTTATCTACAAGAGATTTATCTTCTCAGGATGCATAAATAAATTGACAGACTTCACCTCTATGAGTATTCTTCTACATCTTCTATTTCTTTAAACCCATTCTCTTCCATCTACTCCTCTCCCTAAATCTCCCTTCACCCCTCTATCTCTTACCCCCATGGTAGACTTTTAACCTCAAACACTCTGATACTACATGTGTATGATCTATCGATGAGTTTAGTGAGACCGTGTCTCTTTGCATATCAAGTCTCCCAACCTATGGGATTGCTATTTGTGATGGAGTGCTATAAAGAAAACATAATAAAATTGTTAGAAATATGATTGCTAATATAAGTGATATTGTAAATAAGAAAGCGAGAAGAACCAAAAGAAAACTTACAAAGTCCTCAAGAAAAGTCCTTTGTGGGGGCTCCACTCCCCAAATGATGCACAATCCTTGCCTTCAATCGTGCCCTCATTGCCTCCCATTGTTGCTGCTATCGCGATCATCTTGGAGAATATATAGCCTCCTCCCTGAGTCTCCTTCAATCATTTGTGTCTAGCCACTCAGACTTTGGGGCACAAATCTTGAGTGCCTTTCATGCATCCGATTGTCTATGTGATATGTGTGCACACATACACTCCATTATCTACCCAGTGTAAAATCTCTCTTCTGCGATAGGTATCGAAAACTCTATATGCAAAGATTCCACTATATAGTCCTTGCTCTCCTCCAGTATATTCTTCTAATGGTCCAAAACATTTTGCCTAAATACTTGTTGACACAACTCTCTCATGCGAGATATCACCCTCCTCCCCTTTTCATTCATGATCACAACTCTATCGTATCATCTACGAGGTATCCATACCTTGTTGGGGTATGTCTAAGGTGTATACTCTCACACCTATGATTGTGGTCCTAGGCATAACTAGGAGACCTTTCTTTATCCAGTGTATCCATGGGGGTAGTATCTCTCAGAGTAGTACCCATAGAGGTGCCACCTGTGGACGACAACGAAAAACCCAAAGTCACTAGAGTAGATGTTCCTACACGTATGAAAATCTTTGCCCTCAGGATATCAAATCAGTCTTGATGGCATGTATTGCGTCAAAATTTTGATCTTGCTTTGATGCCAGGAGGCATATTTCATGGTGGATTCCGTGCCATGGTGGATTCCGTGAGGTTTTACGGTGGATTCCGTAAACTTTGATGACCGGGGCTCATACACAAAGTGGATTCTTTGTGCGAAAAGTTGATGGGGACGCCTATCATTTTCGGGTGTTTCATTAATTTAGTGTGTACATGGGTGATTCCATTGTGGGTGATTCCGCAAAATACATATTAAATTAATAAATGTTTATGAGTTTAGAGTGCGCACTCGTAATAAATTAAGGTTAGGATTGATTTCTAACCAGTTGATTTATTTATGTAGCTGAAGACTGCTAGGTATTCACTTTTGTCGATTTAATTGTATTATTTTACTAACGATTGTGAATGCTTCAGTTGATGTGTAGAGATAGCGGCAATGGGCGGAGAAAAGCATTGGAGGATAGCGAGTATTCGAGTTATCACTTATATTTTGATGGGCGCATACCTTAGGCATGGCGCCTATATTTTTTTGTGCCTATTTATTGAGGCGCTGGTTATTTATTCATTATTTTGTATGCGCATGAGCGCACGATTATGATATTTGTATTTGGACATTGTATTGGGTATGCCTGACTCTTTGGACGCCCGCCCATTAGCTTTATTTTTATTTTGTGCTAAAGCAAACTCAAAAGCCAAAAGCGTGCTATTTTATAATTTGGGCTATTATTTGAGCTTGAAGATGATTAATACATAAAATACATGCTTTGCGGAGTGCTCACACAAGGTATGGGGGGAGATTGCACCCAATTGGTCTCTTGTTTATGTCGTGCATGCTTTTTACCTTGAGTTTTATGCAAAAAGTAGAGTTCTTTTGTTCTTGGGGACCTTTCGGCATTCACTACACAAGCATACGGCATCCGATCTGCGCACTAGTGGTATCAGAGCGAAGCTGAGATCGAGAGCTTCCAATCGCTACCCATCTTGTGCGAAGGCAGAGCTCTTGGAATGATCGAGCTCTACGGTCAATCTCATCATGAACGGTCGATACGGGTGGATTCCTCGCTTTCAAGAACCTCTGTTTCCAGTCTCTAATCACGAAGGACCGGCTTGCAACGGCGGAGGACCACTCCTACATCCTCTTCTACAAGTCGGGGATAAATAGAGATAAGTCTCTAAATTTCATAAGCTTAAAAGCTTAAGTAAGATTAATAAGATTAATAAGCTTATTTTAAGCTTAAAAGCTTCAAAACAAATTAGTCAACGACAGGGCAGCAGCATCCGAACATTCCGCGTGAAAAAACGGCCCTCCCCCCACCCACGATTCGATGTTTTTCAGATTACTAAGCTTAAAGCTTAGTCATATAAGTCCTAAATCACATAAAGCTTTACAAACTCTGCAAGTATGGCAAGTTTCATAAGTTTTTCAACTTCCGAAGTCTGTCAAGTAATCTGAAGTCAAAACTAACTTGTATTCAAAACTCCTAGAAGGACTGTGTCTGCGCAGAAGTACCAAACTGCAAAGTTGTTCTCTGGAAGGTACTGTTCGCATACGCAGACTTGTTGAACAAATTTTAACACACACAGAAGGTCAAAACAGAGATTTTTTTTAAAGATTACAAATTCTGCAATAGCCAAAGATGAAGATTGTGAAAGCCATACACAAAAATATATAAGCCTTGTACACCCGACCTTGAGCTACGCTCATCCCGCTAATTGGATTTTGAGAGTGTGAGGTCTTTTGAAGTTTTGCAGGATGACGGAACCACATATGGATGATTTAATGGCTGAAGGCAATCTTCCTGAACCTACGATGGAGCAAAAGCTAGACTTAATTATGATGCAATTAGATGAAGAACGACAAGCTCGGTAAGCATTGCAAGTTCAATTGGCTAATTTACAAAGATCGACTACTGATAAAGGGGAACCACAACCTGAAGATCTTATCCGACGTACCATCAATGCGACTCTCGAAGATCAATCCATCCGCAAAGAAATAAAGATAAGTAAAAGAAATTTCAAATTCCATACTTTCAATGGCATTCGAGAGGGAAACACTATTCTTGCATTCATCAGTCAGTTTGATGATTACTTTCATGAGGAAACATATGCAAAAAAAGATAAAATCAAATGTGTCACTAATCATTTAGTGGATAGAGCATCTCTTTGGTAGACCGTGGTTCGTAAGAGCATAGAATGTCCCACTACCTGGGAGAATTTCAAGAAGAAGTTTATGCAGAATTTCCTTCCTCCACAATTTCATGAAAAAGCCATAAAGCAATGGGACCTTCTTCAGCAAAGAGATCGTGAGCCAATTCCTCAGTACACCAAACGCTTTTGGAATGCATTACTCCAGTTACGCATGCTTGAAGACGTACCTGAAGCGACACACAAGCGCAAGTATATGTCTGGATTACTTGGGCATTACTACGCTGAAGTCAATATGTTCAAGCCTGCAACTCTTGAAGACGCAATTTCTTTAGCTTATGACACTGATGACAAGCTTCGAGGAAGAGACAAGCGTCCACAGCAATTTCAAGCCAATGGTAACTATGGATCTAAGCAATTCAATTCAAATTTTAGAAGATTTAATCAAGGTCGATTTCCTTCATCATCTTTCCATAAGACTTGGGCAAAACCACTTGCTTTACCATCCAATACCAATCAAAAGCCCAAGCCAATTTCACAGTCAAATCCTAATATTCCTAGACTTCCTGCCATTGCAACCAATGTATCTAAAGCCAAACCTATAGTGTGTTACAAAGGCCACCAACCTGGACATCTAGCAGCCAATTGCCAATCGAAGAAGCCACCTGTCCATATCAACTATCTTGGAGCAATGGAAGATGAAGAACATGAAGAAATGCCTGATTTCATGGAAGATGAAGACGACATTACTACTCCTTCGGATACTTTACCAGGTATGCCAACTCCACATTCTTTATTGACAATGAAATGTTTAGTACATGGAAAAGAAAATATTATTTTGCATGATAATGGTAGTACTCATGATTTTATTTCTGCAAAGTTAGTGAAGGTATTGAAATTACAAACTGTTCCTACTCATTATCCCATTAAAGCAGCATTCTTAGGCACAAGATATAATGGAACACAAGAGGTGCATGATTTAGAAATTCAAATTGGTGAATATATTGAAAGAATGAATTTTCTAGTTGTACCATTACAGTCCAGTGATATTATTTTAGGTATGCCTTGGCGTCATCAACATAACCCTAATATAGATTATTTCATGCATTCAATTAATATTCATTTTCAAGGAAAACATATTACATTGTATGGTATGCATGCATATAATGCTTTTCCACTGCTTTCTCATACTCAAGCTAAACGTGCATTACACAAAAGTAGTAAATCTTATCTAATTTGGGTGAATGAACTGCAAGTTAAAGAAAAACATATGCACCCTAGGCATAAAGAATTTCTTGCACAATTTAAAGACTGTTTTGTAGAAGATCTACCACCTGGATTACCTCCTTCACGTCCAGAAGACCACAAAATAGATTTAATTCCTGGTACACAACCACCTTGTAAAGCACCATATATGCATAACCAGATAGAGGAAAAAGAAATTCAAAATCAAGTTGAGGAATTACTAAATAGAGGATTGATTAGACCTAGTAGTTCTCCATTTGGTGCACCTATTTTGTTGGTAAAGAAGAAAAATAATACTTATCGTATGTGCATTGACTATCGTGCTTTAAATAAGATCACTGTAAAGAATAGATATCCAATTCCTAGAGTCGATGACCTTATGGATAAACTGCAAGGTTCTGCCATATTTAGTAAAATAGATCTTAAATCTGGTTATCATCAGGTGAGATTAGATAAGTCTGACATATTCAAGACTGCATTTAGAACACAATTTGGTCATTATGAATTTTTAGTGATGCCTTTTGGATTGACTAATGCACCTACTACATTTAGTAGAATGATGAACCGTATATTTTTGAAATATCAGCATTGTGTTATTGTATTCTTTGATGATATCTTGGTGTTTAGTCAAAATGAGAAAGATAATTATGAACATCTGTCCTTGGTTTTCAAGTTGTTGAAAGATAATCAATTGTATGCTAATCCGGAAAAGAGTGAGTTCTTTAAAACATAAATTGAATATTTAGGTCATATCGTATCATCAGATGGTATTAAGGTTGACCTTAAGAAGATAGAAGCAATATTGAACTGGCCTATACCTAAAAATGTGCATGAGTTATAATCTTTCCTAGGTCTTGCTAGTTTTTACAGGAAATTTGTGCGAAATTTTTCATTACTTGCTTTGCCTTTGACTAAACTTTTAAAGAAAGGTATTGTTTATCATTGATTTGATAATCAACAGAAATCCTTTGATTTATTGAAACATGCATTAACCCATGCTCCTATATTACAACTACCTAATTTTAATAGACCATTGTTTTTAGTAGTTACTAATGCTAGAGAATCTGGAATAGGAGCCGTACTTATGCAAGATAATCATCCCATAGCCTATTCTAGTTGTAAACTAAAACCCTCCAAACTTAAATATTCCACATATGATAAAGAATTATTAGCTGTGGTACAAGCTTTAAGACAATGGAAACATTACTTAATGGGTTCTGAGTTTATGATTAAGACTGATCAACAAAGTATTAGACATTTACTTAGCCAACCTCAAATATCTGACCGACATATCAAATGGGCAGCCTTTATTCAGATTTTTCATCCGATTATCCAATATCAACTAGGTAAAGAAAATTTAGTGGCTGATGCATTAAGTAGAAGACCGACCATTCATAATATTTTTGTTATATCATTTGATTCTCTAACTCCTATGAAAGATACTTATCATCAGGACATTACTTTTCATGCTGATTGGAATAAATTAGTTGGAAATAACTGGATTCCTATTGATTCACTGTCTTATAATGATGGATTCATGTTTTATGAAAAGAGATTATGTGTTACAGTTCCATTCAAATCTTTTGTTTTGAATGAGATTCATTGTCCTCCATACCAAGGTCATAGAGGTATCATATCTACTTTACGTACATTAACTGAAGATTTTTATTGGCCACATATGGACATTGATGTATCTAACTTTTTTTCTGAATGTTTGATTTGTCAAAGAGTTAAGAGACATCATGGTAAACAGTATGGATTACTTATGCCTTTATCTATTCCATCAAGACCATGGGAACAGATTTCTATGGATTTTATTACTGGTTTACCTAATACTAAAGCTAACCATGACATGATTTGGACTGTAGTAGACAGGTTTAGTAAACAAGCATATTTCATTCCATGTAAGAAAACTTTAACAGCATCTCAGGCAGCACGATTGTTTTTGAAAACTGTTTTCACTAATCATGGATTTTCAAAAGTTATTATTTCTGATCGTGATTCTAGATTTTGTAACAACTTTTGGATTGCTTTGTTTGCTAACTTAGAAACAAAAATTGATTTCTCATCTGCATTTCATCCTGAAACTAATGGACAAAAAGAAGCCACTAACAGTACTATTCTAGATCTTTTACGTGCTTACACTATTCCTAAACCAGAGACATGGGACACACATTTGCATTTACTACAGTTTGCATATATTAATACACCACACACATCTACAAAGAAAGCACCCTTTGAAGTGATTTATGGTTATAAATTGTCTACACCTGTTGTATCTTTATCAAATAGAATTCAGAGTGCTGATGATATTGCTACTATGCACGCTACTATTTTTGATGAGGCTAAAGACATCATTGCCAAAGCCCAACAATCATATACCAAACAAGCCAACAAGAAAAGACAAGCAATGAATTTCAAAGTTGATGACTATGTTTGGTTGAGAATAGAAAAACTAGATTACAAAGTGTAGATAAACATCCAGTTGTGAAATTAGCACCTAGATTCTATGGACCATTTAAGATCATTCATAAAATTAATGACAATGCATTCAAGTTAGAATTACCAACTCACTGGAAAATTCACAACATATTTTACATTATTTTATTAAGACTCTTTAGAGGCCAATTACCTGTACACCCTGTTTACGAAAACCCACCTCTGTTAGATGAAGAGACTGAAATACTTGAACCTAAAGCTATCATAGATACTGACTTTATGACCACTAGAACTGGCCGAAGATATTCTACATATCTAGTCAAATTTAAGAACCATCCTGTAGAAGAAGCCCAATGGATGCAGGCTAGAGACTTAAATGCTTTTCCCACTCTATTAGCTCCACATTGAGCTAATAGCAATTGAGGTCAATTGCTATCCCATCCTGGGGGTATGATGCCAGGAGGCATATTTCACGGTGGATTCCGTGCCATGGTGGATTCCGTGAGGTTTTACGGTGGATTCTGTAAACTTTGATGACCGGGGCTCATACACAAAGTGGATTCTTTGTGCGAAAAGTTGATGGGGACGCCTATCCTTTTCGGGTGTTTCATTAATTTAGTGTGTACATGGGTGATTCCATTGCGGATGATTCCGCAAAATACATATTAAATTAATAAATGTTAATGAGTTTAGAGTGCACACTCGTAATAAATTAAGGTTAGGATTGATTTCTAACCAGTTGATTTATTTATGTAGTTGAAAACTGCTAGGTATTCACTTTTGTTGGTTTAATTGTATTATTTTACTAACGATTGTGAATACTTCAGTTGATGTGTAGAGATAGTAGCAGTGGCGGAGGAAAGCATTGGAGGATAGCGAGTATTCGAGTTATCACTTATATTTTGATGGGCGCATACCTTAGGCATGGCGCCTATATTTTGTCGCGCCTATTTATTGAGGCACTGGATATTTATTCATTATTTTGTATGCGCATGGGCGCACGATTATGATATTTGTATTTGGACATTGTATTGGGTACGCCTGACTCTTTGGGCGCCCGTCCATTAGCTTTATTTCTATTTTGTGCTAAAGCAAACTCAAAAGCCAAAAGCGTGCTATTTTGTAATTTGGGCTATTATTTGAGCTTGAAGATGATTAATACATAAAATACATGCTTTGTGGAGCGCTCACACAAGGCATGGGGGGAGATTGCACCCAATTGGTCTCTTTTTTATGTTGTGCATGCTTTTTACCTTGAGTTTTGTGCAAAAAGTAGAGTTCTTTTATTCTTGGGGACCTTCCGGCATTCACTACGCAGCATACGGCATCCGATCTGTGCACCATGCTTCTTCTTGATCTTTCTCGCATGCTCATACCTAGAAGCCACTTCTCCATGGATGCATGATGCAATATACAAAAATAAGTCATTTTCTCCTCCATTGTAGCATCCATCCTTTTTTCTACTCCATTTCCAACCACCACATCTTCGGTTAGTCTATCATCGTCCTTTAGTGACCATAGCATATTGTTATCTGAATCCACCATTGATAGCCACCCTCAAATATGCATTAATGCCTTTGATACCAACCAACCTTCAGCCATGCTACCTTTAGGCCAAGCTCAAAGCCCTTTAGGGTTTTCATGAAGTGCTCCAAGAAGAACATCCATCATGTATAGACGGGTCCCAGATTTCCAACCACCACATCTCCGGTTAGTCTATCATCGTCCTTCAGTGACCATACCATATTGTTATCTGAAATCCACCATTGGTAGCCACCCTCAAATATACACTAATGCCTTCGATAACAATCAACCTTCAGCCATGCTACCTTTAGGCTGAGCTCAAAGCCCTTTAGGGTTTTCATGAAACGCTCCAAGAAGAACATCCTTTGCGTATAGACGGGTCTCACAATCTTCACTTTATCTACGAGATACACCATGAGGTGAGTTTGTATCGTGAGCATACTGGTGGATAGGTACTTCTCAAATAGACAGACCATCTTCACCGCTCCTCGCCTTGTGGATTCAATAGATGATGTCTTGATCTCCTTCTATGAGATCCATTGTACTAAATTTGATAACCTGTAAATTGCCTCACATATTTTTGGAGTGAGGCATCCTGCAATCATGATCGATAGTTCGGGTAATTTACTCTTGAATATATGTGTGCATCACATGGGTTCAAAATAAGGTATTTTAAAAATACTATTTTTATATAGTTTTTACATACACAAGGGTGTAATATAAAAGGATTATTTACATATTGAATGGAAAAGGGTTATGTTTTATTCAATAAAAATTCACTAATAGGATATTTATAAATAGGCCTTGAACCACGTGATATAGAGGATATACATATAGTAACTTCCCTGAGATCGATAGTACAACTGCCACAAATGAAGAAGCATTACGAACACCAAGTAGACACTAAATAGAAAAATATGCAAGCTACTTGCAACCAAGGGCAAGACAAACCTGACATATCTTTTGCCAATCATGGGATTTCAGCTTGATGTAGCTGGTACTCTTTAAAGAAAGCGGACCTGAGGGAACACAACATACTCATTGGGGTGCAAATAGACTTGATAATTTGGTTTACAATGTGCTCTTTTTTACTGGTCATGGCCCAAGGAGTGCGAGGTACTTACAAGGGACCATCAATGCTCAATTGTGACCAAGTGCCTCCATATTTTCTACCTCCTTCAATTCCATTCGTGCCCCTCTAGTGTCTCTCTTTCCTATGATGTGGTCCCATAATAAGCTGCCCACATTCTTGAAAATATGCATAGAATCCAACAAATGGTTGATATGTAAGTCAGTTCAATATGGAAACTCGTAGAAAATTGAGAAGCGTCACGTTTTTTTTGGATGTCTCTCCTTGTGGACCATTTTAAACTCGTACCAACTTTGGGCATTTATTCATGTTGGAGGTCATCCAAGAGAACCTCCCCTCAGTTCATGACCCTTCGGCAAGATACTAGCATGTCCACACCATTCGTGCATCATCACAGGACTCAGACATTGTGTTTCCAAGTGGTAATATATGATACTTTAGCAACCTTGAAAAAAAATCATAAGATGCCTTGAAAAAGAACAATTATAATAGAGTCAAAAAAATCAATGGGGCATAGAATGTACCTGAACAAATCACTCACACTCGTATTGTTCCACCCATACTTTGCATATACACTTAGGAGCAGAAGCAATGTCTTTAGGCGAGATACTTGGCATCCACTATATAATGGTATGGATGCTTCCTCTCTCAATGGATCAGATGACTTGGCATCCGTTGTTATCAATGCATTGATCATTGTCTCCATCTCAAGCTCCAAGCTTGCAGGAAGGTCCAAAAGGCCCACCATCTCCTCTAGATTCCGCGAGGATGTAGATTGGGTCGTGCCCTCCAATTAGTGTATTGGCTCAGTCACTCCATCCATTGCTGGTGCGCAGATCAGTCGCAGTATGCTCATGTAGTGAATCCTGGAAGGTCCCCAAGAACAATAAACTCTACCTTTTTGCACAAAAAACAATGTAAAAGCATGCACGACAAGAAGCAAGAGATCAATTGGGTTCAATCTCCCCCCATGCCTTGTGTGAGCGCTTCACAAAGCATGTATTTTATGTATATTTCCATCTTCATGCTCAATAATAGCCCAATTTACAAAAATATGACAAGCTTTTAGCTTTTGAGTTTGCTTTTACAAAAATAGGAAATAAAGCTAATGGACGGTGCCCATAGAGTCTCGCACGCCCAACACAATGTCCAAATAGAAATAACATATCCGTGCGCATAGGCGCATACAAAATAATAATCAATAATCAATGCCTCAATAGACATAAAAAAATATAGGCGTGGCGCCTATCAAAATATAATCCAAAGGTCGAATACTCGCTAGACTCCAATGCTTCCCTCCGCCACTGCTGCTATCTCTACACATCAGCTGAAGCATTCACAATCGTTAGTAAAATAATACAATTAAACCGACAATAGTGAATACCTAACAGTCTTCAGCTACATAAATAAATCAACTGGTTAGAAATAAATCCTAACCTTAATTTATTACGAGTGCGCACTCTAAACTCATAAACGTTTATTAATTTAATATGCATTTTGCGGAATCACCCGCTATGGAATCACCCATGTACACACTAAATTAATGAAACGCCCGAAAAGGACAGGTGTCCCCATCAACTTCTCGCACAAAGAATCCACTTTGTGTATGAGCCCCGGTCATCTAAGTTTACGGAATCCACCGTAAAACCTCACGGAATCCACCATGGAATATGCCTCCTGGCATCATACCCCCGGGGTGGGATAGCAATTGACCTCAATTGCTATTAGCTCAATGTGGAGCTAACAGAGTGGGGAAAGCATTTAAGTCTGTAGCGTGCATCCATTGTGCTTTCTCTACAGGATGGTTCTTAAATTTTACTAGATATCTAGAATACCTTCGGCCAGTTCTAGTGGTCATGTAGTCAGTGTCTATGATGGCTTCTGGTTCAAGTATTTCAGTCTCTTCCTCTAATAAAGGTGGGTTTTCATAAACATGGTGGATAGGTAATTGGCCTCTAAATGGTCTCAATAAACTAATGTGAAATGTATTGTGAATTTTCCAATGAGATGGTAATTCTAACTTGAATGCATTATCATTAATTTTATGAATGATTCTAAATGGTCCATAGAATCTAGGAGCTAATTTGACAACTGGATGTCTATCTACACTTTGCAGTTTACGTTTTTCTATTCTCAGCCAAACATAATCATCAATTTTGAAATTCATGGCTTGTCTTTTCTTGTTGGCTTGTTTGGTATATGATTGCTGGGCTTTAGCAATCATATCCTTAACCTCATCAAAAATACTATTATGCATACTAGCAATATCATCGGCACTCTGAATTCTATTAGACAAAGATGCAATAGGTGTAGATAATCTATATCCATAAATGACTTCAAACGGTGCTTTCTTTGTAGATGTGTGCGGTGTATTGTTATATGCAAACTGTAATAAATGTAAATGAGTATCCCATGTCTGAGGTTTAGAGATAGTATATGCACGTAAAAGATCTAGAATGGTATTGTTTGTGGCTTCTGTTTGTCCATTTGTTTCTGGATGAAATGTAGATGAGAAATCAATCTTTGTGCCTAGATTTGCAAACAGTGTAATCCAAAAATTGTTACAAAATCTAGAATCACGATCTGAAATAATCACTTTTGGCAATCCATGGTTAGTAAAAACAGTTTTCAAAAATAATTGTGCTGCTTGTGATGCTGTTAAAGTTTTCTTACATGGAATAAAATATGCTTGCTTACTAAATCTATCTACAATTGTCCAAATCATGTCATGGTTAGATTTAGTATTTGGTAAACCAGTAATGAAATCCATAGAAATATGTTCCCAAGGTTTAGATGGAATAGACAAAGGCATTAGTAATCCATATTGTTTACCATGATGTCTCTTTATTATTTGACAAATCAAACATTCAGAAACGAAATTAGATACATCTGCATCCATATGGGGCCAATAAAAATCTTTAGTTAACATGCATAATGTAGATATGATACCTCTATGACCTTGATATGGGGGACAATGAATTTCATTCAAAACAAAATATCGGAATGGAATAGTAACACACAGTCTCTTTTCATAAAACAGAAATCCATCATTATATGACAATGAATCAACAGGAATGAAATTATTTTGAACTAATTTTTGCCAATCAGAATGAAAAGAAATATCCTGGTGATATGTATCTTTCATAGCAATCAAAGAATCAAAAGATATGACAGAAATATTATGAATTGCAGGTCTTCTACTCAATGCATCAGCAACTACATTTTCTTTTCCAGGTTGGTATTGAATGATAGGATGAAAACTTTGAATGAAGGAAGCCCATTTGATATGACGGTCAGAAATTTGGGGTTGGCTAAATAAATGTCTAATGCTTTGCTGGTCAGTCTTTATCATGAATTCTGAACCCATTAAGTAGTGTTTCCACTGTCTTAATGCTTGTACAACTGCTAATAGTTCTTTGTCATAAGTGGAATATTTCAGCTCAGAGGGTTTCAGCTTAGAACTAGAATATGCTATTGGATGATTGTCTTGCATTAGTACGGCTCCTATTCCTAATCCGCTGGCATCGGTCACAACTAGAAAGAATGGTCTATTAAAGTCAGGAAATTGTAAAACAGGGGCATTAGTTAATGCACGTTTCAGTAAATCAAAGGATTTCTGCTGAGTTTCAGTCCATTGATAAACAATTCATTTCTTGAGAAGTTTGGTTAATGGTAAAGTAAGTAATGAAAAATTGCGTACAAACATCCTATAGAAACTAGCAAGACCAAGGAATGAGCGTAACTCATGCACGTTTTTAGGAACAGGCCAATGCAATATTGCATCAATTTTCTTAGGATCAACTTTAATTCCTTCTTTTGATACAATATAACCTAAATATTCTATTTCTGTCTTAAAGAATTCACTCTTTTCAGGATTTGCAAACAATTGATTTTCTTTTAGTAATTGAAAAACTAATGATAAATGCTCATAATGCTCTTTTTCACTTTGACTAAACACCAAAATATCATCAAAGAAAACAATCACACAGTACTGATATTTCAAAAAGATACGGTTCATCATTCTACTGAAAGTGGCATGTAACGTGTCCACTACAATCATCCAGGACACGTCTTAGCAGTCCATCGGAAAGGATGTCTAGAAAGCTCCGCCCGACATTCCCATGGAATGTTACGGGACTTGCGATCTAGGTCTTCCCGCGTCTGCCTTGTAGCGGAAGTATCATGGCCGTTCCCACTTAGGATCGACCTGAATTTGGGTTTTCCTGTTTGGTCATTAGCTAGCAGCAACTAGCGTCAGACCCGAGCGAACTACTTTACGCAGAAACGCCAGGTCCGAAGCGGATTCACACTGCACTTGGTTCAAGGAGAATGGGAAACGAGAGGGATGCAAGACTCAACCTCTCTACCAATAGGCATAGTCCCATTCCGTAAATCGGGTAAGACGTAACTCTAGGTCATCGCTCTCATTATTCGTTTTGATAATGATGATCATCCCGCTGTTCTTCGAGATCTTCGAGAAAAGTTCCCGGCTAACCGGGACCACCCAACCGTAGGACGGACCCATGGCCCATCCTCCGCACTTTCCTCAGTTTTTTTTAGTTATGTAATTATCTAACACATTAATTTGACATATAGCAATCAGCTTCTTTAATTACTCCTGTTAAGCACTGGTTCCTTCACGTAATCTTATCACATGACAAGCATTAGATATCATTTCATCCTTTAGTTCTTTGAGCAAACAATGCAAACAGTGCTTTCTAAACTGTTACAAGCACAATCAATTCCAGTGGTTGTTTATTTGGCCAACTATCAAGGAGTGAATCCTTCTTTCCGAATGCATCCAGCGTTCGATCCGGGATTAATTGCGACTTGGCAAGATCCCCAAGAATTTATTTGTTCACCCTTTTGTCCTTGGGTTAGGGCCATACCCTATTAACCCAACTTAACCAATACCTTAGGTTTTATTAACAGTAAATCCCGGCGACCATGTCGCTTTAATTTATTGATTGATCATTTGCTTCCAAGCAAATACCTAACTTCCCTTTACTTGGCAACAAGTGCAAAACTAGGTCGAATCCTTAACGCGCTAAACCCTAGTTAGCACTTGGGATATTTATCATATCGACTGAATCATGCCTATATGAATCCCTTGTGGGTTAGGTGATTTAGACAATTCAATATACTTGTCTTGCGACAAGGATGAACCTTTCCTAGAGATAATAAACTAGATCTAAAGGAGAAAAATAGTTGCAACTACCACAATACATGTAAACATGCGATTCATTGCTTCTACGCATCACATAGTTCACAATAACTCTATCTTTCCTTGGTAAAGTAAAAATGCATGATAATTTGGATACTAACTTTCCTAGGACCTAATAGGACTTACATCAAATAATCATGCCTACAACCTTGTTATCTACACTTTAGAATCTCATGCTTTGATAAACCATGCAACCTTTCCTAAATACGGCTCCTGATGAATGAAAATTTTTTATGACGACTATGCAACACGCAACTTTCTCCTAGCTACAATGAAGTTAATGAAGTTCATACAAAACTAAAGCTAGTGTTAACTTAATCCATTTTACATGCCACTTGCAAGTCCATAAGATCAATTTCGTGCTCTTCTATTTCTTTTTGGATAACAACTTATGGGTGTTAACTTTTCCTCATGAATCATTACAAGGAAGATGCTGCCTAAAAATCTCTCCATGTCTAGTCAACGGTGCACTTTAACAATTCCACCTTATAATGATAGGCAACAGGTGTTCTAGGCTCGTCACTTTGAAAAGCACGACAAGGCAACATACTATTAAGGTTGTAAGATGGATAGACAATTTGCGTTTATTGCATTGAAAATACCAATTTTCCCAATTGCATTTAACTAGGCTAGGTGAATTTGAACATGCACGGGTGCTTCCTAATCCATGAAGTTATCATGCTTAATGCATTACTTTTGTATGAAATCACAATAGTAAAAAACCTGGGTTTGTGGGCTCGGGGAGATGTCCACGTGAATGCTAGGAGAAGAACCTCCCGCAGGCGCGCCTTGCGACTTCTTGGGGGCCATCATAGGCGTGATTACGGACTTCCGGTTTGCCTTTGCCCTTACACAATTATGGACTTCCGGTTTGCCTTTGCCCTTACACAATTATGGACTTCCGGTTAGCCTTTGCCCCTACGTGATCCGTGAATCTCCTCAGCCTTGGTAAGCAGCGTCAGATCTTGCCCTTCTCCTTCGTACACAAGAGATACCTTCACCGAACTTCAGATCTTTAAAAGGCCAGGGCTTGTGAGAATTGGGCTTAAGGGATTTGGGCTTATGGGATTTGAGCTTTGTTTGCGGAAATGGAGCTCTTATGGATGGAGCTGCGAAAATGGAGGCTTTACAAGGACATACGAGAATTGGAGTTTTACGAGGAAGCTACGGGAATAGAGCTTAATGAGCTCGGTCTTAAACCCGAGAAGGCCGCAGGAACAAGGCCAAAGCCTTATCCCTTAGAAGCTGTGGAAATGGGCTTTAAGGGAAGGTTTTTTTTAAACCCCCGAGGTGGAACCCGTGTGCACAAGGCCTTAAGCCTTGTACTTTAGAAGCTTCCAAAAGCTTCTAGGAAGGTTCTGCCTTCCCAGAAGACCACGTGGAGCCAAAGGAAATGATTGAGGGGAATCAAGAAAGGAAGGTTGTCGTCGAATGGGGGGGGTTGACTTTGTCAGGGAATTGGCGGCGACCTGACGGCCTATGGCGGCCCAAGTGGGGATGCTGGCCGTCTAGCCTGGGCGGCGACCTCCACGGTAGGGACGGCAGACCACGGTCCTCCTCTTCTCTCCCTATCCGTGTCATGACAGCACGTTGAGCAGCACGGCGTCGACCTCAGCTTCCTCCAGCCTTCTCACTCTAGGTCACGGCATAGACAGCAGCTTCCCTCTCTCTCTCCATGCAGCCTTCTTTTCCTCCTTCCCAGCACGGCGATTGCAGCAGCCGTTTGTCCCCTCTATCCCCCCTTCACACCTTAGAGGGTGTATTTATAGGACAAGGGGGGGAAGAGAAGAGCTCCACCACATGGCCACTGCATGGCTTCCCCCCTCCTCATGCAGCCCCACCTCCACCAAGCCCATCCCCCCAAACTCCCTCTCCTCCAGCCGTGCATCGGCTGGGGGAAAGGGATTTTTAAAAAAAATTGCTTTAATAATATCCATTTTGCCCCTCCCAAGAGGGTGTTTACGTGTGATTTGTGGATTTGAACCCTCGGCCTTGCTTTGCCAATGCGGAGGTCTCGATTTCTCGCGTGTAGGTCACAGATTACACTGTGGCAATTCCAATATGAAAGATAACCTTTGCACGAGGTTTACGCAGTGTGCGGGAAGTCAGTATTCACGAGTGGGAATATTACATTCTCTCCCTCTTAGAAGAATCGAGATGTCCTCATCTCGAGATAAACTGGGGATATTGATGGTTGAGAGAGCTTTCATCTATCCAAGTAGCATCCTCTTCGGGATAATCTTTCCACTGGACGAGGCATTCTTTCAAGATTCTAGATCTTAACTATCTCTCCCTAACATCTAAAATCTTATCCGGTCTTAGTTCAAGGACTCCTTGACTAGGCATTACAATTTGTTGGTCATCAAGTACATGATTAGGGTTGGGTACATATTTTTTTAAGAGACTAATATGGAATACATTGTGAACTTTTAGGTTATCAGGAAGTTGCAATTTATAAGCATTGGGTTCCAGGCATTTGAGGATTTTATACGGCCCACAATACCTTGGACTTAGCTTCTTGCATTCTCCTAGAGATAGAGAACTCCTTTTAGGGCGTACACGAATGAAGACCATGTCTCCTTCTCCGAAGACCCTCTCTTGACGTTTCAAATCTGCATATGCCTTTTGTCTATCCTTGGCTGCTTGTATGTCTTGTCTTATTGACCTTATTTGGTCATCCATGTCCTCCAACATTTGTCTTGAAGCTTCAACTCTTAGGGTTGGATCAGAAAAGTTTAGGGGACTTCGACAATCATGACCATACAATGCCTGGAAAGGGGTCATTTGAATGCTCTGCTGGTAAGAAGCATTGTAGGCAAATTCTACTAACGGCAAGTATTGAATCCACCTCTTCGGCTCTCGACAGCAGTATGCCCTAAGCATATCCTCAATGATTTGATTCACTCGCTCTGTTTGTCCATCCGTTTGGGGATGGTAGGCGGTGCTAAAACAGAGTTGAGTCCCAATAGCTTCAAAGATAGCTCTCCAGAAGTGTGAAGTGAAGAGAGAATCTCGATCGCTAATGATTCTTCTAGGTAACCCATGTAGCTTGAATATCTCCTTGATAAAAAATCTTGCAATGTCGGAGGCTTTATAATTTGTCTTTACTGGAATCAGGTGTGCAACCTTAGTAAGCATGTCAACTACAACCATAATGGAATTGTATCCTCCTTGGACTTGAGGTAAGCCCACAACAAAATCCATACTGATGAATTCCCATTTCATTTGGGGAATGTCAAGTGGTTGCAATTTTCCTGGCATCATGACATGTTCAGCCTTGATACGTTGGCAAGACAAACATTCAGTGACATATTTGAGAACGTCACCTTTGAGCCTCTCCCAATGGTAGCTCTTCCTAACTGCATTAAGAGTTTTTGCATAGCCAAGATGTCCTGCGAAAGGGGAATCATGAGCTTCCCATAATATCTTCTGCTTAAGTGACTGGCTTGTTGGTATACACAGCCTTGTTTTGTAGTAGACAAGTCCATTATCAATGGAAAATTCCTGATAGTTGGCCTGTAACTTCAGATTTTGATCCTTGGTAGATATTTCTTTTATCATTGTTTGGTAGGCCAAATCATGGCATGCTTCCTCTCTAGCTAGTTCGAGTATAGGGTTGCTTGGCATAGATACCTTTGTAGCCAGAGATCTGGCCGTTGATGGATTCTGCAAGATTAGGGAATTTAGGAATGCCTTGCGACTGAGTGCATCGGCAACTACATTCTCTTTCCCTGGTCGGTACTTGATTTTAAAATCATACTCCTCCAATACTTCAATCCACCGCCGTTGCCTCATGTTGAGCTCGTTCTGGGTAAAAATCCATTTGAGACTCTTATGATCGGTTACTAGAGTAAACTTGTTACCCAACAGGTAGTGTCTCCAAAGCTTTAAAGCATGGATGACAGCTAATAATTCCAGATCATGCGTGGCATAATTCTTTTCATGACTCTTCAATTTCCTTGAAGAGTATGCTACTGGATGACCTTCCTGCATAAGTACACACCCCAAGGCAAGAATGCTGGCATCAGTTACTACCTCGAACTCCTTATTGAGGTCAGGAAGTTTTAGAATAGGTGCTGAAACCAAACATTGCTTCAATTGGTCGAAGCTATTTTGTTCGGGAGTTGACCATGTAATAGAAGTCTGCTTCTTTAGTAAGTCTGTAAGAGGTGCTGCAATCAAAGCATAGTTTTTGATAAAGACCCTATACCATCCTGTCAAGCCAAGGAAGCTACGTATTTCTTTAATGGATATTGGTATTGGCCATTCAAGCACATCCCTGAATTTGGCTAGGTCTACTGATATTCCTTCTGATGATACTATGAATCCTAGATATTCAATCTGATGCTTGAAGAATGCACACTTCTTCATTTTTGCATAAAGCTTATGAGACCTCATTGTCTCCAGAACAATCCGTAGTTGAGGTTCATGATCTTCTTCCTGTTTAGAATAGACTAAAGTGTCATCGAAGAAGACAAGCACGAAATCATCAAGATATGGTCTAAAAATATCCTGCATTAATCTATTGAAGGTGGCAGGTGCATTTGTAAGCCCGAATGACATAACCAAGAACTCAAAGTGCCCATATCTTGTATTGAAGGCCATTTTTGGAATATCTTCTTCCTTGATCCTTATTCGATAGTAACCTGATCTGAGATCAATTTTGGAGAAGATCTTTGCACCTTGAAGGCGATCCAGAAGTTCATCTATTCTAGGAATAGGATACTTGTTCTTGACTGTTGATTGATTCAAACCACGGTAATCAATACATAGTCGAAGTGTCCCATTTTTCTTTTTCTGGAATAGTACTGGAGCTCCCCATGGTGAGTTGCTAGGCCGGATGTAACCCTGATCTAACAGTTGCTTGAGTTGTTCCTTCAACTCAATAGCTTCCGGTATGGACATCCTATAAGGTCTCTTTGCAATTGGCGCAGCTCCAGGCACTAGCCTTATTTCATGATCAACTTCTCTTGGAGGCGGAAGTTCAGTCAATTCCTCAAGGAATACGTCAGTGTATTCCTTTAGCCAAGAGGGTCCTTCATGAGACTCTTGCTTTTGATCTAAGTTGTTGAGTTTGATCAGGTAAATAGGTAATCCTTTTCTAACTCCTTTTATGATCCGCGCTACTTTGGCTAACTGGATTCTTGGCACTCCTGCCTCACCTTGAGTTGTAACAAACTCCCTTTCAGAGTTTCGAAAGGAAACTTGACCCTTTCCACAGTGGATGTGGGCGTCATTAGGCTTAAGCCAATCCATCCCGAGTAGACACTCATGGATACCTAAATTCATGACTCTGAATTTGATTGAGGTTTTCTTTCCTCCCAGAAAGAATTCTTCCTTAGCAGTTTGCCTGGTACAAGTTACCTCACGACCATTTGCCAATTCCACAAGTAAGGTAGGTGCTTCTACTGTGGCTATTCCTAATCTTTTTGCACATGTTGGTGAGATAAAGGAATGTGTACTGCCACAATCAATCAAGGTTTTGAAACCTTTACCTTGATAGTCCAACGGTGTTTGAATCACCGAGAACTGACGATTCGGCCCCTTCTTGTGTAAAGCGGCATGGACTGTCGCTCTTTCAAATTCTGCCTCCATAGTCGGATCTTCCTCTTCTTCTGCTTCGCATCTTTGCCTATTGGTAATGCAGGTAGTTCTTCCTCTTCCACGAGTGGCGGCTCCGAGATGGGTATTTACGGGTGGATTTAAGCATGTGCAAAATTTGGACACCTGCTGCGTCATGTCCATCTGTGGCGCATACTTTAAGAGAGAGACAAATTTAGAGTAGTATGCGTCAAGGGTGAGTCCTAGCTGTTTTAGCTCGTAGAATTCATTCATTTTTTGTGTACGATATGCAAGTGGCAAATATCTCCCCTGCATGGCTTTCTTTAACTTCTCCCAGGTGACGGACCCCTTTGAAGTCCCTTGATCCCTGCACCATTGTTTCCACCATAGTCTAGCTTCGCCGGTGAGTTTTAATTTGGCGAGCATGGCCTGATTGGTAGGCGCAGTACCAGCTGCTTCAAAGTAATCCTCCATAGATTCAATCCAAATTTCAGCATCAGACTGGACGAATCTGCCTCTCCCGTCAAACTCGGGTGGCTTTATCTGCTTGAGGAGGAACTTCTTCTCCTAGATCACAGCAGTACTTGATGTAGGGGGCGAATTTGGAACCTGTACCTGGGGTTGTGCCTGGATAAAAGTTCTCTTAACGTTATTACATGATAATTGACGTTAGCTTATCTTTAGATCAGCTATCTCGTAAATCATGAAGCTACTTAACTTTTTTAACAACTCTGATGCACAGTCGGATATTGATAAATGAAGTCCTTAGTTATATTTACATGGGCGTAGCCTTATATAACATCTCGTGTGATGATAATCCAATCATTACATTCAGTTTGGGGAGAACAACGTTGTATTGCATTTGTCTACAGGAACTGCGTAATAGTAGGGTTTTGGGTCATGGATCTTTAGGAATCGATAATTCATTGGAAGTTCAGGATATCCTTTTCGCTAGAATCCATACTTCTCATGGCGGCCCAACACCTTAATCCTGTCGGCTGGGATTACACGGGTTACTTCCTCATATACATATGAGTTCAATTCAACCCTCCGACCTTGAATATGAAAAGTCGAATTTACGTGAGCTTCCACAAAAATGAACAGTTTCATGACTTACAAGTCTTCCAACCACTTGATCCTCTTCAGGTTGGTCTGTAGATAAGCGAACCGGTGGGCAGCTATGTAGTAGATTCCTGAAGACCCAGTCCATCTTCGTTCTATATATAAAGGTGATGGATTATAAATCTGCTCCAGGATGTTCATCATTCCAACTCTTTGTCTATAATGCGGAGAATGCATTGCAGTCATGAACATGACCCGGAACACCAAAAACTTGTTCCACGCTTCATAGTTCTGCAAGACAGTATTGAAGATGAGGAAATGTTTGGACAGCAACAATTTCTTTACTTCATTTTATTGAGATCTCATAAAAACAATTGCGTTGTTGGTCGGCTCTGATACCAACTGTAACGTGTCCACTAGAATCATCCAGGACACGTCTTAGCAGTCCATCGGAAAGGATGTCTAGAAAGCTCCGCCCGACATTCCCATGGAATGTTACGGGACTTGCGATCTAGGTCTTCCCGCGTCTGTCTCGTAGCGAAAGTATCATGGCCATTCCCACTTAGGATCGACCTGAATTTGGGTTTTCCTGTTTGGTCATTAGCTAGCAGCAACTAGCGTCAGACCCGAGGGAACTACTTTACGCAGAAATGCCAGGTCCAAAGCGGATTCACACTGCACTTGGTTCAAGGAGAATGGGAAACGAGAGGGATGCAAGACTCAACCTCTCTACCAATAGGCATAGTCCCATTCCGTAAATCGGGTAAGACGTAACTCTAGGTCATCGCTCTCATTATTCGTTTTGATAATGATGATCATCCCGCTGTTCTTCGAGATCTTTGAGAAAAGTTCCCGGCTAACCGGGACCACCCAACCGTAGGACGGACCCATGGCCCATCCTCCGCACATTCCTCAGTTTGTTTTAGTTATGTAATTATCTAACACATTAATTTGACATATAGCAATCAGCTTCTTTAATTACTCATGTTAAGCACTGGTTCCTTCACATAATCTTATCACATGGCATAGAAAAAAAATATCAGCCAAATTCTTTATTATCATTTCATCATTTTATCTTTGAAATACAAGGAGTTCCGCCCGTAGGCTTGTCCATAATCTACCCGAAGGCTATCCAGTAATCCGCTAGGGATCACTATTCCAAGCTTCTGCCCGTAGACTAGTATGCGGGCCTCGAGATCCAATCCCGAGTCACGTTAGCCTCTTGTGCAGGACCCGGAAGGCGAGGGATTTACAGCCAGAGCCCCCCCTGGCACCCAAGCGTCCTCCTGCTCCAAGTAGAGCTCAATGGAAAGACCTCTCGCGGCGGGTTCGGTCCACATTCCCGGCATGGTCAACAACCCCCTTGGTTAGGGTCAGGCAGGCAGTCGGGGGTAACTGAAGCTGCCTCTCCCTTCAGGCCTTCAACCTGAAGCATTAGATATCATTTCATCCTTTAGTTCTTTGAGCAAACAATGCAAACAGTGCTTTCTAAACTGTTACAAGCACAATCAATTCCAGTGGTCGTTTATTTGGCCAACTGTCAAGGAGTGAATCCTTCTTTCCGAATGCATCCAGCGTTCGATCCGGGATTAATTGCGACTTGGCAAGATCCCCAAGGGTTTATTTGTTCACCCTTTTGTCCTTGGGTTAGGGCCATACCCTGTTAACCCAACTTAACCAATACCTTAGGTTTTATTAACAGTAAATCCTGGCGACCATGTCGCTTTAATTTATTGATTGATCATTTGCTTCCAAGCAAATACCTAACTTCCCTTTACTTGGCAACAAGTGCAAAACTAGGTCGAATCCTTAACGCGCTAAACCCTAGTTAGCACTTGGGATATTTATCATATCGACTGAATCATGCCTATATGAATCCCTTGTGGGTTGGGTGATTTAGACAATTCAATATACTTGTCTTGCGACAAGGATGAACCTTTCCTAGAGATAATAAACTAGATCTAAAGGAGAAAAATAGTTGCAACTACCACAATACATGTAAACATGCGATTCATTGCTTCTACGCATCACATAGTTCACAATAACTCTATCTTTCCTTGGTAAAGTAAAAATGCATGATAATCTGGATACTAACTTTCCTAGGACCTAATAGGACTTACATCAAATAATCATGCCTACAACCTTGTTATCTACACTTTAGAATCTCATGCTTTGATAAACCATGCAACCTTTCCTAAATACGGCTCCTGATGAATGAAAATTTTTTATGACGACTATGCAACACGCAACTTTCTCCTAGCTACAATGAAGTTAATGAAGTTCATACAAAACTAAAGCTAGTGTTAACTTAATCCATTTTACATGCCACTTGCAAGTCCATAAGATCAATTTCGTGCTCTTCTATTTCTTTTTGGATAACAACTTATGGGTGTTAACTTTTCCTCATGAATCATTACAAGGAAGATGCTGCCTAAAAATCTCTCCATGTCTAGTCAACGGTGCACTTTAACAATTCCAACCTTATAATGATAGGCAACATGTGTTCTAGGCTCGTCACTTTGAAAAGCACGACAAGGCAACATACTATTAAGGTTGTAAGATGGATAGACAATTTGCGTTTATTGCATTGAAAATACCAATTTTCCCAATTGCATTTAACTAGGCTAGGTGAATTTGAACATGCACGGGTGCTTCCTAATCCATGAAGTTATCATGCTTAATGCATTACTTTTGTATGAAATCACAATAGTAAAAAACCTGGGTTTGTGGGCTCGGGGAGATGTCCACGTGAATGCTAGGAGAAGAACCTCCCGCAGGCGCGCCTTGCGACTTCTTGGGGGCCATCATAGGCGTGATTACGGACTTCCGGTTTGCCTTTGCCCTTACACAATTATGGACTTACGGTTTGCCTTTGCCCTTACACAATTATGGACTTCCGGTTAGCCTTTGCCCCTACGTGATCCGTGAATCTCCTCAGCCTTGGTAAGCAGCCTCAGATCTTGCCCTTTCTCCTTCGTACACAAGAGATACCTTCACCGAACTTCGGATCTTTAAAAGGCCACGGCTTGTGAGAATTGGGCTTAAGGGATTTGGGCTTATGGGATTTGAGCTTTGTTTGCGGAAATGGAGCTCTTATGGATGGAGCTGCGAAAATGGAGGCTTTACAAGGACTTACGAGAATTGGAGTTTTACGAGGAAGCTACGGGAATAGAGCTTAATGAGCTCGGTCTTAAACCCGAGAAGGCCGCAGGTACAAGGCCAAAGCCTTATCCCTTAGAAGCTGTGGAAATGGGCTTTAAGGGAAGGTTTTTTTTAAACCCCCGAGGTGGAACCCGTGTGCACAAGGCCTTAAGCCTTGTACTTTAGAAGCTTCCAAAAGCTTCTAGGAAGGTTCTGCCTTCCCAGAAGACCATGTGGAGCCAAAGGAAATGATTGAGGGGAATCAAGAAAGGAAGGTTGTCGTCGAATGGGGGGGGGTTGACTTTGTCAGGGAATTGGCGGCGACTTGACGGCCTATGGCGGCCCAAGTGGGGATGTTGGCCGTCTAGCCTGGGCGGCGACCTCCACGGTAGGGGCGGCAGACCACGGTCCTCCTCTTCTCTCCCTATCCATGTCACGACAGCCCGTTGAGCAGCACAGCGTCGACCTCAGCTTCCTCCAGCCTTCTCACTCCAGGTCACGGCATAGACAACAGCTTCCCTCTCTCTCTCCATGCAGCCTTCTTTTCCTCCTTCCCAGCAGGGTGATGGTAGCAGCCATTTGTCCCCTCTATCCCCCCTTCACACCTTAGAGGGTGTATTTATAGGACAAGGGGGGGAAGAGAAGAGCTCCACCACGTGGCCACTGCATGGCTTCCCCCCTCCTCATGCAGCCCCACCTCCACCAAGCCCATCCCCCCACACTCCCTCTCCTACAGCCGTGCATCGGCTGGGGGAAAGGGATTTTTAAAAAAAATTGCTTTAATAATATCCATTTTGCCCCTCCCAAGAGGGTGTTTACGTGTGATTTGTGGATTTGAACCCTCGGCCTTGCTTTGCCAATGCGGAGGTCTCAATTTCTCGCGTGTAGGTCACAGATTACACTGTGGCAATTCCAATATGAAAGATAACCTTTGCACGAGGTTTACGCAGTGTGCGGGAAGTCAATATTCACGAGTGGGAATATTACATGGCAGGTGCATTAGTCAATCCGAATAGCATGACTAAGAATTCGTAATGGCCAAACTGTATTCTGAATGCAGTCTTAAATATGTCAGATTTATCTAGCCTCACCTGATGATATCCAGACTTAAGGTCAATTTTACTAAATATAGAAGATCCTTGCAGTTTGTCCATAAGGTCATCAACTCTAGGTATAGGATACCTATTCTTTACAGTGATCTTATTTAAAGCTTGGTAGTCAATACACATACGATAGGTATTATTCTTTTTCTTGACTAAGAGTACAGGTGCACCGAATGGAGAACTGCTAGGTCGAATTAAGCCTCTATTTAGTAATTCTTCAACTTGACTCTGGATTTCTTTTTGCTCTATCTGATTGTGCCTATATGGTGCTTTGCAAGGTGGTTGTGTGACAGGGATTAAATCAATCTTATGGTCTTCTGGACGTGAAGGAGGTAAACCTGGTGGTAGGTCTTCTGCAAAAAAATCCTTAAAATATGCAAGAAATTCCTTATGCCTAGGGTGCATATGATTTTCCTTTGCTTGCAATTCATTCACCCAAATGAGATATGATTTAGTACTCTTGCGTAATGTACGTTTTGCTTGAGTATGCGAAAGCAGTGGAAAAATATTAGATGCATGCATACCATATAATGTAATAGATTTTCCTTGAAAATTAATATTCATTGTGTATGTGGAATAATCTATATCTGGATTATGCTGGTGTCACCAAGGCATTCCTAAAATAATGTCACTCGACTGTAATGGAACAACTAAGAAATTTCTTCTTTCAGTGCATGAACCAATTTGAATCTCTAAATCTTGAACTTCTTGTGTACCATTATACCTAGTGCCTAAAAATGCAGCTTTTATGCGATAATGCATAGGTACAGTCTGTAATTTCAATTCCTTTACCAATTTTACTGAAATAAAGTCATGAGTACTGCCATCGTCATGCAAGATAGTTCTTTCCTTTTCATGCACCAAACATTTCATAGTCAATAATGAATGTGGAGTAGGCATACCTGGTAAAGTGTCGGAAGTAGTAGTAGTGTCATCCTCATCTTCAGTGAAATCAGGCATATCCTCATGCTCGTCTTCGTCCATGGCTCCAAGATAGTTGATATGTGCTGGTGGCTTCTTTGAATGACAATTTGCTGCGAGATGCCCTGGCTAGTGACACTTATAGCATACTATTGGCTTGGCTTTGGTTACATTATTTGCAATGGCTGGAAGTCTGGGTAAATTTGGATTTGCTTGTGGAATAGGCTTAGGATTTGGATTGACATTGGATGGTAATGCAGGTGGTTTAGCCCAATTCTTGCGGAAAGATGGTGATGAGAAACGACCTGGATTAAACCTTCTAAAATTGGAATTGAATTGTTTAGATCCATAATTACCATTGGCTTGGAATTGCTGTGGTCGTCTGTCTCTTCCGCATAACTTATCTTCAGTATCGTAAGCTAGTGAGATGGCGTCTTCAAGGGTAGCAGGCTTGAACAGGTTCACTTCAGCGTAGTAGTGTCCAAGAAGTCCAGACATATACTTCCGCTTATGTGTCGTCTCTGGTACGTCTTCAAGCATGCGTAGCTGTAGCAGTGCATTCCAAAAACGCTCTGTATATTGTGGAATAGGCTCACGATCCCGTTGTCGAAGTAAATCCCATTGCTTGATAGCCTTCTCATGAAATTGCGGTGGAAGGAAATTCTGCATGAACTTCTTCTTGAAATCTTCCCAAGTAGCAAGACATTCTATGCTCTTGCGTACTACTGTCCACCAAAGTGATGCTCTGTCTACCAAATGATTAGTAACACAGTTGATTTTATCTTTTTCTGGATAGGTTTCCTTGTGGAAATAGTCATCAAACTGGCTAATGAATGATAAAACAGTCTTTTCTTCTCGTATGCCATTGAAAGTGCGAAATTTGAAACTTTGTTTACTTATCTTTGATTCCTTGCGAATGGTTTGAGCTTCAAGAGTGGCGTCGATGATACGTCGAATTAAATCTTCAGCTTGAGGTTCTTCTTTGTCGGTAGACGCTCTTTGTAATTTTGTCAATTGCACTTGCAATGCTTGCCTAGCCCTTCGTTCTTCTTCCAATTGCATCATGATTAGATCCAGCTTTTGTTCCATGGTAGGCTCAGGTAGGTCGTCTTCAGCCATAGGATCATCCATATGTGGGGTCGTCATCCTGTAAAACTCAAAAAAAAACCTTTCTCACTCAAAATCAGGTTAGCGGGATGAGCGTAGCTCAAATTTGGGGTTACAAGGCTATGCATTTTTTTGGGTATTTATTTCTCCATTTTCTGAAAAACTGTAATATTTCCTTCGTCGTTTGCTGAAAATACTTCAGGGGACCTGTGGATGGGTAGAATACTTTGCCACGAATAACTTTCCAGTTCAGAGTTTCTGCGTAGGAACAGCCCTTCTAGGAGTTTTAAGCACTAGTCAATTCTGACTCCAATTGACTAGTTTGACTTGCAGAGTTTCATACTTAGCCGACTTGCAGAGTTGCAGACTTGCAGAACTTAGGCCGACTTGATGAACTTGCAGGACTTGATTCCAGTCGACTTGCAGGACTTGACTTTTGGTGCGCAGGACCCGGAGTTTATGAATTTGCTTGCCTTGTATGACTGGAGTAGTTTAGCTTTGACTTAAGAGATTAAGCTTGAAAAGCTTAATCATTGGGTCGTCTGATTTTGTGGGGGGGGGCCGTTTTCAGCACGGCACGAAAAATGCGGAACCTCCTCTTGTATCACGATGAGAGATTTGAAGCAATTAAGCTTCTTCTAAGCTTAAGTCAAGCTTAAACTTAAGAGAGATAAGAGATATGAAATTTTTTTTCTCACAGTATATCCACGACTTGATGAAGGAGATGAATGCGTGGTCCTCCGCCTGTACAGCCTGGTCCTTCGCGATTTGACAGTAGAAACAGGGGTTCTTGATCGCCAGAAGTCTGCCTGTATCGACGGTTCGCGACGAGATTGACCGTAGAGCCCGATCGTTCCTGGAGCTCCGCCTTCGCCTGAGATGGGTAGCAATTGGAAGCTCTTGATCTTAGCTCTGCTCTGATACCACTGGTGCACAGATCGGTCGTAGTATGCTCATGTAGTGAATCCCGGAAGGTCCCCAAGAATAATGAACTCTACCTTTTTGCACAAAAAACAATGTAAAAGCATGCATGACAAGAAGCAAGAGACCAATTGGGTTCAATCTCCCCCCATGCCTTGTGTGAGCGCTTCACAAAGCATGTATTCTATGTATATTTCCATCTTCATGCTCAATAATAGCCCAATTTACAAAAATATGACAAGCTTTTAGCTTTTGAGTTTGCTTTTACAAAAATAGGAAATAAAGCTAATGGACGGTGACCATAGAGTCTGGCACGCCCAACACAATGTCCAAATAGAAATAACATATCCGTGCGCATAGGCGCATACAAAATAATAATCAATAATCAGTGTCTCAATAGACATAACAAAATATAGGCGTGGCACCTATCAAAATATATTCCAAAGGTCGAATACTCGCTAGACTCCAATGCTTCCCTCCGCCACTGCTGCTATCTCTACACATCAACTGAAGCATTCACAATCGTTAGTAAAATAATACAATTAAACCGACAATAGTGAATACCTAGCAGTCTTCAGCTACATAAATAAATCAACTGGTTAGAAATAAATCCTAACCTTAATTTATTATGAGTGCGCACTCTAAACTCATAAACGTTTATTAATTTAATATGCATTTTGCGGAATCACCCGCTATGGAATCACCCATGTACACACTAAATTAATGAAATGCCCGAAAAGGACAGGCGTCCCCATCAACTTCTCGCACAAAGAATCCACTTTGTGTATGAGCCCCGGTCATCTAAGTTTACGGAATCCACCATAAAACCTCACGAAAACCACCGTGGAATATGCCTCCTGGCATCAATTGCGCACCCATGAACTCTTCTAACTAGCCGCAATAGGTGCATTCCTTGGGATGAGATGTCCTCCCTGTACAAATTTTACAGGCACATCTAATATTTTTGCATATGATATTCAATTACTTTGCGAATGTAAAGCATGATGGATATACACACACTTTTCTTATCGTTTATTAAAAGTTTGAGATTCCCTAATCAATAATCTTCGATTGAAAGTTGCAAAAGCATCGTATGTGTTCTATGGACAAGCGACACTTTTGTCTAATTGCCAGGTTGCATTGAGAGCAAGGACATGGGACACGCTAATTAGAATATGCCTTGCGATCTTCGACATCATGACCTATAATATTTCTATTGAAAAATATTACGAGCCGTGTGAGTCTCATGCAAATGACAATGCCGGCATTGAAGTTACGGACGGTGTGGTCTTTAAATAGTACATGACATATCATGACTCTCCACTGGCCAATCAAGATTAAGGTTTAAAACCCCACACATCTACATGTGAACCTCCTCTTGGGAGGAGGTCAAGATGATAAGGATAGATTTATTGCAAATCTTTTTAATCCTCTTCCCCCCAGCCAAAGCATGGCTGAGGGAAGAGGATGGGGCTATAATGGGAGATTGTAGAGGTGGACGAAGAGAATGCATGCATGGACCACATGGGGGAGGGAGCCCTTATCCCCCTCTTCCTATAAATACCCCCCTCTAAGGGGTGAAGAAGGAGGAAAAGCCTAAGAAGTTGTGACACTGCCAGGCTGTGAGAGGGAGAGAGGAGAGATTCGTCGCTCTAAGTGCGCCGTGAGGGAGGAGGATTGCTGTAGAAGAACCGCAGTTGCCATCATTTCACCTCCTGCCCACCAACAACCATCATCAAAATCGTCTCCTCTTCCTCCACGTGGATTATTGATGGCCACAGAAGCTTCCAAGAAGCTTCTTGGAAGCTTTTAAGGGGGGGCTCTCTAAGCCTCCTTTTCTATTGCCCCTTCTCAAGAGGATTTTTACACCCCCCGGGAATTAGGTCATTTCCCCCCTTGCATCCCCCATAAAGCCCACCTTAGCCCGGGTTTTTAAACCCCCTTTCTTCCCACTGAACCTCTTTAAGTTCACTTTAAACCCCCTGGTATTCTTTAAAACCTTTTCCATTTCCCCTACAAAGCGGTTTTTTTCAAACCTGGGGATTTAATCCCCCTTTCCCCCCTTGCATTCCACAAAGCTATTTTACCCCTTCCCATGGATTCCCACACTAGCCGGGTTTTAACCACTTTCCCATTGTAACTCCCACAAGCCATTTTACCCCAGGGTTTCTCTTAAGCCCCCTTTCCGTGAAGACCAATTGTATTCCCGGAACTTCTATGAAAGGAAGGGGAAGTTCATAAGTTCCCATTTCCAAAGCCCAAATTCCGCAAGAAGGTGCATCCGTCAAGGAAGCCCTATTTCAAAAGGGAATTGCATGTGTAAGGGAGACGGGCCAAGATCATAAGTCTGTGGCCAAGGCAAGAAGGTCAAATTCTCGATGGCCCCTAAAAAGGCACAAGGCAAAACCTCAGGAGGATCATCTCTTAACACTCATGTGGACATTTCACCGAACCCACAAGTCCAGGTTTTCTTCCTTATTTTGGTTTACGTCGAAATATTGCAATTGTGCATGGATAATTTATGGAATTAGGATGCACTTTTATGATTGAAATACATTGGCTATTTTAAAGGAAATAACTCACAATTGAAGAATAGGTCATTTGTATTTTTCAAAGGAACGAATGAAAGAAGAACATAAGACGTCTATACATTCTTAGCAAATTGTTTTATGCCTTGCAAAGTAACAAATCTAGATCAACTAATGACCATCATTACAAAGTGGAAATTATTGTAGGACACTTCGATTATGCATGGAAAGACTAAATCGCATGTCGCATCATTAGATATCTCTTTCTTTGCAATGATTCATTAAAGAAGATTGCTAACAACCGTAGGAATTAGCAAGGCATGGAAATGATTCTAGGGATGCATGAAGTATGTTAAACTCTAGACAATTGGCATAAATCTCATTCAAACTATGTAGTAGTTAGGAAAGGTTGTGTAATGCTCATTCAGTGCATGAATATTTCATGAAGTTAGCAAAAGGCTGCATGGTTCGTTTTAACATAAAACCCTAAAAGTTTAGTGGCATGAATCTTGAATGCATCTTCTAGAAGGATCAATAGGAATTATGCCGTAACTTAACATACGCTTTGATCTTAACCATAAAAGTTAGGGATTGTAAATCTAATCATACGTAGGCAATGAATTGTGTGCTTACGAGAATGGTATCGTAATGCGACTAGTTTTTCCGCTATTTGATCAAGACAATATCTTCATCAATAGACAAGTAAATTGGTTTACCCCAAACACCTAAACCACAAAGGAATCACTTAGGAATAGTTAAATCGATGCAACATATCCCAAGTGTTAACTAGGGTTTAGCATGTTGAGGACGTGACCTAGTTGCACTTATTGCCAAGTTGAAACTCTCATACCCTAAAGACCTGCCCACATTCATGGAATGTAGAGACAATAGGACATACTCGCAAGAAACGATCTAGGGTTTCTACCCTAAGGATCACTTGATTAAAAAGATGAAACTCAGATTGAGTTGGAACCCTAGGACTGACGATGTCGGCTAGTGCAATCAGGAACGGATTGGATATGAAGACACCCTAACCATGTTTCCTATCTAATCATGATTCCGTGATTAGAACGCATCATTCGATGGGTAAAATAATCCCATGGATTAGATGCGGCACTTGTGCAATATATTGCAGAGTCGCATGATCTTGTGGTTTGACCACAAGAGAATGGCCAATTCCTTGGAATAAGATTGGCAGATTCTTGCGCAAGTTTATCTTGCAAGAGGATGAGTTGTCGTCCTGATATAGTACCTTTCCTAGGAAAAGTGACCAAGATAAGGGGATTAGATATTTTCTTGGAAGCAAAGGACCAATCAATAATCTAGAGCAACTTTTTTTTTAAAAATAGAACTTAAGGTATTGGTTAAGTTGGGGTAATAGGGTATGGCCCTAACCCAAGGACATAAGGGTTAACAAACAAACCCTTGGGGATCTTTCCAAGTCGCAATTGATCCTGGATCAAGTGTTGGATGCATTCAGAGAGAAGGTCTCACTCCTTAGCAGTTGGCCAAATAACGACCACTGGAAATGATTGTGCTTGTAACAGTTTAAAGAGCATTGTTTGCTTTGTTTGCTCAAGGAATTAAAGGATGAAAAGATATCAAATGCTTCAGGTTGAAGGCCTGAAGGGAGAGGCAGCCTCAGTTACCCTCAACTGTCTGCCTGACCCTAACCAAGGGGGTTGTTAACCGCACCGGGAAGGTGGACCGAACCTACCGTGAGAGGTCTGTTCATTGAGCGCTACTTGGAGCAGGAGGACTTTTGGGTGCCAGGGGGGGCTCTCGCCATAAAACCCTCACCTTCCGAGCCCTACGCAAGAGGCCAATGTGACCTGCGATCGGATCTCGAGGCTCGCATACTAGTCTACAAGCGAAATCTTGGATTAGTAATCCCTGTGGATTGCTGGATAGCCTTTGGGCAGATTATGGATAAGCCTGTGGGCTGGACTTTATAAATATATCCCAAAGATTAACATGATAACCTATTGAAAAGGAACTTGTTTGACATTGCATTTCTATGTCAAGTGCTATGATTACGTGAAGGAACCAGTGCCTAACGGGCTAATTAAGGAAGCTGCTTGATGCATGTTCAACTAAATGTGGTAGGTAATTAGACAACTAAAACAAGTGAGGAAAGTGCGGTGGATATGGCCATGGGTCTGTCCTACGGATGGGTGGTCCTGGTTGGCTGAGAACTTTTCTCAATCATAATGAATAGCAAGAAGATTGTTTCATAGGAAATGAATAGGAAGAGCGTTGACCTAGAGTCTAGGTTATAATAACCCCGATTTACGCTATTTTAGGGAAACAGAATGGGACTATGCGTTATGGAAGAGAGGTCGAGCCTTGCATCCCTCTCGTTTCCCATTCTCCTTGAACCAAGTGCAGCGTGAATTCGCTTCACTCCTGGCATTTCTGCGTAAAGTAGTTCACTAGTTGCTGTTTAGGAAATGACCATTAGGGAAAACCCTAATTCAGGTCGGTCCAAAGTGAAAACGGCCAGAATACTTCCACTACATGGCAGACGCGGAAAGTCCTGGATCGCAAACCCCGTAACATTCCATGGGAGTGCCGGGCGGAGCTTTCTAGATCTCCTTTCCGATGGACTACTAAGACGTTTTCTAAAGAGGAAGGTGGACACATTACAGTTGGTATCAAAAAGAACCAACGAAGGATTTGTTTTTAAAGAAATCTTAATAAGAACAAGTAAAGAAAATGTTGCTATTCAGAATATTTCCTTACTTTCGATGCTGTCTTACAGAATTATGAAGCATGGAACAGGTTCTTAGTGTTTCGAGTCATGTTTATGACCGCGATGCATTCCCCGGATTATCGACAAAGGGTTGAGATGATGAACATCCTAGATCGTATTTATAATACATCACCTTTATATGTGGACGAAGATGGACGTGTGATTTAGGAATCTACTACATAGCTGCCCATCGGTTTGCATACCTTCAAACCAACCTAAAGAGGATCAAGTGGTTGGAAGACCTGAAGATCGTGAAGCTGTTCATTTTTGTGGAGGCTCACGTAAACTCAACTTCACATAATCGAGGTTGGAGGGTTCATCTGAACTCATATGTATATGAGGAAGTGACCCGTGTAATCCCCGTTGATAGGATCCAGGTGTTGGCGCGCTATGAGAAGAATGGGTTCCAAAGGAAAGGATACCCTAATCTTTCGATGACTTACCGATTCTTGAAGATTCATGACCCAAAACCATACTATTATCCAGTTCCCGTAGATAAATGTAATACAACATTATTCTCCCCAAACTAAATGTAACAGTTGCCCTATCATCTCAGGAAATGTTGTACTCCAAAAGGGTTACGCCCATATAAATGCAATAAGACTTCTTTTTATCAATGTCTATCTTGTCCATGAGAATTGATAAAAAGTAAAGTGGCTAGGATTCTTGGTTGATAGTTGATAAAAAGCTAAATGGCTAGGATTCTTGGTTGTTAGCGAGTTATAACGTTAAGAATCATTTATTCTTGCACAACCCCAGGTACAGATTCCCAGTTCGCCTCCTACATCAAGCACTGCCCTGATCCAAGAGAAGAAGTTTCTTCTCAAGCAGATTAAGCCACCTGAATTTGACAGGAAAGATAGGACTGTCCAAGAAGATGCTGAAATTTGGATAGAGTCTATGGAGGATTACTTTGAAGCATCCGGTATTGCACGCGCCAACCAGGCTATGCTCGCCAAGCTGAAGCTCACTGGTGAAGCCAGGCTTTGGTGAAAGCAATGGTGCAGAGATCAAGGGATCATAGAGGGATTCATTACCTGGGAAAAACTAAAGAAATCTGTGCAAGGAAGATACTTACCACCTGCGTATCGCACACAGAAAATGAATGAGTTCTACGAACTGAAACAACTGGGACTCACTCTTAATGCATACTACTCTAAATTTGCCTCACTTCTTAAGTATGCGCCACATATGGACATGACACAACAGGTGTCAAAATTTTGTGCTGGTTTAAACCCACCAGTGAATACCCGTCTTGAATCTATGCGCCCATTAGATCTTTAGGACGCACTCATTCGAGCTACGCCTATAATTTAGGAGGTGCAGGCTAGGCCAAGAAGTAACAAAACTTGGTCTTATAATGATCCGAACAGAGGAGCATATAGGCCTCAAATGAAGAGAGTTCAAGGTTAGAATCGGGGACAAAGAAAGAAAGCAAGGACTAATAATGCCAACAGCTTTGTCCTTGCTCAAAGCAATGGCCAAAACCTCTGTTGTTTTCACTGCAACGAGCCCGCTCATCTCAAGAGGCAATGTTCCAATCTTGGAGGAGGACAACTCCAAGCACCTTTCCAAGGAGCTGGCCATGGCCAGCGAGCCGCTACCCGAGGCAGAGGAAGAACCATTTGTGTTGCCAACAAGGAAATTTAAGAAGAAGAAGATCCAACCATGGAAGCTGATTTTGAAAGGGCGACAATCCATGCCGCCCTTCACGAGAAAGGGCCGAATCGCCAGTTTTCGGTGATTCAAACACCATCGGACTATCACGGTAAAGGTTTCAAGACCTTGACTGATTGTGGTAGTACGCATTCCTTTATCTCACCATCTTGTGCAAGAAGATTAGGAATAGCCACAGTAGAAGCACCTACCTTGCTTGGGGATTTAGCAAATGGTCGTGAGGTTACTTGTACCAGGCAAACTACTAAGGTGGAATTCTTTCTGGGAGGAAAGTGGAATTCTTTCTGGGAGGAAAGACGACTTTGGTTAAATTCAGAGTCATGAACTTAGGTATCCATGAGTGTCTACTCGGAATGGATTGGCTTAAACCTAATGATGCCCACATTCATTGTGGAAAGGGCCAAATTTTCTTTCGGAATGCTAAAGGGGAATTGGTGACAACTCAAGGTGAGGCTGGAAAGCCAAATATTCAATTGGCCAAAGCATCTCAGATTATAAAGGGAGTCAGAAAGGGACTACTTGTCTATTTGATTAAGCTCAATAAATTAGATCAAAAGCAGGAGTCTAGTGAGAAGGACCTTCATGGCTAAAGGAATACGCGGATGTATTTCCTGAAGAGTTAACAAAACTCCCGCCTCAAAGATAAGTGGATTATGAGATCAAGCTAGTGCTAGGAGCTGCGCCAATTGCAAAGAGACCTTATAGAATGTCCATCCCAGAAGCAATTGAGCTAAAGGAACAACTCAAGCAACTGCTAGATCAAGGCTACATCTGTCCTAGCAGTTCGCCATGGGGAGCTCCAGTACTGTTCCAGAAAAAGAAAGATGGAACACTTCGACTGTGTATTGATTACAGAGGGTTGAATCAATCAACTGTCAAGAACAAGTATCCTATTCCTAGAATAGATGAGCTTCTTGATCATCTTCAGGGTGCAAAGATCTTCTCCAAGATTGATCTCAGGTCTAGTTACTATCAGATAAGAATCAAGGAAGAACATATCCCAAAAACGGCCTTTAACACAAGATGTGGACATTTTGATTTTCTAGTTATGTCATTCGAGTTTACGAGTACACCTACCACCTTCAACAAGTTAATGCAGGATATCTTTAGGCCATATCTTGATGACTTTGTACTCTTCTTCTTTGACGATACTTTAGTCTATTCCAAACAGGAAGAAGATCATGAACCTCAACTTTGCATTGTCCTTGAGACAATGAGGTCACACAAGCTCTATGCGAAGATGAATAAGTGTGCATTCTTCAAGCGCCAAATTGAATATTTGGGATTCATCGTATCAGCGGAAGGAATCTCTATGGATCTGGCCAAAGTCAAAGATGTTCTAGAATGGCCAATACCAACAATTGTCAAAGAAATACACAGTTTTCTTGGATTGAGAGAATGGTATAGGGTCTTTATAAAAAATTATTCTTTGATTGCAGCACCTCTCTGATGGACTTACTAAAGAAGCAAACATTCATTGCATGGTCAACTATCAAACAAACCAGCTTTGATAGATTGAAGCAAAGTTTGGTATCAGCACCTATCCTAAAACTTCCAAACCTCAATAAGGAGTTCAAGGTAGTAATTGATGCTAGCACGCTTGCCTTAGGGTGTGTGCTCATGCAGGAAGGTCATATTGTAGCATACTCTTCAAGGAAACTTAAGATCCATGAGAAGAATTATGTTACCCATGATCAAGAAATGTTAGCTATCATCCATGCTCTAAAGCTTTGGAGACACTACCTATTGGGTAACAAGTTTACTCTAGTGACTGATCGTAAAAGTCTCAAGTGAATCTTTACCCAGAACGAGCTCAACATGAGGCAACGTCGATGGATTGAAGTGTTGCAGGAGTATGATTTTGAAATCAAATATCGACAGGGAAAGGGGAATGTAGTTGCCGATGCACTCACTCGCAAGGCATTCCTTAATTCATTAATCTTGCAAAATCCATCAATAGCTAGATCTCTAGCCACAAAGGTGTCCATGCCAAAAAACCCAATAATTGAGCTAGCTAGAGAGGAAGCATGCCATGATCCATCCTATCAAAAGATGATAAGGGAGATCCCTATCAAGGACCAGGACCAAAAGCTATAGGATAAGTATCATGAATTCTCTATCACCAGTGGACTTGTCTACTATAGAACGAGATTATGTATACCGCCAAGCCAGTCACTCAAGCAGAAGATACTGTGGGAAGCTCATGATTCCCCTTTCTCAGGACATCGTGGCTATGCTAAGACTCTCAATGTAGTTAGAAAGAGCTACTATTGGGAGAGGCTTAAAGGTGACGCTATCAAATATGTCACTGAGTGTTTGTCTTGTCAATGTATCAAAGCCGAACATGTCAAAATTTCAGGAAAGTTACAACCACTCGACATTCCCCAAATGAAATGGAAATTCATCACTATGGACATCGTTGTTGGCCTACCCCAAGTTTAGGGAGGATACAACTCCATCATGGTTGTGGTTGACATGCTTACTGAGGTTGCACACCTTATTCTAGTAAAGACAAACTATAAAGCCTCATACATTGCAAGGTTGTTTATCAAGGAGATATTCAAGCTACATGGGCTACCCAGAAGAATCATTAGTGATCATGATTCTCTCTTCACATCACATTTCTGGAGAGCTATCTTTGAAGCCATTGGGACTCAACTCTGTTTTAGTATAGCTTACCATCCCCAAACTTATGGCCAAACGGAGCGAGTCAATCAAGTCATCGAGGAAATGCTAAGGGCACACTGCTACCGTGAACCAAAAAGATGGATTCAATACTTGCCTTTGGTTGAATTTGCCTACAATGCTTCTTACCAAGAAAGCATTCAGATGACCCCTTTTCAAGCATTGTATGGTCATGACTGTCAAAGTCACCTAAACTTCTCAGATCCAACCTTGAGGGTTGAAGCTTCAAGGCAGATGTTGGAAGAGATGAATGACCAAGTAAAGTCAATAAGACTGGACATCCAAGCCACCAAGGATAGACAGAAGGCATACGCAGATTTGAAGCATCAAGATAGAATCTTTGAGGAAGGAGACATGGTCTTCATTCACGTACGGACAAAGAAGAGTTATCTGTCCTTAGGAGATTGCAAGAAGCTAAGTCCAAGGTATTGTGAACCATACAAGATCCTCAAGTGCCTAGGACCTAATGCTCATAGATTACAACTTCCTGAGAACCTAAAGGTTCATAATGTATTCCATATCAGCCCATTAAAGAAGTATGTACCTAATCCTAGCCATGTACTTGATGACCAACAAGTTGTAATGCCTAGTCAAGGAGTCCTTGAGGTACGGCCTGACAGGATCTTAGATGTTAGGGAGAGACAACTGAGATCCAGAACCTTGAGAGAATGCCTCATCCAGTGGAAAGATTATCCTGAGGAGGATGCCACTTGGCTAGATGAAAGCACTCTCAACCATCAATATCCCCAGTTTATCTCGAGATAAGGACATCTCGATTCCTAAAAGGGGGAGAGAATGTAATATTTTTGTTGAAAAATATTACGAGCCGAGTCTCATGTAAATAACAATGCCAGCATTGAAGTTACAGACGGTGTGGTCTTTAAATAGTACACGACATATCATGACACTCCACTGGCCAATCGAGGCTAAGGTTTAAAAACCCGCATATCTACATGTGAACCTCCTCTTGGGAGGAGGTCAAGAGAATAAGGTTAGATTTATTGCAAATTTTTTAATCCTCTTCCCCCCAGCCGAAGCGTGGCTGAGGGAAGAGGATGGAGCTATAATGGGAGATTGTAGAGGTGGAAGAAGAAAATGCATGTAGGGACCACGTGGGGGAGGGAGCCCTTATCCCCCTCTTCCTATAAATACCCCCCTCTAAAGGGTGAAGAAGGAGGAAAAGGCTGAGAAGTCGTGAAGCTGCCAGGCCGTGAGAGGGAGAGAGGAGAGCTTCGTCGCTCTGAGTGTGCCGTGAGGTAGGAGGGTTGCCGTAGAAGAACCGCCGTTGCCATCATTTCGCCTCCTACCCACCAACAACCGTCATCAAAATTGTCTCCTCTTCCTCCACGTGGATTATTGACGGCCACACAAGCTTCCAAGAAGCTTCTTGAAAGCTTCTAAGGGGGGGACTCTCTAAGCCTTCTTTTCTATTGCCCCTTCTCAAGCAAACTTTTACACCCCCTGGGAATTAGGCCCTTTCCCCCCTTGCATCCCCCATAAAGCCCACCTTAGCCCGGGTTTTTAAACCCCCTTCTTCCCACTGAACCTCTTTAAGTTCACTTTAAACCCCCCGGTATTCTTTAAAACCTTTCCCATTGCCCCTACAAAGCGGTTTTTTTCAAACCTAGGGATTTAAGCCTTTCCCCCCTTGCATTTCACAAAGCTATTTTACCCCTTCCCATGGATTCCCAAAATAGCCGGGTTTTAACCCCTTTCCCATTGTAACTCCCACAAGCCATTTTACCCCAGGGTTTCTCTTAAGCCCCCTTTCCGTAAAGACCAATTGTATTCCCAGAACTTCTACAAAAGGAAGCAAAAGTTCATAAGTTCCCATTTCCAAAGCCCAAATTCCGCAAGAAGGTGCATCGGTCAAGGAAGCCCTATTTCAAAAGGGAATTGCGCGTACAAGGGAGACGGGCCAAGATCATAAGTCTGCAGCCAAGGCAAGAAGCTTGATGGCCCCTAAAAAGGCACAAGGCACAACGGCAGGAGGATCATCTCCTAACATTCATGTGGACATTTCACTAAACCCACAAGTTCAGGTTTTCTTCCTAATTTTTGTTTACGTCGAAATATTGCAATTGTGCATGGATAATTTATGGAATTAGGATGCACTTTTACGATTGAAATACATTGTCTATTTTAAAGGAAATTACTCACAATTGAAGAATCGGTCATTTGTATTTTTCAAAGGAACGAATGAAAGAAGAACATAAGATGTCTATGCATTCTTAGCAAATTGTTTTTATGCATTGCAAAGTAACGAATCTAGATCAATTAATGACCATCATCACAAAGTCGAAATTATTGCAGTACACTTCGACTGTGCATGGAAATATTAAATTGCATGTCGCATTATTAGACATCTCTTTCTTTGCAATGATTCATTAAAGAAGATTGCTAACAACCTAGGAATTTGCAAGGCATGGAAATGATTCTAGGACTGCATGAAGTATGTTAAACTCTAGACAATTGGCATAAATCTCATTCAAACTTTGTAGTAGTTAGGAAAGGTTGTGTAATGCTCATTCAGAGCATGAATATTTCATGAAGTTAGCAAAAGGCTGCATGGTTCGTTTTAACATAAAACCCTAAAAGTTTAGTGGCATGAATCTTGAATGCATCTTCTAGAAGGATCAATAGGAATTATGCCGTAACTTAACATACGCTTTGATCTTAACCAAAAAAGTTAGGGATTGTAAATCTAATCATACGTAGGCAATGAATTGTGTGCTTACAAGAATGGTATCGTAATGCAACTAGTTTTTCCCCTATTTGATCAAGACAATATCTTCATGAATAGACAAGTAAATTGGTTTACCCCAAACACCTAAACCGCAAAGGAATCGCTTAGGAATGGTTAAATCGATGCAACATATCCCAAGTTCTAACTAGGGTTTAGCACGTTGAAGACGTGACCTAGTTGCACTTATTGCCAAGTTGAAACTCTCATACCCTAAAGACCTACCCACATTCATGGAATGTAGGGACAATAGGACATACTCGCAAGAAACGATCTAGGGTTTCTACCCTAAGGATCGCTCGATTAAAAAGATGAAACTCGGATTGAGTTGGAACCTAGGACCGACGATGTTGGCCTAGTGCAATCAGGAATGGATTGGATATGAAGACACCCTAACCATGTTTCTTATCTAATCATGATTCCATGATTAGAAGACGTCGTTCGATGGGTAAAATAGTCTCATGGATTAGATGCGGAACTTGTGCAACAAGTTGCAGAGTCGCATGATCTTGTGGTTTAACCACAAGAGAATGGCCAATTCCTTGGAATAAGATTAGCAGATTCTTGTGCAAGTTTATCTTGCGAGAGGGTGAGTAGTCGTCCTGATATAGTACCTTTCTTGGGAAGACTGACCAACATAAGGGGATTAGATATTTGCTTTGAAGCAAAGGACCAATCAATAATTTGGAGCAACATATTTTCTGTTAATAGAACTTAAGGTATTGGTTAAGTTGGGTTAATAGGGTACGGCCCTAACGCAGGGACATAAGGTTTAACAAATGAACCCTTGGGGATCTTGCCAAGTCGCAATTCATCTCGGATCGAGTGCTAGATGCATTCAGAGAGAAGGATTCACTCCTTAGCAGTTGGCCAAATAACGACCACTGGAAATGATTGTGCTTCTAACAGTTTAAAGAGCACTGTTTGCTTTGTTTTCTCAAGGAATTAAAGTATGAAAAGATATCTAATGCTTCAAGTTGAAGGATTGAAAGGAGAGGCAGCCTCAGTTACCCCCAACTATCTGATTGACCCTAACCAAGGTGGTTGTTAACCGCACTGGGAAGGTGGACCACCAAACCCGCCGCGAGAGGTCTCTTTGTTGAGCGCTACTTGGAGCAAGAGGATGCTTGGGTGCTAGGGGGGCCCTGGCCGTAAATCTCTCGCCTTTCGGGCCCTTCACAAGAGGCCAACGTGACTCGAGATTGGATCTCATGGCCCACATACTAGTCTACGGGCAGAATCTTGGATTAGTAATCCCTATGGATTGTTGGATAGCCTTCGGGTGGATTATGGATAAGCTTGCGGGGTGGACTTTATAAATGTATCCCAAAGATTAATATGAGAACATGTTGAAAAGAAACTTGTTTGACATTGCTTTTCTATGTCAAGTGCTATGATTATGTGAAGGAACCGGTGCCTAACAGGCTAATTAAGGAAGGTGCTTGATGCATGTTCAACTAGATGTGGTAGGTAATTAGACAACTAAAATAAGTGAGGAAATTGCAGTGGATGTGGCCATGGGTCCATCCTACGGATGGGTGGTCCCGGTTGGCTGGGAACTTTTCTCAATCATAATGGACAGCAAGAAGATGGTTTCAAAGGAAATGAATAGCAAGAGTGTTGACCTAGCGTCTAGGTTATAATAACCCCGGTTTACGTTATTTTAGGGAAAGGAAATGGGACTATGCCTTATGGCAGAGAGGTCGAGCCTTGCATCCCTCTCGTTTCCCATACTCCTTGAACCAGGTGCAGCGTGAATCCGCTTCGGCCTTGGCATTTCTGCGTAAAGTAGTTCGCTTGGGGTTCGATGCTAGTTGTCGATTAGGAAATGACCATTAGAGGAAACCCTGATTCAGGTCGGTCCTAAGTGCAAACGGCTAGATTACTTCTGCTACGTGGCAGACGCGGAAAGTCCTGGATTGCAAACCCCGTAACATTCCATGGAAGTGCTGGGCAGAGCTTTCTATATCTCCTTTCCGATGGACTGTTAAGATGTGTCCTGAAGAGAAAGGTGGACACGTTACATGGCCATCATCATTCTCCATTTGGTCTATGTTACAAACAAAAATAGGTTTTTTTTTCCCTCATTGATGATCTTCCTTTGTTTTAATCTCTATTGTTCTTTCTCTCCCTTTCCCTTTATTTTTTTGCCTCCCTTCATCTCCCTTTATCTGTTCCTTTTCTTTTCATGTCTCTCTGTCTTTATCTATACCTCTTTCTATTTCTCTCCCTGCCCCTCTTTGTCTCTCTCTTTTTTTTTTTCTATTTGCCTCCCTTCATCCTTCTTTATTTATATTCCCACCTTTCAAAGTCTCTCTCTCTCTCTCTCTCTCTCTCTCTCTCTCTCTCTCTCTCTCTCTCTCTCTTTATTTGCCTCCCTTCATTCTTCTTTGTTTTTCTCTCTCCCCCCTCTCAATGTTTCTTTCTCTCCCCCATCTTTCCTCCCCACTCTTACCTCTTCTCTCTTTTCCTTTCCCTCCCTTCTTTTCTCTATGTCTTTATATCTTTTCCTCTCCACTCGCACTATATGCATCTCACTGCAATGAAAATCAAAGATAGAAATTTAAAAACTCATAAAATCAGGCATTGAAAGACCCCTCTCCCCACCCCTCTGTCTCTCTTTTCTAGAGACCCTTTATTTTTTAATCATTTTTTTCTCTCTAATTCGCTCATTGTTTCCATTTTTATCTCTTCACTCTCACTCTATATTTGTTGTTCTCTCTATCTCTCTTTTTTCCCTCTTTTCGTCCCTTTTTCCCCCCTCTCTTTCTAACTCTCTTTTTTTTTCATTCACCTTCCTCTCTTTACCTCACTCTTTTATTCACCTCTTCCTTCACTCTCTATTTCTTTTTCTCTCCCCTTGCCTTTCTTTCTCTCTTTCTCTTTCTTTGTTTTCTCTCTCTTTGTTTCTCTCCCCCCTCCTTATTTCTCTCAATCATTCTCCTCTCTCCCTCCCTTTCCCTCTCTCTTCCTCTCTTTCTTTGTTACTTTTCCTAATTTTCTCTCTCTTGTCTCTCTTCCTCTTCCTTCTTCTCCCTCTCTCCTTTCCTCTCTCTCTCTCTCTCTCTCTCTCTCTCTCTCTCAATGCATCTCATTACAAAGAAAAATAAATAAAAGAAAAGCAGAAAACACAAGAACAAAGCAAGATGAGGCAATGTACCTACCACAAAGGCTTGAGGATGGATTCTTTGGCTCCTCCTCGCGACGTCCCTTCTTTCTCCCTTATGTACTTCTCCCTCAAAATCTGTACGATGACAAGGATGGTAGTGGCGGTGAGAAGATCTCCTTCTCTGTATTACCCTTTTCCACTACCTCTCCCTCTCAAAGCAACAATCTCTATCACTCTCTCATGAAAATGTTTGCATAACAAATGCCACACTCGGGTTTTTGACACTTTTTATGCAAGAAGAATGATGTGTCACACTTGAAAGTGTTTGGTTGTATCTCATATGTGCATGTGCTAAATGAGCCACGAAAGAAGCTTGATCCAAAGGCTAAAAATGTACTTTTATTGATACCCTTTAGATAAAAAAGGGTATTGTTGTTATAACCCTGTCCATATGTGAGTTCACAGTGAGTAGGGATGTTATTTTTTATGAGATGAGCAATTGATATGCATCTATTGTTGATAGGGGCCATTGCGAATTCGACCTTTTTGCCTTGGATGTAGACTTATGATCTTGGCCGTATCCTTCACACGCGCATTTTTCTTTTAGAATCGGCTTCCTTGATCGATTGCATCGTCTTTTGGAATCGAGCTTTAGAAGGCCTTGTAGGCTGCCTCCTCAAAGTAGGGAATGGATTTAAAAGACTTGTAATGGAAGGTTTTTAAAAGAAACCCAGGGTTGTAAAAAAAAACTTTGTGGAATTGCTAGGGAAAGGCCTTTTAAATCTGGTTAGTGTGGCTTATGGGGGATGTAAGGGGGAAAAGTCAAATTTTCGGGGATATTAGAGACAGCTTGAGAAGGGCAATAGGAAGGGTTTTTAAGAGCCCACAAGTACATATGAGTTTGAGTGGGGATTTTCCATGGGAAGGGTCTTTAAAACCCGGCCTAAGGTGGAAAAAAGGGCTTAAATTCCAATGGGCGAAAGGGTGTAAAGCAAGCTTGGAAAGGGCTTAAACTCTGGGGGTTATATAAAAAACCCACAAGGGAAGGCCTTATGAAAGCCTCATAGGAAGGGGGCTTAAATGATTTTAAAGAAATTTTGTGGGGGGGGAAACCACGAGAAGGGGGGGCTTGGACGAGCCCTCAGAAGCTTCAAGAAGCTTTTGAAAAACGTGGTGGAACCATGTGGATGAGAGGAGGTGATTGAATTGGCAGTGGCGACGTCTTCTTCCTTCTGTCAGCGTTTCACGACCTAGTCCCTCGCTCTCTCACGGCTTGGCGGTGTTATGGCTCCTCCTCGACTCCCCTCATACTGGCGGTGTCACGCTCTTAGCTCCCTTCCTTCCTTACCTTCAAGCCTTCTCCCTCTCACTCGACTAGAAGCGTTACCCTTCCTTTCTTTCCCTTACTCCCATGGCGATGGTTTTTATAGGGAGAGGGAGAGGTGCCTCCCCTCCCCCACGCGGCCTGATGCATGAGCATTAACCCCCCCATGGCTCCAGCTAGATGCTTAGTCATAAACATCTCTCTCCCTCTCCTCCAACACGACCGTCAGCTGGGGGAAAGAGGTGATAATTTAAAAAATTTGCCATAATTGCAATATTATCCTCATGACCTCCTCCCAAGAGGAGGTTCACACAAAAACAAGTGGGTTTCATTGACTTTGGTCTCGTTAATGCCGATAGAGATTGCAAAATCGCACTATCCATTTATTCAATGCTAACATTCCCTTACGGGTTAGAAATATTTTCAACGGAAATATTATAGCTCCCTTTTATGTGTATCGTGTGTATTTGGCTTTGTAGCTCAAGCAAATCTCCCCATCGTGCGATTTTTAACAAAGAATGGAAAAATGAGTTAGAAGTAGTCTTTGTGAGTTTTAAGTGTGTTGTATTCATGTGCAGTAGGAAATGGATAAGGTTAAGCAATAGGAGAAGTTAATGTAGATGAAGTTGTAGTGGATATATGAGTTGGAGTGTTGGGAAATTTGAAAAACCAAAGCTACTGAAATTCTTGATAATAGCCTTAAGCTTCTAAAAGCTTCTTAGGGACCCAACACTATGTAAGACATGGGTTGTGACAAGATTGATTATGGCGGCATGAGGGCCAGTGCTTGCTTAGAATACTTGAGTATTTGAGAAGAAAAAGTATATGAGGAGTTTTCTTGTCGCCATTGCCATTGTGTTGTGGTGCTAATGGGGGTTTATTACTTGCATGATCATCTAGAAGTTGGATCGATAAATTAGTGGCCTTGGTTGGTTTGCTAGGTGGAGAATTACAACTAGGTGGAACTTAATCCAAGTTGCATGTTCTTGGATCTAAATGTGGTGATGACATGGATATCAACCAACTAAACTTGAGTTCATTATGTCAACATAGTTGACATAATAGTTGGTTAGATGCTTAAAGGTACATCCCAAGAGAATCTGAGTCCCTACTCCTTTAGCATTCAAAAGAACATAAGCCAGGAGTGGGATACTTTCTGTCTCAATCATGATTGCAAGCTTGCATTGACCCGGTAAGGTGTATGGTCACCCTCCATAGGGATAAAGCTCTGGATTGGTGGGCTAAAATAAGGGGTACCATTGATTTTTCAAATAGAAGTATGGCAAGATATTATATCAGATCCCTCATCAATGAGAACATCAATCATCATTGAATGATTTATAGTGAGGTGGATGCAAAGATATGCCGCTCTAACCAAAGGTTCATCATTTGACTCAATGTTGCTAATGGTCATAACTATTTACATTTACAATTGTCATAGTAGACATAAGTGGGGTCAAGTGTTGACATTTCTCAAACTATTCATAGCATTTTTGTTCTATATGCATTGAAAGAATCTACATATTTTCCATCATTGATGCATGCAAAGGGTGCCAAATGGATAATAATTTTGAGTTTTAGTGCTCTTAAAGTGGCTGATGGGCTTGCTGACTCTAGAGTCTCCAACTCCAAATTCTCTATCATCTTGATCACACAAACACAAAAAGATCTAAGGTCTCTTAATTTGAGTTTTTCCTTGTGGCCTTTAATTTAATAGAGTAAGACAAGGTCCCCCTTGTCGAAGGAGCATTTCTTGATATGCTTATCAAAGGAGGTATTTCATATGGCCTTCTCTACGAGTAGGGCGTGACTAGTTAGTATTCATGTTTTAGTTAAGAACTATCGCGAATGTCCTCCTTCTCTTTCTGCTTGACATTCATCAGTTATACTAGCTGATTGTCAGAATATCCAGGCTAGGGATGAAGAGATTCTTGAGGCCATTGAAGTTGGCTCGCTCTGCAGCATCTAGGCTTGTATACCAAGTCACTGAGGCCGTTGGCTTCGCAAACTTGCTCGAAATCCTCTACAAAGCTGTATGGATCGTCATGGGGTTGGTACTTGTCAAGCTGCTTTGCGACTATTGGGATTTTAGACTAGCTCTTAGAGCCTTGGGTTGCTCCTAATCCTGCCAGCAGTGATGTTGCCAATGCTGTGGCACTTTGCTCTGGTGCAGTGTTATCTAGCAGTCGCTTCATGAGAAGCTCGCTCAGTGTTAAGTCTCCTTCTAGGGCTCTCTAGTGATCCGTTCAATTTCTATCAGCTAAGTTATTAGGAACATGGATAGAAGGTGATGATTACCTCATCTAAGAAGTGTATTCTTGATCAATAATGATCTCTATGGGACACTCAAATCATGAGATGACTTTCTCCCAAATAAACAAAGTAGTAGTTTATGTGTCATTTTAACGGGTAGCCCATGTTTTTTCCCATTTGGTCATTCAGTCGATGGCTACGGTAATGTAGCAAGGCTACAAGTACTCAATGGCTCAACTTATTGCTCCCATGAAATATACACCTCACTTTTCAAAATTTTGGTAAGAAATAACTAGTATGATCTCCAATTGTTTTTTGTAGATAGGCAACTTAGCACATTGGCACTCATCACAATGCTTGATAAATTAACTAGCATCCTCAAATAGAGTAGGCCACTAGTGAAACTCACTAGAAACTCACTAGTGAAACACTCTAGAAAGTTCATGTTGTGTTCATTGGGTTGGCATAATACTACCCCAATTGCAACCTTGGAGGCATCTATATGCACATGAAAGATGATTGACAAGTCCAAGGACTTTAGGATAGGTGCAATCATTTGATCCTTCTTTAGCACTTCATAGGATGCTTGACATTACTCAATCCACTTCCAACTAACTAGTAGCTTGTACTTGGGTCAATGAATGGCTACATAGTTGAGCATAAAATGCCGATAGTACCCAATGTGCTCAACAAAACATTGCACTCTCTTATTGTTGGATGGTGGTAAGTTTATGGTAACCTTAATCTTAGAAGTGTCTTATGTAATGCCATTTTTGGATACATGATCGAGAACGACACTATGCTTAACCCAAAATTGGCATTTAAGTCGATTTGGGGATAGGTGATACTACCAATGTCTTTCAAAGACAAGTTGGAGTTTCTAGAGGTGATCCTCCCAACTAGAATGGATGCATAAATCATCAACAAACAGCTCAAGCCATTTCCTAAGCATGTCCTTGTAAATGATACACATGAGTCTTTGGAATGTTGCATGTGCATTAGTCAATTCGAGTTCCACAACTATATAGGTAAAGACTCCCCATTCTATTGTGGAAGTGGTTTTTACCCTATCATCTAGGTGGGCTTGGACTTGGATGTACCCTCAAAATCCATCTAGGAAGCTCTAAGAATCCTTCCCTACTACTCTCTCTATCATATGGTTAGTGCATGGCAAGGGGTAGTGATCTTTCATGGTAGCTGTAGTTAGCTTTTTGTAGTTGATGCATACTTGGATCTTACCCAATCTTCTAGATTTTCTCAAATTCTTCTTTCACATGATTGTCATAGTGAGGATTCATTGGATAAGTTCTCTACTTTGTAGGCTTTGCATCTGGTTTGAGTGAGATTTCATGAGTAAGGACTTATGATGGAACAAATTTTAGGTATAAATAGCTCCATGAAAATATGCCCCTATATTCCTTGAGTAGTTATACAAGCCATGCGTCATTCTGCTTACTAATATCTTCAACAATGCACATGAGCTTGGGGGGTTCCCCACCCCTAGGAACATTCATTTCCTTGACTTTGGGTGGTCCCTCAATAGGTTCACTAGATGTGACTTCCCATTTGGCTCCAAAAAGAAATACAACAAATCTATTGCTTCTCTTGAATTTGGTGAATCTAGGTTGTTAATCTTGTGGCTTTTTCTCACTATGAGAGTTTGACTCAATTCATGCATCCTTTTTAAGTACTTCCTCCTTACATGGATTGAAAGTTTAACTTTGGCATTCTTGTACTAGGATAGTTAAGCTATTTAGGCTAAGATTTCTTCTCCTCATATTGATCAAACTTTGAACTTTTTGTAGTGTCCTCTTGGACATTGTCTTGATTGTGCTAGGTTAAGAGTGAGGGTCAAGACCTAGATCGTCATTTGGAGGTTCTGTTTGATCATGATCTAGAACCTTGAGGTCCAACCATTCTAATTCAAATATAATTCTTACAGTTCTAACATCAATGAGCAATGTCTTAGGTTGAGATGGCTTGGGGTCTAATAAAAAATTCTCAATGGAGTAGCCATCAATGTCATAATCCATTGAGTCTGAATCGGAATTCTCTTTCTAATGATCATCCTCCAAGTCATGAAGCTCTTCAACTTTTATATTTTACTTGTGCATCAGCAAGATGAAGAGATTATTGTGGAACTTGAATAAAACTTGATGTAAATTTTTCCATTGCTGCCAAGTGGGGCTAGTTAGTAATTCCTTAAAGATTGTCAAATTTGCATTTGGGTGATCATGGAAACAGGGCCTCCATGACTTAGTATTTTTATTATTACAAATCTCTCTTTGGGAATGGGATAACCTTCGGAACACAGTCAGGGACCATCATAAAAAGAGGCAATGAAGTTCCAAGGATGGTTTGAGGGTGAAATTTGTGGCTTACTATGCATTCTTTTGACTCATGCCCTCACATAATGAACAATATTCTAGTTCTTCTTTGAGTAGCATTTCCAGTTTGGTGAGAATACTCATCCAAACTTACTCATTCTCAAGGAAAGGAAGATATCCAGCAAAAGATCTAATGGTTTGGGGATGTGTGGAATCTTCTTTTAATAAAATCAAGATGAAATCAAGGTAAAAAAATAGTAGTTTTTTAAGGCTAAATCTCAATACAGCTTGTCTCTTTTTGATTTCCTAAGAAAACTAGACTATTGCCCCAATCTTCAATGAATTGAGCATTATGCATCCATGGGTAACTCAGAAATACGTCGTAGTCTACTCCCTTCATGGCAACATTACTCAAGACTTGGAGGACATTGTCATCATCTATACTTACACCAGGCCCAATATCTGCTATTTTATGACATGTGATGTCTCTAGGGGTCTCCCCATGAGAAGTAATGCATGCCATTCAACACCCTCTGTAGAATGTGTTGAATCCTAAGGCAGTCAAGGTCGGGTGTTAGTTATAGTTGGTATTCAAAGCATGGTTAGATTGGCTAGGATTAAGGCCTTCTACCCAAACCTTCAATCCTTGCAAGATCATTAGGCTACCTTTATTTAAAGTGCTTCTAATGGAATCTTGATGGGTCTTGATGCAAGTGAGGCAATTCTCAAAGGCTCAATATACTCATAGAGATATTTCAATCAACTTACATTAGGGGGACAAGAGACCTCTTATTCTAAAGATGGTGGCTAGCTCAATGTTTCTATTGTGAGCTTGTCACATTGTTGTGTTTATGCTTGGATGGATATATTAGACATATGAGACAAGATAGGGAGGTTAATCATCTTGCCATCTTCCACTTCCTCTAGCTCATCCTAGGCGGTGTCTTTACCCATTTCTTAACATTGTTAACAATAGCTAACTCATGGACTAGGTTTGGATAATCTTGATCTTTTGTTAGTATCTCTTTTTTTGTAAATGGTGTGGTAGTGGCACTTTCAACACTACACACAATAGTAGCAGATGGTATCAAGGAGAGGTGTTGGCTTTTAAATTTGAGTTTAGCTCCACCTTCTTTGTTTCTTGGCACTTTTCTTGCCAATGACTACCCATTTACGGTTGTTGGCCCCTCAATACTAATTTCTCTAGCTTTTCTTTGAGCATGGGTCATTGCATGTATGGGAATGGGAATAGTTTCCTCATCATTGATTATCTCTATACTGAATAGGCTTAGAGAAATGGAGGGCATAATGGCCTAACTGTTGTTTGACTTACATTGTGGAGAATTGAAATACATATCTGTAATTCCACATTTTGGGTTGCAATGGTTTGTTTTGTTCCCTTTTTCTTGCTCTTGATTGTGCACTATGATGATACATGCTGTGGTTTCCCATAAGTCTAGCATGCAATAGGATCTTTGCTAGAGGGTACCCCTCAGTTATGACCTTGTCCTAACATCATGATGGGAATTGGTCTCTGTAATCCATGAGGATTGGATGCCCTTCTTTGTCATAACAGAAAAAAAGGGTGTTCAATATTCATCTTCTTTTGTGGGTTCCTCTATTAAATGGAGTGAGGAGTCCTTGAGAAGATGTGTGATGTTATCAAGGGTCTAGTATCCTAAAAGGATCGATGTCTGCTCCTTGTATAGCAATTTGAGGGTATAGGGGGGGCTAGACGTGCAAATGGTTGTCCAAGTGGGGATTGCCTCGAAGTAGTTAATAGCTTTATTATATTGTGGGGAGGCAAAATCTTAACGAAGCTTGAGCCTTGGAGGGACTCTACAATAAGCTACCTCATGGCCAAAATGTTTGCAAGTGTTGCATATCTTTGGTAGTCTCAAACATTGCAAAAGTGTACACACTACATGTATTGGCAATATAGTCTCAAAACTTTAAGAGATTGTTGAGCCGTCTTAACCAACTCTTGATGTTGCTTCTTGACATTAGTAAGTAGTTCTAGAGTCTCCTTATTTTTGGTTAAAAATGCACATAACTAGGGAGCTAGGGAAATGGAACATTTGCTAGTTAGAGAAACTAGGGAATCACATAGGAAATTCCCTACATAGGAAAAACCCCCTATGTAGGGAAATTTTCCTATGGATATTCCATATGTGATTCCCTAGTTTCTCTAACTAGCAAATGTTTGATTATTATTATTATTTACTTTTCCTAGTTATGTGTATGTTTAACTAGGGAATTGATAGGAAATTCTCTTTTTTTTTTCTTTCCTATGTAGGAAAAAATTCCAATGTGGATAAATTTTGCTATGTTTCCCTATATAGGGAAATTTCCCTACAAATGGTAATTTTCACACATAGAAAATTTCTTATGTGATTCTAATTTTTCTCTAACTTGAAAATATTGTTTTTTTTTTTGCTTGCATATTCCTACTAAAATGAATTTTTAAGTGAAAATTTATATAGTAAATTTTCAATTAGAAAATTATATAGAGATTATTTACTTAATTTCAAATAAGACATAATACACATCTAATAGATTAGGTAAGAATTTTTTATTATATAGGTTTTTTTCTATGTTAAGAAAAAATTTCTAAGTAGATAATCTTTTTCTATATAGGATTGTTTTCCTATGATGTGAAAAAGCTTGTATATATGTAATTTTATTGACCTACTACACAGTGTCGAAGCATTTGGGGTCGAAAGTCTACCGTGGGGGTAAGAGACAACAAGGTGAAGGGAGATTCATGGAGAGGAGTAGATGGAAGAGAAGGGGTTCAAAGAAATAGAAGACATAGAAGAATACTCATAGAAAGAAATAGAAGATGTAGAAGAATACTCATAGAGGTAAGCCTGTCAGTTTATTTTTGCATTATGAGAAGATAAATCTCTTGTAAAAAAAAAATGTGCATAAAATAATACCTTCCTCTATGCTGCTTAGATTGCCAACCTGATCCTCCATTGGCTTAGAAAGGGAGTTAAAATACGAGCACACCTAGCCAAAATTTTGCCAGATCACTCCTTCTTCATCTCCCCTTCTCGAAGTGTTGTTCACTACCTAAAAATAGCGCTCACACATTGTGCTATTTCACCCATCCCTGTTTTTACATAAAATCTTCTCAAAATGGCTGAAGGCTACCTGCTTTCTTTTACATGTCATCCTAATCTAGAAGTTATCTAAATTTTTAGGATTTTTACAAGAGATAATATCTAAAATATCAAAAATTGACTAAACTTGTCCAAAAATCCAATATTTTTGAACCATGGACACTAATACTAATGTCTAAAATGGCATTGGCTCTCTAGATCAATGAGAAAATTAAACTCTGGAGTTTTTCACATGGTGTGCATGTAGTAGCATGACATCCACCCCCTCCTAACCTACACATCCTCTGGCATGTGCAAAAGTTTTATAGATCTGCAGTGTCAGAAGAAGTATCTTCTGCCATGTCAATGTCTTCATCTTCTACCTCTTCTTCTTTCATATTCTCAATTTCATGCTCAATATCCAATTCCTTCAACTCATATGTTGAAGATTCCCTACATTTAAAGAGCTTGATACATTTTCCAATCACTGGAATCCTTAGAGCTATCCTATCCATCTCATTTAATGTATAGGTAGAATTATCAGAAACAAACCTTACCACATATGGACCAAACCACCTCTTTGCCATATTCTGGCTAGCACTAAGCTCATTTTCCAAGCTAGTGTCATAAACCAGCACCCAGTCCCCTTCTTGTAGAGCTCGTGGTCGAAGTTTGTGTTGCTTGTCAAACCTCTTTTTGTTCTTGATACTTGTAATATTCGGTTTTTTCATGGCTGTCTCAATGTCTTTAGGCCTTCTTTCCAACTGTCTAATGCGTAGGATTAGCAGCTCTTCTCTATCTAAACCCTCTTCCCATGGTAGAACACTCCAAGTAGAAATAGTCTCCTCAATAGGCATGATTAGCTATTGTCCATACATTAATTCAGCAGCATATACCCTGTAAGTGCACTATGAGTGGTCCTATCAGCCCATAAAGCAAACTGTAACATTCTTGCCCACTCTTTCATTCTGCCCTTGCATGACTTTGCTAATGCCTTAATGATAGGCTCAGGTAAGTTACTAATGAATATATGTATGCACTTAGCGAAGTTACTGTATGTATATCCTCTACATCACGTGTGTTCAAGGCCTATTTATAAATATCCTTATCCATGATTTTTTCTTGAATAAAAGATAACCCTTTTCTATTCAATCTATAAGTAAAACCTTTATATTACACCCTTCTATATGTAAAAAAATGCATAAAAATGGTATTTTAAAAATACCTTATTTTTAACTCACGAGATGCACACATGTATTCATGAGTAAGTTGCTCAAGTGTGTGCATCACATGGGTTCAAACTAAGGTGTTTTTAAACTACTGATGCACACATATATTCATGAGTAAGTTACCCGAGTGTGTGTACCACATGGGTTCAAACTAAGGTATTTTTAAAATACTATTTTGATACATTTTTTACATACAAAAGGGTGTAATATAAAGGGGCTATTTACAAATTGAATAGAAAAGAGTTATGTTTTATTTAGGAAAAATTCACAGATAAAGATATTTATAAATAGGCCTCGAATGCACGTGATGTAGAGGATATACATATAACAACTTCCCAAGGATGATAGGACGATGACCTCTTTTATTTTTGCCATTTTCTTTAGGATTATAGGCTGAAGCTAATGCCAGCTTGATACCCATTCTATTGCAAGCCTCATCCACATCTAATTCTCCTCTATCGGCACAACCACTTTACCAACACAACCATATGTGCAAAAGACTTCTTCTAATAAGAACTTGTAAATTGCTTGAGTAATTTTTGTACTAAGATCTCAACCTTCCACTTGATTTTTCTAGTCTTCCTCATATTCCAGAGACCTGTAGGCATGGTAACCATATCAACTACCCAATTGTAATGTATAGACAATGGATAGGTCAAATGCAACCCATCTCTATGCTTTATCATGGAATACATCAAAGAGACACTACATGATTCCACATAATGCTCCACTTCTTTATACATGTTTTTCCACCAATACTTCTCTTTGATCTTGGAAAATGTGCCCCAAACTCCTCTATGTCTAGCTCATAAGCTTTCATGAAACTCCTGCATCACTTGTTGTTGAGAAGCTCTATCTCCCAATATAAATACTGGAGCTCCTCTCTTTTTCTTTGCATGCTTCCATAAATATCCGTCTTTCAAGAAAAACCAAAAATCTTTTCTTTTAATCCTTTTGAATTCAAATTTAGACCACTTAGCCTTCTTTGTCATGAGGCTGAGATATCGGCCTATTTTCAGCTAATCATCCTAATACAACTCTTTCAAAAATTGTGTTCTCACTAAAGCATAACACTGATGATGATTTCTTTCTATTGCCCATCTCTTCTCCATGGCTATAAGCTCTTTTCTTACTATTAAAATCCATGTTACAACAGTTCTACCTGCAGTAAAACAGTAGCTGCATACTCATTCTCTACTATCATAAAGCCATTTTCAGCACCTATCACATCATCCTCTTCATCTTCCATCAGATCCTCTTCATCTTCAAACCTTGCTCATGAAAGAATGTTAGCAATGGGGTTTTCTCTTTTTGCAATATACCGAAAATGAGGGTTAAGTGACTTTATATATGCAATGCACTGTAACATGGCAATATCACGAGTTGAGCAATTCACTATCATGCCCAATAGAGGTAGACAATCAGTCTCTACTAGTACATGAGCTCCCATAAAATACTTCCTATCACACTTAAAGGCTATCACTACACCCCAAAGCCTTCTTTCCACTTGAGAATACTGCCACTTCTGTTCATTGAGGACCTTTGCTCCAAACCAAATGGCATACCTATTCCCATTAACATCATCATGAACCCATTGCCCAACCAATGCCAATTGGGCTTGTATCCATAGTGAGAATAATAGGCTCCCCATTCTCATAATTTTCTTTCTTTAGTGTTGGAGTTGAAACCAATAAGCTCTTTAGCTTCTGAATTGCCTTTGTATGCTATTTTCCCCACCAAAATGTTTTTCCCTTTTCTCAAGAGTTGATATAAACTTTCATCCACATGAGAAAAATGCGAAATCCATATAAAGTAAAAGACATATGTACCCAAAAATCTTCTCACCTTGGATACATTCAAACATGTCTCCTGCATCCTGCTTATGGAATCAATCTTTACTTGTGAGGGCTTTCTCCCATATGGTCCACACATGTGCCCAACAACTAATACTTCCTCCACTCCAAAAATCGACTTTTCTCATAACAGAGTCAAATGCACTTCTTAAAGATGGCTCAAAATCCTATCACAATCAACAATATGATCAGCCTCAAATATTCTACATCCCTGCTCATTGAACTCTTCATTCTTCTCATGGAGATCACACCCTTTTATCAGCACATCATCAAGAAAGGGTAAGGTCAACTGAGGAATATAATCCCTCAAAACATTATGCATAGCATTCATCATATGTGCCACTAAATTTGTTGCTCCCGATCCAAGCTCCCACTTTAACAATTGTCTCTTTTGTAGCACGAGCCTAATGCGTTCGTGAATAATGACTGCTTGGAATAAAATGAGCATCTTCTTCTTCATGTGCTTGTTGATGGACACCCCTATTATACATAGCCTTCTCTCCATGCTTAGTGTTTCCCATAATACCATTCTAGCCACAAGATTGCTGTCTACACTTCCATTTAACCCATTTTCAACATCTTCCTGTTTCAAAACAACATTACATGCCTCATCATATTCCCTATGAAGATGTTTCTCTATGTCTTTGTCAACCTACATCAATGCTTGCAAAACTTCACCATCAAACTATTTGTTTTATTTCAGCATATCAATGATTGCATCATGAAATTCATGCTTTGCAATTCCAAGAACTTTTCCAAGTGTGAATTCCACTCTACTACCAAGGATGTGATATTCCAAGGTTTTTTAAAAGTTTGTGGCAGTCTCAAGATTTGATTGTAACTTGTAACCAGGATGCTTACCCGTTTTCTTCCCTTCTTCTTTCTTCTCTTGAGATTCATCCTCCATAACATGCTTAGGTATGGCCCTTTCAGCCTCTTTCTACTGCTCCATTTTACTTCATGCGATGTCTTTAGATGGAATTGAAGAGGAATGACCAGTAGTGTTCTCATCTCTTCTTCTCTTTTCTTCCACAAGAGCTTCTGATTATGAAACTCAACAAATAAGCATAGGCTGAAAATGAATCCAGTGGTGCACTCCATCCTCGTACACTCTAACTTGCATCAGCCAATTCAAACTTTGCTATTTTTCCCTTTTCCATGCAATCTAATGCTTGCATCCAAACACAAGATTTTTCTACAATCATGCCTCCTTTATGAGCTTCATGAGTCATTTCAATTCTCAACCCATATGTGGCTACAACTATGGCAACAAATGCTATCCTTGCAGCCATTCCAACCGCTTCTGCATGCAACCATTTCTAAAATTTGGCTCTATTGAAAGGCCAGTTTCTATTGCATGTATTTTGCCATCTTTCCAAAAGACTAACCTTTTTGCTTCTTCTTCATGGTAGGTTGTACATTCTCATTTTTCATGCTGTAAACTATCACACCAAATGCATCTCCTCTTGTATCCTTCTTTGTATGGTCTTTGGGCTATTGTTCGAACCTTCTCTTCCACCTTAACATCCAACTTTTTGACCTTTGCATAGATCTCTATCAAATTTAACCTCAAATCATGTATTCCTTTGAGTAATTCATCCACATCATCACCTTTAAGAGCCAGACCAATAGGTATAGCCAGTTGTTCTCCCATAACTACAGGTGCCTTAACTGCAATACCTACCCCCTTCTGAGCACTAGTAGGTGTGATGGTTGTATCCCATCTTAATTTCATTTGCTCTCTCTTTACCAACATATGTGCTTCCTGCAATGAAATAACATCTTCTCTTCATACTGCAACACCCCATGAAACAACATCTTCTCTTCATACAATCGGATGAAGGCCGAAACCTTTTGACCTTTAAGCTGCTTCAATTCTGGTCCCATTTCCTGCAATGCATTCATAGCTAAAGAATCAATTCTTTTTGCTTCCTACCAAGTTTGCATATGTTATTGTAACAACAACTACTGTTATTGTTGTTGCTGCAACAAAGAAATCATCTGTTGTAAAGCATCACCACCACTTGATCTAGCACAATCCTCCATCTTTACACACCCCTGCTAGCAACTTTCAAATCGGGTGTTCACCACTATGGGAGAATTTTTTGGGTCGAAAGTCTACCACGGGGGTGAGAGATATAACGTGCCCGCTCCTCAAATCGTGGGACACGTCTTGGCAGCCCATTGAGAGATATATCTAGAAGACGCCACCTGGAACTCCCAAGGAATGATGCAGGGTTTGCCAACAAGGGTCTCTCGAGTGTGCCTCGCAACGGAACTTATCCAATCGTTCCCACTAGGATTGACCTGAAGTCCGGGTTCCTCGTAGTCGGGTCTTCCTAACATCCTTCTAGCATTAGTCTACAATTGCTCCACTTTGCACAGATACAACTGGACCCAAGC